>NC_080600.1:32111814-32724493 GCF_027887145.1 Ammospiza caudacuta
TCTTGAGCCTCTGTACTACTTTCAGAATTGCCAGAGGTCAAGCTGACCTGTATCCTTATAAAGGAAGTTAAATAGTAAAACTTTCTTTAGTCATACAAATAAAAGAGAACAAGGAACGAGGAAGTGATCTTACTCAGCAATGATGCAAACAAAAATTTAGTAGTTTCCCAATAAGTAAGTTGATACTCTACCTCTAGTTTTTAAATAAATATGATCATTTGAAGTGTAAAGGTAAAATCAAACCTTTCAATGAGAATGAGTATATATAGTGAAAACTGGCACATTCAGGTGGAATTATGACTGAAGAACTTAATGCACTCAAGGTGCAGGCAGGAGATAGTCTGCATTCCAAAAAAAATTTTTGAAAATTCTGGCAGTGTGCAGTGGAATTCCACCAGTGAGGATTTTTAATGCATTTGTCAAGTTGATGTTGTGACTGTGGAATAGCAAATGTATTATCCATAGACATTGAGGAAATGTGGAAAAATTATCCAGGCAACTACAAACCTGTTAGTCTGGCCTGAGAGGTATGCAACTTTTTGGAACAAATTCTGAGGGGAAGTATTATCAGACACGATAGTGGAGAATGTGATAAAAATGTAGTGTATTTTTAACAAAAGTCAATAATGCCAGACTAATCCTATAGTATTCTTTGATGTTATTGCTGGTCTTACAGCAAGCCAGCTGTGCTAGCTAAGTCTCATGTATTTGTTTTTTAGTGAAGCGTTTAGTGAGGTGTGCCATAGGAAAGTATTAGTTGAGGAGAAAGTAGGATTTGGTATTGTGAGACAGGTATTGTAATAGTTGTGATGGGAAGAAAACTTTATTATTGGTTCCAGACAGATGAATAATACTCGAAGGATTGTGGGGCATAAAAGAGAAAAAAAAAAAAAGCAAAGTGCCAGTGAGCTGCATTGGAATGATTCCAGTGAGCTGCATGTTGGAATCAAAGCTGCATGAAGCATTGTCTTGTCTGAGATAGCCTAGGTTTTGAATGACCAGGAATTTCATGTTGTATGGTTGTTGTGACTTTGAGAACACCAGCATTAGTTCTTTTTGTAAAATGTGAGTTTATCAGCCAGAAACTGAGTATAGAAGTAGTAATAGTTACACATTCAGAGTGTACAACAACTACTGCAGGGCACAGCAGTTGTACAGATGATCATTATGAACTACCTTGTGATCCAACCATGAAAAAGGCAAACAGAGTGCAGGCAACTATTTACAGTGGGGGTATGAGCTCTTAATCCTTGTAAATAAGGCTTTGTATACACAAAATAAGATGTAACTTTTAGTCACCCATATTCAGCAGAGAGTGGTTTACTGGAGCAGCTTCAAAGAAAGGTTAGCATAGAGGACTGGGAAAATGGAGAGTCTGTGTTATGAGTAGAGCTGAAAAATGTTTGGCTCTTTCAGTAAAAAGAAAGCACAGAAGGGAAATAATTGCTGTCTATAAGCAAATCACATGGGTAAATAATAAAGGGAGGGGGGAAAGTTAATCCAAAGAACAGTGTTGGTAGCAAAGCAAAACATTAAGTTGGTCATCAATATGGTTAAGATTAAATGAAAGATTTCTATTCATCGACAAAACTGTGAAGTCCTGGAAAACCTTTCTAAAAGTACAACAAACACAACTTTTAAGATGCAGTAAAAGAAGACTATGAGCAAGATTATGTCATGCTTGTCCAGTTGTGAAGGGTTTTGTTGGATGATTCTGGTATTCCTATGCCCAATGCTCATGTTGTGGCTCTACCATTAAGCTGGTCTGCTCTTATATGTAGCATCAGCACACTCTAAAGGAATTTTTCGTTGCAGCCATGAATGTAGAAACATATCCTATACCAATGTTTTATTACTATAAAAATAATCTAGTCCATTGACAAGAATAATTGTCTAAATTACATAAAATTAGTTGGCTTTTTTGGTGATACAAGACCAGGTTATAGGCTGGTACATATTAGCAGACTTAAATCCATAATGGATTTAGATCAGATCCTTTGTTTTAAGCTTGTTGGTATGGCAACCTATGGCTGAAGTTGTCCAAAAGGAGCTTTCTTAGCACGTGTCTCTTTGTCTCCATATCTGTATATGCTTGCTGTTAATTTTCACTGTGTCAACAAGTTTGAGGGGTTTGTGGTTGTTCTGGTTTGTTTTAAAATCTTTTCGTCCTCAAAGTGTAACATTTTTACAAGGGCATCTTCTTTTTAAGAACTTAAAAAATCTGCTTTTGTGCTTAATCATAGCTTCTGTGTCATAGCTTCTGTGTTAGTTCAGCAAGTTGAATTTTGCTTTTTATATTGCACCAAGTGTGGTCTATGGGCTGTTTAAGAGCAGTTCCACAGAAAATGTGTTGTCCTTCAACATCAGTATTGTTTGAAGACTCACCTCAACATTTGGAGCTCATAATGCCAGATGTGGCCTTTGAAATAGGCTTCATTACCCTGATCCAGCGGTGCTGGCTTCGCATTGTTCCCAACTGGAAGTGTTTTGGAAGGTCGGGGTGGCACCTGGGGATCTCCATGATGCAAGTGCAGTTCCCCAATTCCAGCAGTAGCAGTGGCATTAGTTCCCAGCGTGGCTGTTGGGGCTCGGCCGCGCTGAGCCCTGCCTCCCTGGCGTCATCGCTTTTTTCCATCCCCAAATAGGTGATGAGTAATTACTTGGTCTTGATTTATCATTCAGATCATAGTAGTTCTGTTACAAAGTAAACATTTTTGTTGGCTGAGTCCTAATGCAAAGACCATTTCACAACCACCTCTTATTTTAGGTTTTAATTGCTTTGCTTTGCTGTCAACTGATGTCCCCCTCCCCCATGCCTGGAGCCCTCCTCCCCTCTCCCCCTTCCCTGGCATGGGTTTTTTCCTGTTCCCACACTGCTAATGTGATGAGCAACAGTTGCAGTATCACGGGGCCCTCTCTGAAGGAGAAGAAAAAAAAAGGAAAAAAAAATCCCAAACACCACCTTGTTTGCTTTAAGAGCCCTCTCGCCTTTTCAGTAGGGGCTGTGTTAATCCTTACACTATGAAGGGAAACTCCTATGTAAATCAAACCAGTGCTCAGTGCTCTCCTCCTTCCCCCTTCCAGCTCCCATATATTAAGTGATTGTTCTCCTCCCTTAGAAATGACAAATGATTGGTTGCTTTACTCTTGGCTTTCAACATATTTTCTTTACGGCCCAGAATTCTGGGGTTAAATCATGCTTCTTTCTGTTCTGTTTCTATTCCCTCATATTATGCCATACATTCATGTGAATTTATTTTCCACCAACATGCTCAGAATAAACCAAGGCCTTTCCTTGATTTAAAGATGCAAAAACTAATGCAACTCAACTCGGAGCAGATTGCAACTATATTTTTTCTTTTTTTTTCTCCTTTTTTTTTTCCCTTTCCCCTAATGCTGTTTCTGTTTTTGTGCTGCATAGCCTTTTCTGGTTTAGCCTGCACTCTGAGGCTAGATTTTGATGTCAATGATTAGTATTTCTAATCGGTTGAACAAGGACAATGTCCCTTCTGCTGCGCAGAGGATACAAAGGCCCAGGCACTGATTCTGCTCCCCCTTGAAGCATTTTGGCTCCACTGGGCCTTTTCCCCCTTTGCCGTAAATCAGGGAAAATTCCACCCATCCCTGGGGTTAGAGATTAGAGCTGCAACCATAGGGGAGCTCTGGTTCCCCAAGGTGGGCAAAGCAGGGAAGCTCACGTGCACCTCCAGCCTGAGTTCTGCTCTTTGCTGTGGACAGGGGCTCTGGTGGTCTCCCTTTGGTATTGGCTCAGCAGCTGTGGATTTGCTGCTTTGGGGGGAATGACTCGGGATTTCCACCTGTAAAGCAGATTCCAGGGCTTTGTTCTGCCCTGACAAGGCAAACTTTGCTTCTGGCAGCCCGTGCCTGCTCAGCTCCTGGCGGCATCTGAGGGGCAGGGGCTGAGGGCCCCGTCCAACTTTCTTTGATATTAGTGGGAGTTTGCAGTTCTTCTGTGCCCTCAGGATGGATCCATGAAGTGGTCGTACAGGTTCGGGCTTCACTTCTTTTATTTTTCCTGAAACAGTTAGTAAGTTAATTTACATGAGATGTGCACCCTGGCAAATGCCATCTCCTAGCTATTGTTTCAGCTAAGCAGCTGTCATTTGCGTAACATTATGCATCCTTCATTGTACCATGCTAATTTTTTGAGGGGCAATTTTTCTACAATGAGCACTGCGGCTTCTAACAGAAACCTCTTTATGGCATTGGCCCCGGGGAGCTGCAAGCCCTGCCAAAGCAAACAAAGGCTTATTGCTCCAACTGGGCATGTCTGTGCCTTTAATACAGCGTGAAGTTCACAGAACACTGCATCCAATCTGCACATAGTTAACACCTGGTCCAATGCCTTCTGGCAATTAATCAAGATATCAATCAGTGGTGACAAAAATTAATAAATAACCCATGCTTGCATATTGCACATTCTCAGAACGGGAGAATTTGCATTGACACTTACAGCCTATTTACATTTTTTGACTGAGTTTTCAGAGTGTGATACTGTACAATACAGTAATTACTGATGCGTATATGTAACTGGTACTTTGGACACTTATGAAAGTCATATTGGTCTGTCTTGTTGAAAAAAGCTTTGACCTCATTGAATCACAGTCCCAAACTTTGATGTAGGACCACAAAACTCTACTGCAGCAAATGCATCAATGGGGCCAGCCTAAGTTTGTCTTCTTTCAAAAGCAGTGGAGTGGTTTGGGGTTGAACATGGCATATTCTTATCTTGCTAATTAATGGGAATGTTTTCCTATACCTTAAGCTAAATTCCACTGTTACACCTTTGTTAACTCTGAACAAGTACCCAAACTTTTTCCCTTTTGAAGTGACTTGGAAGCTAGCCACAACTTCAAAGGAAGGAAGATCTGTTCCTCTCTTCATTTAGAATACATAAAAGTACTCTGGACTATGTTTAATTTATCAAAACAGAGGCAGCACTTTGCAAATATAGGTGCACAGTCATTTGTACTGGCCACACGAAGGTATTATCAAAGGAGTGGCTTGTCTGCCCTGAAAATAGAAATCACTTGGTCGGATATGAACAAAAGTATCCTCTCTTTTGTAAAAGCTGGTACTTGTTCTCTAGTGATGCAAGAAAATATTCCTGGCAGAGAACGAAGCAAGTAGCTTTTGTTATCCTACAGAGTCCTCTACTACAATGGTCAGAAATGGTAATTATAAATCCCTGTAAAAAATGGCTGTTCTCCTCTGCAGCCCGAGAGGCCATGGCTGGACGGACCTGGAGTTCAATATTTGTTGCTGCTTTTAGGTCAGGGTTGAAGCTCATTAGCGGTGCAGGGGTGGGGAGTTTGTTGTGCTTTCACAGCATGTTTCTGTCCTACCTGCTCTGTGAATGAGCAGAGCTCTCCTTGGGTGTCAGCTGGGGTAATTAAAGCCGCTGATGAATGTCATGGCTTTGAAAGAGAGGGTCATGCGTGGCCAGGTAGGACCAGGAGCAGGCAAGGAGGAGTTGTACCCTGTACTGACCTACTGTGCTGCCCTACTCTCTTGAGCAATAATCTGGCTATCATACCACACTGGGTAGTGGCTTTCCAATGTGGGTAAATACAGCCTTTCCAATGTGGGGAAATAGCAGTTTTGGTGAGTCCCTATGCAAGTGTGAAATCCTGTCAGGACCTGCTAGAACTGAGAAACGTAACAGTTTCATAATAGTCTGGTACACGAAACAAGAACAGAATTCTGCTACCTGAACCCAAACTATGGTATCTCTAAAAGGTAACTTCTGAAATAGTTCTGGTTTGGCTTCTGAATTATTTGGAGTATAACAGTGCCTATGAACTTCATGATTTAAATACTTTCCAGAACAAGGAGACAAGAACATTTAAATTAGCTTAGTAGAAAGGCATTTAACATAAAGAGAGCAATAAAAATACATCACCTGTCACATGTGATCTTTATATGACCTTAGCCACAGAACAATAAATATTACATAACCACACTAAAAGCAGTTTTTAACATCATATATTTATATTTAATAAGTCGTGATTTTCTTTCCTTCAAGATGCAATTTTGATGAGACACTTTAAGTGTGTGATCTAAAGGCAAAAACTTTGTGACTGGTTATGTAATGCTTCTAGTGGGGCATCATTTAAAGACTGAATGAAAACACAGTCACTTTGTTTTACTCTGTGTCTTGCCAGTCTAATAGAGAAGTAACTATACAGCCCCTTTTAAATATGATTTTATGTTTTCTACCTTTTATTTGTGTTTGACAGTTGGGCAACTCTTCACCCAGATGCATAAAATTACTCTTGCTGATTTCTGCATAGTTCAAGTGATCAGCTGCTATCCCCAATTATCAGTTTAACTGTTAGATTTGCACTTGTAGTCTATAAAAGAAAAAATACTGCAAGCTAGTTAGACTTTAATTGTCCCTTTAAAATTAATTATGTGAGATTCAGGATGCAGTATAAAAATGCAACAAGGGAAATCAAAGTATCCTCCTTTAAATTAAATTAGCTTTTAATTACATTAGAAAGCCAAATACTACAATTGTAATTATTTTTTATTGAAGGAAGGCTGATTTTTTTGCATGTGCTGTCCTGTCTTACTGATTTTTTTGTGGGGGTCAGTACCTATTAAGAATAGATTTGTATAAAGGAAAAGCTGATAGTACTTTCTGTACAAATATAGGCAATAAATATTTGAAGTCTAAAATAATAATGATTTTTTAAATTTTTTGACTCATGTAAGCTTCCTTGAAATCTGTTAGAGTTTTATACTGGCCATTTTTTAGATTCATGTTGTCTGTCCTTAGATAATGCTCATAAATATGTAATATATAATGAGTTCATTAATCCAACTGGGGAGAAGACAAAGTTTGCCCCTTCTTTCCCCAACAAGTTATAACTATTCTGTGCAATCAGCCTTTAGGCACTAGTCAGCTGAAATGGAAAAAATATTTAATAACAGAAGCTCAATAGCCTGCAGATCTCTGATGTCTGAGATGACTTCAACTCTTGTGATGAGCTACATTTAACCTAAGAAATATGATTTAATTCCACTTCAAAAGTATACTGAAATCTTTGATATATGGTCTGTGGCCTATTAAGCTTGATCCTGGCCTGACCTCTTAAAGGAAGAAAAGCTTTGTTTCTTTTAAAAATGCACAACCAAACAAAGCAGAAATTTCTATGTGGGTTCCAGTAGTTATGGCTTCAAAAATGAAAAGCATTTAAATACAGGCTTTACTTAAGTGTTTCCATTGTCTTATTGACTTCGCAGTCTAGATATTTCTTTCTTGTCTGTTGGGAAACATTGACCTCAAAATTGCTCTTTGCATTGGAGTTCCCTGATTGACTTCAGAGGATGTTACTTGAATGAAGCCATCTGAAATATGCTTGCTAGAGGGGTCAAATAAAATAAATTTGGATGTGGCTAAATTAAACTCTTAGCCACTTAATGCTCTCACATGCAAAGAAGGGGGCAGTAGCTATGCTAGAGGGAGTAAGCATTAGAGAAAGACTAATGGGGAGAAAGTATATTCAGTATATAGGCTGAGTGATCAGTGGAGAGTTGGATGTACATACAGCAAGGGACATTCTGTAATATACTGAAGGTCCCTTCTTTTGTCTTTCAAAGAATATGACTGAAGGACTGGAAGAAATATCTATTGCATCTCTGAATTTAATTTCCTGTTTTAGAGATAACCACATCTATTTATCACACTGTAAGAAAAAAAAAAATTAATCCTTTCCTCCTGCCTTTTAGTGATGGACTATCACACGTGCTGGGTAGTTACCTTCAACTCACAGCGTGCATTAACTCATGACAAGTTCATACCCAGTTCTCATGTCCCAGTTTTTTGTTTGACTAAATAGCTCTTCTTCCTCCATGATGCTTGTCTCTGTGATCTATCTATAAAGAGCAGTCATAACCTTTCTAGCCAATGTTTTGGTAGGCTTGCCATACCACACTGTTCGAGTCCTGCGCAGCCATTCATAGGGTTGTTCTTTAAAGCTTTTCCAGTAATCTGAGACTGAGACATGGTAAAAGGGAACGCTTTGCTGCTCGTCACCTCAATCCTGGGTGGCTATAAGGTGGAGTGAAGGGACTTGTCTGGTTAGAAGAACTGTCATGTGGTATTAAGGTCATCACAGACACTGTAATTACAAAGGAATGGGAGATTTGATCATCAGCTAGGTTATTACAGTCGGATATGGGATGATCTCAAAACAGCTTGGTGACTTTTGGCTGGGTGCAAAGTAATTGGTGCGGGTGAGAGTTTTAGAGAGTTAATTTCTGAATGCTTCAACACAAGGTCTCTCTCTGATAGTTTTCTCTGGATGTTTCCCAGTGTTATGTGGTGCAGGGAGGGCGAGGTAATCTCAGGTTCTGCAAAGTGTAGCTAAGCAGGTGTGGCAGAGTAGAGAGAAGTTAAGCTTGGTTAGGTGTTTGTAGAAATTTGAGGAAGAGAAGAGTGTGCAGGAAAGCTGGGTGAAGCACCAATCAAAATAGAACCTACTTCAGGGCTTACAGGAAAAAAATCAGGATAATAATCAATCTCGAGAAACTGATGGAAAATGAAGAACTTGCAAATGGGAGACATCTGCCAAAGATGTGGGTGAAACAAAGAATTACAATAGAGGGTGGGATACAAATTTTAATCAAATTAAGGGGCAAAAAGGATGTGGCAATATGTTATGTGAAGTCAAGTTAAAGTAAGTGAAAACCAGGCATGACCAGAGAGGTTGGAAAGCAAAATTGTGCTTGATGGTCTTCTACAAACCTTAATAAGAGGAAAGGTTTAGAAGGAGCATAAAATATTGGATTGTATATGGACATAATCATAACTGGAACCTTTCATATAAACCTGCTTTCTGATGTACTGGGCACTACAAGGTAAAAGAGGGCTATAAAAAGTTGGTCCAAGACAGTTAAACAAAAGGATATTTTGTCTCTTCCCATACAGAGTAATTGAAACTGCAAGAGTTTCAATTAGTTTATGGAAGCAGTTTCTTGATATTTTATATATGTGTTTTAAAGCAGCACATTTTAATGAATCAAAGGGGTTCACTCAATGTTATGAGAAACGTAGCATTTTAGTCACAGATGATAACTGAACAAGAAGTATCAGAACTCTTCTAAATTACCTTCAGTGCATAAAAGCAAAGTAGAGGGTGACAGAGTAATGCAAAAATTAAGGAAAAACATTATCAGTTAAATGAAGTAGTTGAGAACAAAACTCTGTCTTAAAATAAAGGTAGCATGAAAAATGTTTCAAAAAATATGTATTGTTTTCTTGGCTCCAAGGTCAGTTAGGTGAGAGAAAGCAAAGAATTGAATTTGAGGGCTCATTTCATCAGAAGAAAGTAACAAGTTGGATTTAGCTCCTGTGTTACTTAACATGCTAGTGGTCTGCAGAATGTGTGGGGAAAGGGGGAGGCAGCCGAACTTCCCAGCTGACGCAAATGTGATGAGTGCTTTCTTTAAAGGAGTGAGGTGGGGAAGGTGGGCAGCAATGTTTACGCATGGATCTCTCTGCACTATTTCTGCTTTGCACCTAGGCCTTACACAGGAGCTTCTGCAGAACAACACTGGGTTTTCTCCTACCATGGTGAAGCACAATGCTTACCTGTGGAAGGCTTGTCTTGATTTGCATTGGTGCTGGATAGGTTATATTTATTGTCTAAAATCCCATTAATTTTCTTAGGCTAGAAAGTATTGCCTAAAATATTTTAATATTCTACTGTAACAGGAGGCCCCAAGTAGGTAAAAAATTTATATGAAATCTAAGTTGCATAGGGACTTAATCTTGCACCAGTGAAGTTGAGGCAAAATTTCCTTCAATCATAACAGCAACAGGTTCAGGACCTTTTATTAGTCATCTTTTAACTCAATTGATGTGGTTAGAAATTGCATGTATGCTTTTTCTTCTTCTTTCAAACAAGTAACAAAAGCTGAATTAGGCTGCAGTGATGAAATCTGAATCATTTCCTCCTCAGACTAAACTTGCTAAACTGGTACAATCTGGAGAATGATGTAATGAGGAAAAAACCTGTTGTTTGTCTCTTGATACCGTTCCTGAAAAAAATAATTGCTACGCAATACAAATATAGTCATCACCTTTTATATCCTTTCACCATTGCTGATATTGGAACCTTTCCAAATAAGTAGCATTCCAAAATTGGCTGTAGCCTTCTTCACAGTTTACCTACTTAATTATAGGTTAAAGTGGCTTATTTTTCTTTTATTTTTTTTTTCTTCTGCTTTTAAATAAAGCACTACTGTTTAAAAGGTTGTTTCAACAAGCTATGTAACAATATTTTCATTCATTGTTATAATGGAAATATCTATCTTTAATCTCATTTTTGCATTGATTTAGAGCTCCATAGTATCTTGGCTAGACTTCCTTTAGTCACGTATTGCTACAGTTTTGATGCTAAAATAAGAAACTGAGGAACTTGAATTATTCATGGGAGACTCCATTTAGGACTCACAGCTAAAACACACAGGAGTGTAAAAGTTCAGAGGTGGTGTTTTTTTTGGTTTTTGTTTGAGGTTTTTTTTTGTAATTTTTTTTTTTTTTATAAAAGACAAAACAACTTGAACCAGCTGGGTAACCTGTGGTAAGCTATAAATTGTAGATGTCTTTGACAAAGATGATAGAGATGAGCCAATGTTGTATAAACGAAACACTCAAGTTCTTAAACTGTCTGGCACACATGCTTTCCCAGAAAAGTAATCAGCTGAAGGAATGAATTCTTTATTTCTGTTTGGCAGTTCTATCATGATTGCCAAACTTATTTATCAGAAAATGGAGAGAGCTTGAGGCAAGATAATTGATATTATTTTTAAGCATGAACTCAAAAGGAAAATCTTCTGTAAGTTTTACACAATGACAATTTAACTTTATGATGCGAGTTTGTTATGTAACACCAGCCTTACACAGGCATTGCATTGCAGAAGTGATGAATTGCTTCAAAAGAGGAAAGGTAGCCTCCTGCATTTAGAGCCCAGCAGCAGGGGTCAGGAGATGCTAGTTCTGTTCCTTATCCTGCCTCTGATTTGATATATCACCATGGGAAAGTTTTTGAAAAAGACACTGGCCTTGATCCTGGAATAGGTGCTTTATGGGTAATCCTCTGAACAAACACTGCTTCTGTGTCTTTCTGACTCTAACAGAGGCTTCTATTCAAATGGAGCTCGTTGGAGGAGTAGGGTGATGGTGAAGATACCCTCTCTGCACAGATGGAAGAAAAATCATAATACTTCCTTATGTAGCTGGGGAATTCGTTTAGAGTATTCTGAGCTCTCAAATGGGAGAGGCTCATAATGTGACAATAATAGATTTTAACTGAAGAGCAATCTCTGGTGTCAGAAATGTGAATAGACCTTATCAAGGTGCATGAAATGCCATGTAGGAATTTCTTATGCAAACTCTTCATAGGGAAAGATTTCTTGAGAGTAATGAATTGTGGGTAGCAGGAATCTTCTGTAGAGCCAGGATGATATAAAGAAGAAATGGGTGAGCAATTACAACAGGTAAAATAATGAGACTAGAGAGACTGTTGTGGGAAATGGTAAAGTGCCAATCTTGGCTACAATAGAGAGACAGCAGCTTGTTACTTAAAGACAAAACAGCCAGGACTTTTTTTTTTTTTTTTTTTTTTTTTTTTTTTTTTTTTTTTTTTTTTGTGAATCCACAGCTCAATTTGGCATTACAGTGTGAACTGGGGGGTGGGGGTGGAGGTGGTGTTGATTGTTACTATTTTTTTTTCTCTTCTTTTTGAATATGCCAAGTCTTGCAAAGCATAAAGGAAATTTTAACTGAAGAAATAAATTTTGGCCTCGCTTAGAGCTTACGGTCAAGTAATTTGAATAGATGCAGAACTGAAACATAACAGCTATTGTTAGATGTACTGTGTGCTGTCCTATGAGAGTACAATCCAAAGGTGCTTTACCTCCTGAAGGCCTGATTCATTCCAGCAACAGGTTCATGCAGTAGATGTTTTGCATATGCCACCATCATAAGGTTGAGCATTCAGCTAAATCTATGTAATTGCTTCATACAACGGAAAGTATTCTGCTCATTCAGTCATGAACAGCACATATGCAAAGTCTTTCTTGGGAAAGGATGATCAGCTAATCTGAATTTCTGCATGGCACAAGCTGTCGGGTGTCACTGTAATAATTATGTGCTGCATTAGTCTAGTATGCTACTGGTACCAGTTGAGGAGTCGTGGTGACGTTGGAGCACATCTTTCAGAGAAATATCAACCATTGCAGGTGTAAGTTGTTCCAATGGTTTAAAAGTGGCAGTGCTTTTCTAGACTGAAGTTGTCTGACACTTACAGGGCTGAGTGTCAAACATTTGTGAGATGTGAAGCTTTTCGAAATAGCTTTTTATGCCAATGAAAAGCTGAAAATACTAATTTTCAGGAATTTATGGAAAAAGAAGTTGGGGAAGAAATGAAACAAGGACAGAGATCACATCTTTATTTGTTGTCCCCCATGTCTGGGAAGACTGGACATCCCAGTGACTAAGGCATAAACCCAGGGCTTAAGATACTCTGGTGCAGTGTCTTTGCTGGGTAAGAGTTAGAATAGGAATTTGAAACTTTCTGGCTACTTGAGA
Organism: Ammospiza caudacuta; assembly: GCF_027887145.1. Taxonomy (NCBI): domain Eukaryota; kingdom Metazoa; phylum Chordata; class Aves; order Passeriformes; family Passerellidae; genus Ammospiza; species Ammospiza caudacuta. The sequence goes on from NC_080600.1 coordinate 32,124,437, forward strand.
CACTCCAGTACAGAACTGAACTATTCACTGTGTATTTGAGAAAAACAATAAAATTAATTGCTGAGTAACTTGATATATTAGCAACAAAAATGTTTTTATACTGTACTCTAGAATATTTTGCTAATAGGTTCAGAGGCTTTTATATAATCATCATTGTTTTATTTTCTAGAGGTGGGCAAAAAAAGGAAGTATTGTTATCACTGCTTCTGCATTTCCCATGGCCCCAAAACCCAACTAATGACCAGTCTTGACAAGTTCATTTCTGTGGAAGACATTCTCTTACTTCCAATTCACTACCACCCACAGATGACACTTTACAAAATGTCACTGTTACATAATTGATAATCACTCAACAACTGAGAAAATGGAACTTGGAAAGAGGCAACATTTCTGTGTCCAGAGAGGAAATTCTCTTTCAGCTACTCCATCCCAGAGTGAATAAAGGTGAGTGTTCTACAAGTTAGGAAAAAGTTCATTTTTGCGTGGAAGCATCTTTCCAAAATGATGACCATAAAATTAAAAAAGAGAAAGAAATAGTTATTTAATACTTAGTAAATAAAGTGATGCTCATCTCAAATACAGCTTGCCTTCTGTAGAACAAAGACCTTAGGAAAATCCAAAGCAAACACTCTGTCACAGGGGATGCAGCATGCTGAAGGAGAATCTTGACAAATTTCAGTGGTATATTAAAGCTGGGACACTGGAGACAGGAAGTGTGAAAGATAAGTTTTCCCCTCAGGTATTATGTATGGATAATTCCACTGTAACTGGACAGTCATTTTGATTGTACAATCAATCCTATTGGATTCCTAGGTGAAGGGTGCAGTTTTTAATAAGTCCATCTCTTCAGGCTCAATCTTTTATCTGTGGTACAGAATAACGCATCTGGCGCTTCCCCCCACCCCCATCTCTGGGTAAGACTATTAAAAGCACATTGCAATGGAAGATATCCTTTCTTTAGTCTGTGATGTATACACCTGATCTCAATTAAATTGGTGGCTCTCCTGCCATTCACAGCCTGATGGTAGCCAGAGAAGGCCCCAATATTTGCAAAGCAAAGCAGTGCAATATTTCTGGGTGCCTACAAGAGAGCTGATGGCTGGTGTGCGATGAGCAGCAGCACCAGTGGAAGAGAAGGGCCTCAGTTTGCACCCCAGAAGTACAAGGGACAAGTACTGCTGTAATTAAGCAAGGTACTTACATAGCACTTATACACTGATATTTCCAAACTGGCATCCACAGGCACTTCCAATTCCTCTCATTTATTATTGAGGCTCCTCACAGCAGTGTACGGATTCCTTCCACTTCCCCCTGTGCTTGCATTCGTCATATGCATGACACCTTGGAACTAGCGCATGCATCCGTGATTTGTGCTGTGATTAACACATTATCAGCTTCCCGTTTCTTGTTAGCTAAAAATAGTCCTGGCTATCCCTGCTAGTCTGTCGCTCAGGTGATGGAGATGGAGGCTGCAGGAACCTTCTGTAGCATTTGGCAGTCAGGTCCATCTCTCTCATGTGTTTCCCAGATCTTTCCATGATCTCCTGGCATGGGTAATGGTTCAGGGTTATTTTTTGATGTGTCTTGCTCAAAGAATTGGAAGCATTTCCAAAACCTACATTTCCATCCTATCTTTCCTTTCTTTTCTGATGCTATCATGGGCATCAGCTGTCTCTCTCCCTTTCCCTGCTTGCAATGATGCCCACATAAGGCACGTGAGGCTCAGTCCCTTCCTGCAATGCTGCCTGTTGTGGTTGCACCACACAATTTTACAAGCAAAATACAAACACAAAAATACCCAAAAGAGTAAATGCACCAAAAAGAGTGCTTGTCATCTGGTATGACTCAAAAAAGGCCAAACAATATTTTTCTGCAACTTTCCTGGAATATTCAGCTGTAGGGTGTATGCAAGCGGAGGAAGGTTTTGGAGAAGTAATGTATTTTGATTTCAGGTTAAACTTGTATTTTAATACACATTCTGGAAACAGAACTTCAGGTTGGTGCAAATAAGGAGATTAAAACATTAGAGATCAAATTATCCTCAGAATTAGAATCTACCTATGTGCATCTCTTTCCTTACCCCAGGCACTTGCTTATTGAAGCTTCAAAATCTTGAACTATTTGCAAAACAGAGCACTATAGAGAAATGAATGCCTATGGTACAGAAATATGAATTCCTGCCACTTCTGTTCTATGCTGTTTGCTGTCTCCAGAGTAAAAGCTTCTATTTCAGAGCTGTGTCAAGAACCATGAAGCGTTATAGCCTGACCAAGCATCGACCTAGCACTAAGCAAACTCTTAAACCCTGGAGACAAGTCAGTGGAGAGATTGAATAAACTTCTTTTAGAAATGCTGTCTCTCAACAGTGGTAGCAGTAGCACAATTTTGTGGCTCCTCAGGTTTTCTTCAGTTTCTGATTTATTTTTCCCTTGCATATTCTTTTTTAGCAATTTATGCATCTTATTTTGGTAATTTTGTGCCTTCATGAAGAATGATATGCAGTCCTTTACTTGTCAATGTTTCTAAACCTTCCAAAAAGCTGGGTCTTTCATCCTTTGACTTTATACTCCGTTGTCTTATCTACTGCATCCCAGAACCCCCTGCTCATTTTTCAGCAAGAAAAAAAAATTGCATTTGGACCCTTTTCTGACGGCTGTAGGAATAGCAACGGAACATGAATAAATCAACCAGCTAATTTGATAGTTTGACCACACATGTGACTGTGATGCTAGGTGCCTATTTTTACATGTATGTAGAAAACCTTAATGTCTGTTAGCAGAATAGCTGCAGCTCAATCTAGAAGTTGCTGAATTAGAGATGTCAGATTTCTAGGATGCTTCACTGGGAGGTGGACACTCCTCCCTTAAGCAAGTGTCTCAGCTGAGGTATCTTACTACAATCTTAAAATTCTTTTCCCACTGTCTGTGGCTCAAAGGTTGCTGGGAATGTGTAGCAGGTGACAGCCTAAGGTTTAATGTTCAGAGATTTTTAAGACTGCAAAAGATCACTGTTGCAGTGTGATCTGACTCTTTGTATGCCAAGTCTGTGGGATGGCATCTAGTTCAATAACTGGATGAATTAGAACATCCATTTTGGAAAAATGCTTATACCTGATCTTGTTATTGAAAGCAAGGAGATGTGTTCTACACTGACATTTTGGGATAATATCTGTTTGAAGTCTTGCACAAGGAAGGAGAAAGTTTGGCATTGCTGCAGACTGAGCCAGGGGAGGGTCCTCTGCCCCTGGCAGAGCTCCTGTGGGGAGACAATGCCCTGACAAGGGAATGTGAGTGTTTCTGTATGCACAAAGTCCTCCCATCCACTTGGCATTTGTTATAAATGTGTGTCTGAAAGCTGTTTCAGATGTTTCACTCCTTTTTCTCCTCTTTGTCTTAAGGTTCAGTCCTCATTTCCCCTTGTCAGTGCAGCATCCAGAACACTTGCAGACACTCACTGGGAAGTGCAACTGTTAGTTTGTGCAATTTTACTTTTTTTTTTCCTCTAGAAGGAAGACAATGCAACTTCCAAAGCATACATTTAGTCCGTTTGTGGGTACTGTGCTTTATTTGTTATTTAAGGAAAGATGAAATAAGAATAATTGTGCTTGACGTAAAAAAGGGGTGTGATTTAAAATAGTTTTCCTGAGTTTTGGATGTGCCAGGTGCAGGTGTGTGTGACAGGGAAGGTAAATCCCAGGTTCTGGGGTAGATTTGAAAGGAGCATTATGTACAGACAGAGCCTTGGCATGGTGCTTTTCTTCTATTTGTACTTCCTTAGGGACCTGGCTTGAACAAATACATAAGACCCTGAAAACTTTCAAATAAGGCTAAATGCATGTGATGTTATGCTCCAGGGATGAGTGGAATTAGCTGTGCAAGTAGGGGTTTTTTTCTTTTCTTTTGCTTTTTTTCCCCCCTTAGTTTTTATTTCGGAATGCTTTGAGTTGTGGCCATATGTGGGTGTATGTCATTGGACTACAGGGCTGTTTAAAGCCAGCATGCATTGTAGGTCTGTGGGCCATATCTACATTTAGAGTCAGTGCCACATGGCAGAGCTGGCTCCCACCTAGCAATCTGGCTGAATCTGATTAAACAATCCAGGTATTTTTCACACCTTATATGTCCCCACCAGCTAGACAGGTTTATCGTATAGCAGGTCACTAATGTCCCCAGGAAATCACTTGCTACTACTGAAACATGTTTTGTATTCAACCTTAGCCTGTTGGGTGTTCAGTTTTCTTATGGAAATTAAAATTTTAATAGCTAATGAATGAGTCCCTCCATTCTCTGTCATGGAAAGCGACCATGATAACTTCATATGGTAAAACTTCACTTTGGAGATGGGGGAACATGACTTTTGATGTCCCTGACCAACACAAGACACCACAGGGCAGCATGTAGCACACAGGGAGAACAGGAAAGCAGCTAATCCCAGCCAGATCCCATTGCAGAACATCTTACTATCTGGCTAATCAGGATAAGTGCTGAAAAGCTCTGAGTGTGATGTCAGATTTATTTCACGATGAACAGGGAAGATCTCTTGATCCTCAAACACTTCAAGTAAAAGTTAAAAGGGGGGGTGTGAGGTGCGGGGGAGGAGGCGGAAAAAAGATATTGCGCTTTTTTTCTTTTTTTTTCCAAGTGTGATGAACTGTTTTCTCCTCTAAGTGTTTTAAATAGCGGCAGTGTGAAAATTACATTTGCTTTGAATAATTGCTAGCGTTTTTCCCATTGCAGTCCTTCTATCTGGAAGCTTTGTATCTAATATTGCTCTTGCCTGAAACTCGGAGGAGCAGTGTGAATGGAGCGGCAGGTCCATTTTTAAAACAAAAAATATTTTATAATATTTTATTTGCTCAACAGTTCTACACTGTGGCAACACAGGCTTACGCAGCAGTTTATAAGCATAGGCCCTGGTCCAACAAAGGCTTATATGGCGTATGTTTAGCTTTACGCTGACTCCAGAGGGAATATCGTGTGTGATACGGACTGGAGGTAAGGCCCATTTCCTGCCCTGAGCAGCTTGCAAGTGAAGTGAGACAAGACCCAGAGCAATCGTGTGCAAGTAGGAGTCTTGAACAGGGAAACAATCCAGGGGAAAAAACCCTACTTGGAGGGATTTTTAAAGATGGAGGAGAAAAAGACAGATTTTTTTGTGTTGTGGGTCAAGGGCAGCAAGAGGGAGAGCTCAAGGGTGGCAGGGAGACCTTGTTGGGAGGACAAGGCAATGGCTGGAGGAGCGGAGGCTCTCTGAGGAGATGGGATGCAACAGAGTAGCGGGCCTGGTGCGGTCTCTTGGTTTTATCTGTTGACTAAATAAAACTGGTTGACACTTCAGGGCATTCATTTTTATTCAGTCTAATGAATACTGTCAAATCCTGAGAACAGCTTGTGGAATTCATACATAATTGTTTCACTGATGAAGAAACCGAGGCAGGGAGACTAATGATTTTCCCAAGGCCACAGAAGGAACATCATAATTAAAAAAAAAAAAAATTCTCTTTCCCAGGCCTGGGCTGAACCACTAATTTATCTCTGAACAGAGGGCAATGTTTACAGAGGTGCTGTACTCTCATTTTTAAGTGGTCTAGGCACACCTAGGAGTTTGTGTCATTGGAAAGCAATGCTATTCCTGAAAGGCTAGATCAGGTTTAAGAGGGAACTTTAGACTCCTAAAGATACTGGAAAAGATGATCTGATATCTGAAAAGAGTATTTGATAGGAAATTATAGACACTTTATACCATAGATGTAGCTGGGCTGGATTGTGCTCTGCTGAAGTCAAGCAGATCTGATCTGCTACAACTTGCTGGAAAAAAAAACCCAATTAATTCCCAGCTTGGCAATCAGCTCTATCAAGTGTCCTGCTTTACTACTTAGGAGCCACAATACCCAGGCTTGTCTTAGTATATAGTAGCACTTCCTTTTTTTCCTCCATCCATCAGTTTGGAAATCAGGTTGGCACCATCTTCCTCTTGTGTGGGTAACACTAGGAAAAAATGATTGTTAACTGTAGATACTCTGTTTAGGGAAACAGAATCTTTTCCCAAGGATATATATCACTTTCCAACTTAGTCATGTGCACACCCAAGCCTGTGCATGAACTGCATTTCTGTTGCATGATGCACACTCCCATTTTGTTCAGGTGGAGTCCTGGTAATATCTAATAAATATCTGCTTCTAGCTATTTTGAAGAATATGCTCTGAATCACCTGCTGTTTGGCAATACATCCAATATGTAAACAAATTCGCTTAAAACCACTGTATGGATAAGCTGAAACTCGGAGGAGCTGCAAGCAGTATGCAGGATAAGTTGTTTGTAGAAAGCTTCTACCTGTTTGAGCAGAAAGATTGCCTAAATGATTCACTCTCAGGTGACCATGCCCTGCCCCAAGTTACTGCGGGGTTTGCTTTTCCCTGGGACAAGGTGCAGTAATGCAGGAGGAGAAGAAGCTGCAGTAGAAGGGGTTTAGCAGAGGGAAGACCTCTGGCCTGTGCTTGCATGAGCACCACTGCTGGTTTTAGCTAAAGCTCAGGGAAAGCACTTTAGCTAAAGCAGGGAAAGTCTTATCTGCAGCCCTGCATTCATTCCTGCCTTTACTTTGCTGAATCAGAAATATAATTTGGTTGCAACTTCACTCATAAAACTGTGGTTTTGAAGTGGGAATTGGGTACATTCAGTTAGGAAAAGACATAGCATGCCCTGCTGCCTGTGGCCAGAGAAGAAGCCACATGATCTGCAGGTGAGATTTGGGACACCTGTGCATCTCTTGCATTTGGACATATGGGAGCTCTACCTGAGTGAGCCCTTTGAAACCAGGCCCTAAGTGTTTGAGTGAAACCTTATGTTATGAAAGGTCCTTGTGTAGTGTCCTTTGGGAAAGGGCTTAGTGTGCTCATTTGCATCTCTATACCCAGAATGCTTTTCCAGCTCATTGCTGTTTCATAGTCGCTCTGGTGTCAGTGCTACAGAGCAGCTGAGAATGGCTTGATGTGCTTCTGCATGCTGCTACTTTCCCTCTGGAGCAAAAGAAAGGATGTCTGTCTGGAAAGGGAGGATGAAACAAAATGTCCCTATCTTCCCCACAGTATGGGTACCCTCCTGGCCACCCAAACAACCAGCAAGTGCTGCTAAGAGGACAGATGATGGTACTCGAAATCTTAAGCTGCCTGCAAAATATCATCGCGCTCGCAGAGACGCAGCTGTGTGAAATTGTGAACCTTTAACGTGATCCCACCTCCCTGACACAGACAGTTCGTGGCAGCTTGGAGAAGTGCTGAGGGTCTAGAAATGTAAAATCCTGACTTTTGTATCTGTTATAGGGAAGAAAATATGGTAGATTTTGCACTGAAACATCAAATGTGGCAATTGTGAGTGAATCTGGTAATGTTAAAAGCTCTGGGATCAGGTGTGAGGGCTACAAAGCATCCACTGTGCTGCAGAATGAGAGCTCAAATGGAAGAGAGCCCGACCAAGTGGTCATCAATTCCCTTCCCCGACAGGCAAGGGCTGTGCCCTGCAATGAATATTCTGGTTAAAGACATATCCTTGAAGATTCAGCTGTAATGATTTGCAAGTTGTAGCCTGAGATAACTCAGAGGAAGTACTATATAAATGTCAAGCTACTCTTAATATACTGGTGGTGGTACTATACACTGATGGTGGTACTTTTTCAAGGAATTGTCACTGAAGTAAAATTAACATGCAAAAGATATGGCAAATCTACTAGCAAATTATGTAAATATTTTGCAAGGGGCAAACTTTCAGTGCTAGGCGTGAAAATTGGGTCACAATTCCCATTAACAATTACACAGCCTGCGTGCCTAATTTTCCAGGCACCATGCTGGAAATTCACCCCACGTTATGGAAGCAATTAATGGCTTAAAATTCTTTTTAGGCCAGTAAATGTGTAGAAGTGTTGATAGCCTTTTCTGTGTGGCATTTAATGAGCTATAATCTGATAACTAGATTAGATTGTTCTCTCATGATATTGACAAAGATTGCTTTATATCATTATTATTGCTATTTAAATACTACAGCAATGCCAGATGCAGGGATCAGAGCCCTGTTGCGCTAGGTGCTGTACAAATATCTGTGAACATGTGGTCTCTTCACTGAAGACAGATATAATAACTACTTTGCTATTCTGGTCTGCTTAGGCACCAGGGAAATGCTGAAGGTTCCCACACAGTATGAATCTATTAAAAAGATAATCTGAAGCTATTTTGGTTTCTCATATAGAGGATTTTTTTTTCCCCTTTTCAATGCTTACACATGACTTTCATTAGCATTAAATATGTGTGGAGGAAGAGTTGCTCTTAACGTTTGTAGCTCGGTACCTATCCCTTTCATATCAGTTAAATCCCAGTGAATATAACTGTTTAGTAATTGTCTGGTATTTAATTAAAATACAATAACCCCTTTCCAGAGACGCCAGTTGTGAATCTGGTGGCCCAGTCATAAAGATGCTAATTTAATGAATATTCATAAATCATGAATATTCATAGAGTGTCAGGGATGTTCTTTTGTACCCTGCTGCTATGCCAGGTCTTGCTGGCACAGCAGACGGCACATGTTGAAGGAGCTTTGCTCCTAGGGGAGAAGAGAAATATTCACGCTGGAGCAGGACAAGTGTCTGGGTGTAACTCTGAGCGGAGGTGCTGGGAGGGGAGGCGACGGCTGGCGACGAGCGCACCCGACCCGCCAAGTGGGATGCGCAGTCTCGATGTGGCTACCAGGTGGTAGGATGTGTTCCTCTCAGGGCTATTGGTGCTTCTACAGCTGATGCACAGCTCTGGCAGAGATGTTATGGTCAACCTTTGCAGTCACAGTGGCCACAGCCACCACTATTCCCACTTGAGCAGAGCCTGCCTGCTGGGATTCCCAGTTATTCTTGCCCTGGCCAGGCTGTACATGAAAAGGCACTGCAGGAAGCTGCCTTAAAGCACTTCAGCCTGCTGCAAGTGATGGGTATGACTTGCCCAATACTGTGGGGTTCATGCAGGGGAGCCTCTCTCATCTAGGATGTTCCAGGTTGGTCCTTTACTGGGATTTTTTCCCCAGGGTTTCCATGGATTTGGCATCCTCCTTGGTGAGGATGACAGTGACCCAGCTTGACACTGATGTTGTAGCCAAATGTTTTTTTCATTAACTATGGGATGTGTAGGGGAATTTAATTGGTACATCTCTTTATTAGTCAAAAGGAAAAAGAAAAGAATCCCAGAAAATTGTGTTTTTTCCAGCCACTTGGGATACTGCAGAACAAAGTCAGTGTCCCTCCACAGCCTCACAAACTCCATGCTTTCAATGTGACATGTTTTCAAAGAAACTGAGTGTTTAACCTAACTCTAGAAATTCCTAATATGCCACCTAAGGAGCAGGCAAGGGAGCCAGCCTTGTATTTGTTGCTTCTACAGGTTTCAGTTGCCCCCAGAGTTGCAGGTTGATGGCTGAAATATGCTTGAATGCAAATGCTGCGCGCCCTTATGGTGCCTGTGCGATGCCAGTGAGGCGCTTTGCCGCAGCTTCGCGTTGGGAGGCGCGTACCTATGGGTGCGGAGCAAGCCCGCTTCTCACCCCGCCGCACACTGCTGGGATGCAAATTTGTTCTTGTGAAAAAATGTCAGCGCAGAGAGTTGAGCTGTTTGCTTTGGCAAAGTGTAGAGCAGAAGAGAGCGCCTGTCCCTCTGTCCGGGCTGAGGTGTTGGAAAGTTTACGAACCCCAAGCAGCACCAGTGCTCTGAGTACCCTGCTGCCTCTTCCCCAGGACCACTGCAGCACTCAGGCTCTGGCTTTGTGCAAGACATCCTTGCAAACCCCCTACCAACCCTTCAAATGTGTTTGCAAAAACTGGCAGAGAAAGGAGAAGGGAAGAAGAGCTGCTGGTGCTATCCAAGAGAGCTCTGTTTTCTCTGGTAATTTATTTCAGCTAATACACTTCTCTAATAGCTGCCGGCTCCAATCTTTGCTTACATAAACGCTTATTTAAAGCTCTTACGATCAAATCATTCATCTGGACTCAAACTCGCTTCTAAATTTGTGCATGTAAATTTTATTCATGGGCCCAGCTGTGTTCGTGCCGAATTTGCATTTGTGCATATGAATGTGTTGTTTTTTCCCTCTGTCAGCATACAACCACAGGCTGCAGCTGAAAATATGGACCTAGATTTCAAAAATTTTAATGACCATACACTGAAAGTTTTAGTTCCTTTCCCCCAGAGCTGGTAAACTTGTCTGCATAAGCCTTATCTTTATCCTTTGCTTTAGGGAGCTTGCTACTGTGTGTGTCTGAAGACTCGCTTGCACGTGGTGTTCAAATATAAAATGAGACTTTGTTTTGCCAATATGGGTATTGACATGAAAGGGCAATTAACTTTTTGTCTTGCTTTTTCTGCAACTAATCCTTCCTTCCTTCCTTTCTAAGTTTGTGCCACCTCAGTTTGTCTACCAAAGGATTATTTGGAGAAGAGCTGAAATTTATCTTGTTCATAGGGGGTGGCAGGGCAAGAAATCAGTGCACTGGAGGCTGGGAGGAAAAATACCTTTCTGCCTGTGTAAATAAATACACTTCAGAGAAGGAAACAGTAAATCAGTCTTGCAGAGCAATTTAGATATCTGATGTATGCAGCATGACTAACCTCACTTCGTGTACTACCAGAAGACTGAAGCAACAGTGGTACTGCAGGTTCCCCACAACAGTTAATCAGAAGGGTCTCGCAGGATTCTTTGCCTGATGCTTGGTGTAGAAGATTGTGGTGAGCATTTGCCTTCTGCCTGCAACATTCATTATAATGCTCTTCCCTTATTGTCCAAGAGTGGGAACCCAGTTAAATTTGGCTCTGGTAAAAAGTTTGTTAAATAAGCTTGCAGTAGTTTCTAAACTTTAAGTAGTTACAAATTTGTTAAAAATCAAGAACATTTGCAATCTGCTGGGTACAAAAATATTGTAAATCAATTTGAGGGTACTAAAACTCACTCCAGTACTTCTGAAATGAGTAAACTGAAAGGCAGCATAATCCAGAGTAGAGCATGGAGTCAAGGGGATCCCAAGCACTTTGCATGTAAGGGCTCTTCTGAGAGATATTGTTTTACATAAATTGCTTCTCTACCTTTTCATATGGCATAGGCTATTTCTTTGGAGTTGGGGTTTAGGTAACAGTGTAGGTTTTACCCTGGGAAATGCAGTTGTGAGTCACAAGTTGTTCTAGGTAAGTGAAGATGTTTATGCATCTTCAGTGCTCAGGTGCTGCACAGGAGCTGTAGGCACTGGGAGTGAAAGGCACAAAGAGATGAAGACCCCAGCATCATCTTTGGTTATCATTATAATTCTTCCAATAGGAAATGCTGGGTACTCATAATTTTTCTCAAGACTGGGGGCTTTGGAAGGAGATGAAGGAGGTACTTGCTGATCTTGTGAGACTTTGAGGACATTTAACTTCCTTTGGCATCTGACAAGACTGTGGGAATTTTGGATGATGACGACCAGTAATGTCACAGGCGTGTGTTGGAGGCACACTTCCTCTCCAGTAGTTTTTGGAAAGCTTTAGCCAAAGAGGTTAAAATAGGGTTGAACAGTGATTAAATGATAATTCTGGAAACAATCCTAATTCCACTTCTTTTATTGCTTAGACTGTTTGTGCAAGATAAGTAATTATATCAGATATGTGGTATAGGAAGCTGGGCAATTCCACACTTGAACAATTATTCTGCATTTGAGATGCAACCCTGCCTTTTAAAAAAAGTTGGGTTTTTTAAAATTCTCTTTTCTTAGTGGTTTTGGTCTGGTTTTTTTTCGTGGCATGCTGAGCTGTAGCCTGTTTGTGCACTACTGACTTGACAGTAGTACAGAGCTGTGGTGTCCAGTGTCATTGCATGCAGGAAAGCATGAAAGGTGAAGTGAGAATTCCTTTTCATCACAATTTGCACTATGCTGAGGGCCACAGAGCCTTGTGCTTTTGTGTCCTCACAAGTTTGGATGAATAAATCATTCCTTGAAATCATACCACTTATTTCTTCAGTGCAGCCTTTCTCAATAGGAAAATGTCTCAGACCTGTAACCTTTGCAGGCAACATCTGAATTGTCCTTAATCTCAGGAATAACATTTGTCAGTGTAACTAATTGGAGTTCTAAGATTTCATTATGGACCCTTTAATGAAAAAAAAAAATCTGTTGAGATGTATTTTACTTACCTTGCTCATACCCTTTTGCTTAATTATCTAAATAAAAGCATACTTAAGGAGGGCCTAATTACATATTTATTCAATGTTTTTAACTTAGATAAGAATTTCAATAGGATGTCTTCACCCAGAATATTCCTCAACTTCAATGAGGAACAAAAGATGATCTACAGAAATCAACATTTTCTGCTTTAAAATCCAGTAGTGCTTGTTTGAAGAAATAGTAGTTACAGAAGGGAAAATGACAGTCTTTTTAACATATACTTAAGTATGGTAAGTGCAACGATGAAAGCAGACATAAGGAGTGAGAAAGATATAAATGGAAAGATTAATGACAGCATTAATTTATTTGCATCTATCATGGAGAAGTTATTTGCAACATAAAAAGTAGCAGTTTGTGAAAGGCACTGTAGTAACTTAATTCTCATCTGGGTATTAAACTTAATACGTGTAATATTTCTACAGTTTCACCTGCCTCCCTTCCTTTTTTGTTCTCTGCCTTGGAATTTACAATGCCCTTTTGTGTTCTTATTCACGGGGTGGTGAGCAATGCTTTGACCTTTTTTGCACTTTAGACATGAAGCATGTGCGTTACCTTGTCTGGTGAGTACAGCCCTCCTTACGCCATTTAAAGGGAAAAAAAATCATTTGTGCAAGCAGATAATGCAAATTATTTCTTGGAAAGTATTGCAGAAGAGTGACTATGGGATATTCTCATTTATGTTGCAACTCCATTTTCCCTCGGTATCGAGGCATGAGTTCACGTGAGTGCTCGAGGGTTGTGTTTCCTCCCCTGTAAGCCTGCCTGTGTGGTGAGCAAGGTCTGCATGTCACCTGGAGGGGCCACAGCCCCGCAGGTGCCCTTGGACCAGGGCAGCAGCTGCTGCCCTTTCTGCCACGGGATCCCTTTGCAGTTTCAGGTAGCAAACCTGTAGTAAGGGTCGGTCCGATGCCAACTGACACAAAGAGGAAAACTGTGTTTCTTTGAAGCTGCGGGGGCTGGGCAGGAGGAGCAGAAGAGTTATTAGACTGACACAGAGTAATTGCCGGAAGCAGAATTTGGCCAAGCCTCGTCGTTCATGCTGGGAGCACCTTATGCAGTTTATATTACAGTTATAGATTTTTCTTGTGATATCACTTACCTCAAATGACCATTGCCTCCTTAAATGACCATTGCCTGAAAGACAGCACATAATGAGATAATGCTCATCCTGACACCTTCCTGGGTAATGGCTCAATGTTCACTCAGGAAGAAAAATTCATTCTGACCAAATTACCTCTATAACAACCTGATGCCTTTTTTTTTTTTTTTCCCCCTAGAGGGCTTATATCCAAAGACTGTCCAAACTTTAGGAAAAAAAATCTCACATGCTCACAGTCTGATTCAATAGTTCGCAAAGAGAGACAGCCCATTAAACAAATGCACAAGATTGTCTTGGCTCGGCATTTATTCATTGTTCAAAAGTTTTAAACCAACAGAGGTTCTCCTGCTTTTGGAAAGAGATGATCTTTATGATATATAATGGCTTTTCCTTTAAAAAAAGGTGAACTTGAGTATCAGTTCCAAAAGACCAAACCGTTATGGCAGCAAGGCCATTAGGCTGCAATTTGTCTTATAACAGATGTTGTAGAGTCTTGTCACTTCGAATGCTAAAACAGATGGGATATACACTTGAAAATGTACTAGAAGTATTTAATTTCCTTTCCAGCACTGGAGATTTCTTCTCTCCAAGGTCTTTGATGCTCTTTGCCTGTTTGTTAAATCCTGTTGCATTGGTTGGTATGGTTTAATCTCCTTGGAAAGCTTTGTCTGAGTTTGTGTTCTAATACAGTCACTCTTGCATTGCTTTGGTTTTGCTGAATGAGACATGATTCTGTTTCAAGCTGACTTTTTATTAGCCTCTTTCAAGATCCCTTGTAAACTTGCTATTATCACTATGTACAAAACTGTAGAGGTGACACAGTATCTGGCACTGATTGTCAGCAGTTATGAATAACATTAGCCAAATGCATATTATATTTGTCTATGTATTGAAAAAAAACCCCTAGATAATCTGTGATACTCATATGCACTTTAGATTACAGGCTACCATGTACATTGTGAGGTTACTGTTGTTTACAATAACTATGATTTCTCATCATCTGCAGGAAGACTCAGCTGACTTCATTGGACTCCATATCAGGTTTTCTAATCCAATGCAGATGCTTTTTCAAAGTCTGGGGATTATCAAGTGATCCCCAGATGAACTGGGAAGTTGTTAAGTGAAAATGACGGTGCTGTAGTGGTGGAGGAGTGGGGGGCTAAAAACTTTGAATGATTCTCCCCAAGACATGTGGAGGGAAGCTTAGAGAGCAGGTATTGACTTTCCTGAGCTGGCCTTGGGCTCTTAACCTGTGAGTGCTGAACAGCAGATATTACAGACACATCCATGTGTGTGCTTACATTTCATACTGTATAATCAATTTTCTTCTTTTAAAATCAGCTTTCCATGTAAGACTTGTGTTTGTTTTTGTAAGTCAAAGGAAAAGCTCTGATATTACCACATCAGTTTCATTCTTGCTTAGTTTCAAGGTGCACAGAATACTCTGACAAAATTTGCTCTATGAATATCAATATTTAGATAGCTAGCACAAAATTCAGCATCTTTAAAGTGCTCTGTGCTGGGCCATCTTGGGTCTGCCTCAATAAATTAGGGGACTGCAGTGGCTTAGTCAAATAGCACTCTTATTTTCAGCTCCTGAGAGATTTTTAGTGTTCATGTGTTTAGAATCAACTCTAGAAGGAAAGCGCATCCAGAATGCAAAGGACTTTCACTGTATTGAGCTTGGCAGCTTCAGTTTCTGAGCTCTGGAAGGAAAGCCATGAGTATAGTAGTTTATAAATGTTTTTATTTCTTCCTTTTCTTTCTGGGCTAATGATCATAATTTTTGAAAACAGTAAGTAAAAGCTTTTTTAGTTCTTTTTGATCATTTTAATGAACTCATTTTCCAGTGGGGGTAGACCATGGAGCCCCTATTAATGGTTCTTTCTGTCATGCCATTAATGGTCTTCTGCCTTTACTCCCACCTCACCAGTTTAACTAGAGTTTTTGTAATTTGAGGGTAAAAATCAGGCCTATTATAGGCTTTGTGCTGATATGAATTTGTACTTTAAGTGGATTTCCTTATCATAATACTAAAGTCAAAAACAACTGCACTATTTTTCATAACAACATCTTTTGGAAACAGAAAACTCAGAGGGCTGTTCCAATGCACTGAGCTGGTTGGTGAGAATGATGAATAAGTTTTGAGAAGATAATTCCTTAGCTAAGATGGAGGTGGTGAACAAGATGTCTTTCATGTAGCTCTTACGGTTTCCAGTTCTCAGGTGCTGCATCTTTATTGCCATGTTTAGTTTCCTGGTCTTGGAGGGGACTTGGTAGTATGGGGAGTGGGGGGAAGTTACCATTTCATGGAAATGACAGTTGCTCCCAAATTTTATTTCTCCTCCAGCTGCATGCATGGGAATGTGGTATGCTGCTGCTTTTCTTTTTTTCTTTTTTTTTTCTTTTTTTTTCTTTCTTGTGGTAATCTTTTCTTAGATACTATTTAAAAGGGTAACATGATTTGAAGTAACAAAAGACTTCAGGAAGTTTATATTTGCAATTCTTTGAAGCAGACACAAATAGAACAAAACTTTACCACCTGAAGACAATCAGTCATCCTCAAATAATTTATTAAATAAAATATTGATCTCATGTTTACTTAAGGTTTTTACCGTCCATACATCTCCCATGAAGTTTTTTTAATCATCTTCTGTGTGAGTCAAGCTGTTAAAGCTTCACATGGCTAAAAAGTTATTTTAAGAATTTATTAGCAGCTTAAAGTGATTCTGTTAGAAAGATAACATGTACTTGAAGCTGATATGATTTGTGTACCATAAGAAGAACTATGGGAAGAGTAAAATTGTATAAGGTTACCAAAGATTCAACTGAAGAGGCTGAGGCTTATACAGAAGAAATTGTAGGCCTTTTTTTTCTCCTCAGTTAAGTAGTTAAACAATTTAAACACCAAATTTAAAATGAGAAAAGAAATTGAAAAACACATATCCATGCAATCCAGAACATATCAATCAATAGCTTGCCATCTAAACTTTAACAGTGACTTCTGTAGAAATCATTTAACCTGAAACAAAAAGTCCAGTCTTGCTTGAATCTATAAGTGACTTAAAATTGAAGTACAAATTGGTGTACAGTTTGGTTTTTTAAATATTGTCTGCATAGCAAGAATAGAAAAGCAACTACATGCAAAAACCACTTCTCTGCATTCTAAATATAGCAGCGCCCACTTGAATGAATATTTCATACAAGAATGACCTGTATAAAGGGAATAAACACAGGCAGCAATGATATTGGTAGGATATTGTTTTTAGACGGAACAGGTTTTAAATGAGTAAATGAATATCTAATAAAAGCACTAAATCCTTGTATGAATGAAAGTCTGATAGACCGGTGTTTTGTTAGCTATTCAATTGAAAACTTCTCAAACAGGGAAAATATACATAAACTTAAATTGAAATAGAAAGAAAAGTAGGAACTTGTGCATGTTTCTCTAGCTTAGACTTTTTATTGCAGCTGACTGGTTCACCTGTGATGGGAAGCAATAAAAGGCAGATGTAAACACTGCCCTGTTGTGTACAGAGCCCAGGATGGATCAGGCAGTGCCAGGGAGGAGCCACAGGGTGAGCTGCGTCCTCTAGCAGGGGGAATGGAATGTTCTTCGGTGGTTTTGGACTAAATCTCTTTGAGGAAATATCCAGGGTCATGTTAGGCAACCGCTTTCCTTCCTAGAGCTTGACTTGCCTGGGGTCCTGCAAGGTTTCAGGCTGCTCCACTGACACACATTGTGCTGGCACGGGATTACTGAGGAGCACAGTGTGGGATGCACTAGGTGCAAAAATTACACCAACCTTTACATTTCCTCCACCACCTAGCTCAGATGCTCCAGTTAGGTCTTGGGGGATGTTTGGAGCATAAAACTGAAGGTGTTGGCAGGAACTTCACACAACAAAATGAATTGAACCTTAGGCTCAGGCCAAAGGGACAAGGAATGCTTGAGCCTGCCCTGAGCAGGATCACGTTGTGTTCCCTGTGTGCAGGCTGGGGACTTGCTGAGCTCTGCCTGGGAACCTGCTTTGTCACTTTTGCAGTTGATGGGGAAGGTCAGTGGGGAAGCACCCTCTGTACAAGGACTGAAAATTGAAAGCTCACAGATTTTTGACCAAGTGTCTTGAATTTGATACTGTAGCCTGACAAGGGGATATGAAGGAGAAGGGGGATTGATGAAGAGTATTAAACAGATAGCAGAAAGGTGAGGAAATATCCTGAGGCCCAGACTGTAGGGATGAGGAAGAGATCTCATGAAAATTATGTGTAGAGATAAAAGGGGCTGTGATCTATTGCAAAACACCAATCCAGGAAGGTCAGATGGATAAGAATTTTTGTGAAATTAATGGGAATTTTACATTCATCTGGAATTTTAAATGCTTGCAGACATCTCCTGAGGGAAAACACATAGTGGGAAATGGATGATTCAACAAGTTTTAAAGAAGTAGTGGGGCTTAGTCTTGATTTTTTAAAAAATATTTGTTTGTTTTGCAGAATGGAGAAATGTGTCAGGAGCAAAGGCTTTTTTATATTTTAGACAATGAAGATGAAGTAGCTGTGAGTACAAAGGCAATAGGCAAGTTGGGTGAAATTGAGCATGAAATGAGATTTCACAATCTTTGTGAAGAGATGAGGAGGAACAACAGTGTAACAAAAATGGACTTGAGAGAATGATAACTAAGATTTCTCCAGAGGCAAATTTAATAGTTGAAAGCAAAGGTGAATTATCTGCCAGATCCTCAAAGATGTGACATTATGGTACCAGCACAAAAAAAAAAAGCCAACATAGAGATTAACTTGGCCAAAGAGCTGGGTTCTGCACAGGGAGAAAGAGAGAAATACATCAAAGGGAAAGTAATGGTACCCAAAACGGCACAAGTATGAAGGGATGAAAGGAAGATCCAGGCACTAGGTTGCAATGCTAACTAGCTAGGTAGAGATGTTGAGATGAGGAGGAATCATCCTCAGCATGCAGTAATAATAAGGTAATCTAGTCAAGGATTGCTGCTTTGCTTATAGGAGAAAGCAACCTGATAATGGAAACTGAAGAGTCTTTTTTTAGTCCTTTCCGTTTCTTTTTTTTTAATTGACACCTCATTAAGAAAGTTTTTTGCTTTCATATTATTGATACTATTAAAATCAATAGGAAAGGGATACAATCCTAGACAAAAATAGAAAAGACCCAGTTAGGGATTTACAGATGATTCAGATGTTTTCAAATAGACTGGTTGTGATGGACTTTGTTGCAGGGTTTGTCTAAAGGAATCTCAGAGCAATTTGTGTTTTCTTTGAGAGTTCATCTGAGACCAATGATGTACCAGAGGCTGGGAAAAGAGAAAACATAAAGTCTTTCATGTTCAAAAAGAGGGGGAGAAAGAGGAGCCAGAGGATTTCAGACCAACTAGTGCTAACTCCAGCTCCAGTCCACAGAAAAATTCGAGGGAGGGGAAAAAAAATCAAAACCAAAAATCAAACATTTCAAAGCAGCTGAAGGGTAACAAGAAAGTAAAAAGCTGCCAGCACAGATTTGTCAAGAATGAATTGTCAAACCACTTAGATTTCTGTGTGCAGCAGAGTAACAGACTTCATGGAAAGAGAAGAAACAATTGACATAGTTTCTTGAGTATTGTGAGATCTTTAAAGTTGGCTTGCAAGACATTCTCTGCAGCAAGAGAAACCTGGGCTGAATGAAAATGTTAGGTAAAAACAAAACCAGCTAGAGAAATTGCTTTGGAGAATGAATTTTAGGAGGATGAAGTAGTATCAAAGCAGAGGTATATATTGAGGAGTGCTCTACAGAGCTGTGCCCAGCTCTCATTAGGCCATGACCTGAGTGATGCAATACACATTATACATGTTAAATTTACAGAAAACTGAGTGGAAAGCTTTATGAATAGAAAATGACCTTGAGAATGGGGAAAAGAGTCTATAAGAATAGGTTGAGACTTGGTAAACTGAGTACAGAAGAATGGTAGTTCAGCAGAAACAATAAACTGCAGGAATATGAGAAGGGGAACACCTGTTTTGACAGCAGTTCTTTGGAAAAATTACAAACCAACAATGTCACGCTGTTGCAAAAATGGCAAACATCATCTGGGAATTCATAAATTGAATATAATCGGAAGGGTATGTTAAGTAACTCCTCTGCCATGCTTAGCACAGCCAATGTCTTCCCAAAAGATGTTGACCACTTTGAGGATACCTTTGTCCTTCTAGAAAGATGTTGACCACTTGGAGACAACCCAGACAAGAGCGATGGGCATGGTCACCATGTCGTGTTATGGAGACGTGTGGATGGATGCTGTTTACTCTAGGTCAGGGAAAATTCCTGTGGGGTCCTGCCAGTAATCAAACATGCAAAAGTATGGTGCAGAGAGGAAGAGACAGGTTTCATTTTGCATAAGAGGAAATGGGATGAAATTGTTGTTAGGAAGAATTGGATGTTAGGAGAAGAAAAAAAACCCCCAGTTTTCTGATAATTCATGCAGGGCAGTTCTGGAACAGACTGTCCCTTTGTGGCTGGAGGCTGTTAAGAAGAGGAATGACAAAATGTAGAGCTGATTCTGTCTTGGAGCAAGAAGTCCTGCAGACAGTCTCCCCAGTTCTACTTTCCTCAATTCCACAGTTTCACTGCTAATGATAACCATCCATCTTCTGTAAGTACTTGGAAAGGATTAAATCATTGTGGAATTGCTCTTGTTCTAGGACTTTACCCTTGACAATGTCTGCTACAACAGGCATGGCTGTCAATATCCAAGTGAGATACAAAGTACTTTGGGCAGGCAGTTTTATCCAGCTCAGGCCTGTAACAGACAGCACAAAGCAATAGGTTTTTCCTGCTGTTCTGAAACTCCTCACTGTATATTTGCAGATAATTAATTTGTCTCTGTCTTTCATGTACTGTGTTGATGGAACTTCTGAGCAGTACAACTAAATGATCAGAAAATTGTTTAGTTCAGTGCTGGTGTATCAAGTTTTAAATTGGGCTAAATTTTTTTTTCTTGTTATCCCAGTCAAACTGCTCGTACTCCTTTTAAATTCCTTCACTCTGATTTTGATTCTCAATACCCCAGATTAAAGCTCTTTATCCATACCTTCATGCTTTCTCTTTTGCAGTTCCAATGCAGATTTGCATAGTAAAGGAGATATTTGTGTTTCTCCTGACCTCATCTATATTCTGGTGCGCAGCATGCACTTATATGATAGTTTATTCCGGGATGATGAACAGATGCAAAAGTGTCTTCAATTGTCTCTGGAAATTAGCAATGGTCAATACATCCTGCAAACACAATGCTGGATGCCGTGGTGCATGCAAAACATGCATGGCAGGCAGAGCACATAGCCTTTTCCTGCCTCTAGCACACTTCATTTAATTTTAATAGTAGAAGGAGATGTGGTATCTTTTGAACATAAATATCCTTGTGGGCTAATGTAAGGCTTGGACAATGAGAGTTTTGCATAGGAGAATTTGGCTTAACCTGTCAGTCTTCCAGAGATTAACAACTTCATCAGCCACTGTTGATATTGACAGTCAGTTGCTAGGCTACATGTTTACTGCTAAATGAATAGGCGACTTGGGGCCAGTGTGAATATTCAACAGATTGGCAAATAAGTAAAACGTGCTGTGACTTGATTTGTTAATTATAGTCAAAATAAATGGCTGTATTGATGACTATGATTTTACACAGCATTAGTCCTCTGAAAACAGCAATTAAGTCTGCCATGTAAACATATATCTTGCCTGTGACAAAAAAAAAAAAAAAAAGGCTTTAAACAACTGAATACACCACTCCAAGCAGTTTCACTAGGACTCCTGAAGTGCTTACATTAGTTAAATTATGTTCTTGAGTGTTTTTACACCTCTGACTGAAGCACAACTTTCAGGCACGGTCTGGATTTTGAAAAGCTTTCTTGTTTGCTGCATGCAGTGCTAGTTATGGTCAGAGTTTATCAAAAGAAGTATGATCACACTTGAAAGAGAAAACTCAAGTAGCTGGATTTCGGGAGGATGGTGGTTTTTTTCCTGTTGGGAGGAAGCTGAGCATTAATTTTATGCTCTATATGCTCTTTTCTTGTAAAACAGTTCTCACATGTATTACCTGTTACTGTGTTCCAGTTTATCAGCTGGGTGAAGTAGAATCCACTTCCCTTGACCCATCCTACTCTCTCGTTATGTTTGAAACTCTCACTGTATCAATTCACTCATTTTGTGGTTCCAGACTTGCACACACTGGCAGGTGCACTGAGTATTCAGCATCACTCATTGTTCAGTGTTGCATGTGTATAGGCAATGCCACTGTTCTGGGCTTTACTGTGCCTGTTGGTTGAAACTTGGAAAGCACATATTCTGTTCTCATTGCTGTTGACAAGTTTTGCTGTGGCAGTGGTCATGCCTCTCTCCCAAGCTTTGGCTCAGTTTTGCCATCTATGATAAATACTTCTTGGGGTTTTTCTCCTTTATAAATAACAGCCAACCTGAAGAGCACTGAAGTTGCCAAATATGCCCCAAGATTTGCAACAGAGAAAGAGAGGTTGTTTTAAGCTTGAGAAAAGTAAATGTGTTCTTGCATAGAAAAAAAATACCACTTTCTCTAGATAGGTCTGTGTTACCAATACCTGTTGAGATTGGGTTTGAGTTTAGGCTGGTAATTATCTTTTTCCCAAAAAGAGGTGGGAAGGAGCTCCCCTGTTCAGACCTCATTTTTATTCCAATGAACATCTGCCCTTCTTTGTAAACTCTTGAATTGTTGTCTTCTGCTGCCTCACCATGGGGTGTCCAAGACTAAATTTGCAAAAGTAAAACCACACTGACCTGGTCTAATCACAGCTGGTCCAAGGCAGAGTGGTACCAAATGCTTAAGCCAAGAGGGAGTTGTGGCTTTTCTTTCAATGTGTTGCTGAAGGAGAATGCAGATGCTTGGCTGGCAGATGTTTGGAGAAAATCAGGCTGAAAGGGTGTTAGAAATGAAACTAGAAATGGAGTAGGACTAGAGATTGAGCAGGGTAGCTTAGAAAGCAGCAAATAAGAAGTGATTTGTATAGGGAGAGCTCCAAAATGAAGAAATAGCTGGGAGACAAGTGGTTGCACTGATATCAATTTGATGAGGGGAAAACAAAAAAGATTAAATAAAAACCAGAGTGATAATCAGCTGCAAATACTATTAGCAGCTTTATCTTTGCTTAAGGATACGAAATCACTGCTCTCTGCCAGCACATTGTCGTACATCTGCATGCTATTCAGCACCTTTGTCACCAGTGCAGGTTATGTAGAAGGCTTGTAAACTACCCCGATTCCCAGGATCTACACTGACTCTTACAATGAAGGAGCAAGGTGCCAGGGATGTTGACAGCTCTGTGAATTCTTGTGTGCTCCACAATGATTAAGGAAAAAAAAAAGTTAATAGTTACCAGGGAAATCACTGAAGACAACACAAAGAATATCAAGGTTCACCTTGAATGCACTTGTGTTTTGGACCTTTCATTTTTGAATGCTTTTGTGGATAGGGGAAAAAACTTCAAAGGAAGACAAGGATGTTCCAAAGCATTGAATGGCTTACAAAGTGGGTGGTAGACCAGTGGAGCTCACTGCCAAAAGACATTGTGAATGTGACAGGTTTACATGTTTAAGTTCATGAAAGACAAAATCAGGGAGAATTACTAACGGGATGTAAACTATACACGGGTCAGGAAGTCTCAGAGCTGAAAATAGTTGGAAGCTGAGAGGCTGTGAGTTGGAAATAGGATTGCTCTGTCCTTCCTCATCTCCAGCATCTGATTATGGCCACCACAGCAGACAAAAGCACTCCTGATACATGGATTTTGTCCTGGACATTTTTCTCTGATTAGTTTGCCTTTGCCTGCAGCTCATCTGACTCAGAGGGGTATTTTGAGGGATTTCTCTCCCAAGGGCTACACTTACCAAATTACTTTTATGTCATATGTTGCACCATAAGTACTGGGATCTCTTCTTGGGAAGATGACAAATCTTCTTTCACTGGATGAAGCAGGAATATTTATGCTTCTGGGAATCATGGGAAGATGACTGTGTTTCCCCAGAGATTATTAACTGTAATGAGCTACTGGACCAGGCATAGTTTCATAACCAGTGTGGCTATGCAAACATACATTACTGGTTCAGTCATTTTAGGATTCCCACACTGAACCATTTCTGCAAAAGCTTGTTCTATGCTGACTGTGAACTTCCTTGCAGATCCAGCATGGGAAAACTGTTTTGTTAGGGCATCTTCTTGTTGTGGGGGGAATAAATCCTTTCAGAAAATTTGAACTTCTATTCAGTAATCCACTTTCCAAGTTTTGTGTGCAGTTGCACTTGCCCCCAAGCACTAATGAGTGGACAGGATGAAGAAGCCTCAGGGTGCAGGTAGCTAAGACAGGAACAATTGCAAAAGCCCTTTTCAAGTCTGGAGACATTAACTTTACACTGACTTACTGGGATGGCTTCCCTAATCAGTCTGATGGTTTTGTAATGCTGAAAAATATGCTGATAGTCTTGAAAACAAGAAACAGAGGCTCTCAGAGATGGTGCCTATCCCTCTGTGCGGGCAGCTGCAAGATCTGGGCAGCTTCTCATTGTCCAGGGAGGTCTTGCTCCCTTCCTTGCTTGATTTGCCCAAGGTAACTTACCTCTTTTGGAAACAAGCTCCTAGCTTTTCTATTTAGACAGTCTAAGACTAGCAGCTTTAAGCTAATTACACTCCATTTATTAATGTATCAGTTCCTGTTCCAACATTTTACCATGCACCAGGATATCATCTAGGTATAACAAACAGGCTGAGAGAGGCATGCCACATAACACCCTCTTGGTTAGACTTCTGAATGTAGCTGATGTATTGCACCAGCCAAAACCCATCATTTTAAATTGCTACAGTTCTCGTCCTGCTGTGAATGTCTTGGGTTCTTTTTTCCCCTGTCCCTCTGGATCTACTTCTACTTGCCAATAGCTACTTTTAAGATTCAGAGTAGTAAACCAGACCAAGCTTTCACCAGTATCTAGGGTACTATTTACAGTAATAAAGGAGCACACACTAAATGACTTTGTGTTGTTTTCTGTAATCTGATGCTGTCACCTTTTTTCCTTAACTGGACTTGGCCTGACATTTGGCTGAAGGGTCTGTTTTAGCTTCCTGACACGCTTCTTCCATGGGCTTATGAGGCTTCTTTACTTCTTCCCTGCTGAAAAGAAGGATGCTGTTTAGGTATCCAGGATCACTCTTGTGTGGAAGCAAATGTAACTTAGGTGTTTGTCAGAGAGAGAATAATTTCTAACAAAACAGTCTCAAAAATGTTTTTTGCTTCTCTGAGTGCTTTGTAGGGTGCCAGATTAAAAGTTAATACATTTTCTGAGTGTTGACATGTTCACACCCAAACTTCCTATAGTTCATATTAACTTACAAGATCAATTTTTTGCCATCTCAGTCTGCCTTTCTCCATCTCTTTCTGACTATTGTCAGAAGCATTCTTTAAATATATAGAGATTTGCTCTTGTTTCAGATCCAGGAGAACTTCAGCAGCTAAAGATCACCAGGGATCTGGGATCTCAAAGCAAGTTTCAAGCACTCCTCATCTTTCATTTGCTGGAAAGAGGCCACTGCCTGTAATTCCTAATGGTATTTCTGCCCCTAAAGGTGGGGTTTGGGCACTGCAAAAGAGATCTGTAGGTTGAATGACCCATTCCCTTACCTTCTATTCCTGGTGTCACAACCAAAGTCTGACTCAGTGATTCTTGTGTATTTCAGATAGTTATTTATTACACACTAAATAGCCTTCTCTGTTTATTTCTACTTTTAATAAAAGTAACTGTTAAGATCCCTACAGAAACTACAAACTGGTACGTGACTGGCGTTTGAACTCCTGACTTGCTTCAGCTTCATGCTCCCCTCCAGCCTGTTCTTCATCTTGGTGTTGGAAGTCTGTTTTGGAACATGCCATGCTCTATTCTCACTAGGCCTGTGTTTATACCTATTCTCCTTGAAAGGCATTTTTTCCTCCAGGATCAATAATGACCTCATCTGCATTCCTTCATTTTTGCCATTGTTGCCAATTTCTTTTGCTTTATAAACTCAGATTGGTCATCACTCCTTCCACAAAGCATAATGATGGTATGAGCCATACTAAAGTTGCTGAACTGAATTTGAGCTAGAGAAACAGCACTGTAAAGATCTTGGCAAATTCCTGGCATCTTCTTCTGTTTGCAGCAGCTGTTTCCTTTTGTGGTATGCAGCTGTGAAAAAAGTTCAGGATCTGTAGTAAATTGTGCAGTCAGTACAATATCTTTTTGTCTTTGCTGATCTTTATTTCCGGCTCTTACCTGAGTGTCTGCAAACTGGTCTATAGCCAATTTGCCCTTGAGGTCCTTGCTGATATTTGAGTATATCAGGGAAAACATTTGTTCCCACCTAATTCAAATGAAGTTTTGGGGTTTTTTTCCTTTCCCTTCCTTTCAGCATGTCATGGTTGTTGATACTGGTTCATTTTCATTCTCTGGGACACTTTTCAATTCCCTGAGCCCTTTCTGCAGTTTATCAGATAGCAACTTCCAGGCTGGTCAAAGCTTTTGTAGCCCTTTCCAGCCTTATTTCAAGCCACAACTGTTGCAGCTGCAACTCTTAGTTTCTTTGGGCATTTTGCCATTGGCTTTCTAAAAAGGGTTCATCTTTACCAGTAAGTTTTCAGGTGCTGTTTTAACTCCTCCAGTTTTTTACATGTTTGAACTGTGTACTGCCTTTTGTTCTGCCCTGATACAGGAGAGATACCAGCTCACAGGCTTTGTTCTTGGAAACCAGAACATGGGGTTTTTCTCTCTTTAACCCTCTTGTAGGAAGCCCAGAGTCTGAATGTTAAGAAGTGCAATTGATGATTGAGTCACTTATCTTTGATGCAATCCTGTTTATTTACAAGGTCCTGATTTCTGTTTCTGTCGGTAGAATCAAACAAAAGATAATTCCTTTGCTTGAAATTCCCAATCTCTTTCAGTCAGCACTTGCCTCAATAGGTTTCTTAAGGTTTATCTTGAAGTCATGCTGTTGATGCTTTTGTGGCTCTTTTTGATGCTTCCTTTTGGCTTTTGATTGGAGATTCTCCCACAACCATCCAAAACAAGCATTCTGCTACCAAAGTCCTAAACATCTAGACTCCAGGGCTTATTTTCATTCCAGACTTCCCATATGTTTATGCTTTGGTTGTTCTCCCATTGTTTTGATTATTTTGCTCCGCAAATGAGCTTAATGTTTATTTGTATTTAGTACAAATGAAAAACAGTTCTTCCACTCAATGATTTCAGCAAGTTTTGGTCAGTCCTGCTGTGATGCTTTCTTATTGCTCTTTGGATAAAGGCCACAGAGGTACATAGGCACACTGCAGAGAGAGGAGGGCAGATGCATGGTGCTTGGTATGAGTTCTTGTCTGGCCTCCTCAAGTGGCCTCTTAGCTGCTCGCTGTCCCTTCAGCTGTATCCAAAAGCACTGATAGAGAGATCTGGTTGGAGAACATTATTTTTCTCAAATGAATAATTTAAAGATTTTTTTTTCCTCTCTGAAAATGATTTGTGGACTGCAGGAGTGAAAAAATCTTTAGTTTTTTGATGTTTTTAGTAAAAGGCACTACTTTAGGAAAAGTTCAAGATTCTTTATTTCATTTTCTTTGGTACTGACTAAGTATGGAAAAGAGGAATAAAGTTGATTTCATTTGATAAACAATTTATGCAAAAAGGGTTTTGGAGAAAATGTTCACTTTGAAGATTTTGCATCAGACCATTGTTGCCATGTCTTAGGTCCACTCTGAAATCAAACTCCAAATTCACTCTCAGCAAAAATGTGAGGATATTTTACTCCTAGCAAAATTGCTACAATCTGAATCTCCCAAGGAGATTAAAATTTAAATCTCCCAAGGATACTTATGGAAAAAGTTGCACAAGACACGAGGCATGGCATGGTTCAGTGCTGGTGTTTCCCCGTGGGATTTGGGCATTGTGTAACACAACAGTCCCTCACACAGACCACAGGAGACTGGGACTTGCTCTCTGTGGTAAAGTTCAGCAATGCTGCGTGGCGAGTGATCACTGCAGGTTTGCAGAGATGCCAGTTTGCTGCTGACTAAAGGCAAGCTTTAATGTTCTCATCATAATACTTAACTGAGTTAATCTACTCATTCACTTGTGTTTTAATATCTGATCAAATTCACCCTGTGGACTCAGAGTCCCAGAGGTTAGAAGTGATTGATCCACCAAGTTATATTGCATGGAGCTATAATAATCACAATAAAGTGAGATGAGTATTTGGCATGGAGTCTGGGAATGCAGGGATGACCAGGCATGTGGGATGAAGACAAGGATGCTGTCTTTAGCTTTTGCACAATCTCCAGGCATGCAGTAGAGGATAGAAATGACTGTGTCCAGGTGCCAGCAGCCAGTGTTCTAAAAGTGCAAGTTTGATAGGTGAAAATGTTGAGTTGTAAATTCTTGGCTTCCTATGTCTTGTCCATCTTCCCCAGCTTTCATGCTTGCCAGAAGGGAACCTTACCAAGGGCACTCCATGAAATCATCCTGTTTCTCTGTGTTTCTGGGTGGAGAGCAGAGGGGCTCAAACCAGGGTAATCAGAGTTTCTGGACTCAGTGGAGAACCAAAGCAAGCTCTGCAGTGTTTGTGCCAGCACAAAATGCCACATTGCACAGAATACAGCCTTTAATTCTACCAATTTCTTGTTTAACACAGGAAAACAGAGCGTGATTAAAAAATTGTGTCTTAACTGACTGCTCCATATTGTCATGCCAGAAACAATTAGCTTAACTAGAAAGTTAATTTAATTGCAAATGTGGATGGGCAAACTGTGCCAGCCACTTCATTATCATTATTCTATGTTATTCCTAATGCTTAGTGCTGTTTAATATGTTCTTATGGTATATGGTGGTGGAATTAAAAGATTGTCTCTGTAGCAGTTAAGGTTGCTACTGAAAATAACTTCCAGTCTCAGTTTTACATGTCTTTATATGTGGGGCTTTTAAAAGAACTTCTAATAGAATTTTCTAGCTTCTTTTTCACTTCTATGGAAGAAAAAGAACAAAAGCAGAAGGACTGCCAGAAATATATGTAGCAGTAAGAATTGACCACAGATATCTTATGGTAAAATAGTCTGTATTTTTCTAGGGGAAGAGGTTTTCCCTGTTCAACTTTTGTCATAAATTTATAGATATTACAATTAATTTCTGTAATTTTTACAAGCAAAATAAATTTGCCTTGAAACAGTGGGTAAACACTCAAACCTGGAGATTAAAATGGGATCAAATAATTTCCCTACTTTCTGGTACAGCTAAACATGGGAATGGACTCTTGCAGTGGCAGTTTTTAGGAATAAGCTCCTTTGGGGAGAAGAATCACAAGGGAAAAACTAAAATTTGGTAGGGAAACATGCAAATTGTGACTTTTTTCTTATGCAGTTGCAATGGATGAAGCTGGTAATGACTCAGCCACCTTTTATCCATGGACATTGTTATTACAACTGTTTTTACCTCATATTATTATATTTTACTGTGCTCCATAATATTTTGTTACCTGCATTTTATTGCTGGTTTTAGATTTGATTAGATTTGACAATTGCTGAGCAGTAAACATGCTGCACTGGCAGAATTTATTGCTCTTCTCTTTGAATAGCTTTGAATCAAAGATCCATCCTTGTCCTTCCTTGAACTGGAAAAATTCTTTCACATGTGTCTTCTTTTTAAGCAGTATTTTGTAATGCAAAAAAAAAAAATTAATACCTGCTACATCAGGCTTCATCATGACAGTTCTAATGCACAATATTGAAGAGTGTGTGGGTTTTATATTCCTTATTGAACAAAAATTCAACCCCAAAGCCCTGTTAAAATTTGGCTCCAATGTGATTTAAGCCACCCACCCTTTGGCAGGCTCCCCTGCCTGAAAAACTCAGCTTGAGACAGGGAGTGCTACCAAGGTTGAGTGACAGAGAAAAATCATAATAAAGTGGTATTTGCTTTAGCAATGTTGGCTGTAATCTTGATTCGTGTACACCAGCTACAAAATGCATCTCAGCCCTCCTGCCTCAGACCACCAGCTGATCTTTGCTCTCAAGCTAAGCCATCCTACCTGTGTTTTCTGGGTTTTTGGGGAGAGGTGTTTGCTATGGGGCACTAAGCCTTTGCTTGCCGCGGTACACAGTATTAGCTGACAGAATATCTTGGACTAAGCAGGCCACTCATCTGATCCAATATGTCATTTTTCATGTTCCCATAGAAACTTAGATTAATCGCTCATTCCTGATGCATTTCTTGTACAATATTGTCATTTTGATGCTCTTTTGCTGCTAGTTTTGAAGGCAGCTTCAAATCCATTCAAGGAAATAGAGCCAACTTTGTGCTGCTTTTTAGCAGCAGGTACTTTGCCTGTAATGAGGAAAATCTCATTTTACAGAATTCTTGCAAGGTAAAGAAAACATAGCTTCATCTCCTTAATGAGAGCTTTCTTATTCAAGAGCACTTGACTGTAAAGAGTGCTATCCACAATGGTTAGTGTGGAGAGGAAACCTTAAGTAGAACATGCTATTGTGGCCTTTGAGCAGTTCCCATCTCCTCTATTCAGAAAGCAGAGTTAACTGAGGATAGCAAGAACAAACTGTACATGCGCTTGAGAAAAAGAACTTGACTTGGCAAGTTGGCATAAGTGTAACACAATATATTACCACTTTCTGCTGGGCTTATTCTCTTACTGTCATTGACCAGATCTGTTCAATGGCTGCCATTTTCAGTTGCAAGTAGAAGAAATCCCAAATACAAACCCCCACCCACTCACCCCCCTTTTACTTTCCAAGAAAGACAGTTTATGTAATCGATACTGGGTCTGTCTAGGAAGCAGTTCTGAAATTTGAGGGGTGGCGGGGCGATGCAGGGGGAAGAGTGAGGGCTGAAGGATGAAGGAACAAACATTAGACCTGACAAAGCTTGAAATATAAAACAAAAAAAGCATCTGCGAGGCATAATAAAACAAAGTGTATATACGTGTTGTTCTCACAGAGTATTTGGCTGAGCCCGGGCAACGGGAAAGCATGCATAGCTAACGCTCCTGACTGTGTGAAACCCTTTGTATACTCCAGAGTCTCTGCAAGAGACCTTGATTACAGAGTTTGGCATGATACCCAATACATTTTTTGGAATGGTTTCTTGTCCATCACTGACACTCGTAATGAGAAATTTATACACCATCCAAAGCGGATAAATTAATTTCAAACACTTTTGACTTGGGTCAACAATGGCTATTGGCAGTGCCTATTATTTGCCTTTTTATTAAAAAAAAAAACCAACAAAACAAAACAAAGAGGAGAAATTGCTCTTCTTCACGGTGATAGCATGGTAAAGACCCCAAGTACAGTGGAGATAGAATCTTGGCAAGCACATATATAGGTCAGGATAGATTATTTCACTTTCCAATGTAAATGAAAGTAATTTTCTTCAGTATGAACAGTTTAATAAATTCCCAGGATGGTTTTCATTAAGAAATTTGCATATTGGCTAGTGTAAAAAATTTCTGAAAGCAATCAGTTGACAAAAATAATTTGATTCTACTTCTACTTTCTCAATGCAGTTAATAGTCAAGGAATGAAGTATAAATTAGCTTTTCCTTTGAGAACTCCTTTTAAAACTTGGATGCTTAAGTTAGCCTTTTAAAGATGATAATTGTGCATATTCTCATGCAGATACACACACCAGAAATGGGGAAAAGGCATTAAAACACACCTACACACAAAAAAAACGTGGATTGGAAGCAAACAAGAAAATTGCTACATCTCCTTGGGAGATATTGAAATTATGGGGACATACAGATAAATTACTGGTAAGTTCCCATTATGTGCAGCCAAATTAGATAATTTACTTAAATTCTTTAAGTCAATGTAAATTCCAGGGTTTTGACTTATCTTAGATTTTTTCTGTGTGTTTTATTTTGTACATGCAAGATACATGGATTTATTGAAGGCAAAGCCCTGCCTATATACCAGAGGAATCCAAATGCAAGAATCTGCTAGCTTCTAAAATATAACTAGAGAACTTAATGTAAATAAATTCTTTCAGTTTTCAGAGCCATATGATAATAGAAAAACATACTGCCAGTAAATATTAAAAGGTGAAAAATAAAAATAGGATGTGGATTTTTAGGAAATGTAAAATAGGACAAAAAATCAGCCAGTATTATGGAGTATGAACACAGATGATACTGCGCGTGCCCTTTTATTTTGTTGTGTTTCACTTAGCTTCCTTGTGCAGGAACTGTTTATGGTTTTGATTTAGGCTTTTATGCCTGAAATTTCGGCCGTGTTGCAACAGGAATGGCAAAAATGGTGTATGTGATTTTTCTGAGAACTGCTTTGGAGGCTTTTTTTCCCCCTAAAAAGGCCGATTTCCCTTTTATCTCCCTTCTTGCCTACCTGCTTCCTTTGTGCAAGTAGGATTGCCGGGGGAAGGTGGTAGCTGTGAGTGCCTGGGCGCTTTGGGGTTGGAAGGATGCTCCATGCAGCTGATACGCTGGCTGCACTGTGCATAGTGACAACTGAAACACGAATCCTGGGATGCTGTGCTGCTAGGTCCTGATGGCATCGCATGGACACCCATTATTAGGAAGAACCAGAGCAGGTTTTCAGATGAGCTCAGACTAGATGATCTAATGGTCCCATCTGGCCTTAAAATCTGTGAGTCTATGAAAGACAGTCCTGCAGTTATAAGCATTTTAGAACTGTCAATTCCAGATTTACTTCAGTGTAAGAGGCAATTGCTTCCATGCTGAAATTCACAGTTATGTATTATGTGCACAGTGGCATAAATGCGCTATAAAATAGAGATATGCAGTGTGAGCAAGGCACAACAAAGCAGAGCAGTTCATTGTAATAAGAATGAGGAGAGATGATGCTTATATTTGTAGAGGGCGGGCGTTAGGAAGAGATTTGAGAAAGGAGTAGAGTGCATTTGGGAAAGAAGAAAGAATGCATTCTCCCAAATATGAGAGACACTAAAGCTGCAAAGCCAAAGGAAGAGAGAAAGAAGCAGCAAGAGAAAAAAGGGGATGAGTGAGATAGCAAGAAATTTAAAAGGCCCAAGTGTAGCAGACAGTGAAGTTGCAGGATACAGAGGATGAATACAACTTGTTTATTCACTCCCTTTATCATTATGGGGCTGTGCTTGTATGTCACAAGCTGTCAGTGGCTCAGCTGCTATGCTTTCTTCAACTCCCCAGCTAAAATATAGGAAGGGAGAGAACTGGGCTGGGGGGGAAAGGTGGGAGGTGAGGGAAAGGTATTTTTTTGGTTCTTCTCCTTATTAATGGAGCTAGGTGTGCATACCTGGGTGTTGGAGGGCAGTCTTGAAGTACAGGCCCTGGGGCTGAGAGGGGCCCTGGCAAATATCTGACAGCTCATTAGAAAGAGCTGAGTGGCTGATACTGGAAAGAGGGGCTGCAGGGTCTTTTCCCCAGCGCCCTCAGAGGAGGGTTCTGTAGGTACAGTTGTGTTGTAGTCATGTACAGTTGTATTAGTCACTCTTACTCTGTTCTTAATTTTTGTTTTTATATTTTAGATGAATATTCAACTTTTTGCTGCCCCTGAGTATCCCAGTGCTTTTTGGGGGGGTTGGTTTTAGTTGTTTTTTTTTTGTATACTGTGGATTAACATTAACCATGCTGAGAGGGTGGAGCCTCCTTGCTGGTGCAGATGTCTGCAGCTGAATTGTTTCTTCAAAGAACTCTCCCAAACAGCTCAGCAGCCTCTGTGCTCTCGCAAACACAGCAAAGCCTGTGCTGAAAACACACTCTTAAAGCAGGCCTGCACAATACTAATGATGGAAAAATACACTTTGTTGAGATGAGAATTTCCTTCTGTAATCTCAACAATTTTGAATTGTGAATTTTTGCTGTAAGATTCAGTGGTTAGAATAGCTTTTTCTGGGAGAATGGGGTTATTTTTCCTTTGGTTGTCAGTAGCTTTCACCTGAGATGCTGGAGATGGTTTAAGACAGTGTTCCTCTAAACTCACAAAATCCTAAGCCTTATTCTTTGAGCTAATCAAAGGAGTGTGATAGTCACTTGACTATTCTCTGATACAGTATCTCTGATACAGTATCTTGCAGTTTTTTGCTACAAAAACAGTGAAATGGCTAGAATTTGCACAATCAAATATTTGTGCTATTTATTTTGTTTTGTTTATTTTGTAAACCCGTTGTTTCCTCACCAGTTCCTAATTCCCATATCTCTGTTTGGCTCAAGCAATATAGAAAGGTGCTATAAGGTGTGGCATGGCACGGATGGGATTACAATTTTATTACCATTTCCCCCACAATCACAGAAAGCAGAAGTTGATTATCTTGTAATTGGTATCTCTCTAGGGTGATGCATTTCTTAAATCCTTGTATGTGATGGCACTATCTAGTTACACTGAACAGTTACCTGCTGATTGCTGCTTCTGGGATTTACTGATAATGCTGAATGCCAGAATCTTTCTTAACTGTGAGTGGAAGAATTAATTTCCACTGTCTTCATTTACTTTCTAGTGACAGTTAACACTGTATCTAGATTTCATTGTTTCATAGCATAGATACTAAGAAATCTCTTTAGAACAGAGCAGACAGGATTTGCTGGCACTTTTTACCTGTTGCTTTGATGGGACAGGGAGTTATTTTCTTCCTAGCTGAATATCTTTGACTTAATGTTCACTCTTAATAAAGCAGCCAGGTTTTACCATCAGAGGCACTTTCCCTTGTGTGTTTGGAAATGGATGTTACCTCTAAAGTCAAAACTGTATACAAATTTCTTTGGTGTTTCAGAAGATGTTCATTCAGAGATTTTATCTTGGGCTTTTTTGCAACCCAGCTGACAGAACACTTTTTGTTTCCTTTGGGATAATAAACTCTCTCATTGTTATTTCTGATACTTTTAATTTTATTTAAAATATAAGATAACCAACTGTGATGAGGAGTAACTAGGGCCAGGCACATTCAGACCTGGTGTAAGGGGTAGAGTGCAGCTATTTACTGGAGAGCAGTGGCAGAACTGAAGCGGGCCCCAAAAGATTCTCTCTTACAAGTTGGCTCCCTGGCACGCCTCCTCCCCTGGCCAAAATTCCACAACCCATGTGGCTGCTTGGTTGTGAACTGGGGTGCTCCTGAGGGACCGGGCAGGGCTTTGCTAGTAAACAGTGAGTGCTGGGGATGAATGGGGCTGGGGGATGGGGTGGGAGGGGAAGGGAAGGGGCAGTGATATATTCCTGCCACCGGGAAGCAAAGCGGAACCATGCGCCGGGTATCATTGCATAACAGATGATGTATTGTACAGCCTGTACCCTCTCCTAAAGAGCAGAGGTGGGCACGCCAAGGAAGGCTTGAGCCTGGCTCCTGGTGAGTGCCTGGCTCTGGCCTGCCTCCATGGCTGTGAATAAAGACAAGTTAAGGAAGAGGCGAAGGGAGCATGCTGGCATCGCCGTACTCCCCGTTACTCACAGTAACGAGATTGTTGTGAGGGTGAAACAAAGCCTCGCTGCGGGCAAGGGACGGGCTTTTCTTGCCACAGAGTGGAAAGCCAGGGAGACCTGCTCCCTGCACATCTCAGAGCCTCCTCTTCCCCAGGCAGAAGGGTGGGAGGTCTCCTAACAACATTTCTTCAAGGACACAGGAACTTGCTGCCTTTTACCCCTTTGGAACCCCAAACACTGTGCTGCTTTCTAGCATCATGTCCAGGCTCTAGCAGCTACTGCCACCTCAGCCCAGGGCAGCAGGACCAGTTTGCCACTCCTTCCTGCACAGCTCAGACCACAGCTGTCTCCAGATCAGGGTTTGCAAAAATGCAGCTCATCTTCAGCCTTTAAACATTTAGCAATGAGCAGAAAATGGATCTGTGAAAAAATCCCGACAAGATACAATACAGAGGGGATGTCTTTTCCCTCTTTGTGGCAGATCAAACACATTTATCTAAGGTTTTAATTTCTTTTCCTTTCACATCATAGTGAGGATCTTCAGCAGGGAACGGAACAGCCGGGTGATATATTTTTGGGTTATAACTTGAGAACAAAAGCTCATTAGGACTCAAAGATTTTATATGGATAACACCACCCACGGTTACTTTAGATAGGGTAGAAATGTTTTTATGCTTTAGGGCACAAACTAGCTATTAAATTACTAGGAACTACAAATATCTACTAGACATATCGATGGGAGTGCAAGCAGAACGCAGAGTACTACATAAAATAATTACATACAGCACAGCTAATATTAGATCACATGAAAGTACATGACTGTTCTATAAAAATCGTTTGCCTCTCTGTATTGGACATTGATTGAGGGTGGCATTGGCGTTGTTCAGGGAGATGCTGACCTAGCTTTCAAAGAGTCAAAACCTTGTAGCCTCTGCCAGCATTTCTCGGCATGGCTGTGCCACTGGAACTGCCAGAGGAGCCAAGTTTCCTCAACTAGAACAAGTCCTCTCTTTTCTGTGGCTAGGTGGGATATAGGAAACCCAAATGAGAGGGGATGGATTATCCATCATGCTGAGGATCCACCAAACAAGTGTGTCCTTGACGTGTGAGCCTGAATTGGGGTCGGTGACAAGGACAACTCTGACATCATATGAGTCATGTGAGGAGGGAGGGGTGTCACTGCCTCCTGACGGGGGGACGCATCTGTTCCACGCTAGCTCGTGAGATGTGAAGAGGTTGCAGTGCTAAGATGCACATAGGGAGAGTGGGAGTGTGCCGCTTAGCAGGGCTTTTTTGAGTTTGGGAATCTCATCGGAGCTGCCTCTCTTCTGCTCTGTGATTCCCACCCCTCAGGCGCAGGTGGTTGTTGGACCAGAGCTGGCATGGTGGCAGAGGGGCCAGGGGCCAGGCTGGTGTGGGAGAGCACCGCAGGAAAGTCAGGACCAGATCTCCCACCTCTGTGGGACTTTGGAGGTCTGTGTGTTGTCCCTCAAGGGTGCCTGAAGAATAATGGGAGATAGCTTAAAGAAGGTCTTGTGGGGTGCACTTCTATTAATTAGAGGGCATATAGACCTTGGAGTAGCTAGCTGCCTGGTGTTCCCACTAGAAAAGGCACACTTCCATTTGCTCATAACTTTGCTGAGCTGAGAAGTCAGAGCACGTGTACAAATGACACTTTCTAAGCTGCCATGTCTTCCTCTTTGTGCATCAGCGCTGTGCACTCCATAGGGAAACATTCTTCTGAAGAGAAAAAACCTAGTATGTGAACTTATAATTAAGATCACGTAACAAGTGACTCCGCTGACAAGTGGGGTCATTTCTAGCTGCAGAAGTGAAAATATTTAATTTTCCGACTTAATTCTTCAGCTTAGTTATGTGGTGGCAGAGAGCTAGGTCCTGGGAAAAGGTGGTGAAATAAAATGTCTTCCCTCAAGTACTTTAGATGTGTGCAGTGAATACACATACATGCTTCACTGGTAGTTACAGTTAGGTGTGTATTAGTTTGTAAAATATTTTTTGTGGGTATGACCTGAAGGCTAATAATTTTGAAGACAAGATTATGGGCAGCATGGGGAGGCTATGAGGGTATGTGTTTGCAAATCTAACAGCAGGAAGATGCTGAGGTAAGTCACTGTATGCTAACTGAAGTGCAGTGGTTGCAAGAGGGCAGTTCTGGTATGAAAGGGTTAAAAAAGCAACCAGATGTGATGAGACATGACATGCTTGGTAATCTGAAGAAAAAGGAGCTGGTGGGGAAATGTAAAGAAAAAGCTGACACAGTCTAGCAAGGTATGAAGAAAAGACCCTTAGAAAGTTCTTGGTGGATGTTGAATCAAAACAGAAATAGAGAATTTGCCATAGGTTGAAGTGGATATTAAGCAACCTGCATCAAAAGGGCGGTGATTTGTATTTCTGCCTGAGATTAAGAAATGACAAGGTGTAGAGGAAGTAAAGAGGATAATACAGATGCTGCTGGGAACTACTGTGATAATTCCCCTATTGTGGATTACTGGCAAAACCTGAAGCCAGAGCCCTCAGCATTTGCATGCAAAATGAATGCTGCTCGACTTCAGGTGCTTGACCACCACAGCCATGTGAGTACAGAATGGAACCAGTTGGTATATGGAAGTAAAAAATCCTACTGCCCCAAGCATGGGCAGTGACTTGGGGATGCTCTGTGCAGACTTAGGGAGCAGCCATGCCTGTGTCCTGTCCATCGGGTTTCTGTTCTGGTTAGGGCCTGAGAAGTGATCTTCAAGGAGCAAAACATTTGAAGGGGAACTTGACCCAGTCCAGCTGCATTTCCTGTAGTATCTGCCTCTGCTCTGCAAGACCCTGCTATAAAAAACTCATACCTAAGAGTCATTTGTATACTTTATTTTTTTAGTGTGAAATTTTTCTGCCAAATTTTCCTTGGGAGCATAAGCTGGAAAAGTTTTGGGTACAGCTGGATAGTACAAAAGCCACAATTTATATCTTATCAAACTCAAGAAGGAATTTCGTGGACCAAGTAAAAAGACAGATGTGCAAGGCTGGGGCTTTCCAGCTGAATTTCAAGGGTTGTGTAAGTGCAAGTATGAGAGCTTCTCACAAAAAAAGACTCAGTTTTGTGTACTGGAATTCTCACTGAGCTCTACTCTAAAGCCAAAATCATAAGTACTCGTAATGCTCTAACACACCCAGTAGCCCAGCTCATACTGGGACCCTGTTGCTCTTGGCACTTGTCACACAGGGTGAGAAACAAAAGCTTCTCCTGGTACATTGCACACAGCATGGAATGAACAAGTGTGCTTCTGGCGTTTCCTAGTTCAAAGAGCAAGCCAGTGGAATTCCAGGGACTTAGAGCACACCTGATTATGGGGATTTTCTATTTGTATCTCTTAGGGTTTTAAGCACATCTATGGACTCTAACATGTGTATTTCCCCCAGTCGGCTGCTGGTGCCCTGTTGTATACCTCTACATATGCTAAGACAGAGGAAAGTCATTACAAGCTTAGCCTGTTCCACTTGGTGAGGGCCACCCCATGGTCTATCCCAACAGCTTCCTCCTGCTCAGCAGCCCTTCACAGACTGCTTCACCATGCTGGCTTAGTTGCCCAAAATCCTTTCTTAGGATGCAATTTACTCCTATTTTCTTCAGTGTTTTGTTTTTGGAGTTTTTTTCTTTTCCTTTTCTTTTTCCTCAAAGGAAAACCCCTAAATATTGCAGTGTAATTTATAGAATTCCTCCTACTCTTTCCTATTTTCTCTGATTTCCCTTGCTGCGTGTCTTTGGGTCTAGACTGGATACTTATCCAGGAAAATGCTGGAAACATCACCTGTAAAGTGGTCACAGACCACTGTAAAATGTGAGGGAACAATAAAGGTGTCTGGACTTGCTTCTTCTCTTATACAAAGATCTTTCAAACAAATAGCCTTGAGAATTTTGTTACATTTCAGTCCTGTATGGAGCCCTAAAGTAACCCTCATAAAAATATAGCTTCTGCTTTAGTGGCTCTCCCAACACTGATTTTCTTATTAATCTCCCTAGCAATACTTACAAAAATGCTTGACTGTGGTTACGCAGATTGTCTGATGTGATCACTAGCAATTATGCTAATCACAGTCTTCTCACAGTTCTTTCCCATCTGTTTTATCCACCTATGGATACTTAGAGTGATATAAATGATAAGAGAGGCTCTGATCACATCATGCTTTCATTTACTAGTTGATGTTTGACCAAAATTTTTGCATGTATAGACTAGGTAGATGACAAGGAGTGAGAGAAAAGAAGTTGCAGAGTACTGCCATTTTCTATGGAAGAGGAATAAATAACTTTCCAGGGATGCCTGTGGCAGAGCTGTAGATCTGTGGCCAGCCTTTGGTAAACCTTTGCATGCAGGTATGAAGCCATGTAGGCTGAGCATCACTTAAAGGGAGTTTGGGGGGGAATACAGCCTCTGTGCTGTCATTTACTAAAACTGGAGAAAGAGGAATGCAAGGGCAAGGAGCAGATTTTGTTTGCCTGACCCTCTGATGTCATTGGCTGTAGGTGGAGGATAATAAAACATTGTTTTCTTTGCTGAAGAACTGCAGTTTGCCAAGTGCAACTGGGTTTGTGAAGACACACTATTCAAAATGCCAGCCTTGAAAAGAGAGGCAGTGCAGCTGGCACCTACCCCTGAAAGCAAAGGCAAAAAGGATCCTTTTTCCTACAGGGAGATCTCGGTGATCCTCCACTCTACAGCATTGCTTCTGCAGCCCAGTGACAGTGCTGCCTATCAGCATCTGGGGAGAGAACAGGATGACCAACAGGGCATGTAGCTGTGATGTGTCTAAAATTGTTAATGTCAGGGCAGTAAAGCCTGTTTTGTGGGAGGAGGCTGAAGACTCTGCAGTGGCATTTTGGCCTGAAGGTCCAGACTGGTGAGAGCTGCATCCCTGATTACTGATATGGGGACTGCAGAGAAGGGGTACAACAGGACTAGATAAGAGGACAACATATTTTTGGGTGGTAAAGTATATCCTCTCAAAAGCTCTTGGCAGCTGAAAAGAGCTCTGTGCTTTCGCACCTCAATGCCTCACTAACCTCTGATGCGACAATGAAAGAGATCTCAAAGAGGCACTTGTTTGTAGGATATTGCACTGCTTCAGGAAACTGAAGCAAAGGTTTATGACATGAATTGCTGTGGTGAATGGCAGTAACTTGTTTGGAAAGTAATGGCCTGCTCCTTTTTCCCCTTCATAAATTTTTCCTATCTTTATGGGGAGACTTAGTGCTTGGGAGAAATGAAGTGTAGCCAGTAAAGCCTGGACAAGGAAAACGGCTGGAGTTTCCAGGTGGAGATGGGATCTGCTGCAAAGTGGGATCCTTAGTATGTCAAAAGTGTCTCAAATCCATGAAAAATGCTTTAGTACCTATTTTTCATTACATTTGACTGCGCACAAATGATGAACTTCTTGAAACAGGAAATGTGTTTTCATTATGTGTATGGACACACCTATCAGACTGGGGCCCCAGCTCTGACCTGAGGGTGTAGATGCTACCTTGATAAATGACAATTACTTTTCTGAGAAACTTGGATTACTCTTGGACACAAAAAAAACGCAGCAGCATTCACTTGGAGATCATTTGTGGCCATTGGAGAGAAGATCATGCTTTGGTGGAATATTACCTGTCAGAAAAGAACCCCTAGACCAAGAATCTTTCAGGGCTTTATATGACATTCAGTAAAATCATATCCGTCAGGAGATGCTTTCCTGCAGCAGATCCAGGTCCGTGTCCCATTTCCGGCTAATACAACACACAATGGGATTACAGATTTTGAAGGAAATAAATTCTTTCCAAGCAGTTGTCGAAACTGTTGAGTCTGGGGAAATATATAGAGATGGATGGGATATGTCATTCTTAGAGGGATGAGTTATTTAAAGCTAGTCTGGGGTATGCTATTCTTAAAGGAATGAGGTATTTATTAACAGACTTACATATTCCTGTAATGATTCCAGTGAGAACAATGAAAATTGTGACTGAGTAAACATAAATTTAGAGTTTAAAGTTAACTTAAGCTTGCAATTTTCAAAAGCACTTAATGTTGACCTAACTCTGAGCTCTTCAAAGTCAGTGGAAGTTTTATGCCTTGTGTCAGTAGAAGTAAAATTACTCTGATGGAGAAAGCTTCTGAATTCGTGCTCTAAATTGATAAATGCATACTTTCACTACATTTCTGATATACCCCGACAGATACATATTATTCTAAGAATGGGATTTTTCAAATAAGTCTGATGCTTCCCTTAAGAGTAATGGAATTTGAAAAAAAAAAAAGAAATCTTAAACCTCTTTATGGTAAGGAATATGTCTTTTGCGTCTTACAAAGAGCTTATGGCACCAAAGCTTTAACATAAATAATTTAAAACTAACAGTGTTTTCAAATTAATTTGTTAAATGCCTAACCATATATTTAAGTCATTGCATATCATATATAGTCTTAAAATAGTGTCTGGGTATTTAAAACAAGCCTTAAGATACTCAGCTGATAGTTAAATCCATTACATATGCCCCACCTGGAAAATATGGCCCTGAAATAGCTGTTTGAAATTAAATTTCCATGTGAAGTCTGCATATTTTGGGCCTCATCTCCACCTGGAATACTAAGATTAATTTCTTTGAGAGTTAACTCTCTTACCCCAGCTGAGCATTGCATCCCAAACTTGTTTTTGTCTTTCTGGTTAGCTGTGATTTTTAGAAAGGCTTGATTGTGCTTGCTCAGTGAGCACTGGGAAATATGTAAGATACAGAGTGAAACCAAAGTGGCTTTAAGGGGAAACTTGTGAGTGAAATCTTAGTGCTCAGAAAGTCAATTGGAGTTTTGCCACCAATTGACATGGGGTCAGGATTTTATCCCTTAACTTCTCTAATGTCTTTACTTTTGATGACTTGCTATCTAAGTCTTTATGGTACACTAATGCTAATTTATATGTTCTGAAGATACAGTGCCTAGTAAAATGTAAGATGTAAACCTAGTACAAACCTCTACTGTGTGTTTCTGTTCTGTCTTCTTCAGGCATTAAAGGATGTGTCTTTTTGGCTACTGCTCTGCTGGAGCTGAAGCTTTCCCAAAACTCACAGCTAAGCAGTTCAGTGTGTGTTGCATGGGACAGCTACAGAATTCCAATTACTGCAATGGTGAGTAGCACTGAGACATGTAATCCTCAAATTTAAGTCATTAAAGAAGCTGTAAATGCACCCGGGAGCATTCAGAACATAAACCAAACACATTTAAATATAAATATAGAAAAAGACCTTCAAGCCACAATACTCTCTGTCAGAGGCACTCTCTGTCAGAGGTATTATTTGGTATTTGTTTAGTGTATCAGAATGATTTGCAAAATGAGAATTACAGCCCTATTTCATTAGGCATTATAAAGTGCTTGCAGACAGACTGTCAGAAATCTAAGATATGTATGCTGAGAAAGCTGCTGAAAGCACGATAAAGGAGGGACAGAAGCATTCAGTGCAGTTCTTGCATGTGTGTGTTTTTCTTATGCACTATGCAAGCAAAGATCAGACATCCTGATTTATCCTTTAACCTGCTCATCAACCAGCTAATTTTCTACAGTGTCTGTAGCAGAAATAAGTCTTGAGAAGGGATTTGGGGGAAGATTTAAAGACGGATTTGAAACATTTGGCAACTGGTTGGTCAAATTTTCAATTACTGACAGTTGACCTGTAACTTCTAGCACTGTGCTCACAAGAGGTTCAGAATAGATTTTTCTTTTAACCCAGAGGCATGACTATGGTTTTGAATATAGATATAACTATGATTTTGTTATATACATATGTATTATACAATGTAACTTGATATTTATGCTGGTCAGTAGTAATCTATTGATATGAATTTAAATGAGATTATTATATGTTGGATATGCCACTAAATCCCCACAGTGAGGCAAGAGCTCTGTGAACACTGCATGTAGGTGTACAGATACTTGGGTTTAGCTGAGTGATTTGTGTTATTTTAATGTCATCTCTTCTGTGAAAATTATAACATTAATAATAAATCGTTTGTCTTTGCTGCTATGACCACAGCATTTTTTAAAAGAAAAATACAGATTCTTTTCCTGGTTGTAGTTTCTCAACTAAAAACCAGATATCTTTGAACTTATAAGCTATGTAGTGTTATTACTTGTGTTGCAGCTTTAGCCTGGATTCTTTGCAGTGTTCTTTCTGTGTGAGACAAATAGACAGAGAAATGACGAAGTTTGTTTAGAAAGCCTTGTAAGCATTTCCCCTCTTGTGGGGTATGCTTTTCTTTTGCAGTGTTTTCTTTGATTTACTGAATTTGTGTCCTA
This sequence comes from Ammospiza caudacuta, assembly GCF_027887145.1. NCBI lineage: Eukaryota > Metazoa > Chordata > Aves > Passeriformes > Passerellidae > Ammospiza > Ammospiza caudacuta. Next base: position 32,167,560 of record NC_080600.1, read on the forward strand.
TGTGATGAGCTGACAGCAATTAGGTTCTTTGATTGTGCTTTATTTTAAGATTTTTTCACTTGCAGCCAATGAAAACTGAATGGAACACTTTGAAATTCTAAATGCATTTTTTTTATTATCATGGTTATGGTTTAAGCTGTTTTGTTTCAAATGCCAAAGCCTTGTGGCCTAGGAAAATGCTACTGATCTTTCCAAACCCGTGTAGTGATGCCAAGTATAAGGACCAACTTGTGGGCAGTAAATGCAGCAATTTCTCCCAGAATTGCTCAGCATTAGGTGCAGAGATATTTACTCTTGTATGGCTGAAGATGCAAAACAACAGAAGCCGGGTTATGCCTTCAAACTGTAACCAGATAAGGGACCCTTCATATCATCAGCCTTCTAGACATGTCTCCCCTCTGTTTCCAAACTCACCTTACTCAAAGGCAAACTTTATGGAAGAGGAACCTAATCACAAGCTTCAATAAATGCTGTGCCATAGCAGGCAAGTGAATAAGCAGGGTTCAGAATGGGTTTTTTCAGCTGAAAACCGTATGTGCTGATTGCAACTTTGTTAAATACATAAATAACTGGAGCCCTTCCAATCAGAGCTAGCCAAACCTTTTAATCATATACAGAAGTGTTCCTCGTGACATAATTATGCTATCCAGACTCCTTCCCTCATTGGGAAATATTCTGTCAAACAGTAAAATAATTAACATGGATTTTAAAATCGGCATTGACATTCTAATGTCTAATTAGGTAATTGTCATTGGCACAGCAATACCTATTAGGAGCATGCAATTTGTGGAAGGGGTTTTGATGGAACAGACTGCAGGTGCAGATGGTCTAACAGCAGGACTCTTACCCGATGTAAACAAAGGTATTTTAATTAGCCATGTGACCCTGATCATTGTTAAAAGGTAAGGGCTGCGCATTCATCTTCCCACCAGCTACTTCCTGGTCCTTTCAAGGGGAATGTTGAAATATCTTGACCTGTGGTAAATTATGTACAGACTTGATTGAAATTCTCTTCAAATCTAATTATTGTTTCATTCGGCTTCTGGCAACATTAGTGCTATATTGCAGTTGGCTCAGAAGTCTTACCTTCTTGCTGGGCTATTTTTGGTTTGTAGATCTCAGTTGCTAACCTACACAAAGATACCAACTTTTGCTTGGTATACTAGGGAAGACTTCCAAGATGTTGGGGTTTAGTTTTCAGCCAGTGCATGCTAGAACTACTTAAAAATGTGCAAAGACCTGAATTGTATAAAATTATAAAAATCCCTTGCTGGTGAGTCTGCATGTAACTCTGCACTCTTAGCTGAATGAAAATTAATTGGGAGAACAGGAATGGCCACGCAGCCTCAGCAGCAGTGAATAACCTTGAAGTTTAGGAACACAAGAGACTTGATCATCTCCCCATTCTGTTTGCATCAGCTGTGGTAGAAGATCTGCGTATGTTAAATGGTCCAGAATAGAGGCTGCACCTGGTATCTGGACCGAAACTCCAGGGAAACTTTGTGCATTTCAGTTTTCTTATTACTGCAAAGTAAACAAGTAGAAAAAAAAAAAAAAAAAAAAAGGAAGTAAAGGAAAAGCACTTCTGTATTTTTTTTTCTGCAGACTTTTATTTTGCCTAAATTATATTACAGTTCTTAATTTAAGAGTATATTTTTCTAATATACTTTGGCCTTAATCATGTTCAGGTTTTTTTGCACTTAATCACATAAAACAGTCATGTGTGCTTCACTGCAGTGATGTTGTTCTAGTAATGAATTGGAATTGTTCTTATGAGCAAAAAAATTAAGTATTTGTAGAATTGGGGCCTTAAGTTGTACAATGCTTAGTGCAGGGTCTGTCTCTGTGGTATGTTTTCTGCAGTGTTTAGCTCAATGAATTGCAGATTACTGAGAGCTGCAGAGCTGATATTCAAATACAGTGAAAGGAATATATCTAGATATCTTCCCTCTCTCTCTGTTTATTGGAATCTGTGGGTGCTATGATAAGGGACAAGCTCTGGCTGACAAAGCTCTAATCTTGGCTATTTAATAAACATCTAATAAAAGTTTGCTAGGATGAGTCTAGGCCATTCTGAGAACCAGTTTAAAGTGTGTGTGTTGTTTTTAAAGATTTACAAAAATACAAACTGTAAATATTTTGATTATAAATAATTATATTACCAAAGTTCTTCATATTCTCAAGCAGCTGAAATGCATGAGAACCCGGCAAATACACTTTATTAAAGACAGCTGCAATGGCTGCTCAGGTGTATGATTTCTTTGGCATATGAGAATTCAAACAAATTTTTTCTGAGTTATTTGATTTGCTACTGGTTTTGGGGTGGGAGGATCTCTGGGGTGCTGAAGCATAGGGTGCATCTTAGTTATTTCATTAAGGACTTTTCCATCCTATGGCTTTATAAATGGTGCCAGACAGAATCTCTGATGAAATTTATGATGGTCTTTTGACATTGTGTTCAGATTCCTCCAGAGCTATAAAATGAAGAATCTATATTCCTGACACAGGTGATAAGTGCAATAGTTTTGGCATTTTTTTGAGCTATCGAATCCAAGCACAAAAATATTTATTTGACTAGTGGTGAAAGATAAACTTTTGTTGTAGGTTAAACATCTTTGGGAAAAACCTTTCATCGTGAGAATTGCATGGGATATGTCACTGCTTTCCAATCAGTGTGAGTGTTTTTCCACTTCTCTCAAGCAAGTGCTATAGAGACCTTATTGTTCAAGTGTGAAATAATGTACACTTGTTAGTTAATGTGTTCAACCACCATGAGATAATCCTCAGGTGACATGATGACCGTCTGTGCTTCAAAATAAATAAATAAAAGCTAGAAAGAATACAAATGATAAACACACATTATATCTTGCCTACTGATGCTGGGGTTTAATTATGGGGGACAATTACCTACCATAGTCAAAGGATTCGCACATTAATAACATTATATAGGGATAATGTCTTTCTAAGCTGCTATAGCATTTAAAAGCTGGTACTTATGTTGCAATCCAGATTCCGTCTACCCGTCAGTCCTGTCTGGATTATTGCTACATTATGTAATGTGGTCTTTTGTGGTTTTTTTACTGTGTAATTAACATGTGGATCTGACTTATCCAGTCCACTCTAATAAACCATCCTTAATGAGTGAAATAATAATAATGATAATAATAAATCCTACATGATTTCTGAGCTTCCCTGTACCTCTTGCTAAGACATTTGTATTTAAGCAACATGAAAGCTCAATTAAATATATACATATCTAATTCTAATTCATGTGCAGTAGTCTTCTGAGAACTTTTCTCTGGTTTTATCCAGGAAAAAACTAACTGCTTTGGAAGGGTAGAGTAAATGGACAAACTTTCTAACTCTGCATTCCCTGCTGCTCCTTAGTCCTGCACTTTCACAGAGGAGAGATGCACTAAAACCCGTCAAAACTTAATCTCTTGCATATCCTTCTTAAATATTGTGTTTTGTGCTCTTCCCACTGTAAAATCTGTTACTGATCTCTCCTAGGAATGAGTGAAGGATTTGTGACAATATTACAAAAGCACAGGTAATTAGAAAATCACAGAAATCCTGCTGGTTTCCTTTTTTATTTTATTTTTTTAACTTTTGTAAAGGTACTGCTTTTTGTGTCATTTTTAGCACACTCATTGAATGAATGGAGTTTATTCTAGAAACAATATGACTTCAGTGGGTGTCAGTTTCCAGCAGAGGAAGACAAATCAGTGGCTTGAGTTAATGATAGTTGTTAATTTTCAAAAGCTTTGGGGGGAAAAAAAGCCATAACTTACTCCTAAAGAAATAATTCCTAAGAGTTGAGCACTTTCTTTTGCATATAGTGCAGGTTACTGTAAGCGAGTGTACCTGTGCTGTGAAGAGCTCTGTCTAATTTACATTGAAAACTTCTGTGCTTTCTGCTGAAATTAAAGAAGGGCTTTTCTTGGTAATTTTTTGCTTTATGCCATATTTTTTTCTTTGTTGATGCATGAATAACTCAGATAATGATGCACTGTCATGATTTTTATGGGTACCAGAAAAATCTCTTCTTGGCTTATCACAAAGTTAAAATTGCAAATATAAACAGAACATATTGGTTTAGAGGTGAACTATGAACCATGGCATATATCAATGGAGTTCAGATTGATTCCAGAGGGGATTATTAAGATATATTACATATATATTTAATTTATGCCAGCTCTAAATTTGCTCTTGGATTTTAGGGGTTCTACTTTTATTACTCTCTGCTGCTAGGATTTTTTTAATGCCTTTAAAATTTGCCGATTCTCTGCAAATATCAGCATGTAATTGGAAGCAGAGCTTTTAAGAAGATAATTTCTGATTAAAGAAGTTTTTTCATGAAAACTTGCATCAGCCTGCATGTAGAAATCCATGTACTAACGTAATAACTTCTTAATATAGATGCACCTGAATTCAAAGGATGCTATAGCATGTAATCTCTTTTAACATTAAGTATAGCTTAGGTAATACTTTCTCTTGGGATATGGTTTTTGCTAGTTTTATTTTTTTTTCACCAAACCATTTTTAGCCTTCAGAAATTTGCGAGCGAAATATTGTATCAATCACCCTGAAACTGAAGGTAGAATGGTGTACTTTTATCCAAATTGCTTTAGCAAATATGTATGTGTTAGCTTTGTATAGCAAGGTTTGTAGGAAGTATCTTTTATTAGAACAGGGAAAATAGCTGGCAGAATAAAAAGGACAGTCTTAAAGAGAAACAGAAAACTTCTGCCAAAGAACACTTTGGAAACAGTTGTTTTTAATTTAATTTCATGTTCCTCTATAAGAAAACTTGTAGGCAAAGTTAGCACCTGTGGAGCAGAGCTGTAGTATTGCTGAGGGAGATGCAATATCCTCAGTGATCTGTGACAGAGGAGGCCAGCACCTGTGGAACAGCAAAGTGCAAAATCATGATATATACCATAGAATGAGTGCTTGTATTGAATGTATGCATTCTTCTGGCTAGTATATACTCCTAGGGCTTCAGGATGGTGCTGCAGCAGTGATGGACCCAGGTACCACACCTCCTAATCTACAGGTAGCTACAGTCCAACTCTCTGAATGAGTGAGAATTAACATTCAAAATGAAAACACACAGTGTGGATTGTGACCATCAGTTAAACTACAACACACTCTTTGAAGATGAGAATAGAAACTAAAATTCCTGACATGACTGAATAGCAAGAAGCATGAGCTCAATAGATACACTTGATTTATGGCATGCTATAACTTCCTTCATTAACCTAATTCTGCATTTCATGGGCTATAAACTACCTGCTTATTTTCTTCTGCTCAGGGAAAACCACATTACTATTTCTCTTGTCCTTTCCCTTTCTTTCCCCCCCTCTCTTTGCAAACATCCTCTCTGTTTCACTGGTGCTAACTACCTTTTATTTCAGAAATGGTCTTATAAATACTTGTCTTAATTACACTCTAAGCAACTGTTCTCAACTCGTTTTTAGCTTTGAAGTCTGTTGCTTCTATTTCAGACAAGAAATAGAAGAGGACTCGTATGCCCAAAAGCTTGTGTTCTCTCTAACTGCACCAGTTGGTCTAACAAGGGACATTGCCTCTAACTACCAACTTGTCTTGCCTCATTTCCATGTAATTGTGGGCCTTCCTGGATAATCAGGGTTGAGAAATTTTAGATGGAGCCATTGCTTTATGACAGACACTTCCCTGCTGGTGACTGAATATGTCTGATCATTATCAAGCCTCTTCCAGTGTATGTTGACTGTCCTCACCCCTGTAGCTGCTGTGCAGCTTTATGGATGGATATACCCTGTTCTGAGGTGAATGTGTATAGGATGCTGAACTGGTGTTTCTTTTGCTTGTGAGCATTTATTTTTACTACTGGGAAGATGGGCTAGGACTGTTTAATAACTTCTAGGGTAGGGTAGGATTAGCCATATATAGGGTATTCATTTTGTACTGTAATGAGTTAGAATAATATTAACACTGCTCATTCAGGGAGATGATCTGTTCCCCAGAGAGTATTCCTAGTGAATAAAGACCAGGTGTAAGCTTGGTGAGATTAGGTGTCATGTTCTTCTCATTGCAAGTATGATGGTGCCTTAGGGTTTAGGTGTCTATTTTGCCTTCTTAATATGTATTCTGGATGATTTCTGACTCCATGATGTAGGTCTAGAGATTTTTACTAATAGTAGTTTGTAGGCTGCCATTTCTTATGCTGATCTGATTGTAGAACTACAACAATATTATGGGTCTGATACTCTTTGGAAAGTAGATTTTTGTGAATTGTAATTTTATGGGACTAATTCCAGATATACTTTGATGAAGAAATAGTTCTTACTGAATTTATGATGGGAACAAAGAAAAGAACAAAACTTTTACCCCAGTGTGTGTTAGTGTCAACCTATGGTTGCTGCAGTTACCTAGAACCTGTTCTTTGTAGTGGGATCTGAAAGAGTTGAGGTTGCATGATCATTTCAGTGCTGGTTTCCTAGGGTAAGACAAAGTCAGTTTGGGAAGTTAAAATGTAAATTTGTTAATATATTTGGGTTTGAAATCTGATGGTTGGGTGTTGCTTTCTAAATGCTCAGGAGTCTGCTGTCACAGGCAGGTAGATAGAGGATTAAGTCACCTACAGCTCTATGTAAGGCTGTAGGATGTTTCTGTGAATTTTGCTACCCTCTTAGCAAGGATATCATAGATACCTATAGGTCTCCAGACATTCCTTAATTATGCATCATGATGGCCATGTAACAAGTTTGGGGGATGAGAATGATAAATTAGAGTACCATCTTTTCTAGCAGTTGTCAGGAGGTGGATCCAGCGGTATTGATGTGAGCTCTTAAATGAATGAGGCACTTTAAACTCTGTGTTAAGTCCCTTGCAGTAGGTAGGGTCTGCTGGTCTTATTAATGCAATCTTTGCAGGTTAACATGATGGTAACCTTATCTTTGCCTGCTCTTTGACTGAATGGTAAGGAGTCTATAGACTTTAAAAGTGATGAAGGTAGGAAAGGGAAGAAATGTCCAGAAGTTTTTTTATCCTGGCTATAAAAGAAATCTTGGATATATGATTGGTTTAAAGAAAATATCCTTTAATGTTCCATACACTTGCAGTTTTTTGGGGTAGCTTCTCTGTGCAGAAGTGTACATCTATGGAGAGGTCTATTTATTATCAATTTAACAACTATGACAGCTTTGTGCCAGATGTGGAGAAGGTGCTCTGTGGTCATGGACATTGCAGCTTTGGGTGAGGTTGTGGTGTCTTGCCCGGCCCAATGGTTTGTGTGGTTTATTCTGTGTACTCTTTCTATGGTGGTATGCAGAGCAGTAACAGAAATTGTTGATGTGTTTCTTATCTTAATATTGTGATTAAATTTAAATGACTGGAGATCAGCTAATTGTGCACATACAAAACCGACTTATCTTCTACAGTAATATTTGAGGATTTGCCAAGGTTGGGGCCCTGTGGTTCTTGGCCAAGCAGCATAAAACCCATTCCTAAAACAGGCATTACTCTGATCTCTCCTATCATTGTTCCTCAAAATTGTCTCTAGTTTTTACACCCACTTAGTGTATACAGATCTAAATTAAAATGAGAACTTTTCAGGGAATGGCTTGTTTATTACTTTGTGTTACAATGATTGCTGTAGTGGAAATTCTGCTTGCTGAGAACTCTGAGGACACCAGGAATATAAACAATAATAGTACTGAATCATGGAAAGTTACCCTTTCATCTGTTTGATATTTACATTCTTTGTGAGGGAGAGACTCCGCCGGGTTCATACTTTTGCATTGTGTGTGAACAAGCTTTTGCTGGAGTTCTGGGGTTTTCAGTTGGTGTCTTGCTGCTTACATTGCCTCCTGCACTGGCACTGCTCTGATGACTTTGCAACAGCTCATATCCATTGCTGAGTGAAGAAAAGGGTACAAAGTTCAGAGAAAGCAGAGAAACACAGACTAGGGGTGAAGCTGTCGTGGACCCAGAGAGTAAATCCACTTGCCTTATTCCTGCCTTGGTCCTGTACAGGGGAGCAAACATGCCTGGAAGTGATGGGGACTGTGATGCAGCCCCCTCCCACAGGCACCTGCTCTGAGAGAGGGGTGAGGGGTGCCAGTTTGGCCCTGCTTTCCTTTGTGATGGTGTTTGTGCTCAACAAAAGTATCTTTCAAAAACTTTTCCTCAGACTCCTGTATAAAGAAGAGAAAAATTAAACAACCCAGATTCCTTTCCAAAGACCCCTCTACAATATATATATACATATATATATATATATATATATATGTACACACAGAGATGTATAAAGATATCTATATAAAAATAAATGTATTTAATTTATAAAATAGAAAGCATATGTTTTTATCCCATCCATGGACCTCACAGACTCCTCTTCTCCCTTCTCTCATCTTTCACATGCTTTATGGTCATGAAAACACACACAGAAGGAGTCTCCATGGATTTGGGGTAGGACAGTTGTTTGTTTCTTGTTTTCTTTCATAGTTGTGTGGGCACACAGCCGTGAGGTAAGCACCTACAATTTTAATTTTTTTTTTTTCAGGCTTACCATTGGTTTATATCCTACCTATTAATCTGTATATTTACATTTTTTTGCTTCTCAATATTTTGCTATGTTCTGTTAGATATACACAGACAATAACAACACTAGTCCATAAAGCCACCCGTGAGCCTTTGTACTGAACACAGAGAAAATTCCTGGGAAGTGCAACAGTCAAAATCATGCAAATTACCAACTGCAGCATCATAAAGATGTAATTACAGGACCAAAATGCCAAATTTTCCTTCCTCTTCTGATTAGTTGTTGGAACAATGAGTTATCACAAGATTGCTACTTGTTAATATTGGCAAATCAACAGCTGCTATTCTTTGGTATAATAATATCACTCAATTCTGTGATTGTCATGTATCTAGTTTTACATCAGAAATGATTATGCCCATTAGGATTGAAGTCATTATACAGTAGGATTAGAATGGAGCATGAATTTGGATAATAACAGTGTTAGTGTCACTATAGATTTCAAATTATATTAATTTCTGTCAATATGCAAAAATACATTAGAAAATCTTTTCACACCAGAAAACATTTTCACAGTGACTGGGACATGTGTTTGTTTCCTGGTAATAATATTCAGATGATATCCAGGCTATAAATGAAATAGGATTGTATAATTTACTGTCTGCTCATAATAAGAATATGCACTCTGTCGTCAAAAATTCAAGCGTTGTAGAAATGATCCCATCTTTGAGCAAATGTTGCAATTACTTCAAGCTGTCGAAACTCTGCTTCCTTTGAACAGAAGTGTCCAGAGCAAATACTGTAACAATGAATCTTTTTATCATTCTGCAATCCCATTTGTGATAAGAGGAATTCCTTGGGGATTACTTTAAATTCTGTACATTAGCAGCAGTTCCGTGGGTTAAATCAGATAAAACAGGCTCTTATCAGATTATTAGTCACATTAGGCAATTACATTCTTATCTCTTAGAAATAATTCGTGCAGCCTTGGTGCTTATTTCTCCTCATTAGAAGAGGCTAATTCCTGATTAAGATCTTTTGCCTTCCGTACAATAAACCTTTATATTGGATTTGCCACATAAATTGAAAAATACCTTGCGGCAGAGAGGGACAGCTGCACTTCCCTTTTAAAAATATACCTCACTTATCACCTCAACATCAGCCATGCACATTTGCTGCCTGCAGTTTGGGACTGAAGGAGTCAGCACTCTAGCTTTCCATCAGCATCAAGGTTAAGAGCCTCCAAGGCAGAATAGTTTAAGGGGACAGGGAAAGCAAACATGCTTTCATTTAGTTTTATGGAATTTGGTTTAAATGCATGAAGACTGAAGAAAGCGAAGGATGTTTCACACGCCATTTGCATGATGGCCATAAATACATTGCCCTGTGAGCAAACCCACCTGTGGGATGCCTTCATGGTGAACATCCTGTGCAGGGTGAGGGGATGGACTCAGAGATGGACCCTAATCTCTGATATGTGTTGCTCTTTTTGGGAGTTTTCTGCCCACATGGTGTCACACATATGGGGTTGGGCTTGCTGGTAGTTCTCTCAAACATGGGTTTGTGTTTATTGTAGGAACTGGATCCAAGTTGTGCTCTTTCATGTAATTAACTCAACCCAAAAGAAATATCCAATCAAGTGATTTACTTCAGATAAGTAAGGCACTTGGGAAATGCAAATATTTCAGTGGAAAGGATGCATGGGAAAAAAATGAGTGTCAAATTGCTCCATAGGTATGTCATGCTTCCATTTCTGACATCTGTGTCAGAAGCTGGTTGCTGAAACAGATACCTCCCACTTCCCACCCTTTCAGGAGCATTTGCTTTTGCAATCATTCCATACTACACCATCTCTACTGTTTTTCTTTGTGCACCATCATGTAAAAATCTGTTTTACACTTAGAGGCCTCAGCCTGCGTTATGTACATGCTTGTGTGAGAAATGAGTACAGTCACTGTTGCTTCATTATTTTTATAAAGGATTAGAAAAAATGTTTCCCTTACTAGAACTGAGATGATGGGAAGTTTTCAAAGACAAAAATGTCAAACACCTAACTCCTATTAAAAATAAATGGGAATTAAGTGTCTGCCAATTAGACCTGTGAAAATCTTTCTGGTGGTCTTTAGGATTGAACCAAATTATGTTGAAAACCAGAGGGGAATGTTTCAGGGGTGAAATGATTGCCTGAGACAAAGTGTTGCCTGTTGGAGGTGGTCCCGAGTGAAATTTTCAGTGTCTGTCTGTCTCTGCACCAAGGGATGTCATATTAAGTTTACAGAGCACCTTTAGTAAGAAGTTCAGTGCAGTGACTGCACAAGTATTGCCATGTGTATTGAATCCCTTTAGTTTTCATATTTTTCAAGTGGTGTTAAAAATTCTATCTAGAGTAGTTGTATTTGCATATGTATCCACTGGATTGCATGGGAAAGCCTAATAGCTACTTCTTCATAAAGCTCCTAGAAGACAGTCCTGTGGCAAAATTTGAACCTTCAGGGTTATAGCCTTTCAAAATACAAAAGGAAAACTGCATTTGATTAAGAAATTGATGACTTGTGAAAGAGGCTAGAGCAGTTTCTTTCACAGATTGCAGGAGAAGGGTAAGATGTTGCACAGGTGTTCAGGTGCCCACGTGAGCAGATCAGGACAAGGACTTGAATTGGGTCACCTTTGTCATGCAATGTCCAGAGAGCACTGAACCTTCCCCTGTCTCTGCCCAAAGCTCTGTCAAAGCCCTCCTCAGAAAATGTTCCCTCTGGAACAAAATTTCTTAAGGCAAAAATGTTTGACTTAGTCCCAGCTGTATGGTGCCACACAAGCCCAGAAGCTCCGAAGGTGCCGCACAAATAATTTCCATGATAGTCTGCACGCAAAATTACATTGTCTAAATAAATCTGATGTTAGAAAAAGGAAGGATTATCTTTACCTATGTCTCTGAGGTATAAAGATGAAGTGATTTGCCCAAATCTTGGGAAATTTAAGGTAGATCTGAAAAAGTGAGCCCAATCTGCTACTTTCAGTGTCACACTACAGATCTGACTCTGCCTGTGATATGCCAGTATCCCAGCACGTATTTGGGCCAGCATAATTAAAGGTCTGTGGCAATTGTGTACCTCAAGTGATGGGGCCGAAACCATTGCTCTGAGCCTGGATGGCTCTCAGGCTGCCCAGTCCCTTCATCTCCAGCTATGAAATAGAAGAGGGCTGGGGTCCTTGGGCTGCTCTGCACAATTCCCAGTTGGCCAGGAAGTATCTCCTCAAATATCAAAGCACTGAAGAAGGGCACATAGAACTATTTCTTAAACTATTGTAGAAGGAAAGAGTTCTATAGTGGTAAAGTCTTGGATATCAGAAGTTTTTACAAGTGGAACCTGACTAGCTGTTATCTAATCTCCACTTGAAGCAGAATAACAAAAAATTGATCAATGGAGCAGTAGATCATGGCTGTTTCTTTACAGTTATCCTTCTTCTCTGGATAAACTTGGTTGTTTGTCAACCTTTGTTTTGCTGTGAAACAGATAAACAGGTTCTGCTTGTAGAATACTTTTCTTATGATTATTATTATTGAGACTTTTACTCTGGCCTGGTTCCATTTATGAGGAAAGTCTGGTGGAGCAAAACCAGCTTGACAGGGTACAGGGGTCTTGAGCAAGCTTCTATGCTGAAGCTAAACTCTTGGCTCTTACTCAAAAATCAAGTGTGAAATGTTAGATTGCCTAAGGTGTGATAGAGTAACCTCTTTTTCTAATAACTGTAGCATTTTTCTCCCCTGTGTATTTCACAAATTCTATTTCCCTGTCCATTTAAGAAATGTGATGTGGGTAACTGAACTACTAACTGAACTACTGAATTAAGGTCATTAATCTTCTTCAGCTTCTGGTAGATCAGCATTGACTAAAAACTGCATTCATTCTAGGGCTGATGGGTAAGAAAAAGAGTCTCTTCAAAAGCTTTGATAGATTTTATTTTTCCTTTTCTTAACTAAAAGAAAAAAATTCAGAGAGCTGCTACTTTCCTGGAAAGCCTGTTAATTTCATTGGAAAAATCCCAAGCCAAAACATTTCAATAGGAAATTCACATATTTCTATTTGGGTTTTCTCTCCTACCTCCCCCATTCTCAAGTTGCTAGACTCAAATTGTTCTTTTCTATATATCTAAAAATGAAGTTTCCGACCAATGGATGCTGTAAGCTTCCATGCAAACCTTCTCACAGGTGTTAGATGTTGATTTCTAGACCTTGCATTAGCAGGCCAGGGTAGCAAAGAGCTCAATCAATGTGGCCATAAATTTAGAACAGTTATGAACTCTATTTCTTCCTCTCCTCATCTAGAGTTAGAAGCATTTTCTCTTTTAAATACAAGTATTTCTAAAATATGCTTAATAAAGTTATTTTTGTTCCCCGGCGAAGCTGAATGAGAAATGGGCAGCTCTCTAGGAACAGTACGTGGTAATGCTTGCTTTGCTGCAGAGGGATTTGTGAGTTTTATGCCTGTGGTTACTTGATTTTAATGAAGTGGGTCTCTCTGGGACCAGTGATTGTAGTGGAAGCATAATGGCCACTTGTGACATAAGGAGAATTTATGACAGATGTAACAACCTGCTTATGGTTCTTGTAATAGCCTATGAGTTCATACACCATGACCTGCCTCTGAAAGCCTCTCAGATGTGGGCTCAGCTCTAAAATATGGAGCTTACAGTGACCATATCTTCTACTTCTCCCTAAGACATTACAAAGGGGAGAGAGAGAGGTGTACCATGTTTTCTGAGCATTGATTTAATATTACAGCCTGTGCACCAAGGAGCAATTGGCTATGTTCCAAGCTCTTTATGTGGGATGGAAATAGTTGTTTCTTGTTACCTTGAATCTATCCCATGACCAGAGACAAGAAGACAACAGATGAGAAGCCTTGCTAAGGGATGTGGGAACCTGTTAGGAAGCATATTGGTCACAGTGACTAGATGCTCACTCCAGGGAAGGCTGTCCGCTGACTCCAATTTCCATTCAATTTGATCTTAATCTATAGATTTTTCCTTCTGTTCCTCATTCCTACAAACGATATCATTGCCTGTTAATCATGAAACGATGTCTGTGTATTCCCTGCAATTCTTCACTCTTGGAAAATGTGTTGCCACATGGAATGTTTCCAAATTTCCTCAAGGATTGCCAAAATATAACTTAATAAGAAAACAGAAATATAACAATATTTTGCTTTTCCTTTCAATCTAATTCTTTGTTGTTGTTGTTTTTAAATCTAGAATTTTTAGCCCTGAGTCTCTCAACACATGTAGAAATAATTGCCAAAATGCAAATTTGCCAGATTAGAATGAGAACGGCATAAATTCAGTGGCAGACCACAATGATCCACAGCAATCTGTGGACTAGCTCATAGGGGTGTTGAAAATCCTGGAGTAAAGCAAGTTAATAATCAATAGGCTTATGTTTGCTACACAGGGATCAGCAAATCAAAAAGATTTTTAAAAATCCCCAAAACCCACTGGAGTTTATTCTGTGCTTGACCAGAGACATGAGTCATCCTTTAAACAACCTTCTCACCACATGTTCTATGGTTCAGTGTTGCATGATGCTTTATAATAGAAAATATCTCTCTTCCCAAAAGACCTCAAATTCTGTTTAAAGTGTAGTTCTTGCATATTATTGTCATGTTCTTGCTTGTTACTAAGGTAGGTCTTCTGAACACCTCAAAGTTTCTCCTAGGAATTTTGAACATTTTAACAGTAGCTTTTAAGAATTTTAAGTTTGGTAGCTGGAAAAAAATGGAAATAAATGTGCCAAGTTCCATTTTTTTCCAGACAAAGGCAAGTGTTATTCCCATCTATGCTACCTGAGCTGTTTAAGGTGATGATATTTTGCATATCTTAGGGCAAACCTATAAGACATGGTGATAGATCATTTTTCTTTAAATTGATTTATAAAGAGAAGGAAAAAAAATCCCAACAAACCAAAACCAAACAAACAACAAAAAAACTCAAATCTGAACTAGAACAAATACTTAATCTTTCCACTTCCTGTAGCACTGTATATTTAAAACATCATTACTTATATCAACTGGGTCTTTTCCAATATCACTCATGGAACATGGAAATTCTCCAGCTGACTTCACATGATTTTGGCTTGAGGCCTGATATGGAGAAGTGGACTGAGTGTGTGCCTGAGCACGGTGGAGCAGTGCCTGACAGGAGGCAGCCTGAACTCCAGGCGATGCTGCCTGATGACCTCTGCAGTCACACCATGGGGAACTGATTTACCAAGGGCTCCACTCATATCTTTGGCTGGGTTCTGGCCCATTTGTTGATCTTTGGCCTCTTTCCTCCTTGAAAGTGCTGTGGGTGCTGAATGTAGCATTTTAGGGCCATTCAAACCTTCAGGTCCTGCATTCTTGAACACACTGGAAACTTTACCAATAATGGGGGTGAGCACCTGCTGAGTCCTGGTGTGTGGGGTTAGCACTGATTTATAAGGATGATAACAATTTGGTCTGTATAAAGGTCTGCTCAAGTCAAACTTTACAGTAGAAGTGATCTAAAGATAATTGCTTTTATAGCCATCCTTACAAAGATTTTAGTGCTCTTAAACTCTTACTTGCTTAAATGCAACAAAAGGTCAGTCGTAGTCATAGCTGTTTATTTTACAAGGCAGTTATAGGTGGATTTTGCTGCTGGTAAGGTTTGTAAAAAACACATGCTTTAACCTTAACTATTGTGTTGAACAGAATAGTTTTCTCCTTTTGGACTGTCCTTTTGTGTGTTTGATCCTGTTAGTAGAATAACAGGAATAAATGGTTTAATTCAGCTTTATTATGAATGGGATTTGATTCATAAATTCAGCTGAAATTGATGAGTGCTTCATAGGAAATCCTCCTGTAGGAAATCCTCCTAACAAACCTCCTAAACATTTTGGTTTATTTGGTCATAATGAGAGAAATATATATTTTTTAATGTAGATAATTCTAAGTCTTGATTAATAATTACCTAAAGCTTTGGAATTCGGTTTTAATTTTGTTTAAGTTATGAAATCTGTTGGCTGACTAGAGACTTCTAGTGTCATGATGAAACTGCAAGTCTGTTCTAGTTGTATTTGCATGTGAACAATGTGCACAAAATATACATCCTAATTCTGGAATAAGTTAAATACCTTACCTAAATTTAAGGAAAATCAATGCATTTGACTAATTTGAACAGTGGAGCATTACCTAAGTATATTTCACTGAAGAATCAGGTAGGAAAGAATTAACAAGTGGGATTTGTGCCCTCTTTCCAGAGTAGTTATTGCCTAGATTACGTGTGGCAAAACAATTAAAAGTCAGTGTACAGGATGGATTTCTGTGTCCTCTGAAAGACAAATAGCTTCATTTTCAATAAATGATGTGGAAGAAGTTGGGCCTTTAACTTTTTATTCATATTACCCTGTTTAAACAGTGCTGCTGCTTTGGTTTGCAGTGATACAGATGCTGCCATTGTTTGCAAAGCTTAATTTGCAGTTCTGCAATATAGCAAGAGGCATTTAATTCAACCTTAAATATTTATTTATTTATTTATTTATCCCTGTGCCACACTTCATCTTACTCCTGAGTGTTTTGTGGAAAAGGAAAACTATTTCACTCTTTTTGTCTTTCTTTGGAAGGAGACAGAAATGAAACCTAGCTGGAGGAAAGCTCTATTGAGAGGGGGAGGAGAACAGAAAACTATTCTATTATATTGTTTGGATCAAGATATTAGTATGTGAAATCCAGTTTCACATAGACTTCAAAAACAAACAAAGACAAGTCCTTTTGAGCCTCTAGCAATGTGACTGGCTCCACAAGATCAGAGCTCCAATTTACATGGATCTGTATTAGTTCAGGTATGAAGAGTTTCATTTTGCTGATCTTTTGAAGCAAATTCCACATAGCAGCACAAGAAAGGGCTGCCACATCGGATTTGACACCCTCCAACTGTGCCTTATGCCAATGTTTTCGTTGGTTCCCTCCTTACAAAATAGCTCTTTGCCAGTTTTCTGAGGGCTCCATCCTTTCTTTCTTTTCCCTTGGTTTTTTGTTTCCTCCCTGTTTGAGAATGGTTTAGTTTGGGATTGTTGAAGTATGTGCAGAAATAGCCATGAAGGAGGGGGAAAGGAAGAGCTGGCTTGCAATCCTCCTCTATTTTAGTTGAAAAAAAACTCTATTGGAAGGTGATCTGTTGTTTTCTTTTCATCTGTAAACAGTTCTTACTCTGTGTGCATGTATTAGCCAAACATGGGTGTAATTGATAGCTTGACAATTTATAAGATCTGAACATGTAAAGTGTAAAATAAACCAAAGCTCAGCTCTTGGTTTATGTTGTTTCTTAGGCTCTCCCAGGCTGTGCTTGTGCATTAAGTACCTGCTTTGCCCAGTTGTTTCAAGCTTCCTCGAACTGACTTCAAGCTTCCTGCCCTCTGGGCACAAGACAGCTCAGAGACATGTGGCTACATGCTCAGGACCTGTGTTGCAATCCCCTTTTCACATGAAGGACTGTAGAAGCTGTCAGTGAATGTGAAAATTCCCACAGAGCTCTGGGTTAAGCCATGGCAGCATGAGGCATAGCAGAAGGCAGCCAAAGCAGCAGCACAGTGCCCAGTGCAGTCCTCAGTGCCTCTGGCTGTGCTCTGTACAGCCCCCATGTACAGTCCTTGCCTTGATGGTGCTGCTGTGTTTGCTTGCTTGCAGATCACTCACAAGCAACCAAACTGTGACCTGCTGTACCCAGCAAATTGAATTACTGTTAAAATAACAGAGCTAAGCAACATAGAGCTCGCTCTATATTGCTGTTGTGGCTCAAAAGCTGCTCTGAGCAAAGGGTAGTAACTGACAACTCCTATATTATGCTATATATGGGCCATAACAGCCTCTTACAAGCTTATCTTCTGCAAGATGGGTAATATTCATAGTTACTCCCTCAATTCTGCAACTTTGTCAGAGATGTAGCATTTAGTTTGCAGGCATGATGCACTGTATCAAGATCAGCAGTTTTCATACTGTTTTTTAGATGCTCCTGCCACACAAGCCTCCCCTCAGTAGGTGGGAAGTGGTTTGTGATCTAAGCTTTGCGAAGAGAAACAAGCAGGGTGACTTCATGGCATTCAATGCAGGCTGTTTCTACTCCCCAGAAATGGTTGGTAAAAAATCCCACTTGCGATAAATGCCTTGATTTATAGGTGGGTTCATTAATGATTTAAAGTTTGGAAGGGGTGAGGTGGGCTGCACACATGTTGGTTCTTAGGTCTTCGTTTGGGAGGCTTTGAAGTTGGAGTCCATTTAGAAATTCTCTGCAAATCTTAGAAATAACATTTCTGTGAAAACGTAATGCAAAATCTGGTGGCATATGGTTGTATTTAGGTGACTAATACTCACTTGGGGCCACCTTCTTAATTTACTGCTGGCTTCACCATTCATGAGTAATGCATCCATTCCTAGCTCATGCCAATAAAGCTTTATGCCACCACACATATAATATTTCACTACATGTCTTGCCTTCTCCATTGCTATGGCACTTATGTGGTTTACATTGACAGATAATCACCAAAATGAATAGCACAGCAAAATTATATAACTTGTAATTAGCTTTAACAATTAAAAAATCTAAAAGCAGACCTTATAATGCCAAGACATTTTGTCAAGAAATTGATTTTTCGATCACAGAAATAGCATGTAAACATACCCTACAATGGGAAGAGGTTTTTCTGCAAGAAATGTTATAAAAATAAGGTCAATTTTCCTTTTTAAAAAAGTGTAGCTGGTGAGTTGGACCATAACAAAACGGTCATTTTTCTGTCTGTTAAGTTGTGAAAATTGCCAATGTTTGTTTCACCATAAATCACCCTTGGTTCCAGATATCAGCATAAACAATCCCATGAAACATTCCAGTACCTCCTTTCCCTCACATCCTAGATTTGGCTGCCTTTAACAAAAACTTCTCCAGGCAGTTGTAAGTGACTTGTACATAAGGGAGAGTCTCATCTGCCTCTGAGACTTGGTTGTCAGAATTTTTACAGATGATGTAAACTGGCACATCATCATGTTCCTAGGATGGAGACAAAAACAAAAATAGTTTTTTGTTGTAGGGGTGTTTGGTTTTTAAATTTTTTTTCAAGTCAGCATGGGGGAGATGAGTGTTCTCTGGAATGTAAACTGGAAAATCACTGCCGACCAAGGTATGGGAATGGGGGCTATTTTTACTGAGAACAGGTTCATGAGTGGAAGATGGGGAGATTAAAATGGCAAAGAAAAGAAACTCACTCATCACACAAGAGCAGTGTGCTCTTGCCCTGGCTCCATCAGTTCAGCCTATGTAAGTGTCACTCATGATGGGGTCACAGAGTTATGCTTTCAGTTGTCTGTAAACTGTAGGTCATATGAAGAACATCTCTTAAAGATCTGACAAAGTATTTTAGACAGAAGACATAATTTTTTAATTCTTCAAAAGACAAGTTAAATGTATTCATTGCATAAGAAATCTATAATTTAACAGCAGCTGTGCAGCAGCCTTTCCATGCTATAGTGCAGTCTACTATATTGATGATTTCAAATATTTATACCATCATCCCACATTCATGGAAAATATTTAAATTAAACATGCATGGGAACAGATGCCATTCTGTTCTGGCAAGAAAACCTAGTCATAAACTTCTGCTTATGAAATGTTATTTCACTTGACCCCTATCAGTAGGAACTCATGAAAATTAAACTGGGGAAGGAGAAATACTGTATGTAAGCTTTTCTCTCAGTGAAACCTTTGAGTGGGTATGTGAAGACAAGATGTTTCCATTAAAAGCAGAGCAGAGTTTGATTTGATAAGGTGAAGATCACTGCTTTAACTTCAACTGCAAGAGTCAGTCCCCACTTAAAAGTTTCCTTTCACCTGCAGAAGCACTTGTTAAAGAAGTTTTCTAGACCAAATTGCAGCTATTCATTTAAATAGCTAATGCTTCTATTAATTGTTAGAGATGATGAAAACTTACTACATTTAGTTTTGTATTAAAAAGCAGAACTTTACTTTTGTTCTTGCTATACTATAAAAATCCAGAGAGAGATTGTTCCTTACTAATTCTAACTTATGTTATGAAATACGGAAAAGAGAAAGGAAATGTCATGTAAAGATTGCAGGCTAAGGATGTCATCAGCCCCAGTCTATTCAAGTGAAACATTTACATCTCCTCATGTAGACCTAAAAGACTACATATGCATTTGACTGGCATATTTGTAGCACGGCCTGAACAAACAATTGGTTCTATCTATTGTATCTAATCTATCTTGGCATTTATACAATCCTTTGAATCCTGTTATCTGATGCAAATTAGAAAAATAAGTGGGTGATTTCATGGTTCTCTCCACTTCTAATAGATCCTGTTTGAGATGTTAGGATTGGATTTTCTTCTTCTGGCCTTGCATTTCAGCTGTGTTAACATATTTTATTGTGTATGTCCTCCCTTCCCCCTCTCCAGTGGATGTAAAAAATCATGGGACTTACTGACACTGAGATAGTTATAACATATGTTATTTGTCATCTTACTCCTGTTTTAATTTGCAGAAGGAAAAGGGAGAGGGGATTCCTGGACTTAGACACTTGCTCTATTTTTCCACATGATACTGTCATGGGAATCAGAGTTGGGCTGATAGAAAGGTTTGATCATTCCTGGGGTTGGAATGGTCTCATGATACTGAGCAGTGACAATGAACCAGTATTGCAAATGCATCACACCTTGCATCTGTCCAGAGCACAGACTTCTGCCTTGGTTTTAATGAGAGTCTCATGATGAAAGAATTCTTTGGCTTGTGGAGGGAGGTCTGTTAGCCCTGTGGGGATGCAGCTGAGGGCAGCTCAGTGTTGCAGCATTTTGGACAAAATCATTGAGAGATGATTCCTGAGAGGATGAGGTGCAGTAGATTCCCCAAATTGAATGGAAACCCAAATGAACCACAAGACCTTGCAACTTGTGTATTCATGAAGCTCACCCTGCTAGCAGGGTACAATTTGCCTTATTTTGCTGACTCTACAGTACAGTTTCTAGTGGCTTTTTTCTTCCCAATTTTTATTCATATTATACTAGATAAGGAAGTATTTTTACATCAGCAAGATTCAAGGGTTAGGAAGTCATCAGATTCCCCCACCACAATGTTTTCTGTGAAATGTCAGAAAAGACAAAAGGCATAAGAGCTGACTGGTGATGTGACAAGAGGGTACCTTCATTTTTCTATTCAGAGTAGTGTACAAGCACTGTTCCTTTCATGGCCTCTTTACTTGCCTTTGAACTTGATACAGTGTGAGTCAGAAGTAACAGCAAACCTAGATGCATGACCTGGCCTATGCAGACAAATGTTAACCCAACTCTCACCATGTCCTTAATTCTCTCCTTTTAGTCCCTGTCCTCAAAAGGCTGCATTAAAGAAATAATACTGTCATTCTCTGAGAACAGAAGATTTGTCAAGTTATTAAAAAACCACAGGAACAAGAGCTAATCGACTTGGGTTTAAATTCTATCTCACTCAATGAATTGCAGCATGAGGCTTTTATACAAATTGCTTAATTTTTTTTTTTTCAGAAATATGTACATGCCACCTGTACTCTGGGAACTGAGAAAGAAGGAAACCTATTCTTGATACCAAAGACTAAGCAACAATGGATTGCATTTCTCAGATAGCCAATAGCCTATTTCAGGTTTTAATATCTATTTGAGCATTTGTGATGTCCTCAGGTTTATATATGTGTTTTGGAATGAGTAACATAAACACTCTTGGATTGTATTATTTTCTTTTTTTCACATCATATTCTCCTCTGCCACTTACCTCCTATATAACTCCCTCCCTCCAAAAAAAAAAAATTTGAAAAATTACTAGCTTTTGGATGTTGCCAGGACACCACCATGGAGCAGTGAAAGGACATTTCTTGGGCATTTTGGCAACAAAACAGTCAAAGATTAGAGAGTTAAAAATAGGGTTTTTTTAAAATCTACCAGGATATCTACCTTAAGGAAATACTGACCAGAATTTCTGCATATATGATATAGTTTGCAAAGCAGGAAAGTATTTACTATAACAAACCATGCTTTTATTAGGGTCAAAGAAAGTAGACCATATTTCCTATGGACTAGCCTTGGAACATTTGTTTATCTTCCATTTTTTGTTTTAATAAAGCAACTCATATATCATTACTTTAAATTCTTTGCTTTTAAGTAGTAAGTAGATCAGTTGGACTGAATATTTATGGAAGGTCCTGGATTGATAGTCTTAAAAGCTTATAAACCTCTGTTTACATATAGTTTACACATAGTACTGTTGGAGCACAGGCAATGCAGCAATCCTCTCACCAGCACATAACATGGTGAAGGGAATGAGTTGCTTGGGTTCCTAGTCCAGCCATGGGCTCTCCAAAAAGTGTCAGAAGGGTGATCTGCTAAAGACCACTGAGTGATGGACAGGACCTGTTCTGGGACCCTCCAAAGTACTTGTAAGCAAAGCAGTTGTGGGAAAATGCCATTAAGATGCAGATAGTATCTTCCTGGCTGTTTGTATAATGGAAATTAGTGAGCTATCATAATTCTTCAGGATGGGTAAACTGACTGCAAATGTGCCCTCAGCTATACCATTGGCAATTTGCAGTAAGTGCATTGCTTATGACAGAGCTGCTACAGGTCTCAAGAAAAGTAACTGAGGAAAGAATTGGCTTTATCTCTGGTCTTTTGATAAGTGGCATTTTACTAATATAATGTGTACACACCGATATCCTGTGAAATTCCTGCACGTCACCAGCGGTTTTTATTCATGCCCATTAAAATGCATTACAGTGAGGAGGTTGCTGAAATGTAAATTAAAGGCTACGGCGCTCATAGTTTAACAGCTGCCATGTAGATTGACAGCCTTTGTGCGCCCAGCTGGCAGTGTCAGGTTAGTGGGTCTCTAGTCACAACATTAATCAGCTTTATTAGTGCCACTAATACCAATTTGTAAGCAGACTGCAAGGATCAGACGGCCCAGCTGTCAGGCACTGCACATAGATTATTACAGGATTTCTTTTTATTGTTTAAGATTGGAATTATAATTTAATTACAGAATTTAACTATTTTTTACACCCACTGAAAACCAGCAAATGTTTAATAAAAAAAATGCTAACTTCTTTACCCTGCCATTCTACCATCTTTTCTACTTCCCGCTCCCCATCCTCCTCCCTGCCTCCACTCCAGCATGCACGGGAGAGAAAATGAATTCGCTTCACAAAACCTGTTGTAGCATATCACTTGCTGAGATGAAGAACTTCTTACACTGCAGCAACAGCTCATATTGTGCTAGTCAGGATTTCCAACTGATTTCAACAGATTTTCCTTACTGCGTTGATGTGATATACCCAGTGCCTTGAAGGACCAAGAAATAGAGGGATTGTGTTTATAATTTCCTCAAAAAAAACCTGCTAGCCGCCTGCCTGGTTCCTAGGTTCATCATAGTAATTACTAATCTTTCATCAAAATGTGTGTGTAAACTTCACGAATCTGAGGACTTTACTAAATTAGTGGCATGTTGTACAGCAAAATCTGATTCAAGAAAAGCAGAGCAAATACAAATACATGGACATCTCTTAAAACTTCCTCTTCTTTTTTGGCATGGGACCTCTTGTCCTTATTTCATTACACATCAGTTTCAACTCAGTTTTAATTAATGATTTTAAATTAGGCTAAGAGGATATTAGCTTGCAAAGCCTAGCAATGAAGAATGGATGTTGTGGCTCAGACACAACCTTCCAAAATCTCTGCAGCTCACATCTTATAACACTTTCATGTCGGTCATACAGATTACATTTCCTGCAACACTAAAGCAGCTTTTCTAGTGGGTCAGAAACATGATAGGTTTATCCTTCAGTGTGGCCTGAAAATATACTGAGGAGGGAAAAAAATGCCTTCAACATCTTCTTAGAGCTTGAAGAAAAGGAAACCCAAAGATAAAATTTCAGAGACTTAGAAGACTTACACAGGAGATATTTTCAAGAAGTGTTACAGAGGTTTTCTGATACCCCAAAATGCAGGGTAAATGGAATTTCAGCTGAGAGGTCTCTGACCCCAGCAGTCTCCTACCTGTACCTGTGGTGTGGCCCACACAGCAGAAGGGTCCATGCCCCCTGTGTTGCCCTGCCAGGATTCCTGCAGAAATGGGCAGGCTCTGCAGGGCTCTGGCTTTTATGCTACTGGCTGTCCTCTGTGGTTAGGCAAGTCCCATATTCCAAATGGAGAGCCAATGAGACAGGCTATTTCTTGTTTTGCTGGATTTCTCTTTATCTCAAAAAGCACTGAAACATATATGAAGTGGCCAGATGCAGCTGATATACATATCTGATAGAACACTCAGTTTATATTGCCATTGCTGTGCAGGAGCAGAAATTCAGTTTTTCTTTAGGAAAACTGTTTTTAATATATGAATCCTGACAACCAAATGTAATCCCATATCTTTCAACCCAAGTGCCACAATTATGAAGATATTCAGAAGAAAAAAAAGAGACAAATTTAAGTTGATTTCTTGTATTTAAAATTTTTGATTTTTAAGGAGGCATTTTGGGCAATTTCTGTACCTGGGGTATCAGGCCCAGATGGCAAGTACAGTGGAAAATACAGGGGAGCAGTTTTTAAACACAAGGTAAGGAAAAAACCCATTACATGCAAAGATTAAAAAATTGAAAGCTTCTCATGATGAACAGTAACAGTGACTTAATGGACCTCAAATGACCAGAACAATAAGAAGATAGCCAACAATTGTTGCCCTGTTACATAACAGAGGCAAATTATTAGCAGATGAAGTTGCAGAGATTAGAGTGCTTACTGCTCTCTGGCAGAAAGCCACATCTTCACTGAAAGAGCCAACTTGGTCCCCTTTGGCATAAGTAATCCAGGGACACAAGGGCAACACCTCATTTTTCAATAAATAAAATCTGGAGAATACTTACAAGGGGTCTACATACTAGACTGCTGGAAAAAGGGAACCTACTGTATACATTGAAGGAAGAAAAAAATAATTGAGACAGTGCAGCTTAATTTCTTCAGAAAATACTGGAACTAGACATTGGGAGGTAATGGAAGCATGCAAAGGCCACAAACTTACCAATAGCAAATAATATATGTCCAACTTCCTTCTGCAACAGAACAATATGCCTTTTTAACAGGAGGGAAATTACATTCATTGTGTCTGCTGATTTGTGAGTTTGATGCTGTTTCACAGTGTTTTCTTATAAGTAAACTAGAGAAATATATTTCTGATGAAACCACTGCAAACAGGGTGCCACTTTGACTGGAAAACTGTAACTGCAGGTTGGAGGGACCAGAGTAGACCAGGCAGAATGGTCACAGATACAGAAAACTCAGTACAGAAGAGAAGAATGAATGGAAGTTTTGTCTGTGAAACAGAGGATTGAGGGAAGGCAAAGTAATCTTTAAAAGCATAAAAGGGAGCAAATAAACTGTTTATCTTGCATAAGAGAAAGTAGTACACTCAGATTGTAAAGAGAGGTTAGTCATTAGAAAAACCCTGACTTTATAATGGCAAGAATAGTTGAGACTTGCTGGGAAGATTAGGGAGCCTTTGGTATCAGAAGGCTTTGCAAACAAGTTGGGTGAGCATCTGTCAAAATGACGCAAGCATTGCTGATCTTGTTTTTGGACAGAGGTGAGCTAGATTTCTCTGGAGGCCTCTTCCAGCTGCCTTCTCCTATAAAATTTGATTCTGTAACATCAGCAACATAATGCATGAGTTGGCTGTGGGCCTTGCCTTGCCGATATCAGCAAGTGCTACTTGGTGGAAAATAGCACAGGTTGTCTCGGGGCCAAGAAGGCAGTGCACTCCCTGCCGTGCCCCAGGGACCTGATCCACTTGGATTCTGCCTGCTCCCAGCCTTGCTCCAGCTCAGTTACCTCTGAGTCCTTCTCACAGCAGCTCTCAGCTGGAGGATCAGGGCATCTCCATGCTAAACCTTGAGGAAGGATGCCTCTGGACAGCATGACTGGCTTGTCAGTATAGCAGCATTTCAGAAAGGCATCCTAACGACCCTAGGTGGGCTCTGGGTAGTGGGTCCACAATGACAACAGCAGGGAAGGTGGCCCACGAGTATAGAAATACTACTGCTGTTCTTACTGGAATAGAGGCTAATAAATCACCTAGAAATTGTGCAGGATCACAGACAAGTACAGCTTTAGGCAATGAAAGTGCAGGATTCAAAAACCTGAAAGTATTAAGAGGTTAAACCTGTAAAGACTGCAGAGTTGCTCTGTGAAGTAGTCAGGCTGAATGAAAGGTCGTCACATTTTCACAAGCTCCTCCAGCTAAAGAGTGCTTCTGCCAAGTTTTCTTTTTAGTTTACGTATTTACAGATAACTTCTCAAACTCAAAAAGCTCATTCTAAAATAAAAGTTTAGATGATTAAGTGAGCATGTTCAATATTTGATGGACTTAAATATTTTATAGAAATCTTGCGGAAACAGAGGAAAGTTACTGGAACATATATGTTCTGATTGTAATCCCTCTAGAAATTTGATGGGTTTATTAACCTTATGGAAGCTCAGATAAGTTGAGCGTTTTAATTAAATGTAAACAACTTTCTAATAACAACCTTGACGTCTCTTCCCAGAGAGTGATCCTAGAGGCCCAGTGCACTTAGAAATACCAAGGAGTTGCATTACAACCTGCTGAGACACTGCTGTACTGTCAAAATGATGTGGCAGTGAGCGCATTTTGAACAGTCCTTACCCGATGTTCTGAGTCTGTCAGCTTTAAAAATGTATTGTTTCCTTCCAGTTTTATTAGTTCTTCATCTCTGTGTAAAAGGTAAACTTTCCAAAGACTAGAAATTCAATTCAAAGTTTCAAACTTGTTCTGAATTTAGCACATATGAATAGAACAGAGACATTTTGGCTCCCTGTATTTGTGGGGTTTATGCAGTGCTGGTCCTGACATTCTCAGGTGCACTGAGGAGAGTCCCAGGGGCTGTTCAGAGTAATTTTATATTTTCTTTCATCACAGTTTTCAGAAGTTATGACCATGCCCAGCATGTATTTCTCTGCAGTCAGGGAGATCAGGATGTGGAAAATCTTTGGTCAGCAGTAGAGGTAGAAGTCAGAAGCTAATCTGTTTCTGCTGGTGAAGTCACCCTGCACATCTTGCATGGCTGCTGCAGACCACTTGTCATGGCAAGCACATGGGAGTGAAAGTTGGCATGTCCTTCCCTTACTTTCATATGTGGCTTTCACTGTGGAAGAGGGTAGAGGGTTAGTGCACAGTTATCCTATAGTACTTGTTTGTAGTTTTTCTGAACAAAGAATTGGTCCTTTCTGAGTCATGAACCTGGATATTGCTTCTGTTCTTTAAATGTTCTATTGCCTATTCCTTGACTTGCCTCCTTTGGGCCAGAGAGGAATTGTACCAACAAGCACACTTATCATCAAGTAAGAAATAGATTTTATGCATCTTTGTCAGAAACTGAGAGGGGTCAGGTATGTAAATTTTGTACTAACATGCGTGATATGTTCAGTGCTTATCATGAGAAGGTGAGACAGTTCAAGGTTTGCTAATCAACAGGAAAAGAGAGTTAATACCCCCAAAAAGCTTGCAGTCAAACCATCAAGTAGCACCAAGGGTGCCTCTCTGTAAATGGGGCAGCCCTTCTGACAGTCAGAGACTGGGGTCCTGCTCTTTAAACCTGGTGGGAGAGACCTGTGAAGAGCAGGCGAGAAGCAGGTCAGTGAAGCAATTCCCACAGGCTGAGAGCTTCAGGATAAAGCATATTGATCCTCTCTTCTCTGCTGAGGGGAAAGCCCCAGGGAGCAAGAAAGCAGCATGAAGATGGAAATGGCTGTTACTTGCTATTTTCATCTGTCTCTGCATTTGGAAAAAACCCAGCACTATTTCTCAATGAAAATGGGTTCATTCCTTTACAGAAATCAAGTCAGGGATAGGAATTATTAGTTGGGAAAAACTGAGGAAGAATTAGTCCTGCAGAGAAGAGGGATGAAAGTCAGCAGGGAAGTGGAGGAGAGTGAAGCTCATTTTGCTCTCCATGTTTATGTCAAAGACCCGGTCTCTGGAGTCCCTTCTGTCCCAGCAATGACATGCCCATTGTTGGACCCAGCTCAGGAAGATGCTCATTTGCTACTTGTGTGTGTGTAAAAGGCTGTCCTGAAGTAGGTCATAACCGTGAGTTGGGAGGGGCTGA
The DNA here is from genome assembly GCF_027887145.1 of Ammospiza caudacuta. Taxonomy (NCBI): domain Eukaryota; kingdom Metazoa; phylum Chordata; class Aves; order Passeriformes; family Passerellidae; genus Ammospiza; species Ammospiza caudacuta. The sequence goes on from NC_080600.1 coordinate 32,195,296, forward strand.
GCACCACGACAGAGATCCTGTCTTGTGGGAACCATACAAAGACTTGAGGTTATTTTAGAGAAGAAAAAATTCTACCTAGGGAGCTAGCATTCTAGTCAGGTTCCTTTTAAATGTCAGCTGCTCTGTGTGTTACTACAGTGAAGCTCAGTCTGCAATAACTGGCATTTATCAAGGCAATCTGTTTATTCTTTTTTAACATCTCATTTATGGCAGTTTTAAGTTCTTTACATTGGACTGTAGAAAATCCTCTTACAGATTCAGAAATGATCCCCCATATATTTATATAAACAAAGCTTAGGAATGGGAAATCTAAATTGTTAATCACTTGTGCTGTTTTCTCCATGGAAATATCAAGCAGCTTTCCTTTGAGAGGGTAAAATACCCTCTTTGCACTCCATACAAAAAGGTTTTCTTTGTTACACCTGCCAGCATGAAAAAGGATTAATTTTAACAGAGCTTAACCTAGCCATCTAGGGGAAGCCGTTTAAATGACTCCATGTCTTGGTTGCTTTTAGTGGCACTGCTCTGGTGACTTCATTTAGTTTTGCAAAATAGGAGAGAATTTTTTGACCTATTCCACTCAAGTTTGTTGAATTTCATCTCAATTTTATGGATAATACAGGCAAGCCTTGCTTTTACCTCACTGTGAAAAATACTTACCTGTTTCTTCAGAATTTTTTTCAAGAGCATTCATCAGGGAGAGCAAATAAAAAGTGCACCTTTTTTAGCATTAGTTTATTTTATAAGGCAATGAATACAAATTCTGGTGAAAATTCGCAGAAGTATCTCAGACTGTGTTATATAGTAAGCAAAAAATTGGTGGTTTTTCTGGGTTGGATTATAGGCATTTTCTTCTCTTTTAAGCTATTTTAAAATGAACCTGTATTTTGTAAAATAGGCAACCCTAGAATTTCTTCTCAAAGGGATTGGAAAGAAAAATGTTAATCAAAGCAGGAGTTAAGAATGGACACGTAGTGGCTTTTTATTATCTTGACACCTTCTGTAGCCATTACCAAAGCGAAGGAAATGCACAGGGCTACGACGAGCAGCAGTTGCTTATCAGAGTATCAGGCTGTGGAAACCCTGGAGGAGGAGGTGCTGCAGACCTGCACCCTGAGAACTCTGTAGTGAGGACTGGCCTGGAGCTGCTCACGTGCACAAGGCCAGGGGACATGGGACATGTGCATCTGTAAGGCTGGTACAGAGCCACAAACAGGAAAACCAGGGGACATGGGGCTTTTTTAATTGTTGTGTTTTACTGCCTTTAATGTGCTGGTAAATCTGTCAGCACAGATAATGGATTTTCAGTTTTCAGTTCTGTGAGTAGGTCTTTGGGAAAGAAATTATGATCAAACAATACTGCAGTAGTCACAAAAATCCGAGAGAAATGCAGTCTTTTCAGTTCCCCAGTACTGAAGCAGAGTAAGCAGCTCTTAAACCATCCCTCTTGCATACTTCATTAAAAAATGCATCAAATTCAACAAAATAAGTGCTCCCCACTGAAAATTATTCAAACTTTTAGGATTAGCTGAAGTATCTTAAGCACAATAGGCTTGTCTAATTGCTGACAAAATTTAAATATTTGAATTGAGCTGCTGCAGGCAGTATTCAATGAGAAAACCAGAGCAGTGAAGGTTTTTTTTCCCTTAGTATCCTTCTTACTCTCTTCTTTTCTTTATTCTTGGTGTTAGCAGTGGTAGCGAATAGCTTATTTAAAATTTGCTTTAACCTATTTATAATGAACAACTTCACTAAGCTGAAAAGTAAATTTGTACAAAGGTCCAGGTGACATCAGCTTCTGCAAATACACTGGAGCAGATCAGTGAACAGGAAGTAATTAAACCTTTTAAGGGAAATAAATCTCACCATTTAATGGAACAAGCAAAAAGTTCCCTATTTTAGTGTTGATTTCTTGTGAGGAAATATTTTATATCACAAAATATCCTCACTGAATTTAAGATTTAATTAAATTTTATACATTTGGACTTTGTTTGTCTTTGCAAAATCCCTTGAACATAATGAAACATGTCACTTTGAAATGAAGTTTGCCAAGATACAAAAATTTTAGTTCAGCTTAAATACAAAAAATGAAAAGGAATTTCTAGAAACTGTTAGTCATTCCTCTACTACTAACAAACTATTTTAGCTCTATTATTTTGTTTCCTAAATACATATTTGCAGATAAAACACTATACAATAAAGATTCCCAAAATTAATAGAAAATTGTAACTTGCCTTTTTGAAGGATTAAATCATCATGTGTGCAATATGTTCTTTCTCTTAATATTATAGAATCATTGTTTCTAAAATTACCACAGTAATTTAACTTTTCCCCCTTTTATTTCTGTGAAAATGAAGGGAGAGAAGCTGCCTCTAGCAATAGTCCTGTGCTTCCTGACAGTGTTGACTTAGGAGTTATTCAAAAGAAACTGTGGGCAAGCTCTGTGAACCTGTTGTTGTATCAAGTGCAGCCATGGGTTGGAGGTGCTTCTGTAGGGCAGATGTGTGGCCAACACCAGCTCTGTGAGTGCAGCACGAGACCTTTTGGGCTGTAATGAATCGCCAGGACTTTCCTAGCTCTTCCTCTTGTAGCCTGTGGGATCTGAAGGATCCCTTTTTGGCCGTGCCAGGCTTTGCAAGTCTGCTTAGCACAGCGCCATTAGGAGAAGAGCTGCTCCAGCCACATTATTTATAAATCTGGATAAAATCTGTAGCTGAATATTTTTAGCAGTAGGTTTCTGAAGCCAGGGGAGCACACACCAGTCTAAAAAGACAGTCTAAGCATTTAATGTGGTATTTGATTTAATTTGGATTAAGCCCTTTAAAAAAAGGTTGTGTGTACAGATTGATAAAGATTTGATCTGTACAGATCCAGTAGGTCTGTGGATCAGTAAGTGCAACTGTATTGCACTTAATTATGATCTGCTTTAAATGGATCATCAAGTGTAAATTATTTATTATGGAGGAGTACCAATGTTAGCTGAAGATGCCACTCTTTCCTGTGGCACTCTGCTGCTGTGTGATTTCTAGGCAGGAAGAAACAGAAAGCTCCTTGCCACTGCCCATGGAGGAGGTGTGCTTTTATTTTTTTCTCACTTGGGATCAAGTAAAATATTCATATAACAAATAATAGGGCACAAAACATAGATTGTTTTACTGGTGGCACCAGATTTCAAACTCACAACAAGAAAGTGAGTCTTTTCACACCAGATTTTGCCCTAAGAGTAAGCAACTTCAGAGGAGGTGCTGCTAACTTTTAGCTGCATTTTTCCGGTGTGACCTCCTGAATTTTCTTGCATTTGTTCACTGAGTTTTGTGATTCCAGGCATCTCTTTGGTTATATAAACTATATTAACCTTAGTTTTTAGAAAGCGCAATAAATCCCATAAATAATCTAGTAATATTATTTACAACTTTCTGAAATCATCTACTCCTTAATTATAGGTTATAATTAGTGTTTCTCTAAGAGTACTTTGCTTTATTCTTTTCAATCCTCTTCACATCCATTTATTCTCCTATACTGGCATATTGAATTTTACATGATGGGAAATGTTGATCTGAAGGTGATCTTGAGCATGACACAGGGGTCAAGATGAATAAAAGACTTCATCTGGAAAGGAGGTGACACAATGGCAGTCAGGAAATTAGCTTTTTCTTTTTCCTGAGTTTTCATCTGTTCAACACTGATTGTTACTAGAAACAGGAATACGACCTCACCTTAGGTAAATTTCTAAGGTTAGTACATGAAGGTTGAAAGGTGCTCTGATGTGATGGTGCTGGAGAACTTGCAATGAATTACCATAAATCATGGTATTTTTGTAGCCATTTAAGTAGAGGAATGGGGTTTAGCATATTTCGTCCTTTAAATCTTCCTTTTGCAGGTTTTTTCTGATACCTGTGGCCCCTCTGCCTCAGATTGCTGTGCATATTTTTAGGTGCAGTGAAGCATTTTAGCCTCTCTGAAAGAGCCTTGTACAATAATTTCAGAGGTCCCTGTATTTTGAAAACATTACTACCCAAGTAAAAAGTGCACTGAAGAACACAAGTGTGGTGTAATGAATGTATTTGTAGTCTGACAACAACTTTTCAATACATCCAAAATTCCAAAGACCTCGTTCTGCTCTCACCTCTGTGAGAATCTCAGTGCAGTGAAAAGAGCACGTTCATTTTGGGGGTTTTGTTGAGGTTTATTTTTGTGTTATTACTTCCCTTCTGTCATTCAGTTTTCTGGAGAATAAGGGAAGTCCCAGACATGAGACAAACTTTTTTTTCCCACAGTTCTGAAGAATAATGTAATGCAAAGCTGTTTGATAATATAAAACAATATTCAGTCTTCCATCCTATTTTATAGTTATTTAACCTCTATTGCAAGGTCAGCAGAACATTACAGATAACCTGTTCAGTGAAATTTACCCAGGCTTCAGTAGCACATGAGCAAGGTAAATTGCTTTTCTGTGAATACATCTTAAATAAGAGTTCAGGAGTGGCAAAAGTGACTGGATCTTCTTGTTCATCACCAGTCGGAGTCTGTCCTTTCTGCATTCTAGCCAGGGATGTGCCAATCTGTGTAGGCCCTATGGTACTGATGCTCCCTCCCTGGCAAGGTCTCCAATATACCCCAGCCCTGAGGAGAGGATTGATATTGGCTTCAGGCTATTGATGTGCCTGCTTGGTGTCCTCTGGGTGTTCCTATAACCCTGCTGTAAAACAGCTGGCACTGAGGATGATTGGGAGGGCTTCCCTTCTACCATTTGTCTTGCTTCTTGAAGCGTGTTTTAAATTAGGGCAGAGAGAGTCTGAAATCTGTGATTCTCCACTTGTACACTGGATTTGTTCTGTCCGGTTCTCATCTCCCACAGATGAGTTAATTTCCTTCCCAAATAGCATGTCCAACCTTTTGAGCAGCACCACATCATAGAATCAGAGAATTATTAGGATTGGAAAAGACCTCTAAGATATCATGATATCTGTAAGATCTTGTAGGATCCAGACTGTGATAAAACTTTGAAGAATTGTAGTTAGTGCCCTCATGGGACAGATATGTGATTTGCTTGATTAATGCAGTTTGTGGCAATAACAGATAAATGTTTTAGTAATCTGTTTAAACTGCCTTACAGATTTTCATACCGCATTCAGTGCACTCTCAACCGTTGTCAGTTTTCTTCAGTGTGTCCTTTAGGAATAAAAGATACTTATCAACAAAGTATATTAAGTAAGTTTGCAGAGTAAACCCCCTGCTTTGGGAGTTTATGTAACCTGGTTACGGTTTTCCTGTAAACAAATCCTTTGAAATATTACCTTATAGTAATTATACAATAGGACAACAAATAACATATAGCAGGGCCTGACCTATAATTATTTACACTTCAGGTGCTTAACAAATGAGATACAGAGCATCTCCCTGACAAATGTTTACCCTCTTCTTTTCCTTGGGATAGTGACAAAGGTTTTTCTATCCCTGGCTGATGACAGATGAAGAATTTGGAAAGTTCCTATCTCCCATCTGGGAAAGGCAATTGCAAGCTCACTTGGCTTCTTTTCGTTTCTAGGAACAAGTGAATCAAGGCAGGGATTTGGAGGATTCCTGCTTAATCCTTTTCTCAGAGATTCTTTTCTCCTTTTCCTTTGGTTTTGACCCCAGAGGGCTGACCTGTACATTTTATCTTGTATCTAGTCTAAGAATCAGAAACACCATCTCTGCTTCCCTGCTACCCTGCATTTCTGCAGTGACAAACTAGGAGGGAGAGTAGGAAGGGAGAGATGAAAAATGCTCTTCTAGCCCTCAGTGATGCTCAGGTCATGTCCTGAAGACTGATGATCCTTTGCAATCATTATCCTGATTACTGTGGTTTATCTGCAGGGGGGCTTCTTTTCTTTCCTCTCACCTCAGGCTGTGTGACAATTGAGAGCAAAAAAAAAAAAAAAAAAAAAGGAAAAAAATGAGAAAGGAAGATAAAATACCCCACCAGAAAGCATCTCCAAGATTAGATGCTCGCCTGTGGGATGTAGGCTGAAATGCTTATCCATGCTTTTGTGATTAGCAGGCTGGATTATTACGTAACCCTGCATCACCGGGTCTCCCCGCTTCAACTCTCGCTCAACCCTCTTTGCTCCTAGTTCCCACTGCAATGGAAAGGCCGTGGTGAAATCTCGACTATAATATCCTTATGTTGACTTAAGCAAGGCTTTACGTGGCCTTGGTTCATCTTACAGCCCTGATCTGACTTCATCCTGCTCTCTAGGGATGTCAGTGTGTTCTGCTAAAGCTGCTGTGGATTAGATCACATGGCTTGTGAATGAGCATTTCCTTGTTGGAGACTCAGATGGAAAGCTCCCTCTAGGAAGCAGTGAGGTTTTTCTACAGCTGAAATCAATGGTAAAGCTCTCACTGATTCCAAAGGAATTAGGATAGGACTCAATGAATGGATTTTTCCTTATATATTAATCAAATTCTACAATTCACATGGTACCTTGCTTGTCTAATTTTTTTTGTTAAATTTAAAGCACATTTTAACTGTGAGTGGAGTCTCAGAATGACAAATATTAACAATGCAGTTCAGACTTCATTGAAACCAAAGGGAAATTTTCATTTACTTAGTGGGATTTGAATCAGGCTCTGAAATTATATTTTGACTGTTTTCTTCCCTAACCTTTTGCATACTGTTGAGTATTAGAATCAAGTCATCTTTTGCCTTTTTCCCTCTAGTGGTTTCCTTTGCTGTACATTCTTCAAGAAATCTATCTCACCGTAACACGCTTTGTGTTTTAATAACCCAGCAACAGCCCACACCCTGCTCAGATACACAAATGCACTCATCACCTTCCCCATGTCCCATCAATGCAAAAACATTGATATACCTAAACTGTCTTTATGTAACACAAGTATACAGCCTGTTCCTGCACAGCATACCAGAGAGAGAGCAGACCCAACCAATTGACAGAGAGGACTGATAAATAAGGATGTGTTCCTACTCACACTATCAGGTGTCACTACCAATGGATGGGGAAGGGACCAGGTGGGTAAAGGGTCCCCCTTTGGAAGACATTTTTTCAGCTAAATTTGCTTTTTGTACTGTCAGATCTAAACCAGGGAGAAATCATCCACCAGCCACAGACAGAGGTATAACAAGCATTTAGCCAAAGACAGGATGTGGAACTTAGTTAGACAGCAGTTTTACAGAAAAATGTTCTACTTGTGGATGAAAAATTGAATACGAGTCAATAATATGGTACTAAAGAAGCCCTCCTTGGTCCAAGAAGAAAAAATAAAAATGTCTGAGCAGGAATGAATCTGACCTCTGTACTGGGCAGAGCCTGAGCTATTAATAAAGTAGAAATACAGATAAATATGATTTATTGTGAAAACACTATATGGCATTTATAGAGGGATTTTATCTCACAGATTTGTTGGAGCCTTGTGTAAAGGAATTTAATACAGACAAATGAAAACCTCTGCAGTGGAGCTCATAAGAGTATATTTTGAATTACCAGCAAGTTTCTCCAAACAATTTCTGCTTGATGGCTTTTCACAGAATCCTAGAATTGTTTAGGTTGGAAAAGACCTTTAAAACTGAGTCCAGCCATTCACCCAGCACTGCCAAGTCCACTACTAAGCCATGTCCCTTGGTGCCACATCCAAAGTCTGCTCTCCAGAAGTCCAAGCTTGCATTTCCTGCTGACCTAACTCTTTACTTCTCCATGAACCAAAGACTGTATAATTTTGTGATTGCTGTGCCCAAGACAGCCTCCAGTTATCACATCACTCACCAGTCCTTCTCTGTTGACTAATAAGAGGCCAGCAGGGCACCTCCCCTGGGTGCCCACCACACACTCCAGGAACCTCCTAGGCTGTTTCCTTCTGCTGGGTTGTATTTGCAGAAGACACTTGGTAAGAAAGAAACAGCTATCCTAAAGCATGAAGGACAATCCCTTTAGGGGTTAATAATTAGTTAAAAGATGGGGGAAAAATAAGTGGGAATAAACGGTCAGCTTGCTTGGTAAAGGGAACTTAGTAGTATCCAGCTGGTAACTGTGCTGTTCAACATATTCATAAATGAACTTAGATACTAAATTGAATAATGAGAGCATTTGGTGATAGAAAATTATTCTGGAAATCAAACTTAAGCATAAAGAGTTACAGAAGAATCTCACAGGAGTGAGTGACAGCATGCTAGAGTGGCAGATGAAATTTACTGTCAATAGAAGAAAAGGAAAATGTAGATGGGGAAACAAGTATAATGCACACAGGAATAAAATTACCACAGACATGGCAAATTTCATTTTCAGAGAGTAAGCCACATTTTGGATTTGGAGTGTCTTTAGTTAAAAAAATTGTCTCTGGTTCAGAGACTTTAGAAATCATGGTACATGGAGAAGTCTCAATGTGCTGGCTCTCGTTTTAATAGCAAAAAGTTTACTTTAATCAGTATTCAGCACAAACACATAAAAGGACACTTTTAGCTGTATTTTGAGTTAATGCAGCTTCAGCCACATGTTGTGTTCAAGTTCAGGCACTGCCTTTGAAAAAAGGAGTGGTTTCATTGGAATGAGTCCCAGGGAAAAAAAACAAGGATGATTTAAGCTCTAGATAAAATGCTGATCTAACAAACACAAGAACATATTATCATGGTATCAGGAATTCTTCTAGAGTGGTGGGGATTTTTAAAACATTTATTATTACTACTATTATTAAGACAAAGAGGGAATTGGTATCCACCTAAACAACAGTTTCTGGGCCTTTGGCTCCTGTGCAGCTTGTTAGTCAGCAGCTTGTGTGGATGTACCTAGCAAAAACTTTTCTCTTTCAACACTCAAGTAGCTCCTGCAGCTTTTGTATGTCTCCCTGCTCCAGAGATAAAGCATTAACTACTGTATATTTTGTCCCTTGAATTAACCTTTGTCTGGTAAAGTCTTCAGATCCAGCTCCCACCACGACAGAGATGTGTTGTGTCTCCCCTTTTCCAGTAAAATTTAGGAGTCCATTTAGAGTTCATGAATTCTCACTGAGGAGTTATCAGAAGCAGTAGATGTGTCACCAACCTCCTGGAGATCAGTATTCTAGCGTAGCTAGTTATTTTAGGTATTTTCTAAATCTATTCTTTTCAGGTTCATCTCCTCAGTTTTTGTCATATTTGACACAGACAAGAATAAAATACTTTGTCCTCAGTTGTCTGATTCCAGATGGTGTCTGCAAAGAATTTCATCTCTGAGGTGCACACCTATGGTGCCAAATACTGCCTCTTGTGCACTGTGTTAACTGATGAAATTATAAAGTTAAAGAAATAATTAAAGGATAATACCTCTATTAAAATTAGTTCTTCACATCCAGTTTGATAAGAATCCACTTATAACTAAAAAAAGAGGCCCCTTTATAACTAAAGAAAGAGGCAGACCAGGTTGGTTCCTTTGTATTTTCAACACAAAAGGTTGAGCTGTTTCATCTCAAAGTTAAACTAGAAAGTACAGGAAAGAGCTATATTAATATACACATAAGACTATGGCATAATTCCGTTTCTATTTAAAAATGTTTTTGGACTGGGTCTAAAAGTGAACCTAACCAAACCTCAAATCTGAATTTTATGAGGAGGTGAAGAACATAAAGGAGGACAAGTCTGAACTGAAGAGCAATAGCATTTGTTCAGTTTTCCCCAGACATTGTAGTAAACATGATGCTGCTTTCTAAGCTCAGTGTGGTGCAAATGCAAAAGATGTGTTGTGTCACATTTTGATTTTAACTCCGTGAAATACTTTTCAGTTTTTATGAGTTTGCAAACACACTGTTACTTAATAACACATCATGGCTTAATTTGACTGCTAAAGCAAAATTTCAAAATGCTAATAGAAGTAAAGTATACTCTAATTTTCCACCCTTTTCCTGATCAGCATGAAACCAAATTGAGGTATCTTAACACTGTACAGGTTTCTTGAGTTCACTGTTTTCCATTTTCTAACAGAATGTTTGACTTCTGTTGTTATCAAAATTTTTTAGAGGCTTAGTGGAACTGGTTATGATTTATCTTGGGAAGGCAGCAGCACCAAACTGAACTCTTGTAGCAACCTGCCAGAATGAAACCACATCTAGGTCCAGTATGGATTTCTATAGGCAAGAAGAAAAACTGCTGTGTGAAAACTGTCTGTGAGATAATATATAGAATATCCCAACACAGAGCTCTGCAAATCCAGAGAGCTGAGCTTGGTCCACTGTGGAGCAAGAGCACCCAGTCCATTGCTTAAACCTACAGAGCAGATAATGAATGAAATTATCTTTGTTAAAATTATTGTCTTGTTCTAAGTGAAATATTTGTAGACAGTGTTATCTTGTAACAGCTTTCTGTAAATAAAATGAGGCAAAGTTAACTTTGTCCCCATGTGAAAAAATCTCCCAAATTCCCCAGGACTTGTTAGTTGCTGCAAAATGAGCAGCACTGCACAGATAAAATGCCCATCATCTAGAGATCTAAACTGCTTTAATTGAGGATGTGATTTGCATATGGCAGACAAAATTCTGCTGTGGATTCCTGCCATGGAGAGAGGGATGAGAAGCTGCTGGCCATACCTCTGAGGGCAGGGTCTGGCCCAGTACCTTTATGAAAGAAATCTGATTTGTATGTTTCTTCTCTCTGCAAAGATCAAAGACAGTTTACTCAGCTAAATAGTGAGGGCTAGTGTAGATTTATGGAACCAATTTAGAGAATTAATAAACCACACCATAAATCTTGTTAAGGTCACACTGTATGTGATTGTGCCTATATGCAGACATGGAAATTTGGTACCCTTCCAAGTGAGAAGACTAGCTTTCTTGAGCTTAGTTACAGTAAGTAATTAAATTCATGCCTCCTAAATAATGGATCATTGAGGAGAGTGTTGTTGGTTGTTTGGGGTTTTTTTAACAGAGATTTTTAAATTATGTGCCCAGCCCTTCAAAGTACAGAGCACTTTCAACAGCCTTGGACTTTGGAGGGAGCTGAAAATGCTTTGCATCTTGCAGAATCAAGGCCTTCAAGTGGGTCTGAATCAAAACACCTATGAACTTTGAAAAGACTTTGACTGAATGCAAATGCTAAATCCTACAGACCTGTTTTTAATACAAACCAATATTTACAGTTTGCATGTTCCTAAAATGTAGTAGCTAGCAAGTATGGTCTCTAGAATAGATTGAAGGAATATGAATAAAAAGAATCATCTCGTGAATAGAAAGGTTTAAAATAGATTGTATAAAAATAGCTTGTTACTTGGGAAATTTTCACATCCTTAAATCTTACAGAGAGACTGAGACTTGATCATTAGGGGTTTGTTTTGTTTGTTTTAATTCCCCTTAGGTCAAACCCTGCCCTGATAAGTAATCCATTCTCTCTGCTCTACAGATATAAATCTGCTTTTACACAGCTTTTGGCCTGCTAATTCCCTGTAATTGACCTTTGAGGTTTTCTAAATATTCATAGTTTTGCCATGCAAAAAAGACACATTTTCCTCCTCAAATTTCAGTTAAGGTGCATTTATATATTTTTTAATTATTATTTTAATTTGGATGCATGAGGAAAGGTCAGGAATATGACTGCAGCCCCAACCTTTCCTTATCTCTAGGAACGTGTGAACCATTTTTAGCCATGCTTAACACAAGGCAAGAGGAATGTTTCAAATCTCAAAGACGTGGGGTGTCTGCCAGCAGACCACCTGCTTTGTTTTTGCTGCTGTGTGTGTTTCCCCTTGTCCAGCTCCCACGGGAGCTGATGTGCTATTTCAGGTCTGTGGTGGGACACAGAGGTGTTTAGCATCAAGGTGGAGGTGCAGGGACATGCAGGAGGGGAGGAAAGACTGAGTGTGGAAAGAGGTTCTGATCTGTGGATCAAATTCATCAGAAAATGGGAGTGGGCAAATCTGCTGCTCCAGAGCAACCTCTCTGTATTCTCAGTCTGTGTGTCAGCATTGGTGGTGAGGTTACCATAGCCCTGGAAAGCCTGTGGAGTTGTTTTTTCATTAATCAGGAAGCAGCAAAGCTAAGAGACTGAACGTACTGCATTAACAGTGGTACTGCATCTCATCCTAGTGACAGGGTTGGCCAAGTTCTTTTAAAATACATGTTTAAAAATACCGTAATCCCCTCTATAGCACCATCTCAATTTTTATATCCTGCTTGAGAGAGCAGTCTCCCTCCAACAAGTCATTTGTAGCTCTGGCTCTTGGTTTGAAATGCTGCTTTGAATATGACATGAAAGAGATATGATAGTGTGTAGGAAGAGGAGGAAATACAGTGGGAGGAGAGAGACAGCAGCGTAGCTGTATTGTCATCTGTCTTCATTATTGTTCCAAAAAAAACCCCTGTGTGTAGTCACCTGCTCTGATGTCATTTAGTTTGAAGACCTAGAGGTCCTGGCCCTGCTGAGTGAGGTTGCAGGGGTAGTTTTTCAGAGGATTTTTCTCCCCTCTTCTCTCAGCCTGGCTGTGTGTGGTGAATTCTGCCAGTTGCGGTTGCAAGCTCAGACTGTTAGCCACAAGAAAGGGTAAATATCTGAGAAGTCCCTAAAGCCATTCAGGTGGCTTTCAGGCTCTTGGAAGGATCCCTTCCCCCAGAGTGGCATTGCCTGTGCAGCACAGCAGTCTCTGCTCCCAGAGCTAACCAATGTTTACAGAGTTAGGGGACTAAGATGCTAAAGACATCTAAGACCTGTTGAGGGCATTTCATCTGTCTGCCCAGTTGCATATTAATAGGGTGCACTGTAAACCAAGACTTGCAGCTGAAGGGCAGGCGGCTTAGCTCAATTCTTTCAAACTGCTGTGAATGTAATTACACCTAACAAATCAGCCTTTGAATGATGCCCACCAAAAACGAAGCACACACAGATTTATTGCCCGGTCTGTGTGTGAGAAAGGCAGAGAATGTGATTTGAAAGAGGGAGAATAAAAAATTAAAGGATCCCATAGAACACAGAATTCTCCCTAGATGTTTAAATTGGAAAAGAGCAGCAAGGTTTTGATTTAATTTTAAAATACATCATCAGGTGTTCTGCCTCTCAGAATGCATCATATCAAATCAGTGGCTGCTGAAGAGGTACACAGCAGGGTGCAGAACCACACACTGCAGAAAATGGGAAACACACGGTGACAGCTCTGTTCCTGTCAGTCATCCAGGCTGGTCCCGTACGGCAGAGCAGCCCTGACTGCCTACCTTGAAGTGCAGCACTAAACATATGCGCTTGCCTGCTTCTGACAAGGGAATAGCACTTGTATCACTGACTCCCAAGGATCTGGAGTGATTTATTTTTCCTAAGCATTCCTGATAGGATATTATTATATGTTGGCTTATTTCCAGCAGCTGGGGTGACATCCAGTATTTTAGTATTATATTCAAAATGCACACACGTATCAGAAAACGGACTCTAGCTGAAGAAAAAAAACAACCAACCAAAACCTAAGAAAAAAAAGCAAGTGACATGAAAACCTTACACTTTCTGAATGCTATGCACATACTCATCAACCAGGGATAATTAGGCCTGTTGAAGCCAGTGAATACTGAAAACGTACAGAGGGTTTATTTGTTGCACTGAAGGGGTGCAATAACAGGTTTCGTTTCTTTCGCTGTTTGCCTGTCAATCATACTTTTAATTACCTAATTGTTAGATCTGTTAACAGCCAAGACTGGTTGACAACTTTAGGGTAAAGGGCCTAATAATTTTACTGTCAACAGTACTCCAGTTTTTTCAGTACAAGGAAAGAAAACAAATGCAGCCTTCAACACAAACAAATGGAAAAAACAGCTCCAAAAGCAGCGTGAAGCAAACGACAGGCAAGCTGTAGCACACTCAAATGATCAAGCTGCTGTAAGTGGATGAGCATTGTGCCTGGAGTTGCCTGCTCTGGGGTTGTTTGCTTTTGCCTAAAGTCTGAATTGAACCATAATTTGTGCTAAGCATATAGAAAGTTTGAGAAATTCAGTTTCAGTTAAAAAGTGAGGTCATTTGTGCCGTGGTCTTTTTATCTGCAAAAAGTTTTTTTGACTGTTTTCATTCCTTCTGATGGTAGGAAGGACCAAATCTTGACAGTGCTGCTCAAAGTAGGCATGACTGTCAGGACAAAATACTGAACTTGCATTGACAGTGTCTGTACTGCGCAGCTGACAAACGTCTGGGCCACGTTAAAGGGAAACAAGGAACTTCTGAGAAGTCCCCCTGGTGCACACTAAGCTTTCTAGTCCAGAGTGTCATTCAGACAAAAATCTCATTCCAGGAGACAGTATAGCTTTAAAGTAATTTCTTCTTTCTTCTTAAAATAATTTCTTCTTTCATACCTACATATAAGTGGCTAATATATTGGCATACTGCTTCATGATTTGCTACTATTTAGTAAAGGGCATGTGTTACTGCTGCCTTAGGGTATGGCAACACACAGAGATCAGAATTATGACAGATGCTGCTCTGCTATCAGCTATCTACAAATAATCTGTAAGGCATAGTCTGGCCTAAAGATATCACACTCTATTTTAAAAACAATTCATTTTTGTATTTGCTTTTTATCTCTATCTTCATTTTTGTGGGATAAAAACAGAGATTGCTGCTTTACTGGGAGCCAGTATTTCTCTAACTGGAGGGGAGCATTTGATGTGATCAAAGGTTTACTCCTATCTCTGGAGTCACTAGTTCAGTTTTCTCCTTTTGGATCAGTGTTTAGGCTATGGGAGTTTGCGTCATGATGAGGTAATGCTTCTATTTTGTCTTTTATTGATTTACTTTTTTCCCACATTCTTCTGGCAGGGTGCAAAGGTTTCTAAAGCACAGGACACTTTTTTCTGGAGCTGTTTAGTTAGCATTACCCTTACTAAACCTAGTTACTTCTGCTAATTCCATGGCAGTTTCTTAAATGCAGTTAGTACAAAACTAGCAGTATAAAATACTCCTATGCAAATGGTATGCCAGGGTTTAAGCAGTTTCTTCCTCAAAAGGGGCCAGGAGGAATAATGTCAGTTTAGTCTAGATTTTAGTTCAGTCATGGCTACAGATTAATGTTATATTATATGCTGCAATACACAAAGAAAATAAAAAATAACTTCTACAAGAAACAAGCTAGTTATAGTTTCTGTCTTGTTTGTAGGGAAGAGGGGCTTAAACCAAAATATTTGCTTCTAGGATATGTAAAAAATTGCTATTCTAGACATGTTTATCATTAAAGGTTCTGATCCAGAGATTATTAAAGCCCATTATTAGACTTGTATGAATCCAAAGAGGCTTAGATCAAGCTATAACAGGCAATTTCAGCACATTTTTACAGGATCTGGTGGACTGCAAAAAAAAAATATTTCATAAAACCTTTTCATGCTACTGCTGTTGACATCCCCACTGACAAGTCCAATGTCATAATTTCACTGTTTCCAGCTGGCATTAGATTTTGGAGCAGAATTATGGCTCTATTCCTCAGTGTGTTCACTCGTCCTGTAGCAGAAGTCAACATAACAGAAGCCAACTGAGACAAACTTGAAGTATCCTGGTAGGGTTTGCTGAGATATACACAAGGAGAGATGATGATTTTTTTTTCCAGTTTTAAACTTGATGCACAGAGATAAGAAAATTACCGGGAGTTGTGTTAAATGACCCAAAAATTAACAGTATGCTATTGTTTCTCATCTTTGCTGTTTTGCTCTTTTCTTGATATCTTAAAATATTTTATACAAATTGCTTACAGCTCATATGTCTGCACATTAGCAAAGCAGAAGGTTGCTGTTTTATAACACAACCATGGGCTGAGTGACTGGTACCAGGGTGTCCCTTGAGGGGATATGGGTCTGCTGCTGACTTTTCCATCACAATAAAGCAAACTTCAGCAGGATTGGTGTAATAGCAAGATCCAGGTCACAGATATAGATAAGGGAAATCACTCCTCAGGAGAGGGAAAGTAATGGGATTGTGCTGGCTGCTTAAAGCCTGGCTATTGCCAATATCCCTCTTTCATTCTGTGCAGGGTAAGAGTGCTTGTAAAACTTCACTGCCTGTTTCTTGGTAGATATCTGATGTAAATAAACCTGTCTGAAAGGATACTCCATGCTCTGTGTGTAAATCCAAGGCTTTTCCTTGGTGCCCACTGGGACCTACCCTGGTACCCTGTGCCCACTGGGACCTACCCTGGTACCCTGTGCCCTTCTGCCTTCAAGTTTGAAAACTGGGGGTGGGAGGGTCCCTTGCAGCCTGCCTGTGCATGGGGTGGGAAGTCATGGCTTCTCCCAAGGCTGGCTACTTCTGGCAGCCAAGACCCTGCTCCTGCTCTGGCTTCTGCATGATCTGTCTCTTAAGCTTTCCTCCAGCCCTATCCTTGCCTCTACCTCTGCTCTGCCAGCAACTCCCACATTTAGGATCATTCTGGTAATTTTGAGAGCCAGACTAAGGTGAAGACTCTCCTAAAGGAGCCCCCAGTCCTTGCTCTCTCTGCTGCACTAGACTGACTGCCTACCCTGCTGTCCTGAGGTGGCTTTTCTGTACTTTCTGTGGTTACAGTCACAGACTAAATGCTTTTTAAATTTTATTTGGTTTTCTTCATGAATACTTTGGGGTGCATAGTGGTGTGCTCCATTCTTATTCTTCATTTAAATTTTGACATCATGGTGCCAATGTATTTGACAAGTTTATGCCTGTCTCACCTGGATTCTTTTTGCTCTGGTATACTTGCTCTTCACTCTCAGTTCATCTAGTTTTGATGTATATTTTCAGCAACTCAGGTTTTTTTCTGTTCAGAAACACTTGTTGGGTTTGGGCTTTTTTTCTCAGTGGTCAGTCCTTTATGTTGGTATCAGAAATTATTCATCCCATGGATGATCTTTCTTGTGTTTAATGAATCTTTCAGATCTCTATATGTAGACATGGATACAAAGGCTCTGAGCAGTACATTTTAAGCAAGAATTTATTTCCTTTGCTTATTCCAGGAGCTGAAATGTTATTCTCCATCCTCAGTCACTATTTGTCAAATGTATTTTTTATCTATTCACCAAATATTTTAGATAATTGGATCTTATTCTTTTGTCATTTCTGTTTCAAGTTAGGAGGACATCAAAGTATTCACTTTTAAACTAGTTCCTTGATTTTTGTATTTTGAATACCCATGATCTGCTTGGTCATGGACTGAATTCTTCTTTCCATGCTTATACAAGGCTTGGAATTTAGTGCTTCTGTTGTTCCAAGTCCCTTCTTTGTTCCGTGCTCAGAGATGTTTTTATTGTCTTCCTGTCAATTGCGATCTCTTCTTTGCCGTTGCTCTCACTGGACTGAAAGACTTTGTACACTATTTGCCAGCTAATAATATGAGACAATGCCAGGCTTGCCAAATGTGCTTGGCTTCTTACAAAAATAACTGTATGCAGAGATTCATGACCTGATTACTAGTTATATCCTCTGTATACGGTTACTTAACTGACTTCCAGTAAATCCAGGAGCAAGCTGACTCCTCCACACTCCTTCCTCCTGAAGGCTCTGCTCCCTCCCTCTGGGCTGAAAACAAGTGCAGCTAAGCCCCCTCATCCCTGGAGGTGCCAGGCTATCTGCAGTGCCTCCCTCCCTGACCCTCCTGTGAGTGCCTGCAGGCTCTGTGTGCTCAGCAGGGCATTAAATGCGTGGCATCGCTGCCCAGCTTTGGGAAAGCCCCGGTGAAAATGGGCTGATCTGGAGAGCAGATCCCACAGACAGCCTCAGACCCACAGGCAGCTCCAAGGCGTGTGACAACAAGGAAGTTTTCTGGGATTTGCCTCAGAAATACTTCACCTGTCTGAGGGCTTCACATGATGTGTTGAGGGCCAAGAGTTCTCGGCCCCAAAGCTTAACCCTCAACGTAGATAATCAAATTTTCTGTATTCCCATGTAAAGAAACCACCCTACACAATAGAGAATTTTTTTTAAAGTGGAGTTTTTTGACACAGTCCCATCTCCAAAATAATGCATTTTCAAGACTTTGCAGGGGAAGTTATAGAGCAAAGGTCAGATTTGAGTTGGGTCAAGTTTCTTGCAAGCTTTATGTGTTGTATAGTGCTGAATTTGGTTTCCTGTGTTGTTTCATACTGTTTTTGTTTTGATTTTTATTACCTGCATAGTCCCAACACTCTAAAATCCCAATGTAGAAGAATCCCACTGTGCTGGGGTTTATACAGACAGAGCACAAAAGCAGCTCTACCTTCTGAGTTTGCTTTCTAAGAACAAACTAGGAGAAGAACATGGTCTGCCTGAGAAGCCATCATGTAAGACATGTGGTCTGTGAGCAGGGGAATTCACCATGCAGAATTTTCAGAGATATTTTGACAAGCTTCCAGAGATGTACACATCCTTATCATAACTGTACATAAGTCTAATGAAATCTGGAACTAATAGTACATAAATCTTTCCACTCAAGTCATAAATAAGATGTTCTAGAGCTGAAGTATTGCAATAAAGGCTGTATTCATAGGTTGATTATTCTTTTTTTTCCCTGTCCTCATGGGAGCTGTGTTCAACTCCTCAGCTGATGTACTCCTAATCTCTGATTGTGCATTCATTATCATAAAACATACTGCATGTACTTTAAGCATGAAATAGAAATTTAATTCCATGCTCTTTTTAGATCCCCATTTCAGGTTGTTTATACAAAAAAGGGGAAAAAAAGGTGGTTGATCCTTCAGTTTTTCTCTAAGGAAAATTGACAAGCTGCTTTGAAGACTTGCTTTGAGGCTGAGTTATTAGTTTTGCTGTGGTTTTAAGGAAAAGGTGAAGACAGAGGATGAAATTAGATCAGCAACAGGCTGAAAGTCCTTTCCCAGAGCACCTGGAGAGGTTAAATAAACTGCATATGGCCGACATTGAATTTACACATTGTTAAGACTTCTGGGAGTCAGGGACAAAAGTAGGTAGACTGCTAACTTGCCATCTTAAGCAAAAAGCAGCTGGGGAAGTGATTGTTACAGTCTGAGATAGGCCTAATATAAAATGAGATATTCATCAAGCTTACAAAATACAATTCCTTAATTTGACTAAAATCTCCGTGAGTCTAATTAGGGTCCTGCATGCAAGATCCTGAAAGCTACCCATGCAAGGTAAATTTTTGTTTGTTTACAGTCAGGAATTTAGGTTTGAGGGTGGTTTTTTTGGGTGAAGGAGAGGGTGGTATTTGTTTGGGATTTTTGCTAAACTGCAAATGCCTGCTCCCTATGGGCTTGCAACAACACCAGAGTTTGCTGATGCCCTGAAATAAATGGCAATCGTGGTATGCTTTCACCCAAGCATTCAGGGTATCAGGGATGGTTCACTGAAGTACTATTGGATGCTATAGGCTGACAATGTGCTTTTGTTTGTAACAAACTCTGAAGCCACAATCCTCGCCCTTCTAGTGTTAATCCAAGATCTTGGCTTGCTTTCAGGCTATAGAATTAACTGGGAAAAGTTGGAACTGCTTGAGATCTCCCAGCTGTCTTGCACAACGCCTTTTATTCCAGTACACCTCCTGAAGGCAGTCAGAAGCAATTAAATATTTGAGGGATGAAATACTAAGGAATTCTGAAAAACTTGCAGAGATTAATTTAAAAACCACTGTCCTTTAATTGGCAAAATATGGCAGGTGGTAGCATGTGATTTATATGTTTCTCCTGGGAAAAATTAGCAAAGTCACATTTTACTTAGATATTTTTGTATGGTTTGAGTAGCTCGGTTCTTTCCATATTGTGCTCTGGGTGTGATTCTTCTAGACTATTTTCCAGAAAATACAGACTCTGTACTGCTAAGAATAGTTGCTGAACCTGCAGAGATTTTACTGTTTTGTTGTCATGCTATGAGCCCTTCTCTGATCCCACTAAATCTGCAGCATCAGCACAGGGAAAGGCCAAAAAAGCATTAAAACGTGTTCTCACACTGAAATCCTGGATCCTCATCTATACAAGGAAGCCTCAACTGTTCAGGCTGGTAGATTGCAACTGACACCCCACAAAATCTCATTGGAGGGTCATTTCTCCATAGGATAGATTGATTCCCAGTGGGTATGGCAAGAACTAGTTGAAGAGAATACCTCTGTTCTGGATTGTATCTTATAAGTCCCACCTTTATAAATATAGGTACATCTGAAATATGTATTGATCTTTGGTTTATAAATACATGCGATATATGCAGTTCTAAGAATGTCTTAAGTTTGGCCTTTCTCTGCTCTATTGACAGAAGAGGTATTTTTGAATTTTGTAGATTCTTCTGAAACCTATTATGAAGAGTAGGTGTGCAAGATCTTGGCAAGCAAGCTCACAGTTTTGTGCTGTGTGGCCAGGTTAGCCTTTAAGTATGCATGTCTGACAAGAGGTTATGTAAATGAGCATATTTTTGTGTTGAACTCAAGGCAATGGATGGGAGGCAGTAAACAGACATGTGGTGGCTCATGTGATACCTTTGCATCTGAATGCTTAGAGGCATTGAGAAGCAGCCCAACATAAAGACGGCTGTGTGAATTGTATGTGAAGGGGAGGAGGCCAGTGAAGGTCACTGAACATGAAGATGTGTTGTGCTTGACACCACATAGCCAGGTACAGTGACTGCCCAAAAAGCTTTCACCCTGAAGAGTTAAAGGAGACACATCAGAAATAAAGAGTCTGAAATAATGCAGCCAAATGCAAAATCCTACATCTATTGACAGAGAATGTAGGTCACACTTAAAAGGTGGAGATCATTTCCATCAATGCCATGACATGAAAAGGCGATTGGGGTAACAGAAACACAAGTAATTCTGGACTCCCAAACAGAGGATGTCTCTTAAAATGGCAAGTATGATTATTGGCTGTGTGAGGAGTAGGAAGATAGGGAGACAACTCCGGGGTTACTGAGCCTCAACTTCACAGAGTGTGTGGAAAAAATAGAAACAGCATTTAGGACAGAGCTACCAGAATGAGTTGAGGACTTGGAAAGATCTTTTGATCAGTGGGAGAAGCGAGAGTGATGTTTTGTTGCCAGTGTAACAGAACGACAGATGAGATGCCCACAATTACTATTTGTGGCTTTAACTCTACTAATAGACTTCTTATGGACACAACCCTCTGGATGCCCAATCTGGTGCATTTTATATGGTTACATGGTGTCTGAATCCTACTTGGACAGTGCTGGACCAGATTAGGGTATGTACTGTTGCATAAGACTTCTTACATCTCATTTTTAAGTTTGATAAGAAGATGCCAATACCTAAGCTTTGCAGGGAGGTTATATCTGAATTTAGCTTTGAAGTTTCAACCTTTCTCAACTGTATATGAAAAGAATATTAATCCTGATAGTCTAGTTTCTTACACAAAATCAGTGGTAGCTAGCACTTTGATAGCTTCTCGAAAGAGGTGCTTAAAAAAATAATTCTTGAAAGTCAAAGCTTTCTATTGTGTTTCCAGATAGGAAAATAGATGAAAGCTAAGAAGATATGCCAAGTAATTCCGAAATCAACTTTAAAGCACACGATCATGTCTTGGCAATCTGAAAGCAGTGTGTGGAGAAGAGAAAAGGGTTGGCAGAGGAATGAAGAAAAGAAGTATTCTACAAAAAAAGAAATGGCATGTCTTGGCAGAGAGACAATGTTTGCTAACCTGTTGAAGGGTTCAGTCGTAAAAGAACTGTGTTCATGAGAACTGAAATAGAGCAGAAACCATTTACCACTTGATGTTTTAAAGCAAACTGCCAAATAAAATTCTGAAAGGTTTCACTTTGCAGATCAACTCGACCTTATCATGTGATAACATAGCAGGAAAATCTGTGCTCTCGCTAGGTTCTTTAATAATGCATCTGAGAAGACAAGTGACATTCTGCTCTCAGTTACAGTGGAGTAAGCCGTAAGGTATCTGTTGAATTTGTATTTATTTTGGCATGGCTGAGAAAATGAGGTAGTCCAAAAGGTGCAGAAGGAACAAAATCAGTCATTTGGGTGATAAATCACAAATATAGACCAGGAGTTGGATGTTGAGCAGGGCAAGTATTAGTCTATGGTGGGTGCAGTTAAATTTGAAATAGCAGGAGATACTATTAGCTGGTCTTGCACACCAACATCCTCAGTGTTTGTTTTTTCAGACTCCTCTTTATGTGGTTTTCTAGATCATCTTTCATAACAATATTTTTGCATGCAATGACATAAGCTCAAGAGAAAAGTGGAATCATGAGGAAAACCACCTGAAACACCTGAAAGAAAGTATGAGGAAGGTGAGCCTCCATTAGTCTGGAGAAGACCCTGCTTTGTGGGTGACTGGTTGTGGCTATCTTG
Organism: Ammospiza caudacuta; assembly: GCF_027887145.1. Taxonomy (NCBI): domain Eukaryota; kingdom Metazoa; phylum Chordata; class Aves; order Passeriformes; family Passerellidae; genus Ammospiza; species Ammospiza caudacuta. The sequence continues at coordinate 32,217,501 of NC_080600.1, forward strand.
TGCAGACGGTCCCTGGCACCACAGTCAGGGAGTGCTCTTTCTCTTTTGCAGCACCATCAGAAGTGCCAAAACACATAACCAACCGTCTCTGATACGTTATTAAAAATTATTATTTAGACTGAGGTTTTACTAATCAAGCAGGGAGCAGCTGAACTTTACTCACCCAGACAGAAGCCCTCTAACCCCTATCCAGCGCCAAGATAACCCAGCTCTTTGCTCACCAAGTGGATGCACAGGCAGCCACTGAAGCTGTGTTTGGATACACAGGGGTTTTGTCCAGCTTGCGATGCCTGTGTTTGTACTCAGCAATTAACTTTGCTGTTATCTGTCTGCAGCGTGATGGCTCGGCTGCGTGTGCTGCACGGGAGGGCTCTGCCGTGAGCACAGCCGAGGACGTCAGCACCGACTATACAGCCAGGCTGTCTCATATGAATTGGGCTTGGTAAGCAAGGTGTTTCTGCAGTGACTCATGTTTTCTGAGTAGCAACTCTTGTTACACAAAGATAGGAGAAGGGTTAACGCAAGCCCTTTTCAGTCCCCCTTCTTTCCCCCCTTGCCAAACACGCACGCTCTCAGCAAAATCTCTAAATCATGCTCTCTTCCCGGAGCTCCAAGACTGTGAGCTACACATAGGACCTCTGTAGCTGCACAGTGCCACACTATTCTGAACGAGATGCTGAAGGCACTTGAGTTTCTTTTACTCTCTCCCCTCCCCTCCGCCCCAGATTTAACCTAGTTTTTATGGCATGAACAGCCCCAAAGAAAGTCGGAGAGAAAAGAGATGAAGGCCAGAGAGCAGAGGAGGACCAATGAAAGAAGCAGTAACCATTCTGTCATTCCTTTGGAGAGCAACACTAGACACCTTTAAATGCAGAGAGTGTCCTCTGCCTTTTTGCCAAAGCCCTTTTATCTGTGTGAATAAAAAGGGAGGCAGGTCAGCCTAGTTTCTGTTGCCAAATAAAAGCATGAATAAATTAGGCTATTCTTAGTAGGCAAGTGAAAGGGAGGGGGGGGGAAAGTCAGTATCTATTTCTAAAGCAATTTCATATTCTGCCCCAACTGTTTGCACATGATAGAAAGGGGCTGGAGCTGCCTACTATTATGATTAGTACTATTGTTATCGCTGAAGGGCCTCATTGTTCTAGAAGATGTTAGGTTTGCTCGATTCACAATCCGTCTCTATTCATCCAGGAAAGGTTAGGAGAGAGGATCTGATATTCTGCAAAGGGTTTTTTCCCCCCTCCCTCCCCTTCTCCTTTATTGGCTTAAGGCAGAAAGCAGGCAGAAGGTCTCCTATTAACTAGAATTAGGAAACAGGGATCTAGGTGCCTGGGAACAGCCGCTCCATAGCTCTAATCCCAGTGAGGACCTTAATTGTATCTGGTTTAACAGTTATTCATGCTATTTTACTGCAGGCAGGCACGGTGATTAGGGACATTGGTTGGAAAAATCTGTTCATTAGCCTAATAAAGGCTGCCTAAGCCTGCTTGTTCAGCCACTAATAATCCAACTATTAGTGCCATGCTAGATGCCTTGGTATTAATATGTGAAGTTTACTAGTGTCACAACAGCAATATGGGTCAGTTTAGTGGCTCCTTGGTTTCACAGTCAGGCACCCTGTGCCGGTGCAGGAAAGAGAAAATGAATGAGTGAATGAGTAACAAAAGAGATCACAGCATATAGCGAACCCCCAAAATGTTCTTTCCTACAACTCAGAGGCAGCCCAGGAGCCTTAGGAACAAGGTTGTTTGAGGACAAGAAAATCAGCCCTTTCCAGTGATGGATGTTCTTGAAAAGCAGTTTATTTTTTCATAGGTGGTTCACTCACAGAAGTGTTTTGGCTGTCTATCAAATATTAACAGAGAGTGATTGTTGGGGAGAGGGGCGTTCACCATCCTCCCAGCACCGCCAGGGCAGGGCCAGTCACACCTCCCCGTGTGTGCTGACACCAACAGCCAGCCTGGCCATGGCCAGATCGTCTTTGAAGGAGGAGAAAAGGAGGTGTAATTGTATTTTTCTCTGCTTCCTTGATTTCCCTCAGATGACCCAAACTTTTCCTTTCCTGATAGAAGGAGGTAAAAATACTGCTCACACTTTAGGGATTCATCCGCCCTAAGCATAATCCTTGTGTTGCTAATTAGAGTGTCAGTGGCTCCTTTGGTAATAAAACCCTATCATTCATCTTTCTCTTTTATTTATGGGAATGATTTGTTTCATTTTCCACTGGAAGTTGAAAATTATCCTAATGTAATATTATAAGTGAATTGGTGCTAGGGATCTTTCTATAGAAGTTATTTCCAAAGATTTTAATGAGAAATTAGAACATTAAGAGCTGGATTATTGCTTTTTCCTTCTATAGGTGATCTTTCACCTGCATGTTTTCAATAGCTCTTCCTGTGAGACATTCTATGTCCAAGTTTGTCTTGACTTTGAACCAAACTAGACTCCTAACCACAAAGCATATGAAATGAAGTATAAACACACACAGTGTATGTCTGTTAACAGCACTGACATCTGTGGTGAAATGAGAAAAAATAAAAGCAACAGACAGGTAGGTGACGTGTCACTACTTACAGCTACCCACCTAAATTCAAGGATATACATTCTACTACCCCTGATAAATACCCCTTAAAACATAAATGGCAAAATCTCCCATCTGTATGGAGAAAAACCGGACTTCATCTTCACTGAGCCTCACCTGCTCTCTTTTGAATCCAGAAAAATACTAACCCAAAGCCTCCCACAAAGTCCAAGAGCCAAAATGTGTCCTTGCTCAGTTAATGGCTTTATTTTCTCTTCTAGGTGTGTATTTTTATTGCAATTGCTATATGCTCATTTATAAAAGATATTATTTTAATCCATTTGATTAGTGTCTCATGGGTTTCATGTCAATGGTATCTATTATTTTTTGATAATACTGCATTTCAATGGTTTATTTAGTGACCTTAAGAGAGAATATACCAGGTGGGCACGTTCACTGCTGCCTCCATATGCAAATGTCTACATCTGGGATGCTGGTGGTACACTAAGTGGTGCTGCACATTTCATGAGTTTCAGTAAAGTGAAAAAGTGTATTTTTCATGGTCCCATGATCCTCAGCTTCCTGTGCTCCAAAACTCTGCTTCCAGAATTACTGATGCAGAAGCCATGTAGATTCAGGCAGCAATGAGGGATGTGCTTTTCCTTGCCTGCAATAAGTTGGCTTGGAGAACAGGTGAAAAATGATCACCATTGAAAAATAATAGTGAGAGGCCTTGTGACTGATGTTTTCTAATGTTTCAGCTTGGAATTATGTTTTACTCTAAAAGCTGGAGTATTTCTAGGACTGTGCTGAGAAACATCCCATGTTCTCATATTTCAGACATGACAGATTGTATCTTTTTAAGTAATTGTAATAGTTTGGAAAATACCATTAAAATCAATTCCTCCTCCCTACAGAATTAATCACAGGTGGTTGTTTAATACATGGAAATCTTCAGGACTAGAAATAGATGTCTTTGTGTGATTTCTGCTGTGTCTCCCTGCCTGATGAGAAAAGCTTAATGTTGTAATACATTATAAGGTTTTTTTCTATATATAACTTTGTTAGAAGTAATCAGAGTGATTTCATATGACTGAAGAGAAAGGCTGTTGAAGAGATTGTAACTGAGCATGAGGTACCTTTAAAAGGTCCTGTATATTGGCTGCTACCACATTGCATTATAATAATTTTATTATTACCATATTTTCTTTTGCTTTTTGACATTCAGCTCTATAACTCTGTCAGCCTTACTTTTGATTTTATTTTACTTTTAAATCAACAATGATGGACATAGCAATATGTTATAAATATTAAACTTTTGTGGGAGTCTAGCAATAAGACTGATCACAGCTTTAAATAATATTAACAAGAACTGTTGCTACAGATGCTGCTGTGTTGGAGTAGTTCTGTAATAAGGGCAGAAGAGGCAACTCTCTTGTACTCTGTTCCCAACACTGATGATGCTTTGTAAAAAGTTTAGCAAGAAAAATGAACTTTACATGACTAGTCTTCCAAATCTGTAAAATTATTATAATTGCACTTCCAGTCTCCAGAAGATCTCATAAGATGGAAATATCTTGGTACTTCTGAATGAAAAGCTCTGGTAAAAAACCCCTTTTTTTACTGACTGCTTGCCTTAAAAACCCAGGATCTTTATTTCAGGAACTAATTGCTTTGCTTACTGCTTTGTTTATTTTGGAGGCTCTATCTGAGATATAGGGGTGCGTCTGCTTTTTAGCAAAGTGAAAAAAAAGAATTGCTCTGCTAATGCATTCAAGGGAATTAAAGTGAATAGCTTTTTCTGCTGGTGTGTTGCTAGACTTTGCAATAAAAACAGTATACTCTTCAATGATTTTAAAGGGGTCAGTGAAATGATTTTGCCATTGCACATTGAAATCTAGCAGTGCATTATCCCTTCTCACTATATCTTATTTTATTTCAAGCCTGCATCTAGAGGGATGAAGGATGAGAGTGTGGTAGCCAGAATGCAAAAAATTGCCTAAATTTTTGAGTAGATGTCTTAGTTATGTAGATTAGATCTCTGTATGGACTGTGACAATGCAAGAGGATGACTCTTATGTCACTCTAATTTTTCAGCATAAAACCTCAACACTGACTGGCAAAGCTGTAGTACTCATAGTCTTTATGTTATAAATACTGAAATTGTGGTATTCAAATGCCAAAGAAAGGAAATCAAGTGCAGGACTAGTTGTCAATTGACAACTGGAAAATCTAAAAAAGTTAAGCAATCATCTTTCAATTGTATTGCATGCATGAACATCAGCTGTTACTTCATTAGATGGAATTCATTTTGTTTCACTAGCAATAGATGCTTTCAGCAGAAGCTCAATGGAAACTTCTAATTCACGTTACCAATAGTTCCTGAAAAGATAATTCAGTCTAGACTTTGGTGCAGTTTTAATTGGATTCCATGGATTTTAGATAAGCCTATGGCTGGAAGCCTAATTCTAAGAACCCTTAAGGAGCAGGAAATTCTAACTTTTATTTCAACACCTGCTAAAGAATGGCCATGGAAATGTCTGAAATTCCACAGGTATCTGGCTGGAAAAAAACAAAGAAATCCAGCTGTGGCCTCATTTTGTGTTGTTTCTGAATATTTGGCAGTCCACATGAGGATTTTCTGAGACATCTCTTGTCCACCTCATTGCTTGCTTTGCCTTGGTGCTGACTTCAAATTCACATCTTGAGATGAAAACAGAGATCAAAGACATTTGTGGTAACTTACTCTGTGACCTTATTCAGCCTCTAGTAAACCCCCTCCAGGGAGGGAATGGCACTTATTCTACCAGGTAGCAGGTTGACTGCTATTTCTTAGCCTCTTTCACTGTAGATGAAACCTTCTAAGTTTTCCACACACTACTAGTACTTATCTCCTCTAATATATAAGGGCACAGTTATCCAGAGTGGAGAATGTATTTTGGAGCAGATGAACAGTGAGTTACTGTGAGGGACTCTGCTATCTGATGGCAAGAATGCTGGATTAGGATCCATGAGATTTGTCATCTATTCCCTGCTCTGTCTTGTGCCTGTTGAATGACCTTCAGCAAGTCACTGTCTCTCTTTTGTCTCAGCTATCGTTTTACCTGCTAAGATGTGATAATGAAACACTCTTTTTTTATGAACTGCTAGGTGCTGATGAATAGCACTGATGAAAAGTACTGTACAAAAGCTAAGTGGTATTGAATATGTGATTGCGCTTGGCTTCATTGAATTATGAATGATAATACAGATACTGACCAGGAGGAAGCTTTAATGGTTCATTAGATATTATACAATTACGAATTTTTCTGTTTGTCTACCTTTATGAATTTTAAAAATAGAATGCTTCATAGATTACACTGACTTTACTTTCTGCTGTAATCTCACAGAGAAGCTAAAATCTCGGGATCTGTTGGCATTTATTTTGTTTGCTGATCTTGGGAGGGAATGGAGCTCAAGATGCCTATTTGTATTAGCTAATTTAAGATTAGTTAAACATAGTGGGCTGAGGAGTCTGGAAGACTTGTATTCAGTGCAATTTATTGTGCTTGTTCAAACATAAGACATAGAGTTTCCTCCAGCTGTGACCCATCTGTTGTCCTGAGTTAGTGGGAGCCCAGTGCTGTACCTACAAACTGCAGGAAGCAGAGGTGGTTGAGATGCTGTGTGGAACACCCTTGCTCAGGAATGGTAGGCAGATTTAATACACCCTTCTGCTTCTGTGTGGCCACGCCTGCTACTAGACACAAGTGACAGGGAGGGAGGTGGCTTTTATGATTTGCCAGAGATCTGTGCTGAAATACATGTAGCTAAGATTTAGGGGAATATTTAAAGTCTCTTAGCAGACCAAGAAGCCCAAGACAACAGGCCAAGGATCAATCATGCCACTAAACAAAAACTTTGCTACTACCCTCAAAGGAGTTTTGTTTTTAAAAGGATTTGTCCTAATGCAGTGCTTTTCTGGCTTCTAACTTAATTTCATCCTGAGGTTCTCAGCTGGGGTTACATTGAGGCTCTTGTTCCTCCTAGCACTTTCTGAAGGATTGGTAAGCTCAGCCCTAAAATGCCAACTACCTGTTAGTGTTTCTTAATACTAACATATATATTTTAGTAGTAAAGAACTTGGTTATTTCATTTGTGGGATTTTTTCAGAAATGCAGCAAACAAAAAGCTTCATGTCTACTTCTTTGGTGTAAAATTTGCAGTGTTATTTTTACTTGCTGAATTATGATGTTAATATCACCATTCAATTTTGTTAAAAACCAGTGTTTATAGGTCTGTATTTCTTTGGAGTTGATGCCTTGAACTCTCAGATCCTACCTCTTGACTGGGTGGTCAGCAGCATAACTTAAATGGATAGCTTTTGGACAGGACACATGGGCAAATGATCAGAGTATCCCCCCAAAAAATCCAATAGCTTTGAAAGTCATAAACTTGACTGAAAAAAGATATATTCAAAAGCTTGAGTCAAAAGGAAGTGACCAGAGGCCATCTGTTCTCAGTGGCACATAAACATCTATCACTCACATGTTTTAATATCAACTTTCCATCTTAGAAATTGAGGCTGTCCTAGGGGATCTGTATTTTAGTGTTTCTGTCATAGAAAAGATGAACTTGCTTCCATAGTTATGCAGTGTGCTGCAAGAACTGAAGAGAGACATTTGATATAATAAAAATAGCCAACCAATAAAATATGAGGCTCTGTTAATGTTGGCTCAACCACCAGAAACAAAAATTGTGCTCCTCTGTCTGTATGCTTGAAAGGTGAGGTTTAAAGATCCTTCCTACCTATGGCTAAATGATGAAAATTACCAGGATAAAGGACTGTCTCATTTCCTGTCTCTCAGGCTTGGAGAATCCTTACAACACAAAAGGAATTTTTATACCAATACTGCTGTTTCAAGTTTTGTCTCTATTATGAAACAAAAAAAAAAAAAAAAAAACCAAAAAAAAAACCAAAAGCAAGCACTCACCTCCCCCCCAATTTGTTCTGCAAAGCCTTAAGGCATGAAATTTGTTCCCTAAGTTTATGGCTCATCAATGTGCAAAGATAAAATTGTCTCCCCTAAAAAGTCTAGCCTTAGGAGAGGGAATTCAGAAAATGACCGACAGCCAAACAGCTAATTCCCTTGGCCTCTTCTCAGCTTTTGTCGTTAGAGTTTAATTTCCTATTTTTGGAAATATTCATTCAGAAGCTGCACTCCTTTACTTCTTTACTTCTCCATAAAAATTCTTATTTGCTTTGCTAAGCTAGCCATTGAACTTCATAAAAAGTAAGAATACAAAATCCAAAAAGTAGAGAGTGACTCATCCTCAGCTGAGTTATAGACTTGAAGCCATTGCTAAATGGTATTTTTTTAACCATTAGTGTCCAAGCTTGGGATGCCACTGAAAACTGAAAGTGTTCCTTTAGACACTAAAAAAGAGATGAAGATCCCTTTCCCCAAGGATTGGAAAATTAATAAACTGATTAAGTATGATCTTGAGAAATACTAGCAGTAAGGATACTTTTAAGGAAGAGTGATTTTTAATGTTACTTCTCATTTTGCTACATGATTTGCTAAAGGCCTCTCTCACATCTTATTTGGTGATGTAATATACATTCTGCTTTCTGCTGTTTAGATGTGTGAGTATGTTTAGAGCCTGTACTAATTTTGTGGAAAGGATAAAAAGAAGAGCTATTTGGATTATTTGAAATCCTTCAGCTTGCACATAATTTCTATTACATGAGCTATGGCTTCCAGAGAGACTGTCCCAGACAAAAATGTATGATATGCATATAAATACATTTATATCTACATGTATCTATATTATACCAGATAACTTCTGTGTTCATTAGGATTCCATTTAGGTCTTTGCTGTAATAAATTTACAGGCACACATGACTTTTTAAGGGTTTCATAGATGTGCGTGTGTCACAGCACTGTGGGCGCTGGTGTTCGCTGTCTCCATCTCAAGGGCAGAGCATGGGGCTGCTTCTGCAATGCTCACTCTGCAAACCTCTCACCTTGAGGCCAGAGCATTTCTGTGACATTGAATATGTGCATTCACACCAGGAAAGTCATATTTGCCTGTAGGTCACCTTCCTTCTGGTCCTTTTCCAAGGGTGGCGGGGGGGGGAACTGGAGCCAAATTAAGTCGAGCATTAGCCAGCACACAGACTAATTTTCTGTTCTGACATTGAGAAGTTCTGTTTCTTTAGCTTCTTGCTTCAAGCTGGGAACATTTTACAAAATAGTTATATTTTTCTCTAGAACCTCTTTTGTTTACTTTTCACTCCCAAACTGGTGTTATAAGGAGCTGAACTTACATCCAGCACAATTTCCCTACCGCAACAGAAGAGATGCCCTTGGAGCAGAGTGCAGCAAAGAAAATCTTTTCACTTTATTCTTTCACAAAGCAAAGCTGATATCTTGATTAAAATATCCCTGTAATAATAATTAATTTCTTTAATAACTTTTCCCCCAAGGCCTGCCTGCTTTCTCTGCTCCTTTTTCACCCAATGTTTTACTTGTAGGGATGGGCACGATGCACCTCGTGGTGCAGCTGCAGTGCAGATGACATGACTGCTCTTACAGTCCTGTTACCATGAGGCAGCTGCCAGTTCCAATTAACCTCTGAGAGATAAGGACTCAAATTAGCACAGGCTGACAGATACCTGGTAACGGGAGCAGGACGATGATTTGGGTTTATATGTTGTTAGGTTATGACCCAGCATGTATTACTGATGGATCTGGCTCACAGAGGCCATGTGTGATGACACAGCCTCAGGAGGTACCTGTGCAGGGTTCACCATGGTGTGGCATGAGAACAAGAGTGACCAGACCCTCCACTGGTCCTCCACCTCCATTGGAGTAGCTTGAAGGGACTGTGTGTGCAGGAACAGGTTATGCCAAGTGGTCTTTGGGAGAAGGACAGAGCTGTCAGCACATGGATGGTGGCTAGATGTTGCTGTGAGTCTCCAATCAGTTGGAAACTTCTTGGAACTGGTTATAGTCTTCTGTATTGTTCTGTTGTTCTTAAAAGTATCTCTTCCTCTCTCAAGAATCGTGTTATTAGAGAAAAATTTAATTTCCTAGCAGAGGATAGAAATGCAAATATTCACAGTGGTCAGTCCCAGGTATTTCTGCATGGGAGAGCTGACATGCTTCTTTCACAAAGGTTAATGAACAAGCCAGAGTCAATACTATTTAAGATTTGGTTTCAGTAAACAAAGAATGTTTCTTTCAAAAATTATACTATCATAAGAAACTGTTACTGGATTAGGAAATGGTATTTGATCCAGTTAAAATCAACTAAAAGTGAAAAAGACAAATAGTTCTGTCACTGAAATTAACATCTACTTGAAAACAAACTTTGCTGAATTTAGAGATATACTAATAAAATTCAAAGAACTACAAAGACCAGAAGAATACAGGGTACAGGCAAAAACTATTTGTCAGTGATGTAAAGTCTATCTGAAACTTCTGTTTCCAGAAGAGGAAAAAGAATAGGCAAGGGCTCCAGCTCCAACCAGAAATGTAATAGGAAAAACAAAACCAAAAACAACCTAGAAAGCCTGAGATAATTTTATTCAAATAAATCTGTGTTTTGTAGCTCAGAAGGTTTAGAAATAAATTGAGAGTTTCTAGTAATCAGCTGAGTTTTACATGCAAAAGAAAGTACAACAGCAAGAAGATTTTTTTCAGGCACAGAAACAAGAAGACTAAGGAAAGAAGAGAGGTTTAGGGAAGAAGTTCAAGAAGCTGAGCATCCTCCCCCAGTCAGCCATAGACCCCCCATCCCTCACATGCACCACATCACAATTCTCCTGACACTCCTGGTACCAAAATGTCTCAACACAGAATGGGGAGAGAAAAGAAGCCTGAATTATAAGGTTACCAAACTGGGCTTTCTCATCATACCCGCACATTTAAATTTCATTCTCTAAATGTATTGTTAGTACATACTTGGTAAAGGAATAATTGAAGCTAAAGGAAAATACTGGCTGGAGTGAGCAAGTGAAAAAGTGGACATAGACAAATGTAGGCTGAAAATAAGAAGGTGACTGCAACAGCAGTGACAGTCTTGCAGCCTTTCTCCCCCTGTTTGTATTAAAGCCTGACTAACTTGAGCTGGAAATGAAGTTTTTAAAGTGGATTACACGGTGTGGCTGTTAACCACAGCAAGGCACAGACTCGTGACCCAGACTGCTCCTTCCCCAGTTGTGCAGCAGAGCCTTATCTGGCAGTAAAAGTGCAAGCCCCTAATATTGATTTTTTGACTAACTGATGAAACTGGAAAATGAGCTGATTGATATCTGACCTGCACCCAAATATCCCACTAAAGTGAGCTAAGCTTCTTAAAGTTGACATAGATATTATAGGAGGATGTTTGGTTCTTGCAGCAGTTGCCTGTGCAGAATATGAAGAAGAAATTAATTCTGAGATGCTCTGTCACCAGATCTAGCTTGTTTCACCTTCAGCAAGTCTGAGGCCTTCTACGTCCAAATTACGTATTCCTTACTCATTTTTCTCTTTGCTTTAAAGACCCATTATATCCATTATCATATTGAATAACTGGACTTGCAACTTTGTCTTTATACTTTTGGCTATTTAGGAAAAAATATAGCAAACCACTAACTGAAAACAAAGGATTTAAAGAGTTTTTCACGCTCTTCATGTAAAAGCATACACTTCACTTGTAGAAAAACATTTATTTTCAGTACAAGCTCTGGATCACCAAAAGGACAGATAGTAAGTGTTATTATTTCCTTCAATCTTTTGAATTTTTTTCTCCACTGTCAGTTGTTTTCTTCTAAAATAGAAAAGCCCAAGCAAACCAAGCAGTCCCAGCTTGAGTCATATGTGCTCCTTCCAGCAGGAAACAGAATTATGACATTGCATATCCAGATTTTGGACATGGCCTCTGCTTTTGAGACATTCCTTCTGTGTACTCTGTAATGCTACCATGCTAATAGCTAGATAAACTACAAAATCCTTATGGAAATCTGCCATCTCTACTGCAAAATATTATCTTTTCCAGTTTTCAGGGATAAGCAGTTATGTGTCTTGTTCACTAGACTTTTTTTAAATCATGTTTTTGGAGCACAAAGCCATCTACTGAAATAAGACAGTAACATAACCTTCAGGGAGATCAATTTCATTACTCTGCAGAGGTTCTGGTAATGGCACCCTTAATTCAGGTGGGGCCACTTTGTGTTTCACCAAACAGAATTTACTTTGTATATACATCAGAAAGTGACACTGTTTGGATAGAAAAATGTTATTGAATAACAGTTCTTAAAGGTTCTAGTGCCCAGTCCATAGCAGTTTTACTTATAAAGTAAAAACTTATATGAAGTTTTCTTTCTATATGAATTCAAAATTGTTCCATTCTAAAGCCATGTGTTATGCTCCTATAGTTTTACAATATTTTATATGAAGGAAATAATAATTTTTGCCTGGAGATAGTTTGTTGATAGGACCTCTGAAAATGAGATATTCAGGTCTGCCAAAAAAATTGCTGGAATTAAAGTAATGTAAAAATGAGAACTGATTAATTCTGTAGTTTAGTTATGTTCAAATGGTTTCTATAGACACAAAGGAATTGAGTGCACAGGCCCAGATTTAATTCTTATAAAACCAAACCCTAATTCAACAAAGCACAAACCCAGTGTACTGTTTCAGTCCTCAATGCTTTGCCTCTAACCCCACTGGGTGTATCCTCTGGTAGTCTCTGATCATCTTTTCTGGGCCAAAACTGAAGGTCTGGTTATTTTCTCATCCTCCTTGATCAGTCTTGATATCAACAGGTACTCATTCCTTTCTTTTTTTTCTTTTTAAGGTTCATTCCACTTATGAATGTGTTCACCTGATGAGTCTATGTGCAATATCTTACTAGCCACACTTGCCAGAGGCCTGAGATCAGCTGCACAATAGCATAAAATGCATGGAGACCAGAGGGAAATGGTGTTTAATTGACTACGGTCAATCAGATCTGAATAGTTACCTGGGATTTGTTCAAGTTGTATAAAAAGTTCCTGAAGTTCCAGAGGGATGAGGAGTTTCTATTAAAAAAATCAGATAAGCACAGAGGAAACTGATTGTCTAAATACAGCAAAGGAAATTGATGAATAACTCAGCTTGGAAGTAATTGATTTTATAATTCTCATTTTACTGGCAGTTCAAATGACCTAGTGAAGTTAGAACAACTACAGCCCCTCAGTTAAGCTTAGGGCTAACTTTAGTTACAGGAATCTGCTTTTAATCATGATCAACTTGTTAGTCATCATCATACAGTGCAGACCAATTTCCAGTTCTGGAAGATCGCTGTAGTCAGTTCATAAATACCTGCATTTGTCAGAGAAACTGAATATCAGATAATATCTGAAGTGGTGAAGACTAAAAATTAACATCTTCATCACTTCTGACAGCATCTGGCATTTAGTAACAGCTACTAATACTTTTAAAATGTAGGGACTAGCAGCAAAAAATGCTCTAAGTGCATGTAATTTTAGTGCTGTGTTTTGTACTGAAACACAACTTCAGCTCAAAGCACGACTACCGCTAACAATCTTGTGTATCATTAGAAACTTTTAAAAAGTGTTGAAATAGATAATTTACACGTGAATGATTGTTACAAAGGAATTAATTTCAATATTTTTAATGGACAGCATTAGAATTTTTTCAATTAGAGGTAAGTTGTTAGGCATTAGAAATTACTGATTTTGTCCAGTTTTGATGAAATTATCTAAGTCAGCTCCTGTCCATGCCTAATGTTTCCTTTATGTATCATTTATAAAGTGCTGAATGTTTTTGGTAGGGACCCTTTCTATACCCAGTAGGCAGGAGTTTTCAAACAGTTGAGGACTATCTTGCAGAGAGATTGATTGAGCTAATTATTTTTTAAATGTGCCTTTGTACATATTTTGTCACAACGATTTCTCTTCCCATTAGGCCATATGCATATGTTGTATGTCTTGTTTTCTAAGTCATCCTTATCTCAGCTATTCTGTTCTCCTTGCCTGTTTGGCTTCCTCTGACTGTTGTCCTGGGACACTGCAAATCAAAGATGTTTTCCTTTGAGTCTGATATTCCAGTTTCTACAGCTTCCAGTAAAGGCAGATGAAGTTTGATGGCAGTATTGTGTAATCTACTGCATGCCAGGAATATCTTACATACAGTTCTTTAGAAGGACGATCTGGTAATGCATGTCACCACACTGCTTTTTAAAGATGATTAATGGTCTTTTAAATGATTCCTCAGGTGAGCTGTAGATCTTCATTATCTTCTCCGAGGACATTGCATTAGATTTATTTGGAGAAAATGAAATTAGGGTCATGAACCTTTCTTGAAAAACTAATTTATATCTTCTGAATTATTGAGAGGCACTATACTCTAATGATGTGATATGGTTGTTGATATTATAAAGACAACTGTCAATAACATCCAGAAGATAACTGTTATTTCTTATTTAACAACTTGGGAAGTTGCTGCTGTCTTTAAAGCTATTTTTAATAGCTGCCGTTCCTACTTCAGTTTCATCTGGATACACTCAAATTTTATCTGACTACCCAATAATTAGCTGCTGTCAATCCAATCAGTGCTAGATTGGCTAAGCTATTTTTTTCTAAAATGCAAAAGTTGTCACAACACTGCTTGACAATATTATGTCATGATGACGTTAGGTGCTTTGCCACCTCACCCACTGCATAATGGTTAATTTGAGCAATATTAAATGAATGATAGGATTTAGGATTTTGATGAGCCAGAATTTGCCTGAAGAAGTATTGCCGCATAGAATATTTGTATATAGTTTATTTGGAAGAAGAACATCACAAGGAAAGAATTCTGTCATTTGCTATTGATACATTAAACCCTTCCAAGAAAAACACAACATCTAGATCTGAAAATAGAGGCTCTGGCCTATTTTGTGAGCTCCTCATTAGCTGAATGGGAGTTTATGCAGTGAGGAGTGCTTGGGTTTTTGATGCTCTATCACTATGTGTGGCCATATATTTAATTCTGTCAGGGTTGTATGGAAAACTTTGCACAGCAGATGCCTTGTACCTCCATGATGTTTGGGAAGTGGGTGGTTTGCATGGAAGTACAATTCTTTCTTTAAAATTTTCTGCTGATCTTCAGTTTCTCCATGGTTTCCTTTTCTACAACTATTTAAACACCTCCAAAAAAACTGTGCTAGCTTTAAGTGGTCTTTAGTGGTCTTAAACATCCTCTGTGGTGCAAAGAGGTTTTGCCATTTGAACTGCAAACTTTTTAATACCCAATAAATATGTTTTAATATATAACTGTGATTAAATAGGGCTTTAGCTGTGGACTGCTGATTAAACTGACAGGTTCTAGAATTTCTGTGCATCACCACTCAACAGTACAGCTCCAAGCACAAGGCAGCTGCTTTAAAAGAGTGGGTGTTTTGTAAAGCTTCAGTGATCCTACTCAAACTCAATGGCCTGGTCTCTGGTGATCCCCAAGCACCCATGGAAGTCACTGGTGCACCCAGATTTCACCATGTTGCCATCTCAGGCCTGGAACTCGAGCCTGTCACACACAAGCAGTGCACAGAACATCTTTCCTTTAGAGGCTGGTAGCTCAGGCTGTGTTCCATAAAGGGACTGTCAGCCCCACAATGGGCGTCATCGCACCAGCCTTTGGGCAAGGAGCTCCATTGTGTGAGCATAATGTCTGCTTGAGGTAAAATGTTCTCAGCACAGTGGCTGTCAGAAGAATAACTGTTATCTCCCAGATTCTGGCAAGCACTTAAAGGTCAGAGTTTAGGTTTTCAGGGCCACAATGGTATCTTGCAAAGCACAGAGTGTCCATAGCACGTGTAATGCTTTCAGCCAGTTCTCCATGAAGATGGCTTAATGCTCTTCACACATGTAGGATAAACCTACAGCCTCACTCCTGCACAAGTGTTTCAAGGCTTCTTCAGGGTTTGATCCAGGCCCCCTTCCTTTACCAGGGCACACATCTTCTATGTGATCCCCTACTAAAACAGCTGGAGCAGTGGAAGGTAGCGTGGACTGTGAGCAGTCAGTATCTGTTCCTTTTGTTTGTGTATTTCTGTTTGGCTATCAAGTCCTCCAAAATATCAATATGAACTAATCCTTTCATCTTAGACATTTCTTTTAAAACCAAATGCAATCTGTTACCCCAGATTACATCATTTGCTAATTAAGACAGCTAGATGGAGTACTGCAAGAGTATGTATTTTCACCTGAAATATTTCTAACAGCCCTTACAAAGGGAATTAACTGTGGTGAGTAACAGTACAGTGAAAAAGGCATTTTGTGTATCTCTGAAGAATAATTGTGGTACAACAACTGCTGAGCAACTCCCCTGTATGTTGCTGGAGATGTCATTGCCTGTGATTTAAAGCTCTAGATGAACTGTGCAGCCTTTGGCTAAGCAGCTTGGAAGCAATGGTTAAAATACCCTTCAACTGCACTATCACTTTCCTTTTTAAAAGTTAAAACAGGTCAGCAAAAGTGACAGAAAGTTCTTTTTTCTGCTTGCCTTCATTAAGCTTTTGTTTAAAAGAGAAGGGAGAAGGGACTGAAGCATACAGAAATTGCCTCAATACCCCTGCAGCAAACTGCCAGAAAGTTTTCCAAGGCTCTCATGCAATTGAACCGGGTGAAAGGAACCTACTCCCCTAGTCCTGCCCACAGCCCTCTTTAATAAAGTTGCTGGAGGTTAGGGTTTTTTTTTTCTGAACACTTAATTGTGTAGGTCTCCCAACAAACTGGTGCCAGCCTGAGAGAATTGGAGCTGATGTTGATAATGGAGAAGGGAAAAAGCTGAGCTGGAGGGAGGACGTTCCGGGGTGCGCGGCAGAGTAGGGACCAGCAGGCTCCAGTTTCCACTGCTGGCCAGAGTACAGAAGTCACCAGTTATGATTGGGTTACAGCTCATGACTATTTAGACTTGGACATGGACTTGAAGCCACTTCGTGTCAGTACAAAGGGAGGAATGTAACACTGTCTCTCTAGTGCCAGGGGGGAGAGATTTGTAGGTTGGTATGTGACCTTCACTGCTGGCCCATGCAGGTGCTGTTCAAAGGCTCTCCCCATTCAGCTCTTGATACTGATACTAGATTAAAAAGAGAGAATGAAAAAAGTCCTTGTTAAAAACTTTCCTCTCTGTTTTTTCCCTTTATCTCTGTGAACAAGTTGTCTTTTGATTTGCTTGGGTTTGTGGGTTTAGGAGGCTGTTTTCCTTTCAAGGACTTACTCTTGTACTATGTATTTTTTCCTTTAGCAAATAACATTTAACTCAGTGAAAGAAGATTTGTCTTGAGGCAATTCTTAGGTATTAAAAAAAAAAAAAGGTTTTAATTTGTGCCCATGCTGTCTTGTCATACTAGCTTTTTACATTTTAAATTTTAGCTCCTTACCTGTATTCCAGTGCATGTGTTAAAAGAATCAGAGCAAGAAACAGAGAAGTATTCAAAGCCAAAAAATCAAATCAGCAGGGCAATTAAAACAATGACTGGTAATAATCTTACTGACTACTGGTCAAGGAAGAGACCAGCACCCTCCCTGGTCTCTGGCACCATGTTCCAAGATCAGTTGTGTTCCCTAACAGCCCCACTGGTGTGTGCACTCGGGTGACTCACGGTGTTTAAGATGCCTTCAGAGATGATGTGTTTGTGAACTGTGCAGGGACTGTGTCTCACCATCCTGTAGTCAGAAGCAGAAGAGACCAGCCTTCCTCTCCTGCGAAGCAGACAGCAAATACTTGGCTTAGCACAGATGTTTGGGACTAACCTTTGTAGTGGAAAGATCTCAGGATTTCTGAGGAGCAGGAGTGTGCAGCAGAGCTAAGTTTATGTAAATGTCTTGTGCCAGTAAGCACTTAGGTCAAATTTCTTCTCACAGCCTTTTGGAAGGCTGCAGAACTATGATGCCCACTTTTAAAGACTGTTCTTTTCCTGTGTGCGTACTGAAAGGACCAAATGTGTAGAACAGAGTTGCTCCTTCTGCTTCCAAATTCCCTCCCTGGAATGCTGTGCAACCGAGCAAGCCTGCCCAGCCTTAGCAGCAATTTTTCCTTAACCCTCATAGGGTTTTTCGATTGAAGTGGTTGGTATAATTAAAAAGCAGCTTGACTGCTGCTGAGTTTCTTTGTTTTATATTTACTGGAGAAAACCACTGGGCTGTTGATCTGTGAGTTTTATGTTATTATTTAATTACATTGAGGGAAGATCCAGCATTTTGGATAATTTATTTTGAGTGCTATATTTTCCAGTGCTTCGTTTAGTTCTCGTATTAATCCCTTTCCTTCACAGAAGTTTGCATATTGTTTTGGATTATTTATACTTCACTGTGCTTCCAAACCCATTATTAATCACACAGGTATTGAAATACATTTCACAGATAATACTGGACATACTGCTGTATTGTTTGCTCACATAATAGTCATGCTTTCACTCGGCAGGTTTCTCATACATCAAATTATCATTAGATAAGAAAAAATGTTACACTGAAGATTTGCCAACAACTTAATGCTGAATGCTCAAGCAAAACCCTGATGTTTCCCATTCCAGGTGATGACTCCTGGGGACAATAAATGAGCAGATGCTCTACTTAGATGAGAGCATATCACCTTCAGGGATGTGAACAGTGCAAGGCTCTGCTCAGTGGACCTAAAGGAAACCTCTTGTTCATTTTTTCTCCGGCAGCAGTCCAGATGACTAAACAAGAGAGATTTCTTTCATGGTTGCATTTTGGTCAGTAGAAAAAGTATTTTAGTTTTGAGAGGTCCTGCAGCTATCAGTGTCTGTAAGCCTAAGAAGGTAGGGCTGGAAAGGACCATCTGGGTCATGGCATCCAGTTTCTGGGTCATCCAGCCTCTAGAAGGCCACGGGCTGCAGGCCATGCTTACCCAGGCTCCACTGCATCATCGCAAAGCAAAACCCCAAAAACTTCAACTAAAAAGAGAGGAAAATCAAAGGAAAAAAATAAGAGTGATAGAGAGTTTTAGCAACAGTCTAGACCCTTGCAAGAGCATAAAATATTGGATAAAACTCCTTGATGATCCCAGCAGGCAGCCCTAGCCTACTGCACAGAGGAAGACAAACTTTCCTGTCCCATTTTCTTTTCAGGCTTTTCCATTGAACTCTTGTATAAAAATGGCCCTGAGAGTTTGAACATGTGTATCACTCAAACCTTGGGACCTGCTGAGAGCTGCAGCATTTTCCACCCTGTGTTTAGTCTCTGCCTACTGGCCACACCAAGGCCAGGTGTTTTAGAGCCAAAGGAGAGCACAGCTTTGCACACTGGAGACAGCTAATCCATGAACACATTTCCCTGCACTCTACAGAACAGGATTGTTCAGGGGAAAGGGGTGCAGGTATGCTGTGCAACACAGAGCTTCAGGCTGGGTTCCTGAGACAGTTTTTCCACCCTCAGTGTGGCAGAAATCTCAACATGGGTCCCTAGCTGTGGTATAGCATGGCACTGGCCCTGGAGTCATTCTGAGCTGGCACTGGCTTAGGGAGATAAGTCTGGGCATAAATACAGTGCAGGGACCATGGAAGAGCACACGAAAATTGGAGATCTCAGTGCTGTTCCCATGTCAGAGAAGAATCTTCAAATACCTCTCTTTTTCCATTTCCACATCTGTACTTGAGGGAGAGTAATTGCACTTTGACACAAAAGCATTTTTCTGGTCCTTGGATGGATGGTTAGTGCTGACATTAAGACATAAATCTGTTAAAACTGAGGATTGGTTAAATAAGTAAAATATTATTACAGAAACTCTCTTAGCTGTTCAAAATGACCTTTCTCCTTAAATTTGCACAAGTGAAAAAGGAATAATTGCTTTCTGTCTGCCCACAGATTCAGGCACACACAAAGTCCTCTAGGTTTATTAGACTTCACAACAGAGTGGAGGACATCCACTGTGTGATCCTCAAGAGTTCCTGCAGTCTCTGGCTCTTTTCAGCACAGTAAAAGGTTACTTTCTGCAGACAAACAGCAACAGTAATAATGTCTACATCACTCAAATGGAATCTCTTCTCTGTAATTCAGAGGAGTAGCAGCACAGGTTTATAGAATTTCCTTCCAGTGATCTCAAAGGACTCTGCAAGTGGAAAAAAAAATCTCAAAATCCCCACCCAGTCATTGGGCCCCAGTGTGACTGTTTTGCAGGTGGCAAAGACATGTCACAAGCAAGAAGTGACTCATCAGATATACACATGAGAGTTGGGGCACAGCAAAGAGCAAAAGAAATTGACTCTGTTGCCTGCCTGTACTAAGAGCTGATCTTATAAAAATGAAAAAATGCATAAAATAAAAGTAGGGATTTGCTTTTTATGCCATTTGAATTTAAGTCATGTGTATATAACTGTATCCTTCCTTTCCTTTTGTAACATTGGCTTTAATTTGGCTTAGCCTTTGGGAAGGATGTTTGACTGAATTAGAGAAGGAAGCTCAGTCCACTCGTGACTCTACCAAAACCATTTTAAAGATTGGCTTAAGTTCAGTCCATTTTGAGGATTCATGAAATCTCTTTATATGGTGATATCTATAATTTATGTGCAATGTTTTTAATCTTTATCATTTATATGATTGTAATACATTAATGTGGTTGTTGTAGATTCATTTTCCTGCAGACAGGCACCACTGTGCATCCCAGGTACAGCTGGGCCCGGGTAGCATCCTCTGACCCATCAGTGTTCTAGCTCAGAAAGGCCTTGAAAGGAGGAACTTGAGCTTGCCTTTAG
Organism: Ammospiza caudacuta; assembly: GCF_027887145.1. Classification (NCBI taxonomy): domain Eukaryota; kingdom Metazoa; phylum Chordata; class Aves; order Passeriformes; family Passerellidae; genus Ammospiza; species Ammospiza caudacuta. The sequence continues at coordinate 32,237,752 of NC_080600.1, forward strand.
CAGTTTCTTGGTCACAGTTTTCCCTCCCAGAACTTTGTATCAACTTTCATTGTTTTACTTGCTGGTTCAAAAGCCTCTACACTGTCTGCTTTTAGACTGTTATTTCTGGGCCCAAAATAACAGGATTGCCCAGAAGAAGCACAGGGAATTTCTTGGGGTGGAACAATGTCTTCACTGGGTCTAGATGCAAAGCTCTCTGGGGACAGCACCACCTTCATATTTTGTCTGTTGAGCACCCAGCTCACTGGGGACTTGGTCTGGGACAAGAGATTTTGCCAAAAGCCATTTGGATGCAAGACAGTTTGGAGCAAAAGAGCTCAAGAGTTTGCTTTTCCTGAAAGAAGGGAAAAGGCTGTAAAAATCTGAAGGGAGAGGGTTGCTGGATTTTTTTTATTTTTTTTTTTTTTAACAGCAGCATCATGACCCCTTCCATGTTTACGTGTCATTACTTCTGTCAAAACTTGAACTATCTCCTCTGTGTTCAGGTTTGGAACATCAAAAGGACCATAGAACAGTTTTCTTTGATGTTAAATTTTTCTGCTGATGCCGTCTGTGGTCAGGTAATACCACATGATTAATGTGAAAAGATTCAATTTGCTTATTTTCCCATGTTCACTAGCAAAGCAAAGATGCAATGCATCAGTGGGATATGAGATACAGTCAATCAAGAAAATCCTCCATATTAGAAAATTGGCTTTCCAAAAATCACCCCTGATGTGTTTTCTTTGGTTTTTTGTTTTGTTGTATTTTTTTTTTAATGTGTGTGTTTGCATAATTGCTTAATATTAAAGAGAGCATGGTTTGGTCATTTAGTTAGTAAAATGAGCCCTTGAGACTGAGAAGAACAGGCTCCTCTCACTCAGCTCAGCTATTGGCCAGGACAAGCAAGTCACTTTGCCTTTTTATAAAGTAAGGATAATGGTTCCTCCATTGTAAAGATGTGAGATCTACTGCTGAAAAGCAGTACATGAGAGTTAGGTAATATTATTTCTGGCTCTCCTACAAATGTACTTAGTGTTCAGTTTTCCCATCTGTAATGTGGGGATGTTAGAACTAATCTACCTCCCAGGGTTGTTTTGCTTAATTCCATAAAGTACTTGAAAACCTCACATGGAAAGAGTTATAGGAGCGCAAGGTTTCTTAATAAAGCTCATTCATGAGTAATGTATTTTTGAAGTAAGTGACTTGAACCTTCACCCATAGTTGGAAACCAACATGAGCCAAGTCTTCTTTGTTGTTCAGCAAAGGTTGGTTGATCTTTTTTTTCCCCCCTCCCTTACATATTTAATTCTCATACGGCTTTACATCTCTGGTTTCTGGCTATGATTGAAAGCAGAAATTCCAAATACCACAAGAGAAGACTGGGGTTTTTTACTTTTTTCCCCTGACCCTTCCAGAAGCTGGAAGTTTTGAAACATATAAGAGTCTCCCCCACCATCCAGTTCTCAGTCCCCCCACCATAGATGGGTGTCTGAAGTAGTCTTCTCTGAGAACTGAGACTCAGCCATCCAGACACAGCCTGTACCCTGCACCCTTGCCACCTGCTCAGACACCTTGGAGGTGACAAGTGACTGAGGTGTGGCTCTGTGCAGTCGCTAGGTGCCTCATCAGCCCTGATCTGACCTGCCTTCACACAAACCACATTCAGTCTGATCTGCTGCACTGTTGTTGTTGATTGCTGCTCAGAGCACGGGGAGGCTCTTTAGAGGCGCTGCACAAATGCTGAGGTGAGATGGTCTTTACGTCAAAGGGCTGTAAGAGAAAATTAGCCAAAACTCATTTATCTCCGTGTCAAAATTCCTCCTAACTGGGGAGGAAGCGAAGTTGGACCAGGCTGGAGGCTGCCAGGGAGCCTGGCCATCACACCGTGGGATGCATTACAAACCCGGATTTGCGGGATCTCTGCCTGCAAATAATCCACACTCGGAGTGCTCTGCACATATCATTTGATGTGTGTAACAGAGGGATGGTGCCAGGAGCACAGAAGCTAACTTGGAGCTTGGGGAAGTTTTCAATCGGTTTTGCCAGGGTTTCCCTCGGTGGGAAGGCAGGACGGCTTTCTCCTGCCCCCTCCTGGTGCAGCCCTCAAATGTGGCTCTGGAAGCGGTAGGCTGGAAAAATGGCACCTTCATTTTCCCGGGGATTTGCACCTGGTATATATGGCAAAGCTGGTCTGTTTTCATGGCGCGAAAAGGAAGCGTTATCGTCATTTTTATTTTTTACTTCTTGGCATTGTAAATCCAGTTGAGCTCTGTAAAACATAACTGAAGCTTGGTCTGGTCAATGCCAGTCGAGGGGAAAGCAAAAGTTAGGGTATTTCAGGGGTATGTGATCTAATGCCTTTCATCATGGCAGTACACTGCCTTGCAAAATATTTCTGTATTTCTTTTTAAGCTGGTGTGATACTCAGCCAACCAAAAAATAAAGTAGTGCAAATAATTTAAAGAAGATAGATAAGATTGTGTATCTCCTCAACCAAATTCTTTATTCTTTACTCTAGGAGACAGGAGCAAAATTTCTCCTGAAGAGTCAAACTTGGCAGTGGCTGCAATGCTCCCATCCTGCACTTGAACAAAAGGCAGCCCCTGGGCACTGCACTCTGTGGAGGAACAGGGCTGGGGGCAGTGCCCAAGTGCCCAGACTCCTCCTGAGATCTGCGCCACCACTGGATGCACAGAACAATGCAATCTTAACTTCTGCCACAGGTACCCACCAATAAAGCAGTAAATCAATTAATAATAAGTAAAAATAGCTCCTGTATGGGATCACCTCACCCTTAAACCCTTCAGCCTTTTGGATTGAGCAGAAGTGTGAATACAATTGAACACAAACTAAAACAGACTTGCCTAAAAGTGGGCATCCTAAGTCTGTTCTGTCATTCTCTCTTCATATCTGCATTGACTTATTTCACTTTGTAAAATGATTATTCTTTACAAAACCAGAAAAAGATTTTCAGGCCTTTTGGTTACCATATTTTGAAATAATTCTAAGATTTTCCTGTCTGTGCACTCAAAACTGTGTTCTGCTCTCAATGTAAGTTCTCTGGACATCAACATGTTTCTTAACCAAAAAAAGAAAAAAAAAATCCATAAACTTAGAGTTTTTTAATCACAGAAAAATGTATGTAAATATATCTGTATATGTATATATATGTGTATGTATGTGTATGTATGTATGTATGAGGCAGTTGTGATTGTGCGGCATTTTCAGAGGCTTTGTATATTCCTTTGAACTTTGGTTGTCCAAACTGCTGGGAGCACGCTTTCTGCACAGCCATATCCCAAGCTGAGCTGAAGTTAGTGCTCAAGAGGGTGTTGTTTCTTCAATATATTTGTTTGAAAAGCACATTTTGTAGCACTAATGATAAAGATTTGTCTCACTTAAAAATAGTACCTTTTTTGTAATGTATTTTGGCTGAGGAGTTTCCTTGTGAAGTGAAGAAACTCAGCTCCCTTTCTGTACAGAGCTGGAGAAAGGTGGGTAACACTTTGTGGTGCTCATGGCTGTGTAGCTGTGCCATTGGGCAGGGGGAGACACAGAAAACCACATCATTTCTGCTAAATGGACAGTATCAGAGACAGGAAAAAGAGGTAGGAGTTTCCTTTTTTTTTTACTCATGTCCATTATTCTTAAGGAGAAGATCTGGCTGCACAAAGCTTTCTCTGCCTGAATATTGGTTTTTAGGAAAATGCAGAGAGAAATTCCTTTCAATGAGTTTCTCTGGGCTTTCCCATTGCAACTTGTATCTGGCCAGTTTTGGAAGGGCTGTGACTCTCTGATCCATTTTGATACTATCTAAATCCATCAGTGTATCTCTTGAAGCTGAAATGCATAGAGAGGTCTGAGCAAAGCCACAAAAATTTTGGGAGGTGAGTCATTTGTTCACCACTCAAAAATTCTATTATGGGTGGACTTTTGAAGAAAATTTTCCATAAATTTATGTTTATATGCAACAGACCACAAAGACAAAACAATTTCAAATCAAACAAAACAGTTTAGTCAGACTGATGAAAATAACTTTTTTTTCCCCCATAGCTCTTTCCATCAACAAACAGACATGAACTTCACTTCAGGGCAGTGTGAATGTTTTTTCTCCCTTCAAGTTCACCTGGCAAACTGAAAAATTAGTTATTTGTACAAGCCTGATTGTGAATCATCTTGACTCAGATGTGTCCCTGCTGGGGAGGACACGTTAGCCCCTGCCACCTTTGCGTGGTGCTTTGAATTTTCAAGTTCACCATAATCCAGTTTGGCCTCAGATGACCTGAAAAATACCATTTCTCAAAAAGCACTTGAACTGCTACAGGGCTTCAGGGCAGGTAAGTACTGAGATAGGTATTAGATAACCAGAACCTCAATTTCTGATCTCAGACACTGGGATAACGAAAAGCAGGCTGATGGACCTTCTAGAGTAACTGAGCTAAAGAAGTTTTGTAACATCACATAATGTAATGCTCAAATTTTTATTCTGTTAGACCTTCTGCATAACAGAGGTCCCATCTATCCTCATTACTTTTAGCACCATGACCATGACTTTTACTTGAACCATAGCACAGAAATGATAGCAGTAGGTGGGACTCAGGAGGTAATCTTGTCCTATCCCTCCCTAATCAGAATCAGTGTGATAGAACAGAATAGACTATTCCAGTTGAAAGAGACCTACAATGACCATCTAGTCCAGCTGCCTGACCAGTCTGGAGCTGATCCTTGTGGGTCCCTCCCAAGTCAGAATACTCTGTGATCCCGTGACCAAAAGCTAAAGCCTGTTAAGGACATTGTCCAAATACCCCTTAAACACTGACAGGCTCAGGGCATCAACCACCTCTCTAGGAAGCCTGTTCCAGTGTTTGACCTCCCCCTTGGTACAGAATGGTTTCATAATGTCCTGTCTAAACCTCCTCTTAGTTTTGAAGCATTCCCATGTGTCCTATCACTGGATCTCAGGGAGAAGGGATCAGCACCTCTCTCTCTGCTTCCCTTCCTCAGGAAGCTCTACAGAGCTACGAGGTTGCTCCTTACCCCCCTTTTCTCCAAGGAACTGAAAGTGTTTGCGTAAAGAAACTTTAAAAACTTCAAGGTTTCTACAACTTCCTCAGAAAATTAGTCTGCAATGCTTAAAGCTATAAGCAATTATTTCTCTGTCTCACATTTGTTTTTGGGGTTTTTTTTGTTTGTTTTGTTTTGTTTTTTTCAGTTTCAAAAAATTTATTTTTAAAAATCCAACCTAGATGTACAGTTGTTAGAGTTGTAGTACCATCAGCATATCCAGTGGTTAGACTCACTTTATTACTAATTTTTAGCTCACTTTCAAGTTTGGTTTTAAAATATTTTCCTCTACTAGATTGCATTGTTCTACCAGACTAGAGGTAACTTTCTTGCAGACATCCAGAGATTCTGCACTCAGAGAGGACCATGCAGTCATCATATTTTCTCTCCCACACGTCATAGACTTTTATATTTTTTGCTGTTACCCAATACTTTGCATCTGAATTAAGCATAGCTTTTATTTTGGCTAAAGTATGTTTTCTGGAAAAGCATCTAATTTTGATATGAATACATCAGGAAATGGATAATCAATCATTTCCTTTAGAAGTTTGTTGCAGTGGTTAATCGCTGTCACTGTTTGAAAAATTGTGACCGTTTTGAATTTCTGATTTCAACTTCCAGTTACCGGTTCTCATTATGCTTTTCTCTGCCAGATGTAAGAACCCTTTAGTATCCAGTATGTTCTTTTCTGCAAGTAACTACACAGTGTAATCAAGACATCACTCATCTTTTTCTTCACAGTAAACTCAGTAGATGGGTCTTTAAATCTCTCACAGTCAGGTGTCTCTTTCATTCATCAGGTCAGTCTAATACTAGTTCTTTCTTGCCATTTCTGTTGTTTATAGAGGTTGGTAAAAACTGGATCAGACTTCTGTGAATGTTGCACTGTGAGAAGAAAAAACCACATTACTGCTTGTTTGTGGGTATATGGATCATAGGGATAACCTGTCCTTTTTTATAGACTTTCTGGAATTAGAATTTTCATGGGGTGTTACTTGCCCACTGTGATTGCCAAACCATTCTCCAGAATCACAGCTATCCAGAGTCCTATCAGGTTATTTTGCTCTCTGCCTTATAGCTCAGCTTTGTACTTGCCTGCATTTCGTTCAAATGGGCTCCCTTTAACAAGTGACCCAAAATACTCTCAGCATTAGTATTTTCTCCTCATCGTTATTTACCAGGCTGCTAATATTTGTGTCAGCCATCTGTCTATCAGTGCTGACTTTATATTCCCTTGCAGAGCATCAGTGAAAACGCTGAATAGCACCGAGCATACTTCAAAGCCCTGCGGAAAGCCAGCAAAGAATCCTCATTTGATGATGATCTGATTGATGCAGCTGGGTTTTGAGTTATGCTAAATAGCCATGTCTTAGCCATTTAACATAAGTTTCCTTCATGTTATATAGTGTTTATCTAGTAAGTATGTCATGCACTAAGTCTAAAGCCTCGAGAAAGCCTGCTACATCTGTACAGTTGGCTTTTTTTTTTTTTTTGCAGGCAGAACATGAAACCAGTTTTATTTGAGCTATTTTCCATAAACCCACATTGACTGGCAGTAATTAAAATCTTGTTCTTTCATGTTTTAGCAGTTCAGTCCTGTCTCATTTTTTTCACTCTTTTACGTGGGATTGATGTGAGGTTAGCTGCTCAATAACTCTCCTGTAATTGCACTTGGTTTCCTGTTCTCCCTCTCTCCCCTTTTCTGTCTTTATCTCTATCTCTCACTTTCTTATTTTTTTCCCCCCAGGTTACTACCCTGCTTCCAGTCACCTGGAATCCCTCTGATATTAAAATGTATTAAAAATTAACATTAGCAAGCCAGAGTTCTCCTCAGTCAAATATTTTAGGACCCCTGGGTGTTATTTATCCAGGCCTGCTGATTTAAAATGTTTATCTCTACTGGATGATGTTTAACATCCTGCTCATTTCCTAATGGGCTGGAAAGTACTTATTCAACCTTGCTCTCGTATAAACACCATCGAGATATTACTTTTCAAAATACCAAATGGAAACATTTATTGAACAAGTCTGGCTTTTCGTATTGTTGTTCACAATTCTATTCTATGCAATTCAAACACTCCTCAAAAAATCCTGCTCAGCATTGCCATGAGCTAGTTTTTCACAATCTTTTTATTTTCCAATATAAGTTTTTCTTCACTTCAGACAGTTACTCTATTTTCCCTATTTGTTGAATATTTAAAACACTTTCAGTTTACCAGTGGAGTAGTTGAGCTAGTCTGTCCTTGATGATGCTGATGGACTGACTATTCTGAAAGAACTTCTGATTTCCATTCATGTTTTCCTCTCTGATTTCTTCCTCCCACTCACTGTTTTCTCATAATTTTCCTCAGCTGGAGGATATTAGCCATTGGGAAGTACCAGCTACAATTGTCTTAATTTTGTCCACTTTTAATTACCAGCTCTTAGGATAATGTTACTTGCCAGCTGTATGACTGCTACATTCTCTGTTAATCAGAATGAGTTGCAAAATGAGTAGTTGATGTTGGATGCAGTATCTTTTCCTGATGTAAATGCGTAAGCACAGGTTGTCATCCCATCACTTCCTCACTCTCTTTTGGATGAACTGCATTGCACCCAGGATTAATGAGATCATTAACATTTCTCTAGAAACATGGGTCAGGTCTGGGAATCGTGCAGTGGATTGAGGCCTGAACCTCACCTTCTCCAAAGGATAACAGACATCAGGCTTTGCTTTTCAATTTGGCCTTATCTCATATTTGGTTCATTCCTCTCTGCCTAAATTGCTCCATATTCTGATGCCTTCCTCAGGGCTCACTGCTGCAGATGGTGTATTTATATTAACTTAAAGATTGCATTCCATTCCATCTTTCAAATGAGATTAATATATTTTTCAGGCCATTGTCGTTACCCGACCTGACCTCCCATAAACGCAGCCTATAATTCTTCACCCGGATTCCAGCATCTGGTCCTATAACTCATACTTGAAACACGGCATGTCTTTTATAGAAATGCATCTCGTGGAGATGTAAAGCCTCTGTCATTTGGATATTTTTCTTTATTTAGAGTAAAATCCATTCTCTTGATGGTGTATAAACATCGCACTACCTATGGCTGTTTATAAGTATGCAACAGTGTCATACTTCTAACTGTGTTTCCAACCCTGCCTTCTACCTACCTAAAATATTGCCCTTAGTTTCTTCCAAGTGGACGTTGTTCTAGCCATGAAGATGGGATCTGGAAGTCACTGAGAGTTACAGATTCTTAATGAAAGATGCATGATAAAAACCAAAATAATCCAATTATTTATGGTGTCACACTTCTTAGACACATGTGCAGGGGTTGACTGTATCTGATTGCTATGCTTTCAAATGAGGATGGAGATACAGCTGCTGGAATTAGGAGGGCATTGTCATTTACTCTGTGAAATGGACACACGTTTTTGTATGTATGATTAGTGTCAGAAAACAGGAACTGGAGCAGAGTGTTCAACATCTTTGCTAGTACTCTTGGGGTTTACACTTATTTTTTATTTCATTTAATTTCTTTTTCTCTGGTGAGGTTTTACACTGAACCCTAATATACTCCTGCAGAATGGCATTCTCCTGGGCCTATTTGAAATTCTTGATCTTTTCTGCATCTGTTTAAATCCTGCGTTCATGCACGTACAGTACAAGGTCAACCCTTTTGTTTGTTATTTTTATGGAGTTTAAAGAAAGTCCAAATACCTGACCGAGGTACCTGTCTGGTGCAGCCTTGTGACAGTTGCAAAATCTTCAGGCTCAGAGAGTCACATGATTGAGTGTTTCTTGAGGAACAGAGGGAACCATAAAACCAGGGGTGCTGGCTGCAGCTAACGGGTGGCTGGGGCTGGCAGGGGTGCTGGGGCTGGCTCCCCACCCATGAGAATGCAGGAGGTGGTTTGAGAGTTGCCTGCTCAAAGGAAACCAGCCAAGAGTGCATTGCTGAGTCGTGCTCCAAACAGAGCCCTGCGTACAGGGAGGTTGAGCTCACAAACAAACCACAAAGCTTAGCTCTTCCTTGGGTTTATCACCTTCCAATTCAATCTTACCCCACAGCATAGCTGACCAGCTTCAGAAGACCAAAGGGTATGGAAGTAAAGATGATCTGCTAAGAATATTTGGGGTTATTTCTGCAGAGTCTAGGACTGGCAGTTTCCAACTCAATATCGAACTGAGACTTCAGTTCAGTGTTATTAGAGATGTCAAACTCCTAGGGGGTTGTTGCTGATCTCAAACACAAAGCCGGGCTGCCTGGTGTGCAACTGTCTGCGCTGCTAAAATCCCCAGAACTTGCTCATGAAACGTTTAGCTTTGGAATGGCTACAGTTAGCCCTGAAATTATAATTACTTTCAATTTTTATCTGCTTGGGTTTTTTTTGTTTTTCTTCCCAAAAGATAAACTCCCTTCAGACGTTTGAAGGGATTTTGTTATATTTCTGCTACATTTTATTGGTGTGAATCTCTGGGGAGAGGCTGATGTCTAAAGGAAATTTATTATTAAGAACTAGCTATACTGTTTCCCAGCAGTGAGCTTGTTACGGACACATCTTCATCTAAACTCTGTAATTGGTAATTATGTTTGTCTGACCTACATTCTTCTGCGTAATTGTACTGAGATATGGTATCTTTCAATTCCTGAGTAAAAATGTCCACATCAGTTGTGAAGTGTTGCTGGGCAGGAGCTTTCACCCTCAAAAAGCAGTAGTATTTTTGTGGTGGAGGATGCATTTTTTAAAAATGTATGTCGCACTAGATTCCTATGGGGGTAAAAGGCAATGTTGAAATAAGTTAGATATAATGACATGATTTTTCAGAACCTAGGAAACTAATGGTCAATTAAGTCCCAGTGGAGGGTGTGTATTAGCTTCCTAATTTGTTTTGGATCCATGGCTGGAATGTATACGCACATGCTATTCAGTCCGGAGCATTCATGTGAAAGATCCTTTGGGTAATTTAACAGCTACAAATGGAACTTCCATCTAAAATTGTTATTGTGTTGTGTTTCTGCACCAATTGAGCCTTCAGTAACAGATCTGATGATCAGGTTAGAAAATTCTCTCTCCTATTGATTTTATCATCAAAAGAAAGAAAATGCAAATTCCTTATAAGGTTCTTCAGTGAATGAAAAGCCATCCTTTCCACTTAACAAAAAAAAAAAAAAATTTCCCATAAATAACATGGGAAATATCTCTCCTACTGCTTCACCTCAGAAGTTTTTAAACATTTTGCACCCGTGAAGACTGAAGGAACTAGTGGATTTTTAGCATTTCCCAGTATGTGGACCTGATAATTTGACCAAAAACCTTGTTTCTGAGCCTTTCACTCTCTGGCTTATTGACCCAAAAGTTTTTCATCTGTTCCTTGGGGGCTGCTGAGAATTCTGATATTTTCTCCATCTGTTTCTCGAAATTTCCCTTGTGAGCACTCGGCATGTTTCCCTGTTCCTTCCAGATGACCCTCTCTTGCTGTTCCCACTGGGTGTCATAAACTCCATGACTCCTTCCAAGAAACGTTAAGGTGAGTCTCATTTTATTTATTGTGCTGAGTAATGCCATTAACACATTCCAAATTGATCCATCAAAGAACTCAGCCTGGAGAGCCTGCTCAATGAGCAGCTTCAGGTCAAATATTTAGGTGGGGCAGTGCCTCTCACCTGAGCAACTGGGAAGTTGTTATTGAAGTGTATCACCCAAAATACCCCTTTGGACTCCACTGGAGTTGCTGGTCTGTTCCATGAAGTCAACCAGCTGCTCCTTTTAGAGTACCCCTCTGAAATGTGAGCACAGCACAGGGAAATTGTTGTCCCACTGGATCATTCACCTGGAACAGACATTATTAACAAAGGGTGATAGACTTCCCATTGATTTGGGATGAAGGGATGTCCATTTTATGGGTGGTTTGTTTTATCATGTTTTGAGCCCAGTGCTGAGCCCCTGAGCACAGCCTGGCAGAGGCTGAGTCTTGCTTTAGGAAAAGTGCACAATGTTGACACTTCCAATGGCTGCATTGAATGCAATCTCTTCATCTGAGGGAAACCAAAGGAGTAAAAAACAACCCAGAATCAGATCATTCCTTGTGATGTATTAGAAATATGAAAGCTGATGTCGGGAGCTTCTCATAAATTACTTATTTGTCCTCAAGTTGTCTGTGGGGGACAAGAGACAGTTATTTGTTCTCTAAAAACCCAAAGAGATTAATTTAATAAAAAGTTATACTAAAACTATTTCTCCTTACATATTTTGCTAGGTGACTTCACTGAAACTCTTTTGTTCCTCTTGATCCTGTTCTCTTCCAGCTGTGCACCCACCTTGGTCTGCACATACCATAATGTTTCATGATCCACAGTTTGGGAGAGGGGGGAGCAACCCTAACAGGAGTCCCAGCCACAGGAGTGCTGGGCAAGCTGGAAGCCTGGCACACGGGGGAGAATGGGAAGAACAAGTCCACAGAATGACAGTGTTCCTGGTTACCAGGGAAACAATCCTAAACTGGAGCTTTTTTTTTTTTTTCAATCAGAATATTTGTTTTCATTTGAAATATTTTGATAAGGGATTTTGGTTTTGATTTAAAGCTAATCATTTTCATGGGAATGTCTGTTTTTAAATTCTTAACCTTTTTTAAAAATCAGTATTTATGACATACAGATTTCATTTAGAAAGAATATGGGGAGGTAAGTCATCGTCATCTTGTCATAAACATCTAACCTTGTACACAACTTCATAGAAATGCAGAGATCATTGATGCAGCTGGAGGGACTTAGAGGGGTCCACTGGTACGTAACAGGATCAACCACACCTGAATTTCCCCCACCAGGTATTTGTTTAACATGCTTGCAGGGAAGCTCCCATTGTGGAGATTCCTCAGTCATCTTAGGCTTCCCTACCCCCACAGTAAGTAATTTTTTTCTGATACCAATCTAATCTTTGTCACAATTTTAAAACATTTAAACACAAATGTTGACTTCACTCTGCAAAGCAATCTTTTGCATGTTTGCAGATCATTATGTATCCTCTGCCTCTTCCAAATACAGTACTGCTAACATTACTTTCCTGGTCAGAGGTCTATAAATCCATGACCTCTCACGCTTGTCTCTTAATGCTCTGTATCTTTCTGGAAATTTCATGCCCACACCTCACATCAATGGTTTTATCCCAGCATGCACATTTCTGATGCAGAAAGGATCCTACTTTTTAAGCAATATCTGCATCTTTTCCTTTGAGCTGAACAGATATCTCACTATATCCAAAACTGTGTGTTTAAACATATTTTACCCTTCATGCCTATATAACAACAATATTTTGACAATGTAATTCGTCAGTAGCATCCTCCTGTTAAGAGCTATCATCTATAATCTGAAGAAGTGATACAAATCTTAAGTACTCATAACCCTCTTGACTTGTTCATCGAAGATGATCTTACGTAGCCTTCACACCTGCCATTTCTCTGGCATTTTCCTCCACAGTATCCATTTGATGCTCATTAGGTTTTCAAGTTATTTTCCCAGCTTTTTAACTATGTGTGCAATCTTGTATTCTAAATAGGGTTGTTTATGCCCCATGTGTTTCAGTGAGTATTTTGGTAACAGTACACAAGCAGGCGATATATTTGTCCTACACATCTTTGTCCCAGCATTCTGCAGTTCCTTCCCACTCGTGCCTGAAAATTGGAGTACACTGGTTTTTTTCCTTCATCTCATCATTGTTGTTGTATTTTTTTACCCTCTAGCATTTTTAGAACATAACATATTTTCATGTAAGTAGTGTTAATTATGTAACAGTAATTTATATCAGATAAGATCTTTTATTTTTGTTTCAATTTGGCAATTAGAATGCAGAAAATTTCATGCTTTGAACCCTGCCTTTTATGTCAAGTTATCTGCCCACAACTGATGAGTATAAGTATCTTATTTGCTTCAGAAAAGGAAGTGAAAAAAGTACCATCTGCAAATTTATTGGGAATTTAAATATCTTGGAGGTATGGCTGAAGAAATAGATCAGGGGTAGTCAGAGCTGTTCTGTAATACTGACCACAGAGTACTTTAATTCAGCATCCTGAGAACCATTATCAAAGGGCATCAAGAATAAATGTAGGTATTGCTTCAGACACAAGGTTAAAGCAACTGGCCAGTGTTTGATGCACAGAGAACTGCATAGCAGGGAATCTAAATGAACCTTTTTTGCTCAGGCATCACAATTTATTGGGGTGCTTTGAAGAGGTCAGCAAGCATATAGATAAGGGAGAGCCAATACATACATACCTGGATGTCTATTTATAATGCTTTTATGGGAGCTGAATAATGGTTGGAGAAGAGGAAGGACTGTTGCATGAATTAGAATAACTTAAAATGGGTAAAATAGCAGAGTAAATGGCAACTCCCAAAGTGGATTTCTACAGGGCTATGTAGAAATGTGAATGGCAAGTCTCATGGTTGAATACTACAGAGATCTGTTTTAACCTCTGATCTTATAACCATCCCTGAGTTCTAATTTAGTCAGTGCACCACTTGCTTGATCCAGGACTTTTGACTTGAATGGTAGGTCCTCACATGTCCTAAATATGTAGCTTCCACATGAACTCCTTTAACGTGACTTCATAAAGATGGTGTTTGTTAGGGAACCAAAACCAGTGGGGACTCAGTGCTCTACTGCTTCATTAGGAAGCTCAAGTTCTAACTTCGGTATCAATTACAGCAGACAGTTTAGTGCTGGGTACACAGACAAATTTGATCCAATATTCTCTGGCTCCCTTCCTGCAAATCTGGATGTTGATGTTGTGTCATCTTTAGGACATGGATGTTGTATTATCCTTAGGAGATCTTACTGTGTTGGCACAGAGCAAGCACACTAGGTTTCCCAATAATACTAGGATGATCTACAGTGCTCTTTTTTATTCTTTTAATCTTATGGAAAGCATATTTAGATCTTCATCTATCTCTCACCATCCCTCAGAGTACCTTAGTGACAGAATTATCACAGTCACAGACCCTGATTTAGGAATTCTTTCCATGTTGGTAGAACACCCATGTTCTCTATGCACTGCCATGGCACTGCTGTGCTATGGAGGATGTTACTCACCACACTGTATCTATTGCTGGCAGATTTGACTGCCCTCATCAAACCAATCAGCTGACAAATAGAATGTATTGCCTTGAACGTCAGAGTAGATTTTTCTAACTAGGTCTAGCTACTGAGCATATGCAGGAGCCAGAATAGCAGTTGCCTGCCTTTATTTCATCCTCCTCCTCTGACAAAGCTAAACTAGCTGATGCTCCCTACCCAGCATGATCTTTCAGGCCTTTTAGCATCCTCTATTCAAATAACTCTAACTCTCATAAAGAGAAATTGTAACTTCAAGCCTGCTGGGAGCAGATGGTGGAGAGGAATTACCCAGGGTGGGAAGACTCTTGCACATATATGAATCAATAGATGTCATGCATTACCAAGAAATATAACCTCTAGATACCTTCAAATATGGACCTTTCTGACCTTGAACAACCACAGAACAGCATTCTCATGACACTCTAGGCTGCACATCTAGAAAGGAATATAACTTCATCAGTGTCCACTAAAGCAGAGTCTTTTAAACTGTTACTTTGAAAGGCTGGCATTGCTGGCTCTCTGCTGATCTGCAGCAGAGCTCCTTGGTGTACAGGAAGTCCTGATGACACAGAGCCCTGATGACCATCACTCCTACACCCAGGCAGTGGCAGATCTAGCTTAGCAGGGCAAAGTTTTGTTTTGGGACCTGAGTATTTTAGAGGGGACACTTTCCAGGGATACATGGGGCTGAGGGACATGACAGCACCATAGTGCTGTGAGTAATGCATCTATTTGGTGTGTTTGCTTCACATGGCCAGTCTTAAGTCAGTCACCAGATTTGGGCTGAGTGAACAGCATTTCTACAGCAGGAACCAACACCTGTTTCTCCTTCCTATAGTTTTGTCCTTTTCTGCAGCATGGTGCACAGTCCATTTCCCAAGGACTGCATGTTCCAAATCTTGTCCACTGTATCCACCTATATAAAGTGGCCAAATAACAGTTATCAGCATTACTAATCTGAGATCACCCACTCAGTTTCACCTACAAATGCCCATGAGTCACAGTGAACCACCCCCCACCCCCAGCAGGCTGTGTCATTAATTTATCCTGTATTTGTCATCTTGCATGGTCCAGTTTTGAAGTTTTAGATCTTTGATGAGAAAGTTTAAATTGGGTTTTGAGAGCTGGTTTGTGATTAGAGATGTCTAGAGCTGGGGGGAAGGTAAAAGGAGAAATGTATTTCTTTCCTTACTCACCTTTCATATACTGTGACAGGGACTGTAGAAACCTGGTCCTGATGACCCAGCTACCATGTTCCAATTCACTTTTCCCCCTCCCCTGTAGGACTGTAGCTCTTCAGCAAAAGGTAAATAACCCTTTTTCCTCTGACCCAGAAATACTTATATGAGTCATAATGTTCTAAATGTGCTTGTTGGTGTAAAACTACGTGCTGATGTGAAATCCTTCTTTGGCTTTTCAAGGTTGCTTAAGAACAAAGTGGATTATAATTCTTCACAAATGTTTTACTTTATTGTCCTTAGAACTGGGGATGAAGGGACCTATATGTGGTTTTATTAACACAGAGCAAATATCTGACTGTTTATTTCCAGTCTTGTAGCTGCACCCTGATGAGGAAAAGAAGGGGAGATGAGGAAAGGCAACTGCAGAGATTTAAGCAATTCTGACAAGGACAGGAAAGAAATCAATGCTTCTAGAGAATCTCTGTCTCCTAAATTTCTCTGTAGTGCCTACTGGACCATCTGTAGTTCCCACTGAGCAGGATCTTCAGAACTATTGGAGAGGCCACTGAGACTTGAAGTCTTTTATAATTTGTCTTCCTGAGCCAGAGATACCTCCCAAGTACCTAGGTGTTATTCAGAATAAGGTTATTCTGACTCAGATAAGCAAAGGGAACTCACCTTCTAATGAACTCAGGTGGACACAACACCTTAGCTAAAACTTATCTTAAAACTTCAACTTAAAACAAAACTTCCTTGAAACAAACTCCTTTGTGAGTGGAATTAAAGTAGGAGAGAAGGGGGCAGACCAAACTGAACAATTGCTGGGAATGTGAAAATTATATAGGGCCAATAATGTGTTTATCATAAAGAAGAGCTGGCTAAAAGCTGTAGGAGGACAGTGACAGCTTGCCAGGTTTTCTTGTGGGTTTTTTTTTTTTTCTATCACTATTTTAAAGTTTCAGAAAAATTATCTGTTCTACAGAAATAATGCTTTGATTCACTTTAAAATATATGTTAGCCAGCATAGTTTCTTGCAGCTCTGGAGGTGTTGTTCTTTCTGTTTCTGGAGAAACTGTGACCCTCCAAGTCTCAGGTGAAACCCCTCTGTAAGTACAAATGCTCTGCCCCACGTGGACTTTACAGAGTTGTGAGATGCTTAGCTAGTTTTGGCAGC
This sequence comes from Ammospiza caudacuta, assembly GCF_027887145.1. NCBI lineage: Eukaryota > Metazoa > Chordata > Aves > Passeriformes > Passerellidae > Ammospiza > Ammospiza caudacuta. Next base: position 32,254,253 of record NC_080600.1, read on the forward strand.
CTGGATCTGAACCTTGAGTGACTGCAGGAGGGGAGGAGGGGAGTAGAGACACCAAATGGCTCTGTCATAATTATTCAGGAGGTAATTAAGGTGGTGCCATGGAGTGTATTGCTTTGTGTTCCACATTTGTAAGCAAAGCCATGGAAGACAAGAGTTCCTCATCCTGCTGCAGATCTAAACTGTAGTTGTGAGTACAGGTAAGCAAAGTGTGAGGCAATACTCAGTGCACCAAGATATCAGGACTAAAGAAACAATTGGATCATGACACACCTCAAAAATTGCAGGCAACCATATTAACATACATGAAGGTATTAAAAGTCTGTATGTGCCTCTTTCTCCTGTATCAAAATCCATCTTACAGGCCATAAAATACTGTCAGAAACTTAAGAGCAATAGCAAAGGGTGTGAAACAAACTAGAACATGTTTCTGGATTACAGCAAGAAAGAGACAATTCTGCTGCTGTCCAAGGACCCTGTGATAGCCAGAAATCTCCACTGGAAAAAACTCACTAATGGCTCCTGGGAAGCAGATTATGGTTCAGAGTACAGCGAGGGAGGGGAATCAGCAGCAACCCTCCCAAAGAAGTTCCCTCCACATTCAAATATGGTTGTCAGCTTGAAATTTGGGTCAGTGCATGGATACTCTGACCATGAACCAGATTTATCAATTGGGAAGAGAATGGTACAGGGTGTTAATGATTTGTTACAGGCATGAAACAGAGATGAAGGGATCCTGCTTCCTAATTCTTGTGCTGATTTTACAGAGGGGTAAATTGAAGAAGAGAAACAACCATGGAGAGCCTTGAATTGTGCTTGCACCTGAAGATGCAGGATCTGGATTTTGCTAGGAAAAATGATCATTAGAAAAGATGTTTTTGAGCCAAGATCAAACAGAAGGGCTGTAAGCAGGAAGAACAGTGTGATTTTGTTTTCCTTAAAACTGTTTTTGTGCATACTGTAACTGCTGTACATTGGTGCCATCTACTGCCTGGCCTGGGGCTGTCCCTGCCTGGATCTCTGAGGGCATCACCAGAGACAGGTGTAGCAAAAGTGCAACAAAGGTAGAAAAAGCTTTACTCTGTTGATGCCCTGACATAACAAGAAAAATCCTACCTACCTGTCCTGATGAAAGCTGCAGTGATTTAAAGAGAACAGAGATGTTAACCAGAGATACAGCTCACTTGCCTTGGAGGTAGGACAGAAACCATGGGTTTCTTTGGCCTGAAGGAAACATAAAGGAATCAGCTGGATTCCTTAACTATGTCCGTGTATTATGGCAAAATAAGTCTCATCTGATCCCATACAGATGCCAACAGCAGTGAGACACTCTGAGAGACAAAGGAGGAGATCCTGCAGCTTTCACAATGCTGATGGTATATGGCTGCTTCCCTGGGGTCAAGACAGAGGTTCATGTGGCATCTGTGAGCATAGCCCCCAGCTCACACCCTGCAGCCACTGTGATTGTCACCAGGAGCAGGAGTACACTTCTCAAACTCCTCTTTGCATGCCAGGGCTTCTCTGTAGCCCTTATCTCTCTTTTAATGCCATTACCATAACCCACCCATAAAGCTTCCATGGTGATCCATGAAGCTGCTGTTCACAGTGGCTGTAAAAATAATACAGGTAGGGGGTATTTCCATCAGCTGGTCTGAGCTGTACAGCACAGTTCACATCATCACAGCTAACTCAGCTGAGGCTGCTCCAGGAAACTTTGTCTGTAGTGAAGGTGGGAGAATGATCAAATGTGAGGAATTGCTCAGGCTGGTAACAGTGCTCCTTTCAGGTGGGACAGCCACAGGGATCAGGAGCAGGGCCTGGCATCCTTTCCTGGTAGAACAGGAATAGGGTTCATGTTTCTCTCAGTCCAAGGCATTTGTTGTTACTAGCCATCAGACTGACCATTTACAGGGCCCTCAGCACCACTGTGGTTAAGGGTTTCATCAATACACTGTGCCCTCTGTCAGTGTGCTCTCCTCCTTTCACAGGCAACAGCAGCCGAGATTCCAGTCCCAGGTTTGTGACCAGCCACCAAGCCAGTGCCCAGGCAGCAAGAGCACAACCAGCAGCAGCAGGAAAATGCCATCTTCCAATCGACCTGCCCAGAGGAAAAGGAGGAAGAGTACTTGAAGACAGACGGTGTTTGCCTGACTCACAGCTCAAGGTGAAGTCTCATTTAATGACACAGGTGTCTGCTTACTTTGTGACAGAGATTGTCTCAAATATTTTCAATCTGTGGGTAAATGCTGACTTTTCTAACATGTCATTCTGAAGCCTCGTTTGATCATTATGTTTACAAGGTAATCTCATAACCAAAGACTCTTTTAAGTGCTTGTGGAGTGCCTGAGTTCAAAAGGATCTGTCTTAGTTTTCTCTGCTTCAAATGAAAATCAATACCCATCATAAGTATCCCAAAGCCAGTTCCTATCCAAGGATAAAAACTTTTGTAGGTACGAATGTATATATTTGTTATTATGGAAATTATACTTCAAAACTGTACAAATAAAAGGGGTTTCATTCTCTTCTTTAGAAATTAGCTTTCTTAATAATTCAGTTTTATACAAAGTGAACAGAAACTCCTTCTGAGAATGTGAGAAAAAAGAATGAACATTTTCTCAGAGCTGCAAATCAGTGGAGACTGCCTTTCAGGAGAAGAAACTTGAGTTTCCCACTGGGAGCTGATCCCACATATGACTTTTAGGAAGACCAGCCATGGCCACCAACAGATACACCGTCAGAGCCAAACATAAGCCTTCGGGGGAATGTGATCTGACAAGCAGCTGCCACTGCTGAAAACTTTCTTTGTAGACCCTGACATCTGGCTTCCTCAGCTGCCAAGCTTGGCCTCCTCCAAGGTGCCGCAGGAGACACATCTCTGCAGCAGGTAGGAAACTGGGAGGACAAAGATCACAATTTGATGTGACTGGGAAGTAGGAGATGAGCTTGGCTGAATGTAAGGCACTAATTTGCATGGCCTTTGCAACACCTTTTATTTTCTACAGGTTTGTTCGTGAGTTTGCAGTTCTGTATGCATAAATTATTTTAGTAGAAGAAGGGAAAGGGGAAGAAGGGAATGGGAAGGGTCACACCAGAACTTTCAATCTATGTTTATATATTCAAAAGATTGATATAATTTGATGTGGCTTCAAACCAGACCTCCAAATCCAGTGCCTTGCTACATCTAAAAGGATGTGCACACCAGTATTAAAGGTGTCAGCAGAACAAAGATAGGACAAATGCAAATTTCACAAATGGGTGAAGGTTGAAAATGTGGTGGTCTCTTGAACCCCCCTGAATGCTGTGGTGACTGGAGACTCCCCTGAGCTCAACGTGGCAGTGTCCTGCTCCATGTCTGGAGCTGAGCTCGCTGCCAGTCTGCAGTGGTTTTGTTTGACACACAGACCATGAGTACTTCAGTCCTTTATAAGGTGTGGGGGAGACCAAGCTGACACTTTTTCAGATACTGAGTAAGCCAAGGTTTCATTTCAAGAGGGGCTCACTTGAGACCTGAATGGGGAGACAGGGTGAAGGGAAGTTCATGTTGCTACACTAGGTGTGACTGCAACGTCACAGTGAGAACAAGGTGTTTGTTTTCCCCGGCTTGCCAACTGCTAGCTGTACAGGGAAGGAGGAAAAGACCAAGATGAGTCACTCTCTGAAAGTAGGATTTCTTACTCCTTCCTCTGAAGTGTCTGTTCCCAGTGTGGGAGACAGGCTAGGTCACTGGTTTCAGAGAGGAAGCTACTTTGAGTTGAGACTTGGCACTGTGCAAATATCAGTTTTCCAAAAAGGTTTAGATGGCTCTTTGCTTTATAATAATTTTTGCATATAATTGACTGAACTGCTTTGTTTAAAACTTGGCTCCTGCCTAGACCTCAGTGAGGAGGAAAAGTAATTGCCTGAGTTTAAATAGTCCCCTGTTTATAATCCAAACACTGCAGCATGGAACCATTGCATGAGAACTGGGAAGTAAACCTGACTACAAGCCAGCTCCTCACAAATGTGAAACAAATGTCAGCCTTTCATTATCCAAGGCAAAACGTAAAGCAAACAGCTTCTGAGGTAATTCACTTTTTAACCTATCTCATTGAAGGATAGAGGTTTTCCCTGACATGCAGAGGAGAATATTTACTACAAATACTTTACAATGATGAAATTATAGAATGGTGTGGGATGGAAAGGACCTCAAAGACCATCTAGTTTCAAGCCCCATGCCTTTGACAGGAACACCTTCCACTAGACCAGTTTGCTTAGTGCCCCATCCAGTCTGGCCTTGAACACTTCCATGGATGGGGCATCCACAACATCTCTGGGCAACTTCTGCCAATGTCTCACAACAATCAGAGTGAAGAATTTCTTCCTCATATCTAATTTAAACCTGCCTTGTTTCAGTCTAATGCCATTGCCTCTTGTCCTATCACTCCATGACCTTGTAAAAAGTCTCTCCAGATTTCTTGTAGGCCTCCTTCAGTTACAGAAGGCTGGCACAGTGGGTCTTCATCAAACATATTATATCCAGTATACAGAGTTATCGCCAGAAATGACAAAAGTTTAAACAGTACCTTTTAATATCTACCACAAGATGGCAGAGTTGGACTTAGAACAATTACAGTTTTGGGTAAACTGATAACTAAAACTTCAGACTAAAAAAAGTCTTTGTGTCCTGTAGAAAAACAAAAAAAAACAAAAAAAAAGCCAGTTATTACATCTTTCCATGGCATGGAATCGCACATCAATATAATACCAATAGTAGCAAACAAACTCATCAGATCTGACTAGACCTGAACTGGGACAATGAAATGTGGGCTCCCTTCTGAATACCCTGGCCACAGTGGAGGAAATTACCAGGATGGTGATGTAAGAGAGCTGAGGAGTGATTTGGTGGTATCTCTTTGTTTTCCAGGGTCAGGCAAAAGCCAGCCAGCAGCAACTGAAAGTTAATTCCACAGATGCTAGAAATATATGTGATGCAAACAGCCAGTGTTACCATTAAACTTCCACAAATGCATTTACCATAAACAAAAAGTTACTCTTTGACCCTTACAGATTGTCTCTCCTAAGCAGCTCCCTCCAAAAATGCTGTTATCCTACAGCTCCAGTAGTGTCTCCCACACAAAAAAGTTGCTATCTTCAGGGGTACCCTGAGAATCAGAATTCCTGTGCTTCAAAAGGGTGGTATGATCCTCAGGATGCTAATCACCAACAGAATGATACAGGGTCCTATGGGGAAATTTGGCTCTGTATACACATCTTGGGGCTGCACTGAATCCACGGGCAGCCTCCCTTAGCTGTGTGAGATTTTGTTGCTGGGTAGCTGGAAGGTGACTTGGGCTGTGCTCAGTTATCACATGGATGGGACTACATGGTGACTTTTAGCCAATGTAAATACACAAGAACACACACAATTAATGTTATGAGCATCATATATGGAATAAACACATTACATATTCATATTATAAATTTATGGCCAGATTCGCTGCCCTTGGGAAGTTAAAATGCTGACTGAAGGTTGCTTATCCATGGAGAGCCTTGTCTGTGCAACTCTCAATTTTCTAAAAGAGGTTGTTCCACTTTTGCCAGGCTTCACAAAGGTTTTTTTGCCGTCTAAGTGCCTGGTTAATGTGTAAAGTTCACTTTCCCACTAGGTGGCAGATTGTCATAGTTGAAATACTCGTTCAGGTCCGTTCCATTAATTGAGCATCGTCCACTTGCCAGCTTTCTAGTTGAACTGTTTCATGTATGAATAGATTGGAACCAGAATAGATATGGTGATGTGCTCTTCACCAGTTTGTTTAGAATTCAACAAGTTTGTTTACTCATTGATGGATCTCACCTGAGCTCAGTTTGACATTGCAGTACCTACACTGCAGGACACGTGGTTCCTGAGAAATGATTGGCATACATCAGATGCACTTTGCATCTCCACAGGACCCTTTTACACAGCTCCTCCGGGGCTCTGCAGGAAGGAGTGTGTTGGCCAAACCACTCTCCTACAGATCTAGGATGTGTGTTGTAGCTCTTTCAGATTTCTGGACAGAGGGCATCTCAAAAAGCCCAGCACTATGACACAAAACAACTTTTTTCCTCTCTGATTGCTAAAGGAATTGAACATACTTTCTAAGAGCTGGTAGCTGTCCTGCTCCATATTCCAGAGTTTTTCAATGCCTTTTTCCCTTGCAAGTGATGAACTCTTTTCATTTGGGCAGGTCCAGGACTTCAGAAAGTTGCAGCAATAAAATCTGCAGTCCTGATGCTCCTGTGCTTGCATGAGGTTCTTCAGGTTCCAGTTCTGGCTTCAAAATTCAAAGCAAACTCTTCTATAACTACCAGATTTTTCTTGTTTCACTCAAACCCATAAATTGTTGGATACCTGGAAAGATAACCTTGACTCACAGGACACTTCTTCTGGGTGCAGATTTTCTCCCCTTGAGCTTGTTACTTATAACCTTAAGAAATTCTGCTGGAGCTTGTGCTAGTGTCATGCACTGAGTTTAATGGATTCTTTCCTGCCTAACTTTGGTGCAACATTGATGACAGTTGGTCCTGGTGACTTCTCCCTTACCCATGACTCAGTTTGCTACAGTGGTGTCCTGGCTCTGCAGTCTGTGCTGAGGAAGCTGATGAGCTGTTTCAGGATCAAGATCTCTCCAGCTAAAACTGCAGCACAGATTTTCCCAACAGTGTTGGGGATTTAAGGTCCATTAGCCACTAAGCAGGCACTGGCACTTGAAATTTCACTTCTGAAGGAACATGTGTGAGCTTTGCATACAAAGGCAAATAACAAATTACACTTCAGGATGTGTTAACTTTGTCATGTGCTGTTGTTTCAGCAGTGGGAGCCTTTTAACAGCCCCAGAGAGGTGTGATGTACTCACACCTATCTGTATCTGTTTTCCTAACTCTAGTGCAAGTCTTACAAACTTTCATTTGAGAGGATCAATGCTTCCTAATAGGTTTTCAAGGGCATGGAGCATTCTCACACTTTTCTGTGACCTAGGTAAGGACCTTGGCATCTCACAGAATTGACTGGAGCTTGTTACAACTGGACTGACCTGTTGTACCGTGGTAGCATCAAACACATACAAGTCACACAATCTCTTTTTGAGAGGAGGAATGATACCCCAAACTGGCTATGTCCTGGAAGGTGGTGATCTCCCTTCTTCACACATCTAATTTGAATTACTCCTGTTGTGGCAGATTAGCACTGACTGGACACAATAATCAGGACACTTCTGTGCCCCATGCTGCTGGGAGCTTCCTTGCCCTTGTTACACGGTAATCTTTTCCATGCCTTTTGCAGATGTCAAGCTGTCAAAGCAATTCCCTGGGTTTGTTTGTTCTTTCCCTACTACTAGTTTTTCAGTGTAAAAGGTGGATTTGCAGATCCATCTCTGGGGGGAGAGTTTGGCTCTTCAGAGAGCTGTACAAGTCCAGCAGATAGAGGCATGTGGAAATCCTTCATTTCCCCCAGATGCAGCCCTTCCTTCAGGCTCCCAGCCTGCTTCGAGCCCATTCCTGTTTGTGTCCATCTGCAATTTGCTGCAAGTCTTTTGTTGCCAAGTGCTTTTTGACTGCATACAAACAGAAGGTCCCTAGAAACTATCTGAATTGATCTAATGGAAATCTGAAGACTGTGGCAATGAAAAGCCCAGTTATATGGCAGTGACAGTTTTTCTGTGCATAAAAAGCTTGTGACTAAAAGTCCAATACTTCATAGACTGCAGAAGTGGGAGCTTTATATCATTTCCAGCTCACTAATAGTGTTGCCAACTCTCATGATTTTATCATGAGTCTCATGATATTCTTCTTAAAAGCTTAGTTTCTGAAGTCAGGCAATTACATGAGAATCTTTCTCTCTCTCTCTTTTTTTAACATTCTTTTCTTAGCAGCAAGTTTCTAGCCCTGATGCTTTCAAGGGGGAAAGAAGGGAAAAAAAACCAAACAGAGAAAGCTTTAAAAGATGACCAGGGTTTGTCCTGAAGACTCAAAAACACCAAGAATGCAAACCAAAAGAGGTACATAGATATTACTGTTTGCTTGTTTCTTTTTAATTTTGTGGGCTTTTTTAAAGCCAGCCTTATGTCCAACTCATGATTTTTGAATGCCTGGGATTGGCAAGTCTATTTTGACAGGCCTAATGCCTATGTGTAGCACTGGAAGTCCTGTTATGATATTTATTTTTAGAAAAGCTATTTTAACTCATTTGGCACATTCTTCATAGCTTCATCCACCTCATGTAGTTCAACTCATGGGGCCAGATCCTTTACTGGAGCAAATTAGAGCAAGATCTGTGATTTAAACCATCTGGAGATCTAGCTCATGGTGCAGTCATCTGGCTTTACTGGCAAAGGGATACAAAATATAGTCCCAATAATATTTTTTAAAACTCCATAAACTGTGCCTAAAATAGTCTTCCATCGTTCTGGAGCAGATGTGGTACATACAGGGAACACAGGATGGAAAGCTTCAGAGGGTTTTCTTGCTGCTTGTGTGAGTGCATCTCCATAGCTCACTCCATCAGATCTGCCTGTCATGAGTTTTGTACTCTCCCCATGCACTGCACCACAACTGAGCTGCTGCTTAAGCGTGTCTGTGCTGGGTGCTGTAAAATCATCTTCACAAATGTGATTTCCATACAGGGAGATTCCTACTGTGCTTCCTTCTCTTCATAACCTTTTACCCATTGCAGTGGAACCATGTAGCTTAACATGAATGAAGGAGCCCCTCAGAGAGCAGCTCACGTGGAAATGTCTTTGTGCTGGGCTCCCAAAATCTTCTGAGGGCAGACAAGGTCAGTGCTGCTCTGGAGTTGGATTCCTCAAGGACCACAGAGGAGCTGCAGGAAGTGGTCTTGGTGACTCAGCTGATGGCAATCCCCCTGCTGGGTCAGCATTGAGACAATGCCCAGCACGATGGGAGAAGGCAATGTTTGCTTTAACATTCTTCAGGTAAAGTGCAAGGTGGGATCTCTGACCATTTGTTTCCAAAAGATCTTACAAACCATTTTGTAGGAACAAAAATTGGCATACCCTTTCAGGAGACTGAAGTAGTCAAAAAAATATGATAGCTAATTCAAATCTCAGAAAATGGATTTTAAAAAAAAGATATGCAACTCATTTCCAGCCCTTTTTCCAGATGTTCTACAGTGAAAGTCCCCACAGCACCATGCAGACCTCCTGAATGTCACTGAACCTTTCCCCTTTGCTGGCAGCACTTCATGAGGTTGAGCTCTCCTTGCTGAGCTGTTACCGGTGTTGACTGGAGTTGTTTAAAGCTGCTCTTCAACTTCATTTTCTGTGACTGTGATGTTGGCACTGAACTAGAAGATGTGAGCCCCTCTTCTGCTATTCAGTGATTCCAGTGATAATCAGTGCTGGGAAAATTCATCATCAATGCTCAGAGTCCTGCTGTACCTTCTGCTCAGTCCCCAGCTGCTTTGTGGAAGCTGCTTTGCAGTGCACAGTAGCTGGTTTTGAAGGTGGTGGTGGGAAGGAGGCCACAGCTCAGCAGCTCAGCTGCCAATTGTGCAATCCCTGAACCACACTTGTGGCTGGAGCTCTTTGCTCCCAGGAAAGCATTGTATCTAGGATGGGCCATTTCCTCAGGGACTGTACCCAAGCAGGGCCCAGGGCTCACTGTGGTCTTCTGAGCTGCTGGGTTTGTTTGTTGTGGGCTTTCTCGTGGTTCTGCTTGCATCACTCTTGATTGAGTTATTCTCCTACAGTACAGTCTGGGCTTTCCACCTTTGGACTACAGGGTGTGCACTGTCTCAGGTTACATCAGCTCCAGCCTTTTTCTGTGTTTGCTTTGCATTTTTCTCTGGACTCATCCAGAACCTGATTAAGTTACTTTGTCCTAGGCAGTTAACTCTTTAGAAAAGCTGGAGAAAAAGGGCATTTTCTAGAGAGCATTTGGAAAGGAACAGAGGTGGGCTGTGCCTAGCACCCCTGGGAGTGTGAGTGACCTAACCCAGGCTGGTGGAAAGTGCTCTGCTATAATACTTTATAGATGCACCCTCTTTTTTTCATGGTCTTCCAAAGTGTGGAACACTTCAGATAGTAGCTGTAATGTTCTGTAAAGTTAAGGAAAAGCCTGGGCTAGGACAATCCTTCAGGGTGTATGTGATTACTTTTACTATGATTTATTCTTGTGTGGTCAGAAGGGGAAAATGTAATTTAGTGGCACAATAAAAGGCTTATGGGGTTAAGTGTATTCATTTCAGAAAATTTCAGGTTTCACATAATTTGGGGAGAGTGTGTTCCTGAGGGAAGTCTGAGGATGTAACAAACTGTTGGGCCGCACCAGGATCCCATGAGTTACCATCCCAGTTCTGGGGATCCTACTGTTGCTTAGGGGTGCTGCAACAAAATGATAGAAGGACTTTTAACAGTATTCTTTCTGATATTTGGAATATATTCATAAATTGGGACTACTGGGCTGTGTTCAGTGTTTGTCAACTTCTTTAGATGATCTTTGAAGAGAGGACTGTTGTTCTTTGCACTGATTAGAATCTGCATGGTCAATATGGACATGTTCATGCCATAAGCTCCTGGTGGGGGAAGCTCTGCTCTCCTTGGGGCTGCCTGGGTGAGTCATTCTCACCACGTTACATTTAGCATTTGGGTTATGTCATATCAGCTCTGCCAGCTGGAATTGAGACATTTGCAGTGATACTAGAAGATTAATTGTCCGACTAAGAGGTTGTATTCTCAAAGAACCAGATTTACCCCACATTTTTATATCAACATAATACAATGGGGGTTTTTTCCTCCATGTTTTATGCTAAATAATTATTTGATTGTTGATCCTGAGGAAATCAAAAACTAACAAACTACACTTTAGTAGCATAACCTCTCTTCTTGTGTGTAAAATTGCTACCAGTATATTTTCTAGGATTTGTTCACTCCAAATTTTGGGATGGAAGTCTTTGGGGATGGAATTTATTTTGCCTTGGTTTTTTTATTAGTATAAATATTGTAATTTTCATTCTGTTCTGGAAAATTTTATTTGAATCCACGCATCAGAAACAATGGATTAAAATGAATGGATGGTTAGGAGGTGGTAGAAATTAATTAATTTCTAATTTGGACTTTTGGTGAAAGTTTTGTGGTCCTTGCTAGTCACCTTCTGCTGATGCCGTTGTTCTGTAAATATATTAACAGATCTTGGATAGTTGTCTTGGATAATTAAATAGCCTCTGCATTTAAGAGAAAGATGTTAATTTTGTGTGTGGTTTCAATGTTTATCCTGCCTATGGTTATGTGACGTAGTGTATATATTATGTTCCACTGAGGACTTTATCCCATCTGCTTACCCCATGAGACATGCACAGATCACCTCCTGTGTGTAAAGCCAGCAGGATCTAGGCTGTTTTGGAAATGTTTGGGATGTTCCAGAAGAATGTAATCATATTAGTATTATAGAGCTCCCTTTCTGTGCTTATTATCCCAAAAACCACTAACAGAGAGAGAGGTGCTTTAATTCTGTGGAAAGGTTTGATGCTGTGTGCGTTTCAATGGAAATAACTTTGTCTCTGTGGATGTGTAGCTTTATAGCATCAGCCCCCTAAGTATATGTAAAACATATTCTGCTGGCAAACCACTTTTTGTGTAGTCAATATGCATATTTATTGGTAAAACATATGCACACTGTCATCTGTCCAATGTTTTACGTGTTACCCAATTTCAAATGAATAGAATAAAACAACTGCATTAGGCTGCAGTACACTGGTAAAAAATATTTATTCTCATCACAGGGAGCTCTGAAGCTCACAAGTGACTGTGGTTCCTAACACCAAGCCCAATTAAATAGGGTATAGAATGTTGCCACGGTGGCAGTTTGGGTTGTGTTCCCTCCATGCAGAGCACAAAGTAACACATTAAGTTCAGCAGCGGATCCAGAGAAAAGGGGCATCCAAGCATTAATCATTCATTGCAATGCTTCATGAAAGAAATCACAGTGAAAACAAAAGCAGGAAACTCAACTATTCTGAGAAGCACTTTGAGATAGCACTAGTTTCAGCTGCCAGGTATTTGCACTATCAATCAAAATATATTTATTTATCAGTTGAATCATATATTAAAACTCCCGGCTATGCAGAATAAGAGGCAGAAGAGAAATATTGAATGAATACATACAAAAATACTGAAGCCTACACTTTCTAGAAATAATACATAAATGTCATTTGCTGACAAGTAAAACAGATTGTTGTAAAAGGAACTCCAGCAATGACCTGACATCAGAATCACAATTTCCTGTGTCACAGGTTAGTGAGAAATTGCTTCTTTACAGCCTAACAATTCAAGGAATAATGACCTAACATTGTTCCACTGTGAATTGGGGCCAAGATATATATTTTTGCAGGTAGCAACAAATAAGAACAAACCTTTCAAAGAACTAGAATACATAAATCCTAAAGCACACCAGAGAATTCACCAGTTTTGACATAAGCAATCTATAAACAATATAACCAATTTGAAATATATTAGGTATGATTGCAAATGTTCCTTGTCTCTTCAGCAAAACTGGGCTGGACCTCTGTGGGCAGCACATAGGATGGCTATTATTTAGGGATTTGGGGTACTTCTAATTCCAGATGTTTGTGCCACTCATTTATTCAGCAAATGTAATGGAAATTTACATTGGCTTGATAGAGTTTTCAGACACCTCCTGCCATTCAACCAGCAGTTTCATATATCTGTGGCCACATTCTTTGCTCATCACCATAAGATGTTAGTCAGAATTTATGGTAAAGGATGGGTATTTTGGATGCTTGACTTGAGATAACTCACAGACAACTCATTTCTGAAGAAGGCAGGCTACTGAGTACTGAATAATTGGAGCCCTTTCCAGAACTCTTAGTACTTATACAACTTTGGCTGTTGTTCTGCAACCCCTGGATGTGTTATCTGGAGAAAGGGGCCCTTAGTACACAAGAACCCTGAGATGTCAGTGATGTGGTCATATTCTTATTTCTAATCCTTTTATTCCTTTACAGCCTCCTAAAACTAGGACTAGCACAAGAGTTCGTGCTTCTGCTAAAATGCCATCCAGCATGGAGGATTTGTAATTCCTCCAAAATACTTAAAAAAAGTGATTTACAAAAGTAAATAAGATGAGATCACTTTGAATGCTTTATATACCCTTAAGTCTGGGCAGAATAAAGCTGAGCTCTGGCAAAGGATTTCTTTGTGAGACAGCATTATCTAGTAGCCTGAATTTGGGTCTATGAATTGGGATTTCCTTTCCAGCTGTATCAGGGATTCTTTATCTGGACTTGGATTAGATAAGCATTAGAGATCCTAATTAATGGTTATACAACTATGAAGTTTAAATGGATAAAGTTTTTTGGCTGGAGGAAAGAACAAACTTTTATTACAAGCACTGGCCACAGTAGATAATGCTTCAGCAGTCCAACCTCAAGGCAAATCTGTGCAAATTATTTATCAGTATATATACACTGTGTATATGCAATATGGTATAATGTGCACAGCACCAGGTTATACATTTTGTACTGACAAGGATTTCTATTTTTCTGCAAAGCCTAACAAATTTTCTCTTCCTGGAGCAGAATGAAAAGTCTTCTTGTTAGTTTTCCCTCATGAAATATAAATATAGCTTCCAACAAATCTCATTGACTTTATATCAATGTCCGAGTTTTGCTCTCTGTTCCTTGCCAATTCCAGCTGTTTGCAGTTCCTCACACAATGCCACTTACAGGTATCCCAGTTCCTACTCTGCATTCCTGTCCCTGCTCTCTTCCCCTCCTCCCTATAAGGAGACAACAGATTTCCAATAACCCAGTCAGCCCTGGGGAGAGAGTTGTTATCTGGGCTCTCATCAAATCAAGCATTTTGCTGGGGACAGATGAAGCCCAGAGGAGCCTTGCAAGGCTGCTGTGCTGCCCTGCTCCCTCCTCCCAGGCAGGCAGAGCCCTGCAGCCCATTCCTGGATGGCAGAGGGGGCTGCAGTTAGAGGGACAGGGAGAAAAGGACTAAAGAATGAGAAACTGCAGATGATGAGAAAAGACCATCACCCAGAAGCTGCACATTTTGTTTTCACATCCATGGCAGAGAGCAGTGCTTGCTTCTGCAGGCTCTCTTGTTTTCCTTTCCCCACATAAGAACAATGCACTGCTGCTTTTCTGCAGCTGGAAACACTGTGAGAAGCATAACTTATCCCTGAGCTTTTCATATAAACTTTCTGCAGTTTGAGCTTGGAGTTGCCAGTCTTAGAGCAAATTGTGCTTCCTTTTTCAGACCTGAGTGAGAAGGGCCCTCTCACAGTGTGACAACAGGCTGGGTCTGGCAAGGGCAGCCACAAGTACCACACTTCTTGAAAACCCCGCAGACATGATGGGCTCTGTGCACTCTGAAGAAGCTTCTGTCCTTCTGCCAAGACAGGTAAGGATGGTGTGTGTATCCCTGGTCCATTGTGAATGCCCATTCAAATGGTTATCATTTTACAAGCAGAAATTTCAGTGTATATAGTCATGTGAATAAGGTCTTGTTTTAGCAGGGCATTTTAATTTGAAGTTGAATAAGAACTTGCATGCTCTCTGAAATGACAGGCAGGCTTCCAGGCCAGTTTTGCATTAAATAGAAGTACCACCTTCTTTGCTGATATAGTATAGGAGTATCATTTTGTAATCACAGAAGACCCTAAGAAGAGTTTATGGTATTAGTTCAATATTCATGATCCAGTATAGATTAAACCAGCCAACAATTGATCTTTCCAATGCAGCAGAAAACTTCCCAGTCCTCTCCCCACAAACCAAACCAAATCAAACACAAAAACAAACAAAACTAAAGCAGCAACTATCAGGAAATTAGTATTGAAGTTATAATTTGAATATACTTTGGAGACAAGAAAAATAAAATAAGGCTTAATAAAAATGTAAAATGCAGGAAGATGGCACCTGCCTTGGGAAACTTTACACTGAAGCTTTAAACAAGAGACAACACATACATGGAGGCAGATAGGAATCAGAGCTGCATATCATCCCCATGAGTATCAGCTCATTGTATACCCACAGTTACATTTCCCCCAGGTAACAGGGAAACTTTAGAAAAAGAAAGGAATTTACTGTGCCAAAAAATCTTTCCCATTCTCTTAGTAAAATTCTGAGCCAGCATTACACATGACATTGTTAATTCATTAAATATCACTGTGATTAATTACATTCAATAGATACGAGGTGCATTCAGGTTCAGTGCAACTTCATTGACCCCAGAGCTGGTACAGCTGTTTAAATCAGGGCAGAAGTGGTCATGTACTACTTCCCACTTGGACTGAAACCAGGCATCATAAAGATATGAGTTGCATGAAACATGGTTTTAGGCTTCTATCTCCTAGTGATCATCCCACATGTAATTATTTTCTACATTCTAAAAGAGAAGCATATTTAAATGTGATTTTTTTTCCTGGTAGCTTCTACCTGTGAATATCCTTTGGAATACTCAAATGGGCCTTTTAATTTATCATAAGGATTTATGAAGATTTATAGAAATAAATTCTGTAGACATGAACAGAACAGACTGGAGCATTCCCCACTGGTTTTTCAACAATTTTCTTTTAAGATGTACTTTAATAAAGAATTACAGTCCATTTTCAGAACTATATCAAATATTTTAATAGCCACATTTGTGCCTTTTGAGGCTAGTCTAACTTCCAGATTCTTTCCATTGACCTAACAGAAATGGGACAGATCCCAGATTAGCAATCCTGGACTTGGTGGTGTGTCAATCTTTTATCATTGCGAGAGGTTTTTTCTAAAATTGTGATTAAAAGACCCTCTTTCCTTAGTCCTGAACATTTTGGAATGTATCTTCTATATCCACATGATCGTGCTACAGCAAGATATAGTAAGTGCACGTTGTCATATATCCTTACATCCCTACTTGGTTTCATCCCTATCAAGTTGTACAAGAGCAGGAGGGAAGACAAGAGGGAAGGCTTGCACTTTGACCCGTTGTTCATATTTTGGTTCTTTTATGTGTACCAAATGTCAGTCACCCTGTCGTCTATTTAATCTCGGACACCTATGGAAGATTAAGAGAGGGCAGTTCAATGAGCAGAGCAGGAGAGGGAAGGATAGATGAGCTACAGCAGGCAGATAATGTAAAAGCCAACTCAAAGTTCTCAAAAAACTCCAGCCGTCACCAGCCATCGCCAGCCGTCATCCTTCAGACAAAAAGGAGGAGTTTCCATTCAGGCTTAAAAATCTCCATCTTCTAAAAGATTGGCATGTGAGAATTCTAGAAGGGAAAACTGTCCTTCTTTACATAACTCTGAATTAATCCTTTAATTCTTCCTTCTTTTGATTTTAAATATGTTCTTGGCCAGGAGTCTGGATGTACACATGTTTATAACTGTGCAGCAGGAATTTAGAACATATCTAGTGTTATTGTTTTGCCAGCTTGTCGTTTTGATCCATCCAAAACCCCGTTATTCTAACCTATCTCCTAAGCTGCTGGGTCATCTTTCCCAAGTAAAGTAACCTGGGAATAAAAGTGAGCTTTGTTTTTGGAGATCAAAGACTTTTTTTGATCCCTCTTTTGGTAACCAAAGCCTCTCCTCCCTTGCATGGTGCTCATCAGTAGTAGGTGCAATGAAACTCCTCTCTGCACAAAATTGTCCACTTGGATGGGGCAAGGTTGTGCTGCTGTGCCAGCACCGACTGCATGTGTACCACGGAGAGAGGAGAGAATTTCTTTGGATAAAACACTGAGTGCATATTAATACAAGACTTTGACCAAAAAAAAAAAAGTTGCAGTGTTGGTGGTTGGCAAAATAATCTGCCTCACAGTCCTTCCCAGGCTATCTGAATGGAATAAATGCGATTTGGGAGTGCATGGTGAGCCAGTTGTCACCCTCAGATACTAGCCTTCTAATGACATCCAGAAAATAAGGAGGGAAAAAAGAGAAGAAAAAAATGAGAAAAAGATATGTGTGCAAAATTTCAGACAGAAGGCACCCAAATTGGTAGCTGGTTTTTAGGATTAAAAATGTAGTATGAAGCAGTCCAGCCAGGTTGCTTTGCACAGGCTAGAAGAGGAAGGTTTCTGAGTGGTTTGTGCTCATTTTCCACTTGCCCGGACCTGGACTGTGTGTCGGGCAAATCCGCTGGCAAATGTTAACACTGCCCAAGGGACTGAAAGTGAAGCTGGGGGCTGATGTGGCATGCTGTTGCCATGGTACTGGCCATAATCCTGCCGGAGTCAGATACCCTGATGATACGGCGAGTTCGAGCTTGCTCTGGAGTACAGCACAGTGACCCTTCCCAACAGCATCTGGTTGCGTTTTAAACTTTTGATAAATTCCATAGCCAAAGAAATCAAAACAATTTAAATAACAAGCCCAGCCTGGCCAAAGTCCAAGTTCAGGCTGCTGCGTTTCTCATTGGTACTGCTGTTTAATGTAGAACGGAGCAAAAGCGAAGATAATCGGGGTGGGAGCGGGGCACTTTTTGGAGATTCTTTCTCCCCTCCTCGTAGCCTTAGTCCCAAAACAAGAGGATGAAACTAGATTCAACCTCCGGTGCGGCTGCCTATCGCGTTTAGGGAACAGTCTATAATGAACGCGTTTCTCCCCCTAGATGTTCCTGGCGGGTAAAGCCGCCCGTGTGCGAGGATGTTCCGCGGAGCTCTGCTGCCTCCAGCCCTGCTGTGGCGGGGGCTTGAAAAAGTCGCGCAGACTCGCGGGGAAAAAGCAACCACCAAAGTTGGAGGGAAACCACCCCCAGCTCCATCCCCGCCTCTCCGCGAGCGAATCTGCACAAGCCAAACTTGTGCTGTTTGGGGAGGGGGGGCAGCTTTCCTCGAGAAGGGGATTTGTGTGGGCTCGCTGCAGATGCGCTCCAGCTGAGCGCGGTGTGTGGGGGCTCCCGGCGCTCCCGAGCGGCGCGGCCGGGCCGGGCCGGGCTGGCGGAGCGGATCCCACCGCGCCCCACAGAAAGCCCCGCACCCGAAATGGTGCGGTTCGCTGAGGCGAGGGGGCGAGCCGGGATGAAAGGGGCTGGGGGGAGGAGAGAGAAGATCCGGAGCGGTGCGCTGCTCCCGCGCCAAAAGGGTGGGAAGGTTTAGATTTCCCTTTTTTTTTTTTTTTTTTTTTCTTTTCTTAAAGGGCGGGTGGAAGAGAAAACAGACCCTAGAGCCAGTTTTCCTCTTGTGTCAGGGCTTGAAAGCGCTTCAGCGTCTTCCTGCAGGCTGCTCAACTTCATCCCTTGTGTGCGTGCATGTGTGCATATATCTATTATATACATAAAGTAGGTGAACGTGTGCGCGCCGTGTCCCGCCGGCGGCCCGGGCGGATGGGCAGCAGGAGCCCCTCACCTCTGCACGCCGCCCCCGGCCCTCCACAGCGCTCGCTCCCTCGCTCCCTCCCTCTCCCCGTCCTTCCCCGCCCGCCTCCGCGGAGCTGCTCCGCGCCTGCCGCCGGGAGAGCACCGCGCCGCCGCCGGCATCCGCGGTAGCTTTTGGCGAGGAGCGGAGCGGAGCGGGGGAGCGGCACAAAAGGGAAGGACGGAGGGAAAGTCCCTCCCACGCCCCCCTCCCCCAAGTTTATGATGGGGGTCCGGAGGAGCAGCGCTGCTCCGCGGCAACCGCTCGTCTGCTGAAAACTTGCTGCTCCGCTTTTTGGGTAAAGTTGATGCTTATTGTGTCTTTTCATTGTGCTTTTTATTCTTTTTTTTTTCCCCCCTCCTCTCCTCCCGCTTTGGCTGGAGCTGCCCTGCGCCGGTGGGGGGTGTGTGTGAGGGAGGGTGCAGTTTGGTGAGGGGCTCTCCTCGCTGCGGGTGCTCAGGGGGGCCCATCCCGTGTGTCCCCCCAAGCTCGCAGGTGAGCGGGGAGGATGGGGCCGCGCGTGTGTCCGCCGTGTCCCCCCCTTTCCCCGCCAGACCCCTCCGGGACCGTGCCTCCACGGCCATTGTTTTTCCCGGGGGCTGCGGTGACAGTCCCAGCCCCGGGCTGCTGCCGGGACCGTCTTGCCCTGGCTCCCGGAGGACGGCAGAGCTCCCCAAAGCCAGAATAGAGTTTGTCTCTTTTTTCAGAGGAAAAATGAAGTTTCCCCCTCGCCTCCTTGTCATCCCCCCATCCGGGAGGGGCAATCTTTCGACAAGTATATTTGCTGAGGAATTTAAAAAATTCCCTGCTGCAACTTGATCCCTGTGTGATGAGGAGCGGCTTGGAGAGACCCGGACTCCAATCCTATTAAGGACTTAGAGAGTTGAGAGTTTTTCCCCCGGACTCGGTGGCTTTAAAACAATCAGGGAGGGGAGGGAGATGGGCTCATCTAGATGCCTTTTCTGCCTCAAGTGATTGCCATCATTTCCTGGGAAACCTGACTTTTCCAGCGCGGGGGCTTAGGGTGATTTATCAGTGGTCCTGCTGCCGGCTTTTCCGAGGTTTACGGGCTTATTTATTTATTTATTCATTTAGCTAACCTGCAGCCAGGGTTTCAAAACTTCCCGGGCCGGGGCTGAGCCGCGGGTGCGGTGCCCCCTCCGCGGGGCGGGACCCGGCTCGGCCCCGCTCATGGCCCGGGTGCCCAAATGCCCAGGCGTGGGGTCACCGCCGGCCGGGGCACTGAAACTTGTGTCTCCTATGGCTGCCCTCGCGTTTCGTACTGCCAGCACTTTCCCAGGTGCTGGAAAACTTGGTGCTTACAGAAATTAGCATTTTATTGGTGTATGGTGTTTATATTTTTACGGCCACAGATAAAGGCGCTAGTTGTAAAAGCTTGTCTATCCCCACCAATCCCTTTTTTTTTTCTTTTTCTTTTTTTTTTTTTTTTTCAACTGAGGCTCTTGGGATGTACAAGAATTTGAAAGTAAGCGTTACTAGCATGTGCATAAAACAGCATTTAAACAAATATTGTATTGGCATGTGCTGTGGAGTTGGTGCCAAAAAAGTTAAGTAAATAAGCCATGAAATTCAAAATACACACAAGTGGAATAGACTGATTTGTTGTAAGACTTGCTGATTTTATCTGCTTGTTCTAGCTACCTTGCTTTAAGAAAAACTTTGGAGATCTTTTTGGGGTTGGTTTTGTTTTGGTTTTTTTAAGTTCTAAATCTAATAAAATTAACTTCATTAGAAAAGAAACTAAATTCACCTGGAAAAGAGGATTGTGCTAGATAATTAACTAATTGTTTATACTGCTGAGACGTTTGAATTGCGTGATAATTGCTGCATACAGCAACTACAGTTGGTGAATTGGTTTGGTTCAGCTTTTCTGATGGGTGGATATGGTAATTTGTATTTGGGCTGTAACGTCAGAAAATGGTGACACCTGTCAAACTTTGAATTGCAATAAAAATGTAGTATTGAATGTTATTGCAAAACTGACAACTTTTAAGAAGCGAATGAAATTCATTATGGCTTTTCCACTGTAAACAACTCCTGGAAATTTGTCATTTGATTGAAAGCATGACCTATCTGTAGCACTGCAAAGTGCCTGATTGACTGAAGATGAACTTGTTAATCTATAGGTATGTGTATATCCAACCTCTGGTGTGTGTTTGTGAAAGAGTTGATCTTTAAAGCAAGTTGAGGTAAGATTAACTTCATCTCGAACGTTGTTTTTGCTTAAAGTATGTGACTTTGAAGTGCCCAGAAATGCAACTGTTGTTCTTCAAAGGAAAACAGATCTCGAGGACTGTTTCCAACTTCCTTTCAATGTCTTTCTTTTTTTTTTTTCCTCCAGTGTGTCAAAGGGGATGTATACAGATGGACAAATACTATTTGTGTTAGGTCATTCAATTAGAGAAAAATTAGAGCCATAGAAGAATTTGAACTAGATGCATATGTCAATATAAATCTAGCATAATTTCACTGAAGCTGCTCCAGGTTATACTTGGATAAAAGAGAATAGAACTTGACCTCAGACATCCAATACATAGCAGCTTGTGTTCCCAAATGTCACACTGAAGTCACATTTAGAAAAGACAGCCTTCTGGCTGCATATAGATAATGAGCAGTATTTTTGTCATTGTTTTGAAAAGCAGTGTGAACTTCAATGTCAAAGAACTATTTTTGATTACGTTTTCTGTGATTCTAATGATCTTACAAGTTTATACCACAACTTCCCTTTCAGTGGCACAGTTGTATAGAAGCTGCTCAGGCTCTGGGGCTGTGTGATCAACTGTACACAGAAAGGGTTATGTAGTTGCTACAGTTTTGTCTGACTTGAAAATACATTTTTCATGAACCGATACTTTATTTCTATTGAGAATGTTTGAATTTTTCAGTCCTCTGGACCCATCTCTTTTTTAGTTTAAGGATAGGGTAGAGCATATGACCTAATAGCAGTTTCATTATTCTCATTCTCTGTTTGCAAGTTAACTTGGTTAACTGCCTGCCCCTGTTTTTGGTGGCCTACTGTAAGCCAGTTGTTTGCCCTGTAGTCTGAAAGGTACACAGATACTTCATGCTTTTGTACTCTGAGAAGTGCTCTGTTCATAGTGAAGTTTCCAGTACAGATTAGTGAAGGCAGTGAATTCAGTAAGCAGTCACCAAAATCTGTATATATTTGTGGAGCAAACACCTGTCTATTGCCCCATCACAAAGCCTCCACTTAATAATCTGGCCAAGGATTTCAAGGCAGTGAGTTTTTTCAAAGAAGCTACTTAGGAACATTAGATGTGACTATAGCATCAAACTAATTAGTTGCCACTCCATTTCTATGAAGCTTCTAGGGCTTTATAGAAATGCAATATTTGCACTTCTCACTTGCTGCTGAGGCATTGAGGTTAAGCGGTCTCTGCTTTTTGTCTGCTTTCTTGCTGATGGGAAAGATTCCAGGGCATTGTTCGAGAGCTGCACAACCCCCTTATGTACCTGGGTAAATATTTTAAACAGTTGCACATTTGGACAACTTGCCACAAAGCATTAAGTGGTATTTAGGGTTTGCTTCAGCTCTGCTGCCAGGACCCTTGTAAAGAAAACCAAAACAACTTGTAGGTATTTGGGAATTAATTAATGCAACACTAAATAAAATAACAGCAAAGAATGAATCCTCCTATGAATGACAGCAAGAAGGCAGTGTGTTAGAAAGGCAAATAATACATGTGTGCCTATGCATATCTGCATGTATGTACACACATTTGTGTGCATGCATGGAGTGTGCACAATTCATGAGCTGTGCATACAGCAGATCCCATATATATGCATCTTCTAGAAACTAACTGGTGTTTGGTGTAAAAGGAATGAAAAATTGCATCTTGCATGGCAATCTTGATAGTTCAAGAGGCAAAATTGCAGGTTTCCCTTGTGAACAAGTGACTGGAATGGAAATAGTGGATAATCAGGTCAAATTTTCTACAGACCAGCTCCAGTTGGGAGTGAATACATGTTCGATGTGTGTAGTTCAGGAGAGGCCACAGAACTTTTGTTCATTCACTCTTGGCTACTGTAAAACCACAACCCATAATCTTTAACTTCTTATAAACAAAGTGAACCCAAATGCGCTAAAGATGAAATGTGCTGCACAAAGGGAACAGGTAAATTATCCTTTAATTTAGAAGGTCAGAGCTGTAAAAATTGTTTGGGATTTATGAATATTCAGTACTACAGCAAAAAGAGGCCTTAGTGCCTGGAAGTGGACACCCAAATTAGAAAAAAATTGAAAATAGGCTCCCTTGGGCTCCTATTGTAATGAGTGGAAGCGTTTCTGATACTGTCATGGGCATGACTGCCCAAATACATTAGTCACTGGTGAATCTTTTCTTATCGTTTCACAATTATTTGTGATTGGCTGTCACCTTTCTGCAATTATAAATATTCTAAGAGGAAACAATACAAATTAGAACTGTAGGTACCAGGATCTTTGTACTGGATGTATTTCTTTTTACTTTCTAAGTGTTCTTTTTCATATGAAAAGAGTCTTGCAGCTTTATCCTTATTCAAGTCTTTTCTTTTTGTATCTACTGGGGAGAAAACCATTAATTTTGAGGAATGGTGAGAGTAAGCCTTAAGCTGTCTTTGACATTTTAGTTTAACTTGAATAGGTTAATTTTTTTTTCTTTTTTAAGAAAACAAGTTGGTGGGAAGTGTGTTTTAACTGTGAGCGCCCGATTTCGACCATTAGCATAAGAAAAAAAGTTTTAGTGCATTTACTATTGTATTGAATGAAGAGTTCCAACAGTCAGGGAAAAGAAAGTAAAAGGCTGTAAAGAAATGATGGTCTATTCAGATTATTCAGCAGCCCAGAGCTCTGGTCATCTGCCTCTGAAATCTGTGATCGGGATATCACTTTTATCTTCCTGTGCCTTTCTCTCCTCTATTTCACATGTTCACTTTTGTCAAGGTTTATTGATCACGTTTTCTTCTCTGCAAATCTGTGGAAAATTTAATGAACCAAAAACAACTGAGAAATAAAAGGAACTTTTTATTCATTAGTCACTAGATTGAATTTTGTTCCATAGTCACTACCCTCTTGCCTCCCATGTGCCTCATTGTGTCACTCCTGCAGCGCTTACAGTATGTACAGTGGGGATGGCCACATTATTAATTCTCTTCCAGGGAAAAGTTTGTTTAAAGTTGTGAACTCATGGCAGCCCCAGCTCTGCTCCTTGGCTTTTCCCTGCCTTCCTGACATTTGGATTCTTGACTGTGGTGCTTCTGTCACTAAATACCTTTAAGTGTTTATTCGGCAGAGCATTTACCCCTTCAGGAATTAAATGTATTTGCTGCCTAGCAATTAAATCCAAATTTTAATGATTGCAGATTAGTAGTAGTTATTTACAGTCCTGATTGTTTTGGTCCTGTGATCCTTGTTCATTACACATCTGCTTTGCCGTGGTGCTGCCCCAGAGCGCTTTGTGATGCAAATGCTTTTGTTAACTTACAAATAGTTTCAGTATCTAGATCATCTCAGGTGACATATTTAAGTCGCTTCTTTTTTCCCAGATGGACTTTAAAAAAGCTGTAATTAAATGTGGCTTCCAGTATGATTACGCTTTGCTAACATTTTCCATGGAATGCTTTACTTGAACTCTGGTACTTTCTGAACTTGTCACTGGAAGATTTTTCAATAAACGCCCCTTATAACATTAATTTCATTTCATTTAGTGCAGCTTGTAAGTGTAGGGAAATGAGTTAAAATGAAGCATATATCTGCCTGAGAGATTACTTGGATGTTTCTTAATTCTTAAGAACTTTACTGCTACCCCATGTTAAATGCAAAGTCTAAGTCCCAGAGGAAGCAAAACCATAGAGTTCTGTAGAACAGTCCTAAATACTCTCCCAATGAATAGTAGCATCAATCCTGATACTTTTAAAGGATGATCTAAAAGCCACAAAAGGGACTCTGGACTTGGGTTTGTAATTTCAGCTATAGTGATGGCACATCTGTTTTTCTGTGCATGGAGTGACTCTGTTCTGTAGGAGTAGGCACTTGCAAGCTTTAGCTGCCTGTAAATCTAGAGAGAGGACTTTGTGCCCAGCAGAATGAGCCCTGCTGGAAAAATCTGGGCTTCTGGGGGGTGGGGGGGAATAGTAATAAAGCATCTCCCATCCCCTGTGAAATGTAGGATTTTAGTGTAGATAACCCATTTAGATGAAACTAATGAAATCTGTCCAGAGGAAGACAGACCCCTTCTGTGGGATGCTGTGCTGCTCAGGGGAAGCCGGTGCGGGTCCAGCCCCTCGGAGAGGAGCCCCCCGTGGTCACAGTCCCTCACCCCTGCCAGGAGGTGGCAAATACTCCCGGCAGGGCACCAGCTGGTTCTTCCCACAATCTGCAGGGGATGCTTAGCTGCACAGCGGAATTCCTGCAGTGGCACTGGGAAAACTTCCCGTGTTACCAATGCAATTCAGAAGAGTGGAGATTCTGTAATATTACAGTGCTGTGGTTTATATTCATCACTAAGAGCCTTAAATACCCAGTCTCTGGAAGTTAAATCCTGTTTTGTTTAAATGTATATTTGATGATTATAGTCTATTCAAGCAAGCAGATCACCTGGAAGTTGTTTAGCGCTGTGTTAAGCAGTTTGATTCCGTGATTCCGTCGCTAAAATTCATTGAAAACCCCTTGAAAACATCTCAGCATTTTTTTTTTCAGCTTGGAAAGTGGCATTCCTAGCTAGAATCAGTGTATTGCTCCCCTCCACGCTGACCTGAGGAGCTCTGTTAGAGCCCTTTTATCACACCGTCTTTAAAAGCAAGGTCTGTTGATTGCAACGGTGTTAAAAGAGCATCATTTCCCAACACCAAGATCGCTCCTTTTCACAGCAATGCTCAGCAATGCCCCTTTGTGCGGGGGACAATGCAATAAGTCAGACAGGACTTTCTGAGCCACCTCTATAAGGAACTGTAAGGGCTGCTGAAGTACACTTGTGTTAAGTTGAATTGATTGAAATTTAATGGCTGTTAGTAGCTATGAATGGTAATGATTTTCTAGAGTATCTTCACCATGCTTGACATTAATAACTGTAGAGTGTGTATGTGTGACGCTACTATGTTACTCATTTTTAAAGATGCTTTCTCCCAGCCCTCTTTCCCATAATTTAGTTGTTTTGATGCTTCAGAAAAGAGAAAAATCTTGTGCTTCGAAGAGCACGTACATCTTGTCAACATAATTTTGTGCTCAAGATTTTTATTTTTTCCAATTCTAACATAAATCAGACTACAATATAGTGAGAGTGATGAATTTGTTTTACATGCCATCAAGAATTAATGTTATGCAAATAAAAGCTTTACAGGTGCCATGATTTACTTAATAATTTCAAGTTCTAATATTTAAGCTCATTCATTATGTTTGAGTAAAAAAAATAACACAGCATGTTCATATTTTAAAACGTGAAATGTGAGATTTGTGTGCATTTGCTGTGTGTAGTTGCTGTGTAAGCACATTTGATGGCTAAGAAAGAATCAATCAGTGTTTGCGTTCGGCATCCTAAGCCCGTAGATGTTACAGAGACATTTCAAAGAGAATAATCAAATATTTGTATGTAAGGAGAGGAAGAGGGTGGTGAAATATCCTTCACAGATACAAAGAAGCAGAAAACCGCCAAAGAAAACTTTTCTGGCCTTCAGAATTTGAGCGGGGCAGCACAGTTTTGCTATGCAAAGTGGCCTTTATTTCATCCTGAGCCGTTTGCTCCCAGACCTGCCGCCTTTGCCGCGCGGGCAGGATGCACTGAGGAGCTGGTGAGAGCTGTAGGCATCCTGGGTCAGAGGTGAATGGGAATGTGATGGCAGGGTTTGCAGGCTTTGATATGATTTTTAGTGTGCTTCCCAAAGGCTAAGGACAAGGGGGAGAAAGTTTGACACATAAATACATCTTGAATCTCTGAAGATAAGAATAGATTTTGATTTTATTTCTCAAAAATTGAGGTCACAGTGGCCTGATGACAGGCTGAAAGCCCATCACTCAATTTTTTTTCCTGTTTCTTACTTTTCTTTATATTTTTTTTCTATATGAACAGACTGATTCTTATTTTTGATACATTGTACACATCGAGTTAGTGACAGCATATTCAGGTTTTGAAGTTTGTGGCCCCAGGATCAAGGTTTAGCACCAGCATTCAGGCCTCCCTGCCCAAACAGTAGTAATTTTACTATTGATAATGCCATAAAAGAATCAAACCTCTTAAATTTGGTAACAGTGAATTAAAAGTGAATCTTTATAAAATGCAAGAGGGTCACATTTCTGGGATTGCTACAGCTCATAGTTGGGGGAGTAGGCTCAAGAATTGCTCCTTGACCTCTTCAAGTGCAGGGGACCATTGGCCAGGGAGCAGAGTGGTACTTGGCTTTCAGTAATTTTGACAACTTCTCCTTTTGCTCTGTGTTCTTGAGGAACTTGGAGGAGAAACTCATTCGGATGCCCCATTCAAGCCAAGGATTTAGCTGGGTGTTAAAGGGCCATTTGGGAAGTGGCACACAGTGTATGTACCGAGATCAAGTTAATTATGTTGCTTTGGCAACCCCAGCTTTGGTATTTCCTGGCTAGGACTCGTTGATGGAATCATATTCCAATATCTGGAGTCATCAACACTAAAATCTTCTACAAAACCAGGTCAGTGTTGTAAAAAAGTTGCAGAAAAAAGAGATGGAGGATTTTTCTGAGAGTGTTAACAATTCATTGTTTTACATGCTTTGTGTTGAAGTAAGTTTCTGTTTAGAATTTTAAAGTATAATTCCATTGTAGGAAATACAGTAGCAATATAATTGCTTTTACAGTGGACTCCAAGTGATTGTTTTAGAATTCTTTTTGTGGAGAATTTCATTTGCATTTTGAGGTTTTGTTTCAATTCACAATAAGTCATATTTGGAAACCTTACATTTCTTTGTAACTGCAGTAACTGGATTCTTAACTTACTGCTTCTGAGAGCTGTAAGGGAGCAAAAGGGCTGAGCACAGCACATGTGTTTCTGAACCACGGCCATGGCCAATTTTTCATGCTTGATTTATTGTGTGTGCAGTTGGGGTCTTTCCCCCATTTTCTGCAGAGAAAAGGGAATGAGGAGGGAAATATTGTGCGTATTGGGGTTGCATTATCCCAACAAAGCTTGCAGTTCTTTAGAGACCTTGCTGCAGCACTCTAAATCTACATTTCCTATTTGAGAAAATGTTCCTATTTCTGCATATAACTCCAAGGCCTCTGGCAGGGGTTGGTAAAATTTAAACTATGTGTTGGACTTCTTTTGAGAAATTGACTGATGCTGGAGGTGATTTCATCCCTCTGGGTCCAAGCACATGGGGGAAGTGGGCATTGAAAGACAAGTCTAGATCTGTGTTGAGAGGACGGGGATGAAATGGGGCAGTGCTGGTGGTTGCACCATTCTCCCAGGAGCATGCACGGTGAGGGGTCTTCCTCTTCTCCATTCCAGAGGGCATTTCCAAGGTGCAGATGGCAGGAGCATCTTTGCCAATGCATTTGTTTCCTTTAATCTCTTCTCAGGGTAGAGGGACACCTGAGAATCAGACTCCGCCCAAGCTGTTGAAGGTGGGAGATGAGATTGGCTTTCTTGGTAGAGAGGAACTCACTGCTTGTGAGTTGGTGTTGCTCTCTGCTGCCCACTTTGGGCTGGCCCATTTCTGGTCACTGTGGGTTTCTCTGCACTGGATGTTGGCTTTCCAGGGACGCACTGCCTCAGTTTAGGCTGGAAACCTTTAGTGCATTGGGTACAGTCAGGTGATGAAATGTTCCAGCTGTCAGACTGAGGAAGGGGACACAGAACAACTTGGGACCCCTAACCCTGGTCATTTTGGTGTCTTCCTCCATTGCTGTTGAAGATGCAACTTTTCAGCCTCCTGCCATCACCCCACTCCCTCCTCCTGTTATTGCACGTGGAATAAGTAGTGCATTCATGGGGTTTGCCAGAATCAGATCTCCAGTGAAGTGTAAGACCCTCCAGTGGAAGTGAAGAAGGCAACCACTTGGGATGTCTTCTTCAAAGTGACTTCTCCCTCCTTTGCTCAGTCACTCTCTTCTGCTGGCATGGTGCAGCCCAGGAGCTGCTGCCTGGGACTGGCAGGCTGTTAGCCCTGCTCTAATGAAGGGGGAGCAGTTGGGGGATTTTATCTGGTTTATTTTTTTTGCTCTCTTGCCATGTGTTGTTAGGTTGCTAGGATGAGGTCTGTGGTCCTGGTGTGCTTTCTGGGTGTGCTAAACCACTTGTCCCACGAACCTCCCGTGTAGGCTGGATGGGGAGTCCTTGGTGCAGCAGTTCAAACAGAGTGCAGAGCTGCAGGTGCTCTTTTGCTGGCTGAGTGCTTCAAATGTCACACCTATCCTCGGCTTAACATCTGTGCTCTTTCAACATCTCATGTGAGCTAATGCAGTTTAGGCATCACCCATTTCTCTCTCTCTCCCTGGAGGTTACAGATTTCCAGACACCCTTGAGATGGAGTTTTAAGGTCATCAGTGGCATTTTTAGGTCACAGAACTGCAGGACCTTGTCTTCTTGCCCGCTAATCAAATGACTAATTAGTTCATATATCGCTGCTGTTATCTTTCTCTCTAGCTTTGGTTCAGCTCTGCAGGATGAAGCCTGCTAGGAGATGACATCTGAGAATTACTTGATTGGAAACTTAGAGGCAGATATGGTCAAGGGAGTCTGTATGAGCAATCACTGGTGCCGGAGTTAGTCTCTGTACCCCAATTCATCCATGTGTATTAATGCATCTGTCAAAGCACAGTACTTAAAAACAGCTTTGCTCTAAGCCTTTCTATGATTATGGCAGTGAATACTCAAAATTTGCAGTACTCTTAATTCCATTGTAATTTGAGTAATATGCACAAGGCTGTATTTTAACAGATGTAGCTGTATACATATATTTTAATTTATTTTAATCTGTGAGCAGTTTTACATCTGGGCATTTTATCCTGCACCCTCTTAAATGCTCACAAATAGGGACTTGGGCAGTGCAAGCCTTTGTGCGTATCACAGCCACATTAACCCACTTTATTTCACACTTTTCTCAGGTGTTGATGGCATCTGGTTGCGACAGATGCTTTCTGATAAAGCCTTCAGATCAACATGCCTTTGGAGACATCAGTGCTCTGTGTTGGTACTTGCAGACTGCTGTATCCAAATACTCTTCTTTAATTGTCTTATTAAGTAGAGAATTAAGCTGTGTGCTTTGACTGTTTTGGTGCCAGTGATTCTTATTGCAGGCTTTGGCACGGCACCACATTGTGTTTTAAAGAGACAGCATCACTTTAATGATGTGGGAATTGAGTTGGAGGATAAAAAATCCGCTGAGAAAATGGCTGACTGAAAGTACAGTACGTAAAATCTGATTTTATGTTCCACCCCTCAGACTATTAGGTGGGGGGTTTAGTTCAAATGCCTGCAATGATTTAAGAAATAAAAAGCAGAAATTCTCCCTGCTGCCAGACCACAGGCTCCTCAGCGCCAGACTTGCAGACGAATGTCACATGTTGCTGTATGTTTTGAAAGCATACCATGTGTTATTCTTTAGCTGTCTCAGTCTTCCCCCCCAGCTATATCATCTTCCCTCTAGCCAATCTCACAGAAAAACTTCTAATGAAAAAACTTTCCATTCCCCCCGTCCAGCACAGACCCTAGGATGTGTTCCCCTGTACCTGTCAGTCCACGTGAAGGTCTCTGCCCACAAACTTGCAGAAGTGATTTTAACTTGACTTCATGTAACTCTGCCTCTTATGCTTTAAATCAGGCACTTTTGACACTGATATTGCAGCTTATGTTGTGCGTTAGGATCAAGAGCTCACAAATGACTAAACATATGGTTAAAACTTTTTTTTCATGAAATATAATATGTTTCAGTTTAACTCAGCTGTGGGTCTAGATAACAAACCTCCACAGTTTGCCATTAGAATAATTGCATTTCCAGAAACAATTTTTTGCTCCTTCTTTTCTACTGTCTTGGATTAATGTTTCCTCCAGCTAATGACAGGACTGGACATGCAGACTGGATTAGAGCATAGTGTGAGTACTATGAGCTGAACATGCTGGCATCTCGCTTTATTGCCTGCAAGGTTAAGCGGTTTACTGTGAGGTCGCAAGAAGTAAACTGAAAGCAAAAAGGCAAATTAATCCAGATCTCTTGGGTTCCGTCAGTGACGAGCGTGGCTCCCAGGGCATTTGCCTCTGAAATGTTGTTTTGCCCGTCCCCCCAGCCCGCAGCAGTGGAGCTTTCTGACTCATGACCAACTTGTGCTTAAATGGGAGGTCAGAGTCCAGCCACCCCTCGGGTAGCCGGGTGTCACTCCGGCAGCGTGGCCATGGGATGCCGCTCCTCCTCCTCATCTGCAGTGCCAGGATGAACGTGGCAGAAAAGTTGGCAGCAGCAGCCTGGTGCTGCAGCTCTCCTGAATGGCAAAGGCTGCTTTGCATTAGAGCTGCTCCCTGGGGCTGCCTCCTTGCAGGAGGTCTGCTCCCAATTTCAGCAGGGGTAGGAAGCAGCCAGCACTTGTGCTCGACATCTCTATTAAGTTCACTGTACCAAGGAAAAAACCAGCTACTCAGGAAAGCCACTGCTTGGGTTTCTGCAGAAAAGAGAGTTGAATTGGTCCAGTGGCAGAACTGCAGATCACTTCTCTGATAAGCAAGAAGCTGCTGGGGAATAATGTTAGGATAAAGGATAGGGCTGCAAAGACCAGAGCAGATGGTGCAAGGGATCGTACATGCATCACACCCACGTGTGCTAGCTAGATCACTGCTGAAAATTCATCATACTTTATTTGTATTCCTTTTATTTTTCCTTTTTGTTTGTTTATTTGTTTGGAGTTATTTACTGTTTTTTGGTTTGGTGTTTGGTTTTTTTGGTTTTTTTTTTGTTTTTTTTTTTTTTTTTCTTTTTAACACTGCCATGAATGGGATTTATGCACGTACCTGCATCCAGCTGTACCTTGTACTTGTAGGTGGTATTTCCACCTATGAGCTTAGGTGCTGAGTGTGCCATCTGATGTCACAGTTTGCAAGTGGACTGGTCATACTGGGCACTGAATGAGTCTGCTCACTTATTGCACACAAAAGCTTAGATTTGAATCCATGTTGGAAGGCTGGATGACAGCCTGTGTCTTAAGCGTGTTGGGCTTGTAATTCTCTTTTCAGTAGAAATGAAAGATTTATTGGTTATCTATGAAAACAATAATAGAAAGTTTGTGTTTCATGCTTAGGTATAGTTATGAGTGTGGTGCTTGAATGATGAGGTGTACTGTGTTCAGAAAGAAACCTGGTACCATCCCACATAAATGCAGGGCTTCCACTGGACTGTGTCTCTGACAGATCAATTTGACAACTCCTGCTTTACTGGGACCCCAGTTCCTCATGTTTCCTGGGGAGCTGCAGTGTTCAGCTGGACTCAGCAAACCAGCTGTGTTGTAGTGGTAGAAATATTGCAGGGACGTGGCAAGTGCCCTGCTGGGACCACCAGCCTCAGGCAGAGTGACTCCTGGATAGGGAGCTGACTGTATAGCTTGTATCTGTGGGGAGGAAAAATGGGTGTTGTGTTTCTCCTCTTGAAGTCAGTGTGAACTTCACCAGAGTGCCACAACTTCTCAAATAGGGTGGATGGTGGCTTAGCCACTTCACCCACCAGCTCCCTCAGGACCCACAGCTCAGACCCTTAGAAAAACCAGGAAATGTGGCAGCTCACCAAGGGTACAGGGCTGCTCTTTGTATCCCAGGTTCATGGCAAAGAGCTAGTGAGTGATGACTGCTTTGTGAGACCAGGTGTGACCAGGAGGGCACGTCCTGCCTTGTGTGTCACCAGTTGCCTCTTACATGGACCCCTGTGACCTGTTTGTACTGATGTGTTAAATCTGGATCGTGGGCCTTGGAACCATGCAGAGTTTGTACTGGAGCAGAATAGTGACTTACCCTGCAGCCTTCCACAAGCAGTGATACACACTCTGCTTCCCTGTGCTTTGTCTGCATACAAGTAGGCAGGAGCATTTCAAGATAATTGCTGTAAACTGGAAATGTTCACCATTCTAAGGATTTGCATGGTTGGGACAGACCTTTCCTTTGTGACAATGTCATGGTGGCACATGAAAAGCTACTTGAACCTGATCCTCTTGATTTATGAAAGAACTGGTTGTAAGTCTGATTATTTCCCATGGGGCTTCTCAGAAAGCAATGCTTTCCCTGCCCTTTTCTTATCTGAGGGAGCCCTTCCTGTGGCCTGCAAAGATCACCTTACCTTCAGGGCATTTGTGGGACATGCATGTATTACAGTTCTAATTGGTAACAATACCTGCATGGGTTATCTTAGAAAAACTATTGCATTATTATGTAGGAAGTTCATAAAACTTTCACTGTCTATTTTTATAAGGGAGATCTTTGCCTTAAATTTGTTGCTCTTTAGCAGAAGAGCCAGTGCCCCAGCAGAAGAGGAGTCTGGAATGTGATGTTATCAGCTCTCTGCTCTGCTAGACCTGCGGGCTGGTACAAAACCACAGCCAGCCCCGAGCAGGCGCTTGGCTCATGAGTAGTTAAGGGACATGAAGGGGTCCCAAGGACACAGATGCACAGACAACCTGGTGGCAGCTGGGAAAATACTGTGGGGGAAAGAAGGGATGTAAGACACCAAACCTGTAGGGAACCAGTCTTCATTATTTCTGTAACTTGTCTGACTACTTGTGCTCTTTTATTAACATTTTATTACAGCAAAAGTGAATAGAATAAAAATAGTCTAAGTGCCAAGGGGATAAACAGGAATTAAAAGGATTAAGTTCTGAACACTTTACTGCTTTTAGAAAGATGTTATTTGATTTACTAGCTTAAGTTAAACTTATATGACCAAATTACTTCTTAACTTAATAATGACTTGTGGGGTAAAAACCCCCATCTGTTTAGGTGTTTTAGGACTTAATCCAGAATACATCATAACTCTTTAGGCCATTATGGAAGAGTGGAGCAGCTATTCTTTGTGTCATAAGCTAAATGAGTGCTGACGGGGATTTGAGTCTTCTGGAAGTCAGCATGACCTGCATGTGGTGTAGGTAGAGATAACAACTCAGCGTGTAAGATAGCAAGGGAACTATTCCCAGTGTTACATTAGCTTTGTTGCCAACTGTGATATTTTTGATTGTTTTATTTTTCATAAACTCTTGAAATACTTTAAGATAACTTGTTGGGGTTTTTTTAAATATTAAAGTCTTTGTTTTTGAAAGACAGCTCATGGAAAGTTGATGACTGACAGTGGCAATTCTGTTTGAGATCACCTGCAAGAAACTTTTCTCCTGATACCTGTCAATATAGTCAAGCCAAGCTCCTGCCCTTTATAAGGGCTCAGAGTTGCTGGCAGTTTGTGTTGGTTTCCTCTGAATCGACAGTGCTTGTTTGTGGCTCTTTCTTCCCCCCACAGCTCCTCACACAGCACACTTGCATGTTGGACAGAGTCCAAATTTCCTCCCTCCTGGGGATTCCTTTGCTGTTAATTTAAGTGATGGCAAATGCAAACTTCTTGCCAGAGCTTGCTGTGTGTTTTTTGGATGCTTTTTATAGCTGTTCCCTGAGGGGTCAGCTTTTGTCCTTCCCCACCACGCTTTCTGCTGTGGGGAGAGAGGCCTTGAACTGGAGCTGATTGGTCCCACCTGGCTTTGAATGCATCTCTGACATGGCTTCGGGACCTCACTGTCTTTCACAGTTTTTGAAGACTTTTGCTTTGTTGTTTTTTGTACAAAGCTGAGCTTTATAATAACTTGAGTGTATATGTAATCTTAAAAGCAGAATTGATCATTCATGCCTCTAATAGAGTCTAAGTTCATATTAGATGATTTTCTGCAGCACTGTGACCTGATGATTTTAGATGCTACATGAAAGTTACAATTAAAGAGGAAAATTACTATTTTTAATAGGTATGCAAAATAGCTTTTCTCTTCAAAAGTCATGTGGTGAAGACATGGTGCTAATATGAGACAGAGTGAATGTGTTGAAGAGAAGTGAGTGCCCATCTGCTGTACGCCTGAACTGTAGAGTTGTGGGATATCTTCTCAAACTGGGGATGTTCAAACAGATCAGAGCACCGAGTCTCCTTTTTTAGGTAGACCAGCAGTAGCCAGGAAAGCTGAAAAGCAGCTCTTCAGTTTGAAGTCATATGTGCCTTTGCTCATTTCCCTTCAAAAGGTCTGCCCTTGTCACCAGAGGGGATTTGAGTGCCTCCCTCAGCCACAAGTTCTGCTTCCCAGGGTTATTCTCCAGGGCCTTTGTCCTGCTGTGAGGTTTGTGCTTGCACAACTGAGAACCCGTTTAGTTGTGGTTTTAGCCCCTGTCAGCTGTTTTCAGCAGTCCTCCTGTGATTTGTCCAGACAGTTTTGTTGAAGGAGCTGTGCAGCAGGACTTGTTCACAGGACAGGGAGAAACAACACTGGCTTTATGGAGATGCACATGTTGGAGGAATGTCATCTGTTTGTGCTTCATTTTGCACTGGGGTTCCTCAGGGCAGTGTGTGTTCTGTGATCATCTGGGCTGTTGTAGAAGACAGAACATTTGATTGAGCACAGAGGTTTGTAACACCAGCACTGCATAGCTTTGGTGTCCAATTTGTGTTGAACTGAAAGTCTCTGGTGGAATCAGAGAACCATAGGAATGCTCTGTGAGGGCACTTGGTGAACTAGTGGAAATGATGGTGAAGGAGTTCTCCATTGTGGCATCCTGGATGGCGAAATAAACCCTCGAGTCTGGAAGCAGTGTGGTGGGCAGAGTCAGCGTTTGGGGAAGGTGACTTCTGGAGACCATGCAAGAAGCAGCACAGCACCTTAAAATGGGATTCAAGTAGAAAGAACAACTAGGTTATCTGGCGGAAAAAATCCAGTGGAGTGAACATCCAGGGTGCAGCATCTGTTGGGATACCTAGGTCCTCGGTAATTAATAACTGAGCATGAAGGTCTTGCAAATTTGCTGCTTTTCATAACCTAAAAAGACACCCCCAAAAAAGGTTTGCTTGCTTGTCCTGTGCTGAGGCAGCAGATGGGACTGAAGACACAGCACTGGTAACTGCAGAAAGTGTAATGCATTCAGGTCTGCTTCACTCCATTACAATAGAGATTGACAAATTGGAGAGAGTTCAGGAGAAAAAAAGAAGTAACCAGAGAGCTTGAGGGATTGACTTACAAGAGAAGACCGAAAGAGCTGAATATAGATAACTTGGCTAAAGGATGACAAATGGGGTGGTTGAGATATAAATCTACAAATATCTGAAGGGTGTAAACACCAAGGCTATGAAGAATTATTTAGAGTGGTACAATGGGGTGTAACTAGAAGTAATGGGATGAAATTTAAGAGAAGGCAAATTTCAGTTGAATAATGGGAGAAGCTTTTTGACAGTGTGATGTATTAAGCCATGGGCTGCTTTTCCAGCAGTAGTCGTGTTGCTCAGTGTTTAGGGCACAACCCTGTTTGCTTAAGAAGACAGAGTTTTCCAGAGTCTTTATTAGGACAGTTTCAAATCATGCCTTTTGTGTTTTATGTGTTTGATGCAGAGGCATGCAAACCATACACCAAAGCTGCTGTGCCTCTCCACACATACACCATGTCTGGGTGTGACAGAGCAGCTCCTGGTGTTGTGGTGGTGGAGGTGATGTCAGGGGTGTGAGCAACCCCTTGAGCCACAGCTGAGCCCAGATGGCCCCACTGGCACGGCAAGCTTGGCCAGGTCAGTAGTATCTGCTCTTTGATCAGGACCTTCTTTTACCTCCCTCACTCCTCCCATCCAGGAGCTGTAGTGTTACCTTTTGGGGGTTAGTTCACTTACGGTCTCTGGAATAGATATCAAAGTTATGCTGCAGCTCTGCACCAAGAAATCTCTCACTTTGCTTCAAAGAAATCAGGACAAACAAGCTCCCATTGATGCACATGGTCTATGATCTTTTATAAATCTACAATACTGTACCTTAACTTT
Source organism: Ammospiza caudacuta (assembly GCF_027887145.1). Taxonomy (NCBI): domain Eukaryota; kingdom Metazoa; phylum Chordata; class Aves; order Passeriformes; family Passerellidae; genus Ammospiza; species Ammospiza caudacuta. The sequence goes on from NC_080600.1 coordinate 32,290,588, forward strand.
TCTTTAGAAACTCCCATTTCTTCTTCTGCTTTTCACTTCACTTGAAATGCAAACTAAGGTCAGAGGATCACTTTCCTACTGGCAGAACACAGTGCATTGTCTGTCATTTTAAAATGTCCTCCACAGTAACTGAGGAAAGATTTGTTTCTCTACTCTTTATGCTTAAAAGTGACTCTTGAATGCTTTTTGCTTTTCCTAATCTAGAAGGGCTAAATTAGAAAATTAGGATAACTAGCTGTGTAAATCAAGTTAGTGTTATCTCAACTAAAATGGTAGCATGGGGAAGATGGCAGATTCATGTAAATAGAGAAACAAATGCAGTTGTAGCACTTAGCACACACTGGAAACTTGGCTATTTTGTTGAAGAGAGGGAGGACAGAAAACTTTAAAGCACTGGCATTCTTGGAGCATAAATGAGACAAGCTGAAAGTGTCTTTTATAATTGTTCTTAAATGTGTTTTGTATTGCTCATGCTGTCCCTGAAGGGGTCTGTGTCCATAAGCTTCAGGGAAATTTCTGAATTCTATCCTCTCTGTCTGTGGGGAAAAAGAACTGCTGAAGGGTTTCATTCTCCTCTGCATGGGGATGAATATTTTTCTTGCTAAAAAATGCAGTTTTGATCTCCTCAGAAATAGATTAATTTGGTGGATGATTTTCATGGGGAATTTTGTATGTGGGGAAATGTCAAAACAATTGTGTCTTCATTGCATTCCCATTACTGAGGGCTGTGGTGAGAGTACACTCCTGGAGAGGAGAGCTTTGCTTTGAACCACTCTTCACATCCAGACCAAGAGTGGATGTGTGCTCAGGCCCCATCGTCTCAGGAGAGCAGCATAACCACTAAGCTACCTCAAGTTTGCCACCTTAATCTAAGTGGTTTCCATTCAGCAGAAATAAATCATTTATGTCAGTATGATTCCAGAATTATTTTTAAAAAATTGTTTGGTTTCACTGCTGTGCAGGAGTATCAATTATCCTCCCTACCTTATTTCTGAGGCCACTTTAAAAAGGAATTTTAATTATGCAGCTGGGGGTCTCTAATAGCATTTGCAGGAGACATCACTGGAGTTTTTTTCCCCTGGAGGTTGATTGATGATACTTTTGTACCTCTATTAGTAGACTTAGGCCCAACCCATTTACAAGGCAGACTTTCCAGGCAAGCACTCCTCAAGAGGACAGTGTAAACCTGGTCAGGTTTCTTTTAATTGTTGCTGCAAACTTCTCTGAACCTTGACAGTAAAAGACATCTTTGTAAAAGCAAGCCTGAGCAACTGAAGGAAGTGTTTGGGGGGAAAGGATACCTCGGAATAAACTGCAGCAAATTTTGGGGTCACCACAGTAGTGCAGGCCAGTTTTAACTTCACAGCAGGGCTGGATTATGATCTGGAGCATTTGGAGTATTCCCACTCTTGTTGGTCTGAGTTGATAACCTGCACCTGGAGGGCCAGGAGATGGGTGGGAGCTATGAAGCACCAGCAGGAGCAGCAGAAATGCAGCTCCCAGAAGTCCTGGATTGCAAGAGCCAGCCTGTGCAGGATAGGATGGCAGGCTATAAGGCACAGTAAGCATACTTTTTTGTCAGTGTAAGAAAGGAAAAGGCTGCCCTTCCTCCTTATCTGTTGAGGGCAATGAAAAATCTTGAGCCAGCTTGTGCAGTGAAAGGATTAATTTACTGTGGATGTTTGATTAATAAAGCAGTAGTCTATCTCATTACATTTACCCATAGTAACTGCAAAAGAGTTTCAGATGTGCGTGGCCTTTGCTGCTCTCCCCCTGCTGTGAAACAGATGTCTCACTGCCCCCAGAAAGGACAGATCAGCACCCAGACCCTCCTTCTGGCAGGACATGAGGAGAAGCCAAAACTGAGGCAGGGAGTCAGCCCAAGTGCAAGGAACATGCCTTTCTTTTTCTTCTACAATATGAGAAAACATAAACGAGTGTGCATGAAAACCAGGCAATGGAATCAGATTATATTGACTTAATATAAAGTGTTAGTTTTCTTCAGCAGCATTTAAAGGTTGGAAAGTCTTCAGCTAATTTTGCTGACAGTTGCACTGTTTCTTTACTGTCTTTTGTCCTTTTCCAGGGCATCTATCCTTCATTACTCCATACTAGTGCCCTGCCTTTATCTCTTGCAAGTCCTGCTCCTCAGTCCAGCACTGTGGGCCTCCAAGAGTAAATGTTTATAATGTTCATTTAGCTTTCAGTGAAATCTCTTCCAGCTTTCAAAGAAAGCTCTTTAGTTTGGTCTGCACAGATGTAAACTTTCAATAGGAGAAATTCTCTGTGTTCAGCTAATGGCTTCAGGACACTAAGTGCTGCTGATGCGAACTGTAGTTCAGTGTCCTTGTAGCTTCATGTAAAAACTATGTGCTACCTCTGATTTTGAGTTTAAGCATCCATAAGAGAGGATTTAGGCCTTCTGTACATGCAGCATATACTAACAGTACCTTATTTTTGTTTATGTATAAATAAGATGTCTCTCCACAAGATCTGTTGGAAGCCAAGTATGGGGTTTAAAAAGGGAATAAATAAGCAATGGAACAGTAATTCTGTCATAAGGTGCATTGTGTCAACAGAAGTTTATTTTATTTACCTCTTAGAGTAGGAAGTGCTCTGACTTGTTAGTTTGTTTTTGCTTTCTGATGTGTTGGGTTCTAACATGGTTCTCAGTGACTTTTGTATTCTGTTTTCCCAAGAAAAGCCTTATATCACAGTTTCAGTTATTTTCCTTGGCAAAACTTAGTATTTTATTTATTGTTAGCTGCCATAAGTTATAGATGAACTAGCTCACGCTTAGAGCTACATATTTCACTCACTTAGTTTGCACATTAATTTAGAAAACTGAGGAGATGGTAGCAGCCATAGGTGATGGAAGTTTTTCCCCTGATGCATTCTCATTTCACAACAAATCTAGCTGTGACTGAAGGGCTAAGGGATGTTGTTTCTTTCCATCAACACCCATACAAGTATTTTCTTCCCATATGTCTCAATGTGCTTTAAAGAAATGCTTGAATATTATATACCAGATGCTTCTGTTAAGAAGCTGAGTCACAGATGGACAGTCAGGGGTATCAGGACACCTGATAATAGTGTCAGAGAATGGGGGCTCTTTGCTCCCTGTCTTGGGAATTAGACCACTACTTCATGGTCCCCTCCTGCCCCACTGCAGAAGTGACCTAAGGTCTGCAAGAATTTCAGAATCCTATATTCTAATGCAGAACAAATGTTCCAGGATTTATTGTGATGTCCACAAAATCAGCTGTCTTTGCAGTATGTCCACTCTGGATGAATCATTTCTTGTCACTTTTCTCTGACAAGATGGCAGAGTGAGTGGCCGTAACTCTGAGCTGTGTCCTCCACGTCTCCCCTGAGGGCCAGGAGGAAAGGGCAGTGCTGGGACTGCGTTCCCTTGGTGTGGTGCAGCTCCAGCATTCTGAGCAGGCATCAGATGAGCAAGTGATACGGCAGGTTCAGCTGTGTCTTGGCAGTTCACTGGTGAGGCTGAGCAGCCCAGGTCTGGCCAGCCCCAGCCCAGAGGTGCCTCAACGTGCTCCACACACAGCACAGCCATGTCTGTAAATGACTTCCAGAGCTGCAGGCTGGGGACTTACACTAGACTAAAACTCCCTTAGGAATGTAGAAGTAGAGGTGGAATAATTAGCAACCAACCAGCGCTGGACCCCTGAATTGGTCTACCTCTGCTATGGTTTACACCGATAAATTCTGATAGCTGTTGTAGGGCCATGTGTGTATGGGAGCAGGGGGAGGAGGAGAGAATTTCTGGTAGTGATCAAACTGCATCTTAAACTCTGGTTTGTGTTGAGCCAGAAGGGTTTAATTATATATATGTAACATGCAATGAAAAGCAACATGGGTCTTGGGTAGACCATATGTCTTAAGTGCTGCTTGGGATCACTGAGAGCTGCAGAACCAAACTTTAGATTTTGGAGATGTGGTTCAGACACAGAATTGTGCTGGTGTCCCTAAACTTTCCTGGTTTTGAATAACATTTTTGTAGCTGAGGTTTTGCAAGTATGAAGCCTGAAGCCAGCTTAAGGAAAGTTTATGATGTGAAAATTAAGTTTTCTCTAGTAAGCTGCAGTTTGTCAAAACAACTGCACACATTCCTGTTGGGCTGGAGTTTGGCAGCATGCAAAGATTGCATCTCTCTCTTTGAATATCCAAAGAAAATGGAAACCTGGCATGTTAATCTTGCATGGATTTCTGCACATCCCTTTCAACAGCTTGGATAAGCTCCTCTGCTTTATCACACATTTTCCCTTGTGTTATGAATCACCACCTTTTCTTCAGGCTGTTCGCATACAGGATTCTTCCGTGTTTGGAAGTTAGTGTGTTTGACTAAGGGGAACAAAAAAGGTTGTAAAGGGACTTGCCCAAGGATAAGACAGATCTCAAATTTGGTTGTCTGACAAGAAACGAATTGTCATATAATTGGAGCTGGTGCTAACTGACATTTCTACTTTTGGGGAAAATATTTTGTGAAAATTCATTCCATTTTCCAACAGACCTCTTAAGAGGGTCTCACAGAGAGGAAATTCCATACATTTTTTGCTCTGGAGCAAAAAAAAAAGAAAACCCAAAAAACCAAAACTGGTTTTAGTTGATTACTCTGAAATGAAAGAGAACAGCTGTCTGCTCCAACTCCCCACTCCCAGGGAAGGAGGCCTTAAAGCCCCCCTTAAGCCTCATGTAGAGCTTGGATTCATGGAGCTCTCTCAAGCTTTGTGCTCCTGCCAGCAGCTTGGGACAGGCATCCCAGCTCCCAGGTGCAGAAGGCAGTCCATGAGGTGGGTTTTCCTGGGAATAGAAGCTGGAGAGTTTGGGTGTGTTCCTGGACAGCTGCTGAGGAAAGAAGCAGCGTTCTGACCCAGCCCACGAGCAGTTACCTCTGACTGATGCACAGCCATAGACATTTCCAGTGTGGACAACCTGATGATTTCAATTGGAAATCTCTTGTGACAGGAGCTCCTGACCTCTTTTACACAGGTTTTGGTGTATATGCAATGTGCAGCATATTGCTGATAAAGCTGTACAGGGCCATTAAGATTTGGAGTATTGCTGGAGCAGAGCTCAGTTGGGGAATCTGCTTTTGCAGGTCACTGTTTGGATTGGAGCTTAATGGTGGTATCCAAGCAGTTGTAAGCAGGAGATCAATAAACCAGAAATGTCTGAGTTATTCCCTTTCTGCTTTGTGACCTCGCTATTTTAGAGCTTTCCCTTTTATGAAACTCACCCCGTGTGAATTCGCTCACAGCTGTAAGAGCGATTTAGTTCCACTCATTAGTGATGAAGCAAAGGTCCATAATAAAAAAGAAAGGATAATACATCACCTAATGTATTTTTTCCCCGGCTTGATGCATATGGAGCACTTTAAAGTATTAGTTGTTTTCAGATATAGTAGAAGTATTGTGTGTTTTGGAAAACGTAACTGCGTAAGTAATAGGAGACCTCAGCCATATGCTTCACTATTAAATCTTTTCTGAGAAGTATGGAGAAACGTGTTTGCTCTGCGTGTGTTTGTGTGAGTTATGGGCTGTGCAGATCAGCAAAATGCAAATTAGCAGTCCTCTACTGTCCTGTCATATCTCGACTCGCAATAGCAGAGTTCAGAAGTTCATTGCTCGGGGGAGGCAAAAAAAGGGAAAAAAAAAAAAAGAAAGTTTGCTCTGACTTACTTGTGCCTTTATGAAGACTGTCTGGAGCTAAATAACCCCTGGTGAACTTGTATCCTCCACCCCAGCTGCAGCCTTTCAGCTCCAACAAAGACCACTCACTAAATCCAGGAAATGGAGCGGCGCGTGGGTGAGTGGCTGACTCCGCATTCACACCCTGCCCGTGTTCCGGGGGAGCTCTGCCCAGCCCTGCGAGCAAAACCCTCCGCATGTGCGCCTGGAAAAAATAATTCCTCACCATCCACAGAAAGCTGCACTTTCCATTGAGTTTTTCCAGCAGTGCAGCTTTGTAGAAACCACAATAAAAACATGGGGCTGCAGGAGTTTTATTCTTTACATTCCTCACTACACAAAAAGCAGCACCAAATGTTTTTCTGGAAGTAGGATTTCCAGCCATGGAGCAATGATTTAGGAGAGTGAGAATATCAGTTTCCAAGAATGTTTCGTTTGGAAAACTTTGAGATTTACTTGAGACATCACCAATCTATCTCCTGCGCTTTGATTACTCCGTTTCCACATACATTTATTTAGCCACCGGCTGTTGTTCTTTTACCCTCGAAAAATCTGTTTTGATGCCCCTAAACATCGTCGTCTTTGTTATGCTAAGGCGGGAGATAGAGCGGCATGCAGAGAGAGAGATAAAAGCAGTGTTGTTTTGTGGATCCTACGCAGTGTACTTTGCAGGAACTTTAAAAATAATTTGCACAGTGCTCCACAGTGGGATAAATGTTCTCTAAGATCATTTACAAAACACGAACAAAAGAATATTAACAAAGACGAGTAAGCACAGATTTCCTCGTTTCACAGGTGAAGAAACAAAGCTTTGTAAAACTTATTTGTTGATACAGGGCCTGGTCAGGGTTAAAAAGGGTGAGGCTCAGCCTGCAGGGCTATCATGTCCGTATATCATGGGAGTTGCAGTGAGATGGAGTTTAAAGTGGCTGAGGAAAGAAGTGGCTGTTTAGCAGTTTAGTCATTGGACTTTGCTGCTTGTGTAACATGACATGTTGGAGATGCTTTCAGGTGATATGGATTTCTGTCATTGGGGTGTAAAAACAACTCAGAACCTCAACTGCCCCTGTCAGATTGTGTAATATTTTTAATAGGGAACTTTATATCAAAAAAACCCCAACACTTTGTGGTTCTTAAAGACCAGAAGTTTCCTTAGGAACTTCAGCACTGCAGCCTGAAGTGAAGCAAGCAGATTGTTGTGCCAAGGGGGAGAAGGTCCCCAAAGGAGCAGCTATGGAGGAATGGCTGACTGGCCTTGGCACTATCCATTTGCACTTTTTATTAAACCCAGTGATTAGTGGTTTAAAAATAGTTACGATAAAGCTTGTGAAAAGAGGTTAATGCACAGTAGCTGGAGCTTTGCACATCTTCTGACTTGCGGTTGTTCTCCAGCTGCTGCCTGGTGGCCTCTCTTGGGAGGAAGATGATTTTCAGACTCACTGGACTTGGGGCAATGCTCTTGGTCAGTGGCAGATTCACAGGAATGCTGTCAGGATGGGATTTGGAGCCCACATGCCTTGCCTGGAAACCATCACTAGTCCCCCCAGTGCAAATGCCTGCCTCCAAGAGGCTGAAAAATTGTCCATGGTGCCTTGTGGAGCCACATTCATGGACTTTGCTGGCCCTTCCACTTGCACCAGGATGCCCTAGTCTCTGTTACTTGTGAGATAATGTATTTAGAATTTTCCTCTGCAAACTATTGGTCAAAGGCAACTTAAAATGATCCAGCTGTTAAAATTGTCTTTCCATCTTTACCCTTCTGGCACTTTTGTGGTCATACATTATACACATTCAGATGCTGAAAATAGATTTTTAAAAAATTCTTCCCAGAATAATGTTTTTTGGCTGGATCAGTGCCCTGAATGGATTGACACTGTGATTGCATTAATGTGAGCATAGGAGAATGGGAGGGAAGATGGGGGCAGGCAGGACAATGGAATCACAGCATCCCAGGCTCAGTTTGGTGTAGACTGTCTCCTTGGTTGCTGGATCAGGCTGTGTCTGTGGTGGCTGGTGGGGCATAAATTTCAGGATAATTTGTGCAGGAGAATACAGCAAAAAAATCCACTGACTGACCTCCCAAGCCAGTGGAGGAAATCCTGTATCTCAGCTACTACGCAGCCTAAGTAATTCTGTCTTTCAGATTTTTTTAATTTATTTTTTTAATCAGTTGGTTATACAGTGGTTTCACTCTATGTCATCCGTGCTTAGTCGTGCTTCTGCAGTGTGATCCTGCTTATCAGTAACTGGGATTATTCTGTAGCTGGAGCTGAATCTCTCATTGAGCAGCTCCAGGAGGAGGGCTGGTCCCCAGAGGCTGCTCTGAGGAATACACCAAGGGTTTTGCAGCCTGCAAATGTCAGGCTGATTTTTTTCCTGTTTCACTGGACATTTCTGTGTCCTCATAACTGTAGGTACAGCTGCCTTTCTTCAATCACCTACCACGTCAAGACAAAAATTGCTTTGGCTTTCAGTGCTTCAGGCTGGGTTGCTTTTCTCCCTTCTGTCTAGTGGAACATCCTGGGACACAGAGTGACTGTCCTGTCCTAGCCTGTCTGTGAGCTGTTCTCTGCACTTCTAGCTGTGCTTCAGTTGTGTCTCCCAATGGGCTTGGCAGTAAACTGGAATCATCTGTCTTGCAAATGTCCTTGTCTTTAATTTGAAAATCTTTAATGTCGGCAGAGTCACACATGGGTGCCAGAGTTTGCAGCTATATAATGTAAGTTCTGTTGACTTGCTGGTTTTAGGCATAAAGTTTTAAAAAACTATCTCTTGAGCCTCAGGATAGCAGTATCCATTGAACCCTGCTTGCAGATTTTCAGGAGTTAATTCTGGCCAAAAAACATATTTTTCCACCAGTGGATCACTAAAAAAGGTCTTTGATTAATTTTCTCATCTTCATCCCCAATGGCTAGCAGACTGTTTGTTTTCACTGTCTCTGTACAAGTGCTAATGCATTTTTTGTTTTGTCTTGTGTTTTTCTGGTTTTGTCCTGTGGTTAGGGATCCTGAGCCTGTTTGCTCTGTGTCAAGCATTAGCTTGTTTCCTATCAGTGCCATGCTCTTCCTGGCTGTAGCTTTTGTGGTCTGGCTGCTGCTGCCAGGTTTTGTGCGTATCGTGTGCTGGGTGGCACTGAGAGAGTGATGTGACTCCAAACTGCAGCCTCCTTCTGATGAGAGACTCTGGGAATGCTGTGACTGGAGCCAGAGCAGAAGCCATGTGGGCTTCTTGGTGTACCCTCCCAGGCTCTCTCATCCGTGTCCATCCTGTGTTATGGGATCCACCTTGTGCCAGGCTTCAAAGGAGCCGAGTCAAAGGGCAGGACCTTGGGTGAGTTCTTTACCAATAAAGGCCTTGATTTTTTTCTGGTTTTGCAGGACCTAGAAAAACATAACCATGACTTAGCTTATGGGGTTGTGGAGGAGAGACATAGCCCAAGCCTAGATGGACCACAGGTCTCCTGTTTCCTTTTTCATTCCAATAAATTGTTCCTTTATATTATAACATGAGGAAAGGATGCTACTTTACAGAGGCTAATATTCCCAACTTTGGCAAACATTTTGTAGGCAAAACGTGTTGAGTTGTGCAAAAAAATTTATTAATGAAATAAAACAGCTTCATGAGAAGTAACACCTAGTGCTTTGTCTGTGAAGGAATCAGTCTTTTATGAAAGACTTTGTGTTCTCTGATTTATTTATTTATTTTTCCATTGAATGAGCAAGATTGTTTAAAAAGGGTGGTGGGGAATGTCACTGGGGAAAAGCCCCCTTCTCTACTCACTCATCGATTCTTATAACATTAAAAAAATTAATTTAAATTGCCACTTTCCTCAAAATGAAGTGTAAAGCTTCCATAGTTCTGTTGTTTAATTTCCCAACTGGATATGAAATTAAGGAAATTGTAATTGTTTGACCTCTCGCATCAGGGAGTCTAGGTAGTTTTTCATCTGTTTCACCGGAGTACATCTATATGAGAATAATGGCTTCCCTGGAGACTCCATTTCTTGTAAAATACAATCTAATGAATTAAAATACAATCTAATGAATTAAAATATATCTCTTCTTCTTGGTGCCTTTTCACGCTGTGACCTGCCTTGGGTTTGAGTGCAGGGTGGCTCCTGTTGAATTGTCTGAAGGCTCTCAGCATACTTCCTCCTGCTGAATTGTTCTTCCTGAAGTTTGCCCATTGATTCCATCCTCTGCTTTGGGTCGGTTGTCTTTCTTACACGGTTCACTAGTTTTTCCTCACTAAGCATTGCTAATGTGCCTTCCAAAAACTTGCAGCTTTTTAAGCTTTGATCCAGGAACCTTTCCAAAATCAGCAAAAACATCTAAAGAAGCAGGATTTTTTTCCCCTCCTCCTTTCTTTGTGTCCTTTGTTGCTGAAGAGGACTGCAGATATTTAGTACAATTTAAAGCCAGACAAAAAAACCTCCTCTCTTTTGGTGATTTCTCCAAAACACCAGTTGATTATTGTTGGCAGGGATATCACACTGGAAAGGACTAGCTGTTCTGTGTGGTTTTGAGGCCAGAATACTGCTGGGACTGTCCCTGGTGGCTGGGTGGAGCTCGCTGGGTACCTGCCTGAGAGCCGCAGCGTCCTCATGCAGCAGATGGACCTCTCTTGGATGGAGGGAAGAAGTTGACACCAAAGAACAAAGCTCTTGTCCCTCAAGAGGTAAAAAAATATATTGAATATCACTGAGAAAGCAGCAAATACTGGTCTTGAGATTTCTGTGCTCTGTATGTCTGATTAGATGGATGCATGATTTTTCAGGAGGTCAAATACACTGTCTTTTAGAAAATAGCTGGGTATGTCAGAGTGTGAAGTAAGGAAAAATTAAAATCAAAATTTAAAAAATGCATTCATTTTGAAGGCTCTTACAGAGAAATTTTGGTCATAAAATCAGCACTGGGAGAGGTGGGATTGGAGGATGAGTTGACTTGCCACCAGAATAAGTGTATTTTGCTCTTGAAGAGAAAAGGTGAGAAAACATCAATTTCACTGATATATTTAGCTCTCGGTGATTGCAAGGATGAGTTTAACTGGATCCATAATCCCTTGCTTAGCTCTTATTTCCCAAACAGGCCACACAAGTGGCCTAATGCACACCCATAGCAGCTGGCAAAACAGCTCCACTTGCGCAATGGAAGAAGTTGGCAGGAGGAGACTGTCAGGAAGGTTTTGCCAGGATTTCATGGCAGAGAGGTGACTTTGTCAATACCACACAAAAGTTGGTCCAGATCCGATCAGAAGTCAGGATCTCCTCTGAATCGTTTCAGGTATTAGAAGCTCTGGTTCATATAGCATGTGTATCTGAGCTCTTAATAGTTAAAAATTCTTGAATTTATTTCCCTTTCTCCAATCCCATTGCTTTAAAGGGAGAGGAAGTTTTCAGCGTGCCCCAAAGAAGAAAGTGACAAAAAGGCTGGCAGTGGTTCAGGGCAAGCCCCTCCATGGCAGGCTGGCAGAGGAGGCTCCCAGGAGCGGGGTGATGTTCGGGGTGCTCCGTGTGTGCCAGAGCCCATCGGTGTGCACTGAGCAGCAGGAGCAGAGCCTGCCCGTGGCCCACAGGCAGCTGTGAGCCAGCAGCAGCAGCAGCAGCTCGCTGCCAGCACGGCTCTGGCACCGCAGAGAATCGAGCCCTTTGTATCTAACCACCCAGACCTAATACACTGACATGGTCGTCATCAGATACAGTTGACACATGTTTAAAGAGTGCATCTCGCTGCTTTGAACAAGTGGGAAAGTGTTCTTGGACTGCTTTGCTCTCCACATTTCTACAGAGTTTCCCACTGTCCATTTTCCATAGTTACTTACAGCAATTAACTGGAATCCAGGGCTGCAGTGGCTGCATGCATAGTCTCTCAAACCACACCTGTGGCTTTTTTGTGTCACATATAATTCATGACTGAGTGACACTTCCTGCCTTGTCATCTTTAGTCCTGGATGAATGAATGGTGTAGCTAAATCAGCTTAGTGCCGAACTGAAGTGGTGGTTCATGTTCAGCTGTGGCTCTTGCACAAGTCGTGCAGAAACTTATTTGTGTTGGTATGGCTGGCTGTTCACTGGAAGCTCCAGCTCTTTTGATATCGGATCCACTCACAGCTTGCATGTCCTGCCTCAGCTTTATTTTCCCTTCCAGAGGCATAGATACTGCATGAATCACTGTGTCTTTGCAGAGGCTCCAATGGGCAAAGGTATTTGTTCTGAAACCTCACCAGGCTGTAATTAATCTGTAGACGAAAGGAAATGGTTTTGCGACAGCTAAATGAAGACCAAATAATGTGATGTGATGAAAGGTATGCTCAGCAGTCGGATTCAGGATCTGAAGTTATATGAGTTTAGCTTTATGGTGAGCTGAAAAGGGTATGAAAAAAGAATTGCCTCTAGTCCCACTTAGCAGCAGACAAAAGCAGAGGAAAACCTGCATGTCATTGTATATTAATAGGGAGAAAAGTGAGAAGAGATTAAAAAAATTACACCGTGTTATGTGTTATCCCGTGTATTTGAAAACATTTGGAAAACGTACCCATAAACTATATGGAGTGCTGTACGCAGGAAAGCATGTGCTTTCTGCATTAGATCTGTGAGATCAGCATATGTGCCAGTGAACAGGCTGTCTTTTCTTTGGGCTTTAGTTATGCTGAGATAGAAGACATCTGATAACCTTAACAAAAATATTGCAGACTTTTGTAAAATAGGCTGAGGAGTTAGTTTTTCTCTCCCCTCTCCTGCTCTCCCCCTCCCCAGTCCCCATTTTGAAGTGTTTTGTGGAAGGAAAGAAGTTGGTGATCGTCTCATTTGAAAGTTAAATATTTCTCCAGTGAAAAGTTTGGGGTTATCTTTTTGTTTGTTTTTAAAGAAGGAAGAAATATTTTAAAGTCATGTTTCAGCTTGTTCATCATCAGTTGCACCTTTGATGCAGGTCCTACTTCACGTGTAGCTGGGATTGGTTTTAGCAAAAAGGTTCCATGTTAAATCTGGCACCTTCCCTGTAGTTTGCTGACTCTGACCTGTGGGGTAGGCACTCAAACTGGTTGATGCTGAGCATTTCAAGCAGCAACAGTGAATCCTTAGCTAACTGGATGATCTTCCAAAGCACTGAGATTTTTCATCTCCACTTCTGCAGGATCACAGAATCCCAGAAATTTCAGGTGACAGAAAGCTGAGGGGGTTGTTTTGTCCCCAGCCTCCAGCCCCAGTGGGGCCTGCCACCAGCACTGGGTTCAATTGGTCATGGCTTGTTTAGTGGAGTCTTGCAAACCTCTTTGCAAAGACATGTCTCAGCCTCTTGAGGGTGACCTGGTCCAGCACTGCATGGTTTTCCTGGAGAAAACTTCTGAACACCCAGCCTGGACTCTCTGGGGAGTGTCACATCATTTGCTGCTTTGTTATAACTGCAGACTTTTACATTAAGTCATGTATACATGCTTATTTTCTGTTTTATCCTAAAGGATAAGGAAACTTCAGTTAGACTGTATTTAAAATAAAACCCGATTAGGATTACCAAATTTCAATGAAATCTTAATTTCACTAGGGCTATATCATAACTGTGCCTTAGTAGCATTATAAGACTGTGACAGTATTGTTATTAGGATTATGATTGTTTTAATCACTGAATTCAACAGGAACATACCATTTCAGGTTGCTATCCCTAATTCTGATAGCAGAAAATGATTTTTATGACTGGACAGAGTTGCATAATGGTAGGAGAATGAGTTTGATTCTCTTATGACTTCAGCATCATCAACAAAATGATCAAGTACTGTAAACTTACATTATAATTATGATGTCAGAAACAATATAACTTGGTTTTCAGGTTGACTGAGAATGTGCCCAGGGAATTTGGAGGAAATATATTTTTCTCATTTGGAAGCTGAATAAGTCCTAACAAAAGTAATTCAAGAATATTTATGTCGTTCAGTGATGTTATACTCAGCAAGTATTTTATAAATAGCTGAAGTTTTAAGACCAGAGCATCTCATTTTTGGTTCCCATTTTATTTACTTGTCATAAATGAACTCAGGACTCTGCACCTTTTGTTTTCTGGTTTTTTTTTTGGTTTTTTTTTTTTTTTGGGGGGTTTTTTTTTTTTTTTTTTGGGTTTTTTTTGGTTTTTTTTTTGTTTCAATGTGATTTGCATCCTGCACATCTACAGCAATACTCACTTTTCTCTGAGATGGAAATTACTCATTTAATTAAGCAGGTAGTAGATAATTTGAATCTTGAGAAATGAATGTTGAAGGAAGAGCTGTTTCAGTGTTTCAGTTAAGACATAGGACAGTATTTTCCAGTCAGTGTAGAGAATTGGCTGCTGGAATTTTAGGGACATTCTGGAATACCTTTTATGTGCAGTGATGCGCCAGGTATCTTAATTCCTTCTGAGGGTTGTATAATTTCTTTAAAGCATCTTATCATGGACATCCAAAATCCTCCAGAGGCGAATAAAGGTGATACATGGGTCACTCTGATAGAGAAGATAATCCAGAGCTATACAGGATGTTGCATGCTTTTCCAAGTCACATGAAGGGGAGTGTTCTTCCTCAAACCAAATCTTTGTACCTCTGGTGACTTAGAGTGTCAGAAGGGCTTTATCTTCAAGATCTTTCTGGTTCTTCCTTAAGGAAGGCTTCTCTCAGTCCTGCTTTAGGCGTTTTCCAGGATGATCTGGAGGAGGTGGTGAAAGCAAAGGACACAGTGGTGTGGAGAATGATGCCATCTCTCATACCACAGTGGGTATGTGAGCTCATCTGCTGTGATGGGAAGCAATGGCCCTTCCTTTTTGCTCCTGTTGGTGCTGGTGTCCAATACCAGTCACCTGCTTTGGAAACAGACAGCACCCACTGGAGCTGGGCATCCTGGCTGTGCAGCAGCACAGCTCTGTGGGTTTGCTTTCTTACCTTCATGCCTCTCTCCTCCCCTTCCCCCACAGTTTCTACCATGCTTTCTCTTGTAGACAGCAATATAGGATCAGACTGTTTTTCATTTCCATCGCTTTTCCCTGCTGTGACTGAATCTGTTGCAATTAAATTTTAATTGAGATGCACACTGCTTAAATAGACACAAGACAGCTACAGCTATCGCTAATTAATTTTCTTCCAAAATGACAACATTTAATAATTATATTCCTTGTCACTTACATTATTTATACAAGTTTAACTCTGGGAATTTTTTTAAAGACGCGTCAGCTGTGAAAGTGCTTTATGGTGTTAATCTCCTGTAAGGCAATTGTGATTAACTTCAGAAGTGGAAGTATGTTTATGGTGCATTTATTAAAATGTAGCTCTGCAAGCTTAAGGAAAGATTGAGGTATTTCTACAATAAGGTAATAGTGTTTCTGGTTGCAGTATACAAATCTGGAGAAGCCCTAATGGTAATAATTTGTGCTTCTGTATTATCTCTGATCTGACAATCTCTAAGCACTTTCTGACTCCAAATGAACAAGTTCACACCTTCTGCAGAGATGCTTCCCCAGTTTCTCACTTCATCTGACATAGCACAAAGAGATCATCTGCTGCCCCAGCTTGCAAAAGTCCTTGCCCTCTGCTGCCTTGCTGTAATACTGGGCAAAGCAAATGACCTTTTTTTTTTAGTCTGAGGAATCCATCACTGGTTGCTGTCAGACAGTGTGTTGGATGAGTGGGACCATTTGTCTGTTGCCGTGTGACAGTCCTTAGGCAGTGCTGTGGCAATTTGGGGGTTTGTCTGTGCTTGAATACATCACTGCTGCATCGTGGCATGACTTTGGTGTTTGCAGAGAGGTGCATCATCATCAACCTCCAAACTTCAAACAGTCACAAAACAGGCAGAAATTTCTCAGGACAACTGTGAGGAGAATTTTTCCAGGCTCTCCTGTGGGGATGTGTGGCCGTGGTGTTCCCTCTGCAGAACAAAGGAGCTGGCTACTGAAGGTGAGATGCGTCAGCCCTGGGGTTTTACTGACAGATCAGGAAACTTTGGGAATAACTGAAGAATCAGAAAGGCTTTTTTTTTCCTCAGTGAGAGTCCTATGTAGGGTGAAAGTTTAAGCCAGAAGCTGCAGCAGAGGGATTTTCTAGGTCAGAGAAATAAATGTGGGAGGGCAGGACCGGTAAGACTTGGATCTCTTGGAGGACCCAAGACCAGTAAAAGTCAAAACTAGATGTGAAAAGTGACTGCAAGTACCTGGGGGTGCATATTTTCTCTACTAGCATCAAGTAACTCTTTAGAAATCTTCACACTTTTGTGGTCACCAGCAAAGTAAAGCTGCTCTGGAAACAGAGCTCTGGGAAAGTGTGTTTTTGCATTTATTAAGGATGCTGGGGATTAGTACTGATGTTGCAAAGCAGAATGACTTGGATAATGCAACGCCATTCCAGGAAGGCTCAACAGAGAGTTTTTCCAAGGATGACATGAAAAGCAATTGTGTGCTGCTGTGACCAGAGGAGGTTAAGATGGTGTGGATCTAGAGGGCTGAGCAACTGGACATTTTTGATGACTCAGCCAAAGGAAATTAATTTAAATATGTTAAATGTGCATATAACAAAACAATTTTGTTGGACATTTGAGACTATCACAATTATTACATAAATTTCAGCAGTTCTTGAAGTTATTTTTATTCATTTTATAGTGAAAATATAGCATAATATATATATAAAACATATATATATATGTCCAAAACCATTTACCTCTGTATTAAGATGGATTTGAATGAAAACCTCTCTGGTCATCTCTCTATCCTCATGGACTGTCAAAGCAGCAAAATTGCATTACAAAAGCTTTTCATTGTCACTTCACTTTATTTTCCCCTCAAGTTTTACAATAGCAAAAGAGACTGGGCAATATTTAGTGCTGTTTTGGTATCTGTTTGGTTTCTTGTGCAATGTTGTCCTGTGGCAGGGGCAGGTAAGCCGGGAAGCTGCACAGAGGATTTTTTAGAAGCAACGGAACCTTTTTGCACCTTTATTTTATCATATTTCTCACTAGGCTGTAGTTTACTACATTTTCCTAAGAAGGTGGTGCAGTTAATTGTTTTTGTGCTTATTGGTAATACAGTCACAATTCTTGGCAGAGACACAGGTCTGTGTAGCACAGTGGGGTGGGACAGCAGCGTGTTCCTTCCAAGTGGGCCTGTTCTGGGAGCTGAGGTCTGCTGCCTTGCACCTTAAGAGACAGGAATCATTTATTTCTCTAACAAATAGATCTCTTGCTATGTGTGTTTTCCCCAAAGTTACTTACACACTCAGCCATTTGCTTTGAGGCCTTGCCTGCTGTGTAATTTGCGCGTGGTGCTGGAGTTGCGGATGGTTCGTTCCTGTGATTGCCGATTCTCACGCTCTGAGAAAGGCCTTCAGCTGCCAGTGCCCTTGGCTGGCTGTGGGGGCTGGAACCCCAAAAGGCTTTGGGAAAAGCTGTAGGTTTTCTGCATGACACACAGTGTGAGTGTCCAGGTCCCAGCCAAAGGGCCAGGCAGCAGCCACGTGGCCTTGGGGCTTTGGTGTATCATTGCAGTGTTCTGCAAAAGGGAGGGTCTCAACATTAAGCAATGTTCACAGCCAGCAGTCCTGTGTTCTAAAAATCTCAGTGGGCTGTGACAATGGAAACCAATCCAGCACATGCTTCAGGTCTTTCTCTGAAGGCATCTGCCTGAATATGTTCTCGAAATAAAGAACAATCTTTGCTTACAAGAGTGCTAAGGGAAGGCATCTACTGTTTTCTCAGTATTCCACTATTGATTGGGAGATGTCCATCAATTTTTGTTTTTAAAAACTACATTTTCTCTGTTTTTTTTTTTTTTTTATTAACATTTATAAGCATTTATTAGCAATAAACCTGTGAAGTGCTGAGTTTGCAGTGATGATACTGTCTCCAAGACAGAAAGTGTGTTGAGATGTCTCACTTATAATACAGGAAAGGCTTGGAAGCGCCCAAGAGTCCAAATGGTACTAAATGTTGAGTAGCTATGGATATGGTTTAAAACCAAGAAATTGTGTGGTCATCTATGGCTGGTGACAAGTCCCCCATCCCTGTGCCTTCAGTTCTTTGAAAATTTGGACTCAAAAGGATGAATGTAGAGATGGGGAAAAATAGATGTTTAATTTCTTCAGTAGAGAAAAAGATAACTGGGTTTTCAGTCAAGTGCTAGGTTGTGACAGCAATTAAAATGCATACTTGAAGAGGTTTCTCAGTGTTTGTAAAGTATAATTTTGAATGTCACTGTGTGCTATGCAGAGAGCAAGGGGATATAAGAAGTAAAATCTTTCTTTTGGTGAGGGACAAGTGAGTTATGATAAATGAGTTATGCAAGTGATTATTCCCTTGCAGGAGGAAGCACAGCATTAACTGTGGAACCCTAGTACTTCTGATTTTCCTGCTCTGTTTTCAGAACTGGTTCCTGATTTTTCTGAGGGGATCTGGGTCTCTTATCTTGGAGACCTGTAATGAAACAGAAGGCAGCTCAAGTTAGTAGTTTTAGTGGAAAACTAATTATGAATGAGACTGGGAGTGGGCAGATATCTCTGACCTGTATGACCAAATCCACTCAAAGAACACATATTTAGGCCCTGATGGAAGCAAGTGCATATGCATTTGCTCAAGTCTTCCTGAAGCCAGTGAGATTGAAAGCATAGTGTGGTAGGCTTTGATAGGCTTTGAAAGAGGAGACAATGGCTGAGGCAAAACAAAAGAGCATGCCATCAAAGGATGTAAAGCTAAGTGACAGGAAAAAAGTGACAAGCTAGGAAAATGTTCTTTGTTCCCACATTCTGAATGGCTGTGAAATCAGCTTTGTACTCATTAGAGCCAATGTAAAGGAACTTGCTGTAAATGAAAATGAATGGGTTAGAGGCTGGTGTTTTGAGTTCAGATGTGTAGGTGAGTGGCAGGAAGCTCAAGGAAATTCCAAACTCTGAGACGCTGTGCAGAAGGAAGAAGCAGGAGTCAGAGGTGGCCTAGAGGCAGAATCTTAGAGTGAGGTTGGAGGAATCTTGAGGACCACCCCAGGTTTCAAACTTGGATAACAAACAAGATGCTATCCACTTCTACAGCATTTGGCATCCTTTGCTAGCTTCTAACCATGGCCAGACTTCTGTGAGAAATATTTGAGAGATGGGCTGAAGTTTCTGTGTGGTTGGAGGGAATTAGGTCCAAACTAGGTCAATCTGACAGTAAAATGTAGGTAAGATTTAGTGGAGAGAAAGCCCAGAGGCAACTGGGCTTTGAATACAGCTTAGCTGTAGTGGACAAGAAGGAAGATGGAAAGAGTTATAGACACAACTGGGATTTTGGGTATAGAGGGAGGTAGACCAGAAAAAAGAGGAAAAAAGAAGAGAGAAAGAGCAAGGAGAGCAAAAAAAGATGATTGTGCAGGAGTGAGGTGATTGAAAGAAAGAGTAGATGAATCTTCAGGAGCAGGGAGGAAGTTGTAGATAGGAGGTAAAATAATTAGCTTGTTTTTACTGTTTTCTCAAGGAAGAACTCAACAAGCTTGCATGCAGAAAAATGTATGGATATAGAATATAATTATGTGCATTAATATGCAACAGAAATAATGTACAATAACTGCAAGGTGTATTGTAACTGTTTTAGTAGATAGTTGTATATTAGTTATAACTAAATAATAGCTGTAACTGCAACCAGATGTATGTGTATGTGTGTATACACACATGCTCCTGTACAAGAGTTCTGTCCAAAGGAATTGATATGAATCCTTTGCATTTTGTCTTAAATTAGAAACTATCTAGGAATGAAAGCAAATAAGGAGGGAGGATTTACAGAATCTCCTCAGGCTAGCCTTAATGACTTGAGTCTTATGTAATGAAATAGTGTAAAGAGTCTTCTTGTGTCTAGTGGCCACATCAGTAGCTGTGCCCTGAAGTCTGGTACAGCCTCTGAAAACCTGTGGGGGCTCAACAGGTGCAAATACAGTTTCCAGTGCTCGGGCCCTGGCCTGGCTGCCACCACACACGGTTCTTCTGCTTCACTTGTTCAATTCCCCTGAGCCATAGCACCCTGCTGACATTTGCTACAAGTTCACTGCTGGCCTTTGTTTTGTTCCAGTAAGTTTTGGGGACATGAGATATTCTGGCTTGTCAGCCCAGCTTGTTTTGTATGTGAAGCAGACACTGCAGGGCTGCAGAGGACCAGACCTCCCCGTATTCCTAGTCTTCTCTGGGCTGTGGAGACACCACTGCTGGGGTTGAGATGGGAGGTTTTCCCCTTAGCTTTTTTAACAAGAGAATGAAATAAATTACAGTGTTGTTTCTTTCCTTTTTTTGATACTGGCAGCCACTTACCAGATCAAGAAACGAAGTGAGTTCTTATAGGCTACAATGTGAAGATTGCATGGTATTCTGTTGGTAAATGGTTTTATAATTTGTCTTAGTCATCAAAATACTTGTACACAGTAGACATAACTGCATAGTGAAAGAATGTATATTCTGCAACATTGCCATTGGCAGGACATAAACAGCTGTCCAGAGTCCTTAGCACAAAAAAAAAAAAAATATAGGGAAGCTGGAAGGTAAACATTACTTTTGTTGTCAGCAGAGACAGACATGCTAAAATTTAATCATAATAAATGCAGATGTTTTGATGTGTGAAGGTATGGCAGACCAACCATTAATAATACTCTGATACATAGGTGCACAGAGGATCAAGGTGCTGATCTAGTCTGACCTTCTCTATAATACCATCAGAGGACTTTCCTGTGCTTAAACCCATCTTGTACTTAAAACCCATGTCTTGTGATAAGTCTTACACTACAGCAGACCTCCTGAAAAATACCTGAACAAAATGACACCTCTGCCATGCTAGAAAGTCTGGCACCAGACTGAATCTAGTGCTCTTTTCTGTTGAAACTGAGAGCCTTGTTTCTAATCTGAATTTCTCTAGTTTAATATCTGTCTCTTAGCCTTTGTGGTTGTGTATGTGTTAATATTACTGATCAGGTAATTCTGCAAGTGCATCTCTGTTGACCTCTCTTTCATTTTTCTCGTGTGTGGCCCAGGAGCCTTGGCAGTTTTCATCTCTCTGCTTGGACTGTGGGCACCAGAACTGCACATACTGTCAGTTCAGGGTTAGGCAGGGAGGCATTACAGCCTCCCAAACTCGGGGTAGACAAACACATATTGCTTTAATTGTTTTAATGTTGGTACCCTCCATAGAGCTTCTCAGCCACTGCCTGCCCACCATAAACTTCAAGTAATCTCCAGTCAGTGTTCCTCAGACAGTTTTCATTTTAATCAATTATTTTCCAGATGTGTGGCCTTCTATGTGGCTGCTTTAGAACCTATAATCTTTATCTAGGCCATCTAGGCATGGAGAGCATCTCACTGGTATAAAGCAATCATCTTTATTTACCATGTCAACACCCATTTGTCACTGACAGGCTTCATGACTCTGTGTTTGTTTCCAGTCCTTGATACACAAAATTATTGTAACTCTCCATTCATGTGAATGTTTCCACCAGATTCAGTAATACCAGTCAGGACTAATTTGTGTATTAAAGGAGCTATTCCACTTCTTGTTTATTACTCATGTTCATAGTGTTACAGTCTACACAATTAAGGAACCTCTTCTCTTTGAGTCCCTTGGTACCTTGATTAATTTTAATCTTGACATCTTGATTTCTGGCTAAATGAGTGCTCATTTTCACCCTTGTCTTTTGTCATTAGCTTAATACCCTCCTGAATACTTTAGCCTGTCTCCTGAAAGACTTATTCCCATCCACTGTAGTGACAGCCAGCCACATTGAACAGTTTCTTTTCTCTGTAGAAGGTGGACCTGCACTGCTGAAAACACAGGGGCTCTGCCAGTCACCACTTATTTACCTGTTAATTTCTGGAAAAATACGTAGCTTTGTAACTTGAGTCACAGCTCACAGAAATTTAATGCTCTTCAAAGTATTGATTGCATTCTTCCTCATGGAACGTTCCTTGCAAGGATTCTTGGTTCTCCTTGAATTTTTCTTCACCAGCATGCTTGTGTCCTTGCAGAGTAGTCTTTGTTGTGGTTCATGGGCACATCCCATATAACTCTGACCTCTCCTACAGAAGCAGCTGTCAGATATTGCAACAGTTTTGGGTTTTTCAAATGTTAGTTGTGAGCATAAGGCTGACCTTGATGACCTCCATGGTCCCTTTCCAATCCTAGATGTGTTCGTTTGAGAAACTCTTCTGCCATTCTCATCTGGATGAATTTTTCTCCATTCTCCTGTTTATGGACTGCCAGCCATTTTATGTGGTCTGCATCCTGCCTTCAGCTGGCAACTGGAGTCTTATAAAGACAATATGTGGAGTGGAATAAAGTGTGGAATAGCAGCTTGTGTGGTGTATGTGTTCAGCAGAGGAAAATGAGCCAACTGAAGTGTTGCTTTTTTGTTTTTAATTACATTCTTGTTTCCTTCCCAGGCTTCTCTCTTCTGCATGCTTACATGTGTGCCTCTGGAGGCAGAATTCAATAGGCTGATGAACAGAACTGTAATGTTTAAAAATAAACCAAAATTTTGTAATGAAACATGTTCTGAAAGAGCCTAGTTGCTATAGGGATTTTTGCAAGGATGCAGTCCTTCATCTTTCATTGCTCAAAATAAAGATTTTCATTTCTTGAGCCAAATGAGGGGTTTCTTATCCAAGCTTTGGAGCCTTTTCAATGTCATCTGGATGGACTAGCCACTACAAGACATTATTACTCATCCCACCCCTACATAAAGCAAAGCCATTTAACTTCAGTCCATGTGGTTTGTATTTGGGGTTTCATTCATGAGAGTTGAAAGTGCCCAAACTACTGCAGCATGGAAGTGAAACCCCGAGAGGATTCTCCTTCAGTCACCACCAAGCCAGCAAAACATTCACTTTTTAAAACCTCCCTTGAATCCAGTACCAAGGCAGCTCTTCTCCTCTTAGACAGATCTCCTGTGCTGACCTTCTCTGCTCTGTGGAATCTGCATAAACATCTCTGCTCAGAATCAGTTTCTGCTCCTCTTGTAGGATGTGCAGTTTACTTTTGTAGTATCTTTTACTCATAAAACCTGATGAAAAGTCATTAGGTTACTAGTGATTTGCAATTAGAGTCTAATTTTGTTGTTAACAGTTTAATGGTCCTCCACCCTGGTCTTCATGCAGTCTGTCACCCACCCTGTTTAGCTGTAACCCACCCTGGTGTAGCTGCCAAGCACCACAGATGTTCTCTCTGACATGTCAGTTATTAGCAGTTCTTGCTTTTGTTGGAGCACGAAGACTTGATGAAGGGGGTGTTTGGGGAGTTCTATATTGCCTTTTTTTTTAGTTTTCTATTTTGGTGTGCGAAGGTTTCCTAAAATGAAAACAATACTTCTTCATTAGATACATGTGTGCACACATAGGTAGTATTTGTATTTTTGGTTCTGTTTTTTGGAAAAAACACAGACAGTTGTGTAACAGGAAATTGAAAAAAACTTCTTTGGATTTACATCAAAAACACAAACTTAGACGATGCTTTGCCACAATTTTCTCACTCTTACAAAAGCAAACAAATAAACAAAACCCAATGAAGATTTGAAGATTCGTGGACCAGTTATAATGGTGATGCATCACTTTTAAGCAATTTTTGTTTACCTGGTGGCATCCTCCCATATTTTTTGCTGCATGTTAATACAGATTCTGACTGCAGGAGTGTCTTGATTATCTTCTTTGACGGTTTTTTTGCATGTCGGAATTTGCTTAGTGGAAATTTTCTCATGATAAGACATGTAGGATTGGTTTTGTAAAATCACAAGCATGACTTTGTTTTCCTGTTCTACCACAAAAGACTCTTCCCTCCAGCCCCCACTCCTCCATCCTCTGAGCTCTTCCAAAGTAAGAAACAGAGATAACTTCTGAGGGAAAGGAGGGAAAGTCAGGTACCCCAGCCTGCATGCCTCGGCATGGACCAGTGCTGATTCTGTGTCTGGCTTTGAGCTTTTATGTCTGTTAATTTGTTTTGATGATGTATTGTGATTGTTTTTAACCCAGCATCTGAAAGATAATTTTTGTTCAAGGCTCTAAGTTTGGCAACTTGAAAATATACTGGAAGTGGGGAAACGATTCAAATGTTCTGCTGTTTTATAAATCAGACTTGTTTGTAATGAAGCAGCAATATTAAAGTGACATTAGTGTTTGTGAAAAATAGGAACATCAGGCTAAACCTGAAAAACGGCTGAAATTTTAGTTCCTCTCTTTAATATCATCTCCCTTCCAATAAATGCAGCCCAGGAAGTAAAATGGCTTTAGAAAGGGAAAAATCATTTATGTTGCAATACAGTAGCCTCAGTGCTGTCCTTTGGTGCCACAGAGCATCCTAGGATAGGGTGGTCTGTGACTGACATTCCTGAAGAACATGTCTCTCCCACAAGTGCTATGCCACCTCTGTCAGCCCTGCCCAGGAGCAGGGGGCCCAAGGGCTGGCTGTCCCTCTGTGCATGCTGGCATTGCCCCCTTGCTGCCCAGCACCCATCAGTGACTGGCTCCTGCTGGAAGGTCTCCCAGGAGCTGCTGAAGGCTGATTCTTGAGCAGGTAGCTGAATATTTACAGACAGTCCGTGTGGTGATAATTTCTGAGTGCTACCACCAACTCTACTGTCCTTGTGTGATGTTAGGGGAAGGCTGCTGTGGTCAGTGTCAGCGTAAGCAGCGGGGACAGCACTTGTGACTCTTTCTGAGATGTTTCCTTTCACATGGCTGGGACCACCTGAAGCAGTAAAGTCCTTTTGTGCCTAGACACAAAGTCTTGGTACTCCATGTACAAAGAGTGATGGAGCAGGCTGGAAGGCCGCATTCTTTGAAGCTGTTTGCCGGACATATTTCTTCTATCAGAGGCCCTTGCATGTCACTTTTCTTCCCTGTGTCTCTCTTCCCTCTGTGCCCTGCCTCCCTGTCCTGTCCCTGCCACGAGCAGATGTCATGTTGTACCTTCCCCAGCAGTGCATGTATCTCCATCTCCACTCTTGGGGAGCCAGGTCTTCCTACAGTCTTGCTTCTTTCTCCATGCTTCTCTGTTTACACAGGATTTGCCATTGTCTGTGCTTCATTCACTCATACTCTTCAGTAAGCCTTTAAGGTCATCCCCCTATCCCCTTATTTCTTGTTTCCAGGCCCGTGTCCATCTTCAGGAACTTACTGCTCTTTCCACATCCATCCAATCATCCTTTCAAACATCCCTCCTTCCCTCATGCCTCCTTCCTACCCTGCATTTTTCCTTTCTTTACCTTCCTGGACAGAATTGTGCCTGAAATATCCCAGGAGTTGTGGAGCTGGCTGGAGGTGATGTTAGCACAGAAGAGAGAGACTACCAAGCCCCAGTCGGTTCTGGGTGCACTTTGACCCCTCCCAGTACTGCAGAGCAGCTTCTTCCTCGTGCTTTTGGTTTGCTGTTGCCATATGGAAATGGCAGATGGTGTTGATCAGGAAGTTAATCTAGAAGTGTATCCGTTTCATGCCGTACGCGAAGGATTTGTTCATTAAACTTAGAACTCTAATTTAAAGCCAATTAACGGAGTGATTTGAAGAGACTTGTTGTTTTTGAAGTTCAAAAGAGATGCTAAGTCTCTGATTTCAGCCTTTGTACATTCCAGAACCTGTATAACTATTGCAGTTTTGCCAACCCTTCTGAGGGTATTTTTTGTCTCTTTTTTTCCCCCTCTCCTTTTCTTTCTTTTTTTTCTCTTAATTTTTTTGAGTGATACATCATTTGCCACGGGCTGGAACTGTTTGGTGAAGCTTTCTCAGATTTCTCAGCAATTTTAGCCTTACCTTTGGGAGTAGGCAGTCAGAACTTGTGTGTCTTCCTATCCTGTTTGCTGCTAGCACAGCTCCCTCCTCCCTCCCTTTGGCAGTCTGGTATTACTCTGCTCTGAGCAGGAGTCAGGGTAAGGGGTAGAAAAACAGCATAACCCCTGAGCAGCTCTGTGCCCTTCTAGCCCTGCTTCTGCCAGCATGGGTTTGTCTCTGCTTCCTTTCATCCCAGAAGCTGGGAGGGCCCCACTGCAGAAGGTTTTTTGAGGGGAAGGGGCAGGAGTGGCCCCCAGACAGAGAGCTACTGCCCCAATGTACAGCTCTAATTTCCATGTGTAATCAACACTATAGGATTGGCCCAAGCAAACCATTCCTAAGAAATGTCAAGATGGGAAACCTTGTGTCAGGAGGACCTCAAAAGTGATTAGTTCTGAATTAATATTTATGCTGCTTTTACCTGAGATTGATATTCTGTAAACAGTTGTAGGTCCTTCAGCAGCAGACAGCCTGTTTGGGTAGTCCCAAGATTTACTAGTGGCATTTAGACAGAAAAAAAAACTTTCTTTAGTAATTTGAAGCATTTGCTGATATAAAAGAAAATAGAGGGGTCAAGTTTTGCTGTGGTACAGAGCCTATGACTTCACCAGGTTAACTGCTGCTACTTCCATGTAATTGAGAACATAATTTGGCTCAAACCCTGGGAGACTGAAAAGGATCACGGCAGCCACTGTATTAAGCCAGTGTTCAGAGCAGTTGGCTCACACTGAATTTCATAAGTGGATCATGCATTCAGATGGCTTTAGCTGTATGACACCGTCCACTGAAAAGAAGAGATGGTGGGAGTGTGTCCTTGTTTATCTTAACTAAAGCAGGACACCAGGAAAAGCTGTCAGACCTGGGATTGTACCTACATAGGGCTGATGTGGCAGAATTGTCTCCCTGTTGGGTGCCTGAGCACAAACCTGGCAAAGGCTGCCCTTGGTTATCCCAGCTCCCATCAGTCTTGCTAGGAGCCAGCAGCAGTGGTAATGGGCACTGGCTGTGGTGCTGGTGCCAACAGCCAGCACACGTCCAGCGTGTCCCCTGGAGGTGACGCCACCTCACTGGCACTGCTAGGGCTGTGTGTGGGGAGGTCAGGTGGAGATGAACTCAGAATGAAGAGAGAATGCACACTGGTCCTGAGAAAGCCCAAAATATTCCCGAAAAGTAAGATGGCGTTTGGAAGAATGCTTTGGAAATTCTTTTCTGCCCCTTCCAGGGGGCTACCAGCCTTGAAGGTGGCACTGACGATTGGATCTGAGTCACAGTGTCACTGCCTGCCCTCTGCCAGAGAGCTCACTCCCATGGTGCTGCTTAATCTTTGAGCAGAAATACGCAAAATTGGTCATTCATTTTTCACAGAGAAGAAAAAAAAATGTTTTCTGCCTTGTCTAGGGGAGGAGAAGGGGGTTTCCTGATGAAGGAACAATCCTGAAGAAGGAAATAGTTGCCTTTTTGAAAAAAAGGGTGTGCAGAGGGTATGGCTGATGAGTATCTGTTCATTCCTAAGTTTTCCAGCAGTCCTGCTCAGGCTGATGCCCTCCAAAAGAGGCATTTTCGGACAGCACTTCAGACCATTCCTCAAGCACCTGGCGGGAGGGTTTGTTTTATTAGGAAAGTTTTGGCTTCTTGTTTTCCCTCAAAGGCAAATGTGACTTTGTTGTTTTTAATTCTGTTGGGATTTCTCCCTTTTAATATACAACACAGCTGTTAAAATAGCTAGGGTTGTCTCGGGCAAATCATATAGCACTTTCCTTGTTCAGATCTCAGATGGCTGCCTTTTTAGTGTCACTGCAGAATTATATTACAGGGCATATGAATAGTGCTGGTATTAGTGTCAAAATCAATTATCCAGCCCTCCTCCTGCAGAGAAAGCTACAAACCTTAGGAAAAATCTGAGTAATCCATTCTGGTTTTCTAATTCTGAGTAATGACGGGAGGGCAGAGAGTTGTGCTTGAATAAGTGCATAGGGTCTTTTTCTGTATAGTCACTCCTAAATGCATGCTCTTTACAGGAAAAAGCAGGCTCCCTGTGAAACCCTTTTTCATGCCAAATGGCTCACTGCTAAGATTAATCTGTCATTGAATTTATAAATTCTGCATGGCACAGAGCAGCAGAAAAAGTTTAGCATCAAACAGAAAGCAAAGTATGCATTGCTTAAAAAATGAATGTTGTGCTCCTGGATAGTGTGGATTGACTGCCTCCGCCAATATATCTTCTTATACTGGTAATAAAAACACTTCCATAGCCTTGTGCCTCAAAGGATCTCAAAGCACTTTGCAAATAGGGCAAAGTACTATTTCCTATTTTATGGCTGTTGAAACTGGTTGCAAGAGAGGAGTTAAGCTTTTTGCCCAGGGACACTGAGGAGACTCTAGCAGGTCCGTGATGGGGATCTAAATCTCCAGAGTTCCAGTGCTGTGTCCTGGTCACACACTGCACCACAGGGAAGGCTGCTGGTCACCAGCTCTTGGCTGCTGTCTGTGAAACTTCAGAAGGTGGGATGTGAAATCAGTGTTGGTGCTGCTTTGCTCACAGGTCTCTGTTCCTGGTCTGTGGGCAGAGGTGCTGAGCAGAGCAGGATCTGGCAGGAAGGATGCTTGTGTCTTCCTGGGCTGAGATGATTAGCTCTGGCTGTGGGGTGCTGTGAAAGGAAAATGACTTTTAGTTGCTGCTGACTTGGGGAAAAGCTCAACCTCGTAGTCAGCCTGCTCTGCCCCAGGCACCTTTATAAAGCAAAAAATAATTATAGATTTATTACCCTAAATCCTGTGAGATTAGAGTAGTTGCATTATTTATTTTTTTTTCTAATCTGGTATTTGAGGATTTACCTGTTTAATACAACCATTTATTACAAACACTTGAATATTGTTTTAAATTCATAATTCATTTGAAAAGAGAGCATTAGAGCTGCAAAGACCAGATTTTCAAATACAGGCATGATCTCCTGTCTCATTCAAGTTGGATAAATGACGCATCTGAAAAACTGGGTCCCTACTGAGGTGTCTGTGGCAGGGATGTAGAGATTTTGCTTCAGGCATCTGGAAAAAACCCGTGTCTCTAATCTGCATGTTTCACAGAACAAGTCCTGTTCCCAGTTCCTTCCTTCCCCTGGCTGGCTGCTGAGCTTTGCAGTGCCCGAGGATGCTCCCTCAGCCCCGGGGCTGCCCCCAGGGTCAGGGTGCCCAGAGAAGGGGGTTGGGGTGCGAGGGCCAGCTCTGGTTTCAAACAAAAGTGCAAAGCCTTGAAAGGAGGAACTAAGAAGAAACAGGTGGGGGGTTAGCCATAGAGCCTCTGAAGTTTATTTGCTTAACGAACAGAAGCCCAGGCTGTCAGACCTAGGTCAAATACTCCTGAAGTTCGGGTGTATTTATTTCATACGTGGCTTGTAACCCAACCTGATTCCTGGATTAAACCACTGTAAAGTCCTGGCCCCAGGAACACATCCCATGCTTGCCATCAAGCCCAGCACATGCCGGGGCAGGACCTTGAGGGGCCACTTCGGTGTTCAGCAGAGCCTTGTGTCATCAGTAAAGCCTGTAATTGTGGGTCCTGTCATTTCCAGTGCGAGCTCTGCAGTTTACAGCTGCACACTGTGACCACAGATCCATCACTTTGTTGTCCCATTCACGTGAGCCACGCCTGAAGGCCCCAGGGATGAGCTGCTCAGGCTACAGCACACAGCTCCATCGTGGGACACCACTGTCCCAGAGCCAAGCAGCAGTGACAGTCCTCCACAGCCACCACGTCCCTCACAGGGTGGAAATTCCTGAAATGTTTGTGCTTTAAAGTTTTTAGGAGAGTTCACCTTTTAGTCCAGTATGTTCAGGAGTCAGTCAGACCTCCAGAGAAAAGGGAGGGAAGTTTTGAATTGGCACAATGGTGATAAAACTACCTGCATGCCCACAAAAAAATGTTCTGGTTTCCCAGATATTCCCCCAATCCCATTCATTCCAGTAAGGCAAACAGCCAGTGTGCTCCAGAGTATTTCAGGAGATGAAAAATTTGCATTTGAAAATTTGCATGTGAAAAATTGCAGATCTGCATTAAAATTAGAAAGGAAAGAGGAATTAGCAGTGGGTTTTCCCAAGCCCAGCCTGAGGCTGGTAGTGCCAGGTAACTGTGCTGGTTGTGTGCAAGGAGGAGTCACGTGGAGATGCGAAATCAAACAAGGTAAAATGAGGGGAACAAAGTATTTGCATTCAGAAACAAAGTATGCCTCTTCATTTAAGAGAAACCCCGTTTTTACAGTAAATTTGGGATACCCATGTGTTTGCTTTTAAGTCTGAATCATGCAGAAAAAATGGTCAAAAAGTTCAGGAGCTGCTATGTTTTATCAACCTAAGTTTAAAAAACTAGGTTATTTGTATCTTCTTGTTTTGTGGATATTTCATGGCATTTAATTCACTATTTGTGGCTGATTTTCAGATGCAATTGGTCAGGATAGAAGAAGAGTTTTGAGAGAGAGAGAGATCAGTGTTTGTTAGACTTCACCAGTGAGAACTTGATTGGATATGGCAGACCTGCTGTGGCTTATCCATAAGCATTGCTGCAAAGTTCTGATCATGACACTGGTTCCATACCAGCCTGCAGCATAGCCACCCACTGTGGGATAGAAAAAAAAACTCACTTTGAATATATGTTTATCTGTATTTTATTGGAAATTTTTCACTGAGTTTTTTCTTAGGATGGTCTAGGTCATGTATACAATGGGTAAATCCATGTTATGTGTGCTAAATATTTGTATCTTACCTGTCCTATAATCCTGGAAAGCCCTTTGGACCTGTAAACTTTACTGTATAGCCCAAGTTTAGCTGGGGATTGTTTTTTGGCCCTGATCTTTGTAGGTCTGTGAGAACACCCAGTCCTTTACATGGTTGTGGCCTTTGTGCCTATGACTGTTGGAGTTGGGAACCCAGGAATTCTTTGCTGCTTGCCATTTGGTTTTGAACTCTGCCAAACTATCTTATGCTTCATGGAGTTGATTTTTCCTGTTTTGTGAGTGGTGACCAGAATCTGGTTTTGTTTTATGTCCTGTAGGGTTCCTGAGCTGGAAGATGCCCGTCTAAGATGGAAACTTCTGCTTCAACAGCTGCTGGGAAAAAAGAAGGGAAAGGTGCTGTTCTGGAGGGGAATGGCTTTACAGAGACGGGGAAGAAACCCCCTCCTCTAGCAGCAGC
This sequence comes from Ammospiza caudacuta, assembly GCF_027887145.1. Taxonomy (NCBI): domain Eukaryota; kingdom Metazoa; phylum Chordata; class Aves; order Passeriformes; family Passerellidae; genus Ammospiza; species Ammospiza caudacuta. Next base: position 32,321,247 of record NC_080600.1, read on the forward strand.
GGGAGCAGCCGTGGCACAAGGAGGTACTTTGTTTTCCACAATTTGAAAGCAGCAGGGGTGTTTTTCATTAGACTGTAAGAGTTTAATAAGTATGATGGCATCTGTCTTCCTGTGAACATGCTGGGTTTATTGGGGTTTTTGGCTGTCAGAGGATCTGGAAGCTGTGTCACTGTATGGCATGTAAATGTCACTGTTGTGTGATGGAGAACTGGGCTGGGGTGAGGGAGGGGATGGGTGGTTAGGGGTGGCTGTGGGGGCGTTGGGACATGCCATAAATGCTTGCCACCAGCTGACTGGTGCTGCACAGTGTTTGCAGCAGTGTGCCCTCCACTCCTCCATGGTTAAAGAGTGCCTGGAGGGGCTGACTGGAGATGGGGAGCACCTCATTATCCTGGTCAGAAAGGGTGTCACGTGCCAGCTGTGATCCTGCTAATGAGCTAAACAGACTGCGTGGTCTTCAGTCATTGCTGCTGGGGTTTCACGGTTAGAGAGGAATTTGGGAATATCCAGACCCAATGCAGGAATGTTCATAAATAAACCCCTCCACTTGTGCTGTTCCTGTTCAAGTCAGTGTGTTAGGCAAGATTTTGGTCTTGCTGCTGTTGAAGTCAACTGGGAAGCTCTTGTGGATACCTGCAGGCGTGGAGCCATTACTGGTGGATGTAACTGTGGTGTGCAGGGATGTTGCTCCTGCCTCCTCCTGCTTGCTGTGGCAGGCAAGACCCATGCCCATCTCTGCTTCATGTGTGCTGGTGGACATCCAGAGTAGTGCCAGGGCCCAATGGTGGCACAGCTGTTGGCCAGGCTGTGCCCACTGGGGAGCCACCATAGCTGCCCTCGCTGGGGACTGCTTGTCGTCTTTGGACAGGGTATAAGAGACAAATTTAGTCTCCACCAGTTTGGATGTGACAGGAGACACCCCAGCTGTGTAAACTTTGCAGGCAGCTTTTTTTTTCCTTTTTGAAATACATGCTGTTGCTAGTCAGAGTCTACCTCAAAATGATCCTGTCATCTCCCCTTCCTTCAGTGCAGGGTGGTTTTTCATCACCCCAGGAGGACAGAATGACTCTTCTGTGAGCTCCTCTCTTTCTTACCCAGATTGGCTGGAGAGTTTGAGTTTTTTGTTGCCTGAGTTTTGAAGATAGTTTCCGACCAAAAAGGCTTAAATCTGCTTTATCTCTCCTTTTTCATAAACTTTGCTACTCAGGTTTCTTTTTCCAATTGACCTGTGAAGATTCAGATGCACAGAATAATGTAGGAGTGGCTAGTAATCTATCAGATTAGTTCATGTGTTTGATAAACATTTTCCTAAAAGCAACCAAAAAGTAATTCACAGAATTGTTGGGAGGGAAATGAAGTTTTGTGGTCCTGGATGGGTCTGAGCCACTTTCCTTGTGAGCGCTGCACAGAGTGGCAGAAAGGAAGGCTTGCCAGGAAGCAGAAATAGGGGGGACAGCAATGTGCAGAAGCTTGGCATCCCCCAGCAAATCCCTGAAGAAGCAAAGGCTGTAGGAACTACTGAGGCAGCCCACTTGAGGTATCATCTCAGTGACTGGCAGACCTGAAGGGTTGATTGGCCCCAATGTAGTCCAAGCATGTTCTAAAATTCCATAGATGTGCTGTTATGAATAAACACCTTCTCCCCACTTGGCACTTGCCTTGGGAGTGCCTCCACTGAGGAAGCAGTCACAACCTTTCCAGAGATCCAAATGAGGATGCCCTGAGGTGGAGTGTCCATCAGCCCATGTGGCATCCCTGGAGACCTAATTGGTTTTTAAGCATCCAGTATAATATGTTCTGTTAGCAGTGTGTTCTCACCTTTGGAAAAAAGTGATTTATGGGCTCAATATTTCTGCTTTTAGTAGGAGGAAGGGAGAAGTAAGTTGAGGATTGTTTGAAGATGTCAGGGGAATTGTGATAAAAGCGTTGTGTAATGAGATGTAAAGAGTGAAATCTGTGTCACGCTGTGAAGAAAAGTGCTCATAAATGACCCAAAATGGGCAGCAGTGGAGCAGCGTGTGGCTGGGCGCTGGCCCCGGGACGCTGCAGGTGCTGCACGTGCTCTTGTGGCTCCAAGTGCTTCCTTTGAACTCTGGCTAGACATAATACAGGCTCCTGAAAGCCAGCAGCATGCTTGTGCGTGTGCTTGGAAGTAGAAAAATGGATACAGAATTGTCTTCTAACCTGAGTTAACTGCAAGGTGCGATTTAGCAGGTGATGACAAAAGGGCTGGGTAGAGATGAGACTCTACTTACATGGTATTCATGCTAATATAACGTTTGATTCCCTAAACTAAAGTAATTACTCACAACAGGCCTGAACTATGAGTATTTATATTTTTATATTATTTATATTTTTACAGAAGAAAGCAGATGAGGCTTGGAGATTAATTAGGAAGTTCAGCTTGATGATGGCATCATCTTTAAAGGGGGGGGCCTCTGAGCTCCCCATCCTGCTTTGGGGCCATACGAGCAAGTCTTTATTCTCATCCAAGACAGACTCTTGATTTCATTTATTGCAGAGGTTTTACTCTTTGTACTAGCCTATGAGAAAGTGGCAGTGAGGCTCAGCCAGTGCTGCAAATCACCAAGCTGCTCTCCAGAGCCAAACAAATGTAATTTGCAACACATTTCTTCTCCTTTATTCTACTGAGTCACATAGAAGGAGTGCCATCATAGCACACTTTGCATATTTCTCAGATCACAAGGTTTTCTTTTTCCCTTGTAGGAATTAATAGATTCATAAGGTTTTATGTCTAATTAATTGAAGGAATAAACTGAATATTAGTTAAATAATTGAAGAATAACGATTTGATTCTATTATTAGTTAGACTGTATTATTATAAGGTAATATTATAATGTTCAGTCTGCGTTTCTAGTTCCCTTGCTTTGGGTATTTTTCCCAAATGCTTCCAGCCTCTAACAAATTAAGTTATGGCTGTGGGAAAAGAGATCGATACTGTTGATGCTGGCAGTAGAGAAGAGTCCTTTTGTACTAAAAATTTGCATCCCAGTCTTCTGAAGCTGCCATTTTAAACATCATGCCCAACAGTTTTTTTATAGTAACTCATTGATCAGATGTTCAGAAATTGGCCTCACAGATATGACATGAGGGAAGTCTCTCCTAATTTTCTGTTTTTCCATAAATCATGTTGGCCAAGGAGTCAAAGCTCCTCTTTTCACTTGCAGTCGGGGCAGCTGTGTATGTGTGACTGAGATGGAAAGTGTTTATAATGACAGCATGTAGGAACTATAGACAAGTTAAATCTGCAGAAGAGGCTCTTGGTTTTATTGTCTCTACTTCTGAAGGGCAACTTAGAACAATTCAAGTTCAGAAACCCCTTCTGTTGAATGCCAGAGTCCATATTGCTGTGTAGGGTGGGAGGGTTTGTGCAAAGCACCCTGAGTGGGGCTGGGTTGTGTCCTCCAGGCTGGCTCTGACATATCCTCTGTACCTACAGGCATGAGGAAGCCCAGGCACATGACTGTAGGGGAAATTCAAATGAGCCACTCTTTCAAAGGCAGAGATATTTAGGAAGATAGGTTTCTCATCTCGTAATAAAAATTAAATACAAATTCTCCTAAATGCTAACTGCCCAACTTTAACAAGGTCCAGAATGCACCTTTCCCTCTCCACCCCAACCTCTGCATGACACAAACTCCAAGTTCCCAAATTGATGGTGTTTATGTTTGAAACATTTTTCTGATGTCTGGCTCTGTCAAGACTAATTTTAGCATTTCTAAAGCTGGGTAAAAATACAGCCTCATTACTTTGATGTCAGAGCATAGTTTACTATTAGTATATTCTGGGGTTTATCATTTTAGTCATGTTTAACACAGCTACAGCAGGCATGCACTATTAAATCTGGCTTATTTTACATTCCTGTCCGAAATTATTTATTTGGAACAATTTCCTCTCTATCAAAAGACACGGCTAATGCTGAGTTTTAATGTGTTATTTACACACAAAATAACCTATTTACAACTCAGTATCTGCCGCAGGGAGAATGAATGGGGCAGCGCTCCCTTCATCCTGTTGTATCTGAGTTTAACAATCTGGATTGCTAATAGAACCATTTATCACAGGGTGGTAATTTATTTTATGTTAGCTGCACAGGTCTCCCTGCCTCTGATCTATGGAAATACTTTGTATATAATGAAGTTCAACAAGTCATTTGGTGTAAACATGGGGAAGCCAAGCTGCAGAACTAGTGAGGCTCTGGTTGTGCTTTTTTTTTTTTTTTCCAGGAGGTAACGACTCTCCTCTGATATTAAGGCTTCAGTTGATGAAATACAGTTCTTTGCCCTGTGTGTGCTTTAAAGGCAGAGTATGGGGCTTTTCTGCAGCGGATCAGATTGGGATGGAGTTTGCTCACTTGATTTATGGGCTGGCAGGAATGCTTAGTTCTGCAGAAGTAGCACACTCAGCCCTTTCACAGGCAGAGGAGAAGGGCAGGGAGCACCTCCCATCGCTCTCCAGAGGTCTTCCATAAGCAAGCCCCAAGTGGCATTGGCAGGGAGTCCTTATGCAGTTCAGCTTGTCTTAGTGCTGGATTATGGGAAGACCATGTAAATGAGGAGGAGGAAATGCCAGCACCCCAGCACACCTCAGCGCTCTGAAAAAATATATAGTCTGTGTGGCCCGAGACTCAGACAAATTAGAATGAGAACAGCCCCAATGAAGTCATCTCCTATGTCCACCCTGGAGGGGCAGGGATCTTCTTGAAGAATGTTTTTCATTCAGTTCACATTTTCCAGGAAAAGGAACATAACCAGTACAAGCACATTCTTATTTTCTCTGCCCTGCACTGCTTTGCTGTGTACATCTTAAAATACTGAGAGATGTATTCGACAGAAAAGCTGGGACTGGCTCCAGGGGCAGAGGGGGCAAGTGGTTAAAACTGAGTGATGGGAAAATCCTGTAATTCAGACTGAGAAATTCTCCTACTGCACAGACTTCAGTGGCCCCCACCTTGGGTAGAGCTTCAATGCAGTGCTGCCACAAGAGCAGCAGCGATCAAGAACTGTATTTCTTCTCTGACTGTTTCTGTCAGCCTTTCATGAAACTAATTCTGTTGGGTCCTAAGGTGTATTTCTTTGCTACTGTAGCCCTTCTGAGTGGGCAGATTGCCTACAGTCCCTTGTGTACCCACTCATGTCCCTTTGGGCCGCTGGATGTCTCAGATGCTCAGACCGGTGCAGTGCTGAGACTGTTCCCCAGTCACAGGATATCAAGGACAGTGACAAGCTTGCCAGCTTTGTCTCATGCTGGTCACCTGACACCTGCTCTTTGGGATAGTTTAGAAGGATTCATGTGGAGATAGATGAAGTCAAAGCCAGGCTGCACCATTTTTATGTTTCATGAGCAGTATCTGGGGTGTGGGCCTGGCAGAGAGCACTCTGGGAACAGCAGGTTTAGTTCTTCAGTTACAGTCACAGAATTTTGATAATTAAGATTGCAATAAACTGTGCTACAAAAGCATGTCTTGTCTTCTGCCTGCCCTTTTTCTTATATCCACAGCTTGCAATGCTGTCTCCCTAGTTTCTTCTTCGAAAGAGTCAGCCCAGGTAATCCTTTGCTTTGCTTAAATGTGTGATTGGAGTCTGACTTCTTGGTTTGTTTTCTTTTTTCCCTCATGGGTGAAAGTCCTTGCCCAGGCCTCTCCACTGACTTTGTGTGGTAGCCAACCCTGTGGGCAAAGGTGTGACCTCAGAGTGGATAACCATTAATGTTTACACACTTTTTCATTCAAATTGTGTAGCCCTTAGATGACGCAACAGCTTTATGGTTGGACTTGATGATCTTAAGTGTCTTTTCCAGCTTAAACAATTCTATAGTTCATAGCATCAGCTAGCATTCTCTAATTGTATTCAGCTCCTCCACACTGTTACAGCAAAAGTTCCTCTAATGTCAGCTCGTTACAGAAGCAAAGGTACTTTTCAAGGCAGAGTAATATTATTTCATCCCTAACCATACTGCAGGTTTGCACACCAAGTTAAAAAGCTTTTATGACTTTAAAATAGAACAAGTAATTCTTCGCAGGCTGGTTCTGGCATTGGTGATCCCATCCATTAAGCACCACCTGGAAGACCTTTGTATTTTGTGAGTGTATTATCTTATCATTAATAATAATTGTAATAATTAGTTTCTCTGCCCTGCACCACCTTGCTGTGTACATCTTAAAATACTGAGAGGTGTGTTCAACAGAAAAGCTGGGACTGGCTCCAAGGGGAGAGGGGGCAAGTGGTTAAAACTGAATTTCTATTATTATTTCTATTCCGCATTTCTATTACTCTGTAAGCTCCATAAGTTTATTCTGGCAAATACTGGTAAGTCTTCTCTGGGGACCCAGCTTAGACTTCATTTAAGTGTCCCTCAGAGAGTACCTAAATAACACCTTTTTAACTGGTGCTAAACTTATCTGTTGTGGATTGGTCAATTGTAGTCAAGAAAATCTAGTGGTGATAATGGATTATCTCCTGGATTGTCTCTTCTCCTAGCACATCCCCATAGCTTGAATTTTTAGTGTCTCTGGCAGCTTTTTGCTTAAATGTCTGTGAGTTTGTGCAGGTTTTATAAATCAATTCTCCCAACAGCACCCATTAGCCAAGGCATTTGAGCCTGCCATAATCACGGGAGTTATTTTGTCTAAGTTTGCTGCCTAAGTGTTAGGTGTCTAGTTTGGGATGCTTTTGCATTAGGGTGGAGTGAATCACATTGTGCCTGCTTTATTCCTTTGAGGGCTTCATGCCTGATTTAATGTTAGGTGGAAAAATCCCAGTCTTCCCAACTTTGCCAAAATTGCAGAGTGGGGTTAAAGTGAGAAACCCAGGTGGGACTAGATTAATATTTAAAGCCTTTCATTCATGTTCATCAGTCCATAGCCTGATGAGCAGTCTGGGAGCCCTGACTGCCAGCTCTGAACTGAAATCTCACCCTTGGCTTCTCAAGTTAGAGGCAAACTCAACACCCAGATGTCAACACAGCTAGGGGGCTGCTTCCCAGAGCTGCTCCTGCTTTACACCAGGGTTGGCAAAACAAGTGTTTTAACAGCCCATTCAGAGAGATGGGAAATTTAAAATCCCCACTAAAAATACAAGGGGAAAAAACCATAATAAATTCTCAAGGCTACAGAAAGCTCCTAAAAATAACCCAAATGGAGGAAAGCTATTAATGCAAAAGTAAATAATTATGTTAAGGGAAGCAACTAGAGAGACCAGTTGTGTAAATCACTTTAAGGGGAACAAGCCTTAGATAAAATCTATCCTTTTATCACACAGATTAGGTCTACCTTTGGATGCTAAATAATTGATAGGGTTTGGCAGAGTGTTCCGTGGCTGCCTGCACAGAGCAGTGGGACTGCTCCTGAGGTCAGACAAGTGGCAAAGAAAAATGTTCCTAGAAATGCTGTGCATCCAATACCAGCACCAAGAAACAGGGCTTGTATTCCCAGCACCTCCTAAAGAAATGGCCTCGAGAAGGCATCCATAGACCTCGCAGTGAAAAGAGGACTTGGCATTGTTCCTCACCTTGTTAAACTGCCCCGCATGAAATCAGATTGTCTGTTTTCATGGTTTTCTGTGGTGATGAGTGAGGTGCAGAGACCTGAGAGGATACAGCCAGTTTCACTGGTGCTTTATAATTAGAGGAGATTAATTATGCTGCATGGTGGCTTGTGGGAAGCCCAGGGCTTGTGGGGGGATTTCTTGCTTTGTGCAGCCCCCACACAGCCTCGACACCTCAGCATCTGTCTGCATATGAACATCCTGGCAAGACAGGGAGATGTCATTGCTCCCATTCTGCAGACAGGGAGCACAGGGGATTTTTTTCCAGGGTCAAAGTGGCTGAAATGGGTTGAGCTGTTTCAGAGGGATGTCAAGAAGTGATTATCTCTGGGATTTCAGAAGTTCATATGTGGTGTACATGGGATGTGGATAATAGTGCAGAGGTCTTAGCCCAGCTTCCTTGGTTCACCATATCCACTAGCAAGCCCTTCCTCTCTCAATGATATGCCATGTAATCATGGTCAGATGACTCAAATCCTCATGCCCATCTGCCAAACAGAGGCGTTGTTTCTTTCCCTTCAGGAGAGATGAGCACAAGTTGTGTATGCATCATCCAGAGCCTCTGAGAACATCACGATGCAGCAGGCAGCTCCATTCCTCTTGGTTGCATAAGGGTATGAAAATGCTCAGTAGCACAAATAGGTTATCACTGAATTTAAACTAACTCAGCAGTGCCTTTGTTCAGTACCTAGCACAGTGGGCTCATAATTAGAGACTACAGATTTTTCCAGAACCAAGTGAGACAAAAATTGCAGAAACCTTAAATTCTGAAATAAATTGATATCCCATGAATTCTGTGTGGGGACCGTGCTTGACAGGATGAGTTCTCTGATCGTAATGGTAATGACAGAGAATAAAACCTCAGCCAAGATTGTAAATTTAGCTCTTGAAGGAATGAAGGGGATATAGTATTTTTATGCAAACTTCTTCAGAATTATGTTAAACTCGTGACTTTACATGTGTTGGAAAGTGACCTGTGCTGGGTGTTCTGTTACTCCCATAGTGGTGTTGGGTTCAAATTGCTCAGTTCTTTCCTTGCTGGAAAGAACTGAGCAAAACTTCGGGCACATAGGCTGAGTCCAAAATGAAAATTTAAAAAATTGAATGTGATCTCACATGATTGCAAACTTGACGGAAATCAATTCTGCCTTCTCTGTAGTTTGTTAGGGAGCTCAGTGGGGGTTTCTCTTCTCTTTTTTTTAATACCTCTTTCCTCATCCTGGAATCCCAGATCTTTTTAAGATCATCCCATTGAAAATGCTTTCAATTGTAAGTAAATCATAAATAAGAACATGAGGATATAAGCAAAATATTTATATTTACTGCCACCAGTATCTGATTTCTAAAATACAGTGATGTTTTCAGGGATTGAATGGTGCCATTTTAGCCAGATAGCTGTTCTATTCTGTTCTCTTTTCTTACAGTGATTGGCTCTTGACTGACAGATTTTCAGAAAAAATCACAGCTGGCAACAGATGCATCCTTAAATAAATAGTTAAAGTAGATGTTTTGATGGCTTCAGTTGTATTGATACAAGAGATCAGTGTCTGACATTCCTGAAAACTATCTAATACAGGAGGTATCTTCTTCTAAGCCCCTGGCCCTGTGTGTGCTGCTTCAACAATAGTTTAATCTTTTAAAGAAAGCAGAGTTTTTTATGCACCTGTGGGGATGCTCTGAGCCAAGAGAGAGTGATAGGGGGTCAGCACCGCTGACCCTGGAGCCAGAATGTTAGGTAATATTTAGATTTTTCTGAAATGAAATTTTTGTATTTGTGAGGTGATGAAACTACCTTTCTGACTCAGTTTTTCTACCTGTGACTCACCCTGGTTTATGGCTACTCTTTTTGGGATGGACCAGCAGTGATGGGGGGAATTTCCTACATCCTGGCTGGAGTGAATGTCCCTGTCCTGTGTTAATGTGTGCGAGTGCCTTCTTGCAAGTGAGGCATGAGTTTGAGCCAAATCTGTTTGTGTCGGTTTGCAGGTACAGCTGATGATGTTCTTTCAGAGGCATTTACTGCCACACTATAAAGTAAAACCAGAGAAACACAAAGGTGAGGACTTTAGGCATTAGTTTGCACGTCCTGTTTTAACGAGAGGAATTATTATGTGTTGTGGGAAGCTGATCCGACTCCCAGAGGCTGCTTGTGTGAAGATACCCAATTTTTTGGTGGCTCCCTACAGTGAGGGCACAGAACTGAGCCTGGAGAAAATTAGTTTCAGTTCCTGATGAAGTCCCAAACTTCCTTCATGATTTTGGGAAAGCTGCTTGACTTCCCTTCCCTCCCTCATTTATATAATGAACTCAGGTTGTTCTTTGGGCCTCCAGGCCCATCCATCAGCATCTGGTTAGCATGTTTATGGCATTGGTCACAAGGAAACACTTAATAGGTCAGACTGTGGGGAGGTGACCATTTCCCACTCCCCACCAGCTGCAAGAGGGTGCTGCTGCCCCTGGGTGCTGCCTTACAAGAGTGACCTTGTTCATATGTCTTAGGTGTCACATATATTGTTCAAAGGGGATAATAAAACAGTTTTTTAGGGTTGGGGAAGATAAGTTTTAGTTCTTGCAGTAAAGGTGTTTTCAATATCTGCAGCGGAGAGATCATTTGGGGGTATAGAGATTGAGTGTATTCCAAAGGGCCATGCTTGCTCTGAAGTGAGGTGATCTTACCTGGAACTCAGCTGGAGAGCATCAAGTTATTAATAACAACTTGTAAATGTAAATATTCTGTATCAAAACAAGAGAAAATTATTTTTTTTAGTTCAAAACAGTTTCTTATGTAAGTAGTCTGTGGGTGAGCTCCAGATACCTCAGTGGGATTTTGGACACATCTGGATGAATTTACAGAGACCGCGGAGAGCTTCATGGTTTACCCTGACCCAAGCAATCGACACCCAATAGACATGTATATTCATCCAGTCTAGCAATAGACAGTGGTCTTAGCAAAGTCCTTTGTAATTAGACTCTTGCACGTTAGGTGATGGAAGGATAAAATCATTGTCATGGGATAACAGCTTCGGAGAGAAACTTAGTTTCAGCTTACCTTCCCATTAGTCTGCTGTGCACATGCAAGCTCTAATACTGTAATCAGCTGCAGAGGAGCTGGCAGTGCTCTTGTTCGGTGTGATTTTTTTTCCCTTTGAAAACTCCAGAGGAACTTTCCTGTGCTGTTAAAAAGACACCCTTAAAACATCTTTACTGCAGGGTCCTGTGTTTCAGCTGCTGGAGCAGTGACTCTTAAAATAGATATGAGATGACTGAATGTGTGAAAAACATTTGCATCTCATATTCTGAGCTCTGTGCATTCTGCATCACTTATGCAAGCACGTTAAAAGGGTTGAGAATTTTGCAAATTCTTTTACTGCTTTTAATTCCACTCAGAACAATGTCTTTGCAGGTGAAATAAGATCCAAGGCTATCTTTTGGTCACACAGAGTCATTGACACTTGAAACAGGCTGGATTTATATGTAGTTACTAAAAAATATATAGCAAAATTAAAGTTTCAGACACTGAGTTCACATGCATTGCCCATTGTAAAGATAAGTAACGGCTGTTATAAGAACACCTAAATGGTTACCTTTGGGACATAAAAGGGATCTTTGAAGACAGTAAGTCTTAATACAGAAATGTTTACTCATAAAAAATACATTTGGAATGGGGGAGGGGAACACATTTCCTATTAATGTGGGGTTTGCCTTTTATGGCAGGTTGTAGCAGGTCTTTAACCTCTGTAGCACTTGAGTGAGGATAGAAATGAGCTTCTCTAAGTATCAGCCCACAGGGCCTTTCCTCAGTGCCTGTATCTGCAGTGGTTTTAGTTTATTCTTCCTTTCTGTGACCATAATGAAAAACTATTCTTTTCCAGCCTCAAATCCTTCCCATAGTTAAGTCCTGAGGGCAGAATAGAAATGTCTTCCTGAATTTGCTTCACTTAACCTTGTGTTTTGTGAGATGCAGGGCTGATAGCCCAAACCAGTGGGGATTTGAAGGCAGTGTCAGCTAAATAAGGCACGAGAAGAGAAGAAGGAATGGACCCTTGAAAGCCATGGTTATGGATGCCAAAAAGAAGGGTTGATGTCTCTCTAGACACTTGCAAAGGGTGCAGCTGTGCCCAGCATTCCCAGTCTGTGCATAATTGGATGGTGGCTCATGTCACCTATGAATTTTCTGGTACCAGTTCTGCAGGTAGTTTTGAAATTATTTTTCCAGGCAATTATTATGTTCTGTGAGGCAAAAGAAAATGCCAGGAATATTTGATCAGTGTGAACCCCATAACTAGGGAGGATGTGATTTCTGCTTCAAAGTTTTGCAAAGTTATTACTTGATGGGGTAGGACACAGGGTGCCAGTAACCTCAGAGTAGTAGAGAGAAGCTGAGAGTCCTTTATGGAAATCATGGTGTACTAAAGTCAAAAGGCTTTACTCAGATACAGTAATACACAGAGCAGCAGAATTAGCCTGGACAAGTTGTGTAGGAGGAGGGCTGGGCTGTGCAGAGGGATCTGAAAGCCTTTGACCAGCTGCTATACAGAGATGTGAGAAACAAGAATCTAACAGCAGTGTTTGAGCCAACAGACACCATTTTGTGGGATCCTCAAGGGGAGAACTTGGTAGCAAAGAGAAAAGTTAGGAAATATTACACACTCAGAAGTGTAAGAAGAAATTGGCTGGGTGCAGAAAAAGACAAAAGGTAGATAAGCTGGAAAAAAATACATGTTGTGAAGATGAGGTGAGATGACTGGATTTCTGATGAACCTTTTCCCTAAGCCCTTGGACCAGTGCAAAATTAGTTCTTCACATGCTAGTGACAGGGCAGAACGATTGGTGGGCTTTGTTATTCTTGTTCCAGAACATCATGCTCATCCAGGCAGTAATCATTTTAGGTGTGTAACAGAAATTAGGTTTTAAGTCACATACTGACCTGTCTTTGTAATTAATACAGCGTGTTCTGGTCACGTAATGAGAGAGAAGACAGATTAAATGAAAGACAGGCAGGATTTTCATTCAGGAAATTGGTATGGTAATGACAGATATGGAGTCTTGGCATGTTTCAGATAGGCTTCGTCTGGCCTCTTCAGGTAGCAGATACAAGCACGGCACTCACTTATATTCACCCAGTCAAGCATGAGGAGGTAACAAGTTCTCCAGGGAGGCTGGTATTTAATATCTGCCAGAAGCCTGCTGGAGAATACTAATACAGATCCCAGATTTAGTGTGCCCTGGGAATGCAGATGGTTGGTAGCAACGTGCCTGGCCCAACAGCCACATCTCCCTTAGCTCCATGGCAGAGCTGCCTGGGTTTTTATCCCCTGCTATTTGGATTGTAAAAGTGATGACTTGGCCAAAGAAGCCTTTTCTGACTTCCCTGGGAGGAGGGTTAGGAGGCAAGAGGGGGAATAACACTGGGGTTTCTGTCAGGGTGTCTCACTCGTGGACAGGAGGACTGGCAACATGAGTTCCCCTGGATGTCACTTGGACCATTCTCTTGGGCAGGACAAGCCAAGTGCTGTGAGGCAGTGAGGGCCACAGGGAGGATTTCTGCTCGAGGAGCAGCTTCAGCCAGCTCCTGCAGTGTGTGTATTCCCCTCTGAGATCACAGCAAGGGCAGAGGGAGGGTGGCAGCGCTGTGGAGATCCCGCAGCTTGTCCTCAGGCTGCAGCAGGAAAGGAACTTGTATGAGTTTCACTTTCTTACCAAATAAAGGGAAAAAAGCCCCAAACCCCTGCAAGGCTACTTATAAATCAGGGCAATAAAACTGCCGGTGGTCATGATCAAATTATGTGGTCTAAATCTATATAAAAGAACTGGAGCAGGTTCAGTGCAGCACAAATGTCCTTCTTGCTGTAAACAGTGAATGGGGGGTGAGGAGAAGGAGGAAGGGCAGGCACTGGGCTCCCAACACCAACACACCGGGGAAACAATTTGCTGAGGTGGTTGAACTACATGTTTTCAAAATCTGTTTGTGTCCATAAGGGTTTAAGAAAAGGATGTCGTCTGCTTACTCGGTAACTTGTGTGTGGCCTGTGAGTGGTTTCAGATGCTGGGCCAAAACCAAATAATCTCTCCTTTTAGGAAATTTGAAAAGTATGCATGCATCCCAAAAAAGAACAGAGATTTTTCACTGATGTCCCATGCTCGAGCCACAACGCCTTGTGCAATTGTGGCACTGTGTGCTGTTGAGATGGGGAGAGAGAGGTTGCTGAGCCGCCTCTGTTAGAAAGAGACCAGATATGACTTGAGCTTTCATGAGACTGAGTTAATAGATTGTTTTTAATGGGAGAAAGAGCTACCAGGGTACCTCATATATCTTCAGAATTTAGCTGAATGCTGCAAAAATGTCCATATTAGGACATGTTCCTTACTAGAAGTGAAATAACAGAACTAGCGAACTTTCACAGTACGAAGAACTTGTGGATGAAGTTGAAATTTTTGATGGTGTTGGAGAATTTTAAATTGAAGAGTTTTGCTTCTTTTTGAGTACCTTGGTCATGCTGATGAGTTCATAAATTTCTGTGGTGTTTGACTAATATACACCAAGGATCTGCACTGTCCTACTCAAAAGTGGTAGCAGCCGTCAGTGTTAATTAAGGGCTATATTAGAGAAGAGCAGGGGGAGCAAGAGGGGTCTTTCAAGTCTGGCAGCCCCCACTTTCAGAGGAAATGGGCAGACTGTACACATGCAGCCAAAAGCCAGTGTGACTCCCCATTTCTGCACAGCAGCTCCATGGGGCCAGCAGAAGGTGTGAAAGACTCCCTGGCTGGAGGGAGAAACTTAAAATTTTCTGGGGCATGGGGGTAAAAGAAAAAAAAAGCCAAGAAGCTAAAAGCAGTAGCAGGTTTAGGCACAATCCATAGAAGACCACTGCAGGCACCAAGAAATTTAATAACCTGTTATATTTATGTAGCACATTTCATCCTCAAAGCGTTTTGCGAACTTAATGATGTGCAAACTATGTGCACACGTATCCTTTCATCTGCCAACGACTGTAGCCGCCTTCAGTGTGAAGCCTGGTGATGGCTGCTTAGCCATCACAACAGTGTAGAACAGCAAGTGGAAAATGCCTGAAGTGCAGGAAGATTTAGGGAGGCAAAACATAACCTTTAGGCAAGACAAAGGGATTGAGAACACTTGTGCTGGCAAAGTGCACATATCGTCTGTGACTACAGTCTATCAGATCTTTTAGCAATCCCATCAGATAGAGTTTTCTTTCGGGAAAGCTGGAAAATTCACCTTAGCTGTCTGGAAATCTGGTGTGAGCTCTCTTTTGTGCCAGTTGGCGGTCTCCCACCTCAAAAAGTAGTTGCTGACTCTGACCCACATGAGCTGCTTTTCCACCTGAGATCCAGTGGGATCAGATGACAGTGTTCTACAGATGGCCTTGTGATGTTGTCCATTTCTTGAATTCCACTTAATGGCATTCTCATCTCAAAGGAAGGGTGTTTATTTTTTAGAAGAGTCAGTAAGTGAGTGTTAGAGATCCAGGGAGAAGTACAAGTTGCTAGCATCTCAAATTTTTCAGAAAGGGAAAAAAAAGTTCCACACCATTATCTTCCCAAGGAAGTTCTGTATTGTTAGGCGTGATAGTTTTCAATGTCACCCTCCCTGTAAGAGTTTTGGTGTGCCATCTAATCCCCCAACCTAATGAGTTCTGCAGGGATGCACCATGATAACTAAAGATCATTTACCTGAATTGCTTTTTAATTTCTGGAATGGGAAGCTGCTTGTGCAGCAGGATAATTACATTATAATTTACAGCAATCCAAAATCAATAAATTTAGTCATATTGGGATAGAGAAGGAGGATGAAAATCCCCCCCACCATTAAATTATTCTACACTCTGTACTTGATGATCCAAGAACTCAACAATAAACTTTGGGGGATGGGAGAGAGGGTTGGAGAATCACTGGCTTCCTGAGGCTGGCCAGTAAATCAGCCTTGTCCGGTGATTTCTGTAGTGAAGTGACACATGGTGTGTTTGCAGAAGAGGGCAAATACAGCAGATAATGTCCTTTTTCTGATTTATTTTAATTATGGAATATTGAAGGAGAGAAAATGCTCTGTGCTCTCTGGCCCTTATTCCAGTGGGGAAAAGCTGATGAGCCACCACCAGCTGTGAGTAAACCTGGGCATTTACCTGAGCTCTGCTCCCTGCCTCAGTGTGACAGTGGAGTTGAATAATTACTGGGATGAGCCACTAAGGGAGCTGGTGGGGTTTCAAGCTCTTGATGTCTTCATCAAGATTGAAAGCTTTCCTCCATGTTAGTATTTTTGCCATGTATGAGCTGTTTGGCTCATTGACTCATCTCTCACAAGGAGAGTGGGCTGTGCAACATCGGAGTATCGTGAGCTTCCCTGTCTGGGAAGGGCCACTTGAGGGATGAGTTTTTCTTTTGGAGTGTTAAAAACACAGTAGTGCTCTGGTCACTGGAAACACTGAAGAAGGAGGAATGACCTCCAGTGAGAAGGTTGATCTCAGCTGGTCCTTGCACCGGCTGCCAGCCCCTCTTTGGTGCAAGCCAAGCCCTGGCAGCAGCAGTGCCAGTGCAGCCCCTCCCTGGGCCACCAGCCCTGCGGTGTTCACAGTGCTCCATGTTTTCAGGAGTCCACCCAAGACTCAGGTTTGGTTCTGGCAAGTGAGAGGAATAGCAAATTGATACAGGTAGCCCAAACACACCCCTCCCTGATTTAAGAGAAATATTATTTGAGCAGACAGTTTAAAGAAGTTCAGTTGGGCACATGGCAATTGGAGCTGTGGTTTGGTCTGGGATTTTTCCTTCTGTTTTCTTTAAAAGAAAGTATCCTGGTTGTATTAGATCCCACCCATGTCTTCACTGCTGAATTTATCTCACAGGAAGATGTACTAGATGTTTCTGGACTTCCCTCACTCAGACTGACTCAATTTTATTTTTCCTTTGAAACCACAGAAAAGCTGTCGATGCTGCACCCAAAAAAGGATGCTGTATGAAAAGGAAATCACTTTGTCTCTTGTATTTGAGGAGGATTATGATCTGGCATGACCTCATTATGGGTTAGGCGAGGATATTTCTGGAAATACTAATTAAATACTTTTTCCATCCCTTGTGCCCTTGCAGCAAGTATAGACTTTATAACAAGAAAAAGAGGGGGAAAAAAGCTGTCTGCAAGGAATTTTTTCAAGCTCTTTCTCCACTCAAATGAAGGAAGTACAGTTACAGTCATGATAGCAATATTACAATATTACAAGCTATTAAACAAAATTTTCCTAGTTATGACGAACCAGAGGAAAATAATTATCTGAAAGAAGACAGTAAATGGGGGATTCTTTTGGTGCTTTTGTCTATGCCTGACTTCAGGAGTCTGAATTGATCTTGTTATTTCAGCAAGATTACTCTGAACTGCTGAAAGCATCCTACCTTGTGCAGTTTTTTTTGTTTAGTTTTTCTCCCCCAGTCAGGTTCAGTGAGCACAAGCAGCAGTGCACAGCCCCACAAAGGATCCCGTTGGCAGCAGCCGGCAGTGAGCTGGGACATGGACTGCAAATCTGTTACACGGGCACAGCCAGGGATGAAATTCCATGGTGCCGTGTTTTAATGTATTTATTAATGGATATTCTCCTGTTATTTCTCTTGGTGGCATTTTCCTCCTGGGTTTACCCATTTTGCTCTCAGAGATCTGTTCTCAACTTGTGGCATTTCAGTGAGTTAAAACAGCTCTGAATCCTGCCCTGTCTGAGCTGTTTCCTATTGAGGTCAGTGGGAGTCCTCCACTTAACTTCAATGGGAGATGGACTTGGCCACTGACAAAATGTCTTCAAAAATTGCCTTCAGCAAATAAGCTTGTAAATGTTAGCACTAAAATAGCGACATGCAGGCCCAAATATGTCTGTATTGAAAACACATGCTATCAGATAAAAATGTGTTCCGACAAAACCTTCCAACATCATCATGAGGAGGCTGTAAAGATTTTTAAAATTTTCTGATCATATATTTAGCACTTTGGTTTGTTGTTCTGTTGTGTGGCACACAGGATTGAGTCTAATGTGGCAAACACCAGACTTGTTTGAACGAGCGGTCGGTGGCTTTTGTTTCCGGTTATTGTTCTAAGTCTAGAGATGTGGTTCTTCTTTTCCATGTGAATGTGAGATTTTGTCCAAATTTCAGTATTCCTCTGGTATGTAACAATATCCAGTCCTGCATGTTGTTTAAAGTCTCGTTGCCTCCATGGGAATGGAACAGGACTGCTCTATTATAGCCAAAGGAGGGAAATGTATGCTTTCTCACAATAACTTCAGGAATTGTTTCTTGACCTGCAAAACCACAACCTTGCATTGAAATATCACAAATAGAGAGAAGGTGTGTAGGAATTGTCCACATTTTTACACTTTTGCTCTCTCTGTACTTCACAATGGCTAAGGAAAAATGAAAGCTGTGGTTAGGGTGGCTTGGGGCAGCTGTTGAGTGGACCATGGCTTGTCTGTCATCAGCTTTCTCAAGTGCTGCACTTGAGTGATGGTTAAGGCAGATGGAACTGGGTGATGGCTTAAATGCCTGTTGTAAATTGTCGAGTCCCAGGAATGGATTGATAATGGATAACTTGACTCAAAGCAAAGCAGGGGCATCTGTGGAAGTGGTGACTCCATCAGCCATCCCACACCCTGCTGCCTCTGCTTGTCAGAGAGCCAGAGACACCTGGACTTCAGCAGAAGAAAATGAAAAGATTTTATCTTAGCTCATCTGAGATGGTTGGTCTAACCATCTCCATCCTGCAGATTCAAGTCAGCAATGTTTGAAAACTCCACCCATCCACATGGGTGATGCAAATGCTGTTGTTTCCTTTGTTTCTGGTTCTCTTGCAGAAGTAGGTCTTTGTAGGGGTAAAAATCAAGGCTCTTCCTCTGAAGTCTATTAAAATGACTTTTACTCATTGACTGGAACTGGGGAATATTTGTCAGGGTAAACCTTGGGGAGCTAATGGAAGCTGGAGCTCAATGGATAAAACATTGAGATGAGCTGGGGTTTGCCAAGACAAACACTTGGACTTTACCAGACCAGTGGGACATACTCACATACTCATATCAAGGTGTCTTGATGGGTCCCTGTGTGTGTGGTGGCAGAAGCAGCCTTCTGGTGGTGCAGCTTTTTGCTTTTATTTTTTTTTTTGCAGGTTTTTTTTTTTTTTTTTTTGGCCAAAGCATCTGTCTGTGCTTAGGACTTAAGGGGGTGGAGCAGGGTATGCAGGAAAGGTACCAAGGCCCATCCCACTGCAAGGGAGCTGAAGACATCCACAGTGCTTTGCAAATTGGATGTGGGGTGGCTGGTTCAGCCTGGACCCATTATATCAAGGGGAGGAGCACAAAGAGGCACTATGCAGAGAGTTAACCATGCCACAATATTTTTGGCTTTGCAAGAGAAGGGGTCCCATTCTTCCTGTTAGCCTAGAAGGCTTTTGAGAAGCTTTGACCTTCTTCCTCTCCAGCTCTTGAGCTGAAGTAGGGCTGTTCCTTTGGGTAAATGCACTTGTAGGATAAAGGTGCAGATGGTTCAGGTCCTGGTCACTGCTGTTACAGCATGCTGTGAGAATAAATCACAGCTTGGCACAGCCACTGAGCCCAAGCCGATTATGTGAAAAAGTAACACATGAGCAAATTCAGGGTGAGGCAGGAGAACAGTATGGGATTTAAAAATCTCAGCCCTGTTATTAATTTCTCTGGAAAAGGTGAACTAATGATACTACTTTTAATTCATTAGTATTTAGGCTAAAAATATGTTGGCTTTGAAAGAAAATGATAAAGTAAAGGGGAAGATGTAATAAAATCTCCCCCCCACTTCTCCTCTTAAAGAAATGTTTTGCACAGAGACAATTCACTGATTAGAAATGAAAAGTTGTAGTCCCGTGGGGCCAGGTTGGAATTACTGCATACCACTTGTCTTTGAAATCAAGGCCTCCAACCTTAGTGTCCAGGTGGGGAATTCCGGTGGCTTTACTCTAATCCAGGCAAATCTGAAATCCAACCCTGTTGGGAGGAAACAATGTGGGAAACAGATTCATCTTGATCTCGGCTTTGTGCCTTGGAAAACGATTAAGACCAACTGTTAAGCAGCTCCCAGTAGAGTTCACAAACCTGCCGGCCTCTGGGTGACACAGATTTCTCAGTTCAGGCTTCACCCCTTAAAATAACAGATGGAACTGATACGGTTAAGCTACAAAGTGGGTTTCTGTTATTCCCCAGTTGTTTAAATATTACTTTTGTTGTTAGAAATTATTTTAATCTGATTGATTTGCTGCAATTAATTATTTTCCACTTTCTATTGTTACTTTAACAAAATCAAATGCAAACAATTTAATGCTACAGACACGCAGCCACTCTGACTTCTGTGAGAGTGCTGTCCTGATACACTAAATCCTGTGCAGCATTGCAGAGGTCACACACATGGTCCTATCAAACTCACCCAGTGGGGATCCTTCTGTGCCCTTTTTCCTATCCTGATCTCAGTCAAGATAACTGGTTTTATAGCAGCTTTTGAGGATTTCAAAGTGATTTAGAAAATCAAGTCCTTTGAGGTAGAAAAGTATTCATATTCTGCACGCAAATAGAAGTGGGAAGCAAAAAAGCTGCTCTTTGTTAAAGCTTATTTAGGCAAATCCATGAAGAAAACCAGGGACTCACAAGTCCATTTACTGAAACAGTTGTTAAGAAAGCATCCTCCAGAGAACCTGCTTCTATAAAATTTCAGGCCTGGTGAATGCTGGAAGAGCATTCTGGCTTTGCAGAAGCGTCCTGAAAATGAGCCTTAGAAAGTCTGGAGGTCTTTATGTTCCTGCAATACTGATTAAGGGAGCGTGTTAAGAAAATAGTAACCAAACATTAATGTAGTCTTTGTTATTTTTCCTATATTTATTGGATGTGGTTACAATCAACACCCATGGGTAGCAAAACTTGTTGCTGGTTTGATTCTCGAGTAATTTTGCAAGTACTTACTAGCAGATTTGTGAAGTTTGGCACCAGACTGTGCTATTTAAGGGTGGGATTTCAAAAGCTTCCAATGGAATTTGGAGCACAGATCCCTCCGTTTCTCCCCTGCAAATAGACGTTTTGTTCTTTATAGTGGATTTATCATTATTGCAGTTTTGGCAAGAATGTATCAGCAAATTTTGTTTAACGCCGTTCCTCAGCATTCCATTACTTAAAAGGCATGGATTGCTTTGTTCTCCCTTTTTAGACAGCCCATCCAGTAGGTGATTTTTAAAAGTGCATTTAAGTGTGCAGTATTATGCACCTCTTTTACACCATATCAAGGATAAAGGGATTGATTCTAGTCTTCTTTTTCTTTTTATGCTGAAGGTATTTTGCTGCAGTTCTGTGCATGTGTGTATGTGCATGTGCTGGCCACCAGTCCAGCTCCGTGCTGTAGGCATAGTTCTTATCTCTTGCTAGGACCAGGAGGAGCCAAGAAACCAGAAGATTCATAGAATGGTTTGGTTTTGAAGAGACTTTACAAGTCTCTTGTTCCAAACCCCTGCCATGAACAGACATAATTTCCACTAGACCAGGCTGCTCAAAGCCCCGTCCAGCCTTGCCTTGAACACTTGAAGAGATGGGGTAGGTGCCACTTCTCTGCAAGTCCCTTTCAGCCTTAAAATCAGGGCAGAAGGTTTTGTCAGTTTACCATGGGGGAATGTTTCTCCCATTAGTGGGGTTCTCAAGGTCAGGTTTGTTTTCCTCTTTACCAGCCCCTTTTTCTCCAAAGATTGCTCCATTTCACCCCTTGGAGGCTGCCCAGACACCGCACATTTGAGCTGAAACTGGAGCTCTCTGGGTTTGCATGGTAGCTTGCAGACTCATCTGCAGCCCCATTCCCAGTGTCCAGCAGGGATGAGCAGGGTAAAGCCTCTCACTAATCTCTTTGAGAGTGGAGGCCAGGCTGTGCTCTGCTGCCTGCAGGTGCTCCTGATTCTCCTTGCAGGGTTCTGAGCCCCTTCTTCACCAAATAGCAATCCCAACCCCATGAGTGTCCGTGCCCTGCTTCCAGTGCACTTTGCTGTGGTTCCTGCTGAGTTTAGAGATATCTAAGCTGAAGTTTTGAGCACAAAAGTTGGGCTGAATGGGGATGTCAATGTAAAAAACATTATAAGGTTCTGCCTGGTTTTGCCCTTCACCTTTGCAATTCTGTACAGTTGCTTGCAGTTAAGAATAGGCGTTTCCTTCTTCTTACACGCTGGGAATGCAGTAAAAAACTAGAGAGCGTAAAAGGGAGCTCTGTTAGCACTGAGCCAGAAGTCCAGCCCAGGAGAAGCTGGAAGGAGTTTGAGAAAAAATTCACATCTGTAACTGAGTAGGTTTTTATGTAGCAATATACATACTTAATTTATGCTTGCAGCGACAGCAGTTGTATATGCAAAAGCAGGCGTGCAGTTACATGTGCACTTCTGTTTGGGATTCCAGGACTTAAGAAAAAAGTGATTATGATCATGGATGAGTTATAGTGTAACGGCTCTCAGTGTTGTATAAGCAGCATCTGTATGCTGTATCATGCGCATGTGAAACTATTTTTATTATATTAATTTGATTTCCCTGGGAGATTGCATAGTAACCATTTGTGTTTCATGGCTGCACAGAAACTTGTCTTGCAAAGAGCATGCTGTTTGTGTACGTGGCTCTTGATAAGGCAGAATGTACTGAGATGGTTGACATTTATACACTTACATTTAGTGTTTTTAATAATGAAAAATCCAGTTTGTTTGCCCCAGAGGAGTTGCCTTGTGAGATTTTCATTGTAATTCCAAACATACATCTTGCCAATTATTCTATTCAGGTGCATTTCTTAATGAAGAACAAATTTGTTTTGATAAAGAGTTAGTCCTCTGCTCAATAATTATCAGTGAATGGTTGGAGAAGATTGGCTGTGGAGGAGCTTTTGCAGTTGCCTGTGTGAGATCTCTGTTTCTATTTATTTATTTATTTTTAAAATTTTATTTAGTTGTATGTTTTGAACAATCATTTCCTCTTAGACTTCTCCCCATGATAAAACTCACTTTTCACAGGATGTAATTTACTTCTTTTCCTGGCTCTTATAAGGCTTAGGAAATTATGGTTCAGCAGTTCAACCTTGTATATTGAGCTACCTCCTTAAAAAACAGATGCACAAGACTTTGCCTCAGAAGCAGTGGAGCATTTAAACTTCTCCCCTTCCCAAGTCCATCCTTTAACTTGATTATTTACATTCAATGGTGTTATCCATACAGATGTGCTCAGGTATTTTAAGACTTTTCCTGAAGTTTTGTCCGCACTAATTTCTTATGGCAAAAGGTTCCCCTGGGAAGCCACGTGCTAAAATCTTTTATATTGCAGTGGTGAGTGGTGTGTTGCAGCTGACTGTCTCGAGTGGAGACTTCAGGGTTGCATTTGAACAGCCACCTTTGCTTCTGACTGTGTTTTTTCTGAGCCTGACAGCTTCCAGTTTTGAAACTGCCTCTGTCACAACCAGGAATTTTTTAACTTCAAAAAAAAACCCAGGGGAGGGTGCATGGATGATCAGCTCCTCATGGTTTTCATTCTTTGCAACACAATAGCAGGATGAAAAAATTACATGCAGAGAGATGGATTCTAAATAATTATGTTGATTCAGTATACAGAGATATGCCAAGCCTTGCCGCAGAGGTACTGATGCTCTGTTTTATGTGGCTTGTACATAGCATAGAGGAAGCCTCATGAACACCACAACAGGCTTCTGAAATCTTCCAAGCGCTGTTCCAGTATCCTACTAGTCTCCTTCCAGAAGAAGTACTCAGGCAGAATGGTGAAATCAGGAAGTTGCTCAGGACTGCAAAGAAAATTAATGTATTTTAACAGAGTGTAAAATTTTTTAGAGAGGTTAAGGTTAGTTTTGGCACTGGTAAAATAAATGTTCATCTCTGAATTTTGTTAAAAAATATTTAAAGTGTAGAGGCAGTCAATTGTTGATGTATATTTCCTTGGGGGGGCTCTTCCCATTCTTTTTCAAGGTCTGTGTTTAATAATAGTAATGTTCTTGTCATATATTTTAGATAATGGTCATTGTATTTTCTTGACTCCTTAAAGACACTGTGAAAATTAATTAGCTAGTGTTTATAAAGGAGGACACTCAGATTCTGTTACTCTGACTAATTACTCTCTGAATACCTGTATTGATTTATAGGAGGAGTGTCCCCAGGATGGGATAATGTTCTGCAGGGAGAAGAGCATCAGTGTCTGGCTAGAGGTGCCCTGGGTTGCCACATGCTCCTGGTTACCCAGCCAGCTGAGGATGATAGTGACAAATATCTGATACTTACATATGCCACCTTACTTTCTCCTGCAGGATGCATTTATTGCAATGATTATCTCCCATGGTTTGTTAGATCACATACAACATGACTTGAGGGGGAAGTCCTCAGGTTTCAGGGTCTGACCGTTGAGGGAGGCAGTGTCTACGGTAGGCCAGTGTATTTGAGTGTGTGTGTTTGGGTGCATGGATAATGTTTGTGCATGTCAGATCAGGAGAAACTTATTTCAATATGTATATTTTTCTTCCTGATCTAACAAGTACAAACTTCAACTGGTGGTAAGAGCACCACTTTGTAATTGTGTTTAATAAGGAAATGGCCTGGAGCCAAGCACTCAGAGATCCCAGTACTGCTGGGTTTGGGAATGAAGCAGGTCTCGAGCAAAGCTCTCTGGTGCAGACACATCCTTTCCCTGTAGTCCATCCTGGCAAGGGCTCTGGCCCCTGCTATGGCTGAGGGTATGACCACTCCAGCTACATTTTCTCACCAGAGAAACCAGGGCTTCAGGCAAAAACTAGGCCTGAAGAGCATGAGCTGAATGGAAAAATCTGATGAATAAACAACCACCAGGTTCAGTGGATCCCTGAGTTTAGCAGGTTAACAGCTGAACTTTAGTAGCCCACACTGCAAAATCCACACCAGCCCTGTGCAGAACTATCCTGTCCTGAGGCCAAGCTCCCACACTTTATCTTGGTACAGATGAGCAGCTTCCCCCAATAAAGGATGAAAGCTGTGCATTTGTACCAAGGGGCTGGAGCGCAAACAGCAGTCACTGGTGTAAAGGGCTGTTAGCCCTGAGCATCCCCACTTTCATGGTTTGCAGTGTCCAGGTCACAGTGCAGAGCAGAGTGTACAGAGCAGCACCAGCTCCTGTATGTGACTTATAGCCCATTCTTTTCCTTATAACCAGTCTCAGCTGAAGGAGAGTATCCCAGACTAGGTATGCAGTGAAGGATGAGTATTTCAGCTTGCTATGACTCAGAAGCAAAGTAACAGCTTGGGTCTGGCAGAGGTGGAGCTGGGTATATGTTGCAGCCCAAGCATAATAAAGGTCTGGAGGCTATAAGTGGGGAAAACCATTCAATCCTGACTTGGCACAGCTCTTTAAAACAGAGCTCTTTGCCCCAAGCCACAGTGCCTCCCAAATCTCAGTTGGTTCCCAGAATTCAGACACCAGTGTTCCTACAAGAAATGAACACACAGAGTTCATTTTAATAAGGATTGAATTGGCAGCTGCATGGAGTATTAGTTACAAGAACATAATAGACGCAGTAGAGGGAATTTTTAAGCCACTAAAAGTGACTACAGGGAATATCCTGTCACTCCTGGAGTCATTTTCCTTTGGCTTCTTCCAGTCATGCAGCAGAAGTGTGCAATTTCAAGGAGGTGAACATGTGAATACCTTGACAGTGGGACAGTGCTGCTCTTGAGGCTTTCACCCCTTCCTCGATTGCATTAATGGCTGTGCTTTGCTGCAGCCTTTAGAGATATCTCTGCTTTTGTTGACCTTTTCCATGTCTGAATATATTCTGGGTGTTGTGACCTTTCTGCACAGCATGGTTTTTGTGTGACTCTTATGATGCTGCCTCCTTTAACAGTAATGTGGCATCATCTCAGTTTTGCAGCCTCAAGGGTCAGATGATGACTCACTTTCGGCAGGGCCAGAGACCATGTTCACCATCATGGAAGTTTGTTCCTGCAGAAAGTCTGAATATGCGTGTCTATACATACATTGTCATGGTTTATTCTTCTTTAAGCAGCCTGAAATTTATGTGGATTCCACACTAGATGCAGTGAAAATGTAAATGTGACTAATTTCTAATTTTTTGGGGGACTTAATGGCTTTTCTTTTTGGAGCAAGATGTATGTTGTAGAAGAAAGGCCTTGGATAAGGTACTTTTACTGTGATGCTGAATAGAGAAGCTTTCCTGAAACCACATTAAATCTATTTGGGACATGCTGGTGGTGGTGTACAAATGAGCAAACTTAAGGCTGGAAAGGTTAAGATCCTGGCATCAGAGGAAGAACATGAAAACTACAAGTTTCAGCCCATTTGACAGCATGTAAGAGAAGAAACCAAAGTTAACTGTTTCTCTTGATATGGCTATTACAGCCACTCAAGTAGTGCTGCAGCAAAGTGTCTTCATATGAGGCAGCCCCCTGCATTGCCTGGATAAACCACTGAGGGTTAAACCACAACAAAATATCCTCGTCACTAAGTCTGCAGATCTGGAGGGAAAATAAGTGAGGGATAGAAACAATAGATGTTTTTTGCTGGTTGCCAAGATTTATAATGATGATTACGATGATGATGAGTAGCTGAAGGAATGTTTCTCGCATTGTAAACCACTGATCTCCTGACGCTCATCAGCAGAATTTCAGCTCTCAGATATTTTAGTGCTGGGGTGTTTTCTGTCCTTATCCAAGTGGTTTATTTAATACAGCTGCAGCCAAACCTCCAGCATGGTGACTTCCAGCTGCAGAGCCTGTGAACCCCCTTCCCAGGCCCCCCTGAGCGGCTGCTGTGCTGGGAGCCCAGCACAGAGAGGCAAGGAGGCAGATGTCGCCAAGCAACATATCTTGTTTATCTTTTATTTATTGCAGGTATTTATACAGGGCAGGTCTCTCTGCTCCCAGCTCACAACTTTGCACCAGTGGCGGCTGCCGCTTGCCAGACAGAGGCAGGGGGAGGCAAGGGAAGGGGCATGAATAATGCAGCGCAACATATTTATCGACATTGTCAAGTTGAGCCTCAGATCAAGTTTAGTGGGTAAAGAAGAGGCTTTGAATTCCTGCCGTACTACGCATTAAGATTCAGATAACTTGATTTCGTAAAATAAGTGAGTCCAGGAGGCTGAAACACAGGAATGCTGTGTACAAAATGCACCTAGTTTTCTTCTTTCCTTTTTTTCCCCTCCTTCTTGTGTTACTAGTGTAGCATTTGATGTGGGGTGTAAATTGCCTGAAAAATAGTAGCTGGCCAGAGACATGCTTCTGCCTTCTCCACTGCACATCTCTCCCACCCTGCAGGACTGCTGCTGTGTGTGCTGAAAGCTTGTTCCTATGCCTTCCAAACCCTCATGTAAATTTTGGCACTTCTTTGATGTGCACCATCATTAGTAATTGTCAAGGCAAAAGTAATGAACTGTTCCAGTAAGTAGGTGCAGGGTGCAGTGCAGCTCCTGGGAATGGCCATCATGCTGCAGTGCTGGTGGGGCAGCCCTGCCTGCATCCCTGTGCTCACAGCAGCCTGGGCTTCCCTCACTGCCCCAGTCAGCTGCAGGAACAGTGCAGACTGCTCAGGCTTAGAGAACAGTGATTTATGTATTTATTTATCTATTATTTATTAGAACACTGGACTAGGCCTCGAGAGTTACATTCTGTCACAAACTACTACAGTTGTTTTGAACGTGTTGTCATTAGGGCTGGGATTTCCTTAAAGCAGGTGGCAGCGGTTCAACTTTTCTGCTGTTTGAAAAGAATGACAGCAAGTCTTGAAGAACATCAAGGGGTGGGGAGGAAAGAAGCGAAGAGCAAGTTAAATTAGCACTGAGTACTTCAGAACCCCCCCACCCTTCATGTTCCTATTTTCATCCCTGTGTGACATTTCCTTACAGCGAAGAGAGCCCGAAACATAAACCATCCTTAGCTGCAGTGACTTTGCAGCACTGTGGACAAAATAACTGATTTCAGAAAAAAATGGTATATTTTTATATACATAAGAGTGCATGTAATTTCATTTTAATATGAGTTGCCAGTTACATAAACTGCCCTTGTGTTTTGAGTCCTGGACACCAACTTGCCTATGCCGCTGCTTTTGTCATTACATCTTGGTTTGTCCTCTGCATTTGGGGAGGCAGGTGCTGGTCCTGGGCTCTGAGAGAGGAATTCGTCTGCAGCTGCTCACCCACAGGTAGTCAGTAGTTCCTTAAGGCACAGTTCAGGGGACATTTCTTGATTGATAGTCCTTTTGGCTGCAAATAATAATTGCAGATGAAAAAAAACTCAACAAAATTAGTAAAGGTAGGTAGAAGCCAGACTGGCTCTTGTGTGGTGTGAGGTACTTTACTGGCTTATAGCCTCTGGTTTTCAAATGTCTGTGCAAAGACACCCTGTTGTGTGTATGTGTGTGTGAAATTAAAATAGGATTGTTATTCAGCCTGCGTTTTAAGTGCCTAACCTCTCCATTCTGAAGACTTCCTTCTGCTTTGTGGGAAAGCTCATACTCTTTAAATTGTATTTTTTTATTGGGGGTGGGGGGAAGAAGTCCGCAGGGAGTTTCATGGACAGTTCACATTGTCAACTCAGCATTTCTGCAAACTAGAAAAACATAAGTCCTCAGAGTCACAAAAAACCAACAAAAAAACAAAAAACCAGAAGAGCCCCTGAAGAAATTATCTTAATTCTAAGCAATTTTCTTTATTTAAATGTGAAGGGCCTGGGATTTTTTTTTTTGTTCAAACAAACAAATATTTTCCAGAAAGGAAACATAATTTCATTCTGGCTACGGCACACAAGGGAAAGAAATAAATGATTACTTGACCCCAGGACAACGCAATGCTCTTTTCTTTCTCTGTTGTCTGGTTGTGGTGCTGGAATGTGCAATCTGCAATCAGAACTGGCAGATGCACAACTTTTGTTTGTAAAACTGACTTCATTATTCCTGCTTTAGGGGTGGGCTGGCTGAAGACGTTTGGGATGCTGACAGTTTCTGGCCTTCCTGTTGAATCATCCGAATATTTGGCCTGAACCGAAGGAGCAGTAGCATCGCTAAGCTCAGATCCAGTGTCTTGGGAATCAGGGAGCAGCCAGCATGTTTTAACCATAGCTTTTTAGCACTAGTTCACATTATCTCAGCCTTATCGTGGTTTTACTCCACCCTGTCCCTCGGGTTTGTTTTGACAACTGCTGAGACTGCAGACTTTTTGGACCAGGGTCATCTTCTCACATCACATGCAAAGAGTAGAGCAGAGGTGGTTTTTACTTGAGCTTTACATAGCACTATCACATTACAAATAACTATGATCTAATGTTATATATCACCATAGAGCTAAAAATCCCAGCCGCCCACCAGTACTTAGCTGTATTTTACTCCTGATGGCTTGTGCAGTGCTGTACTTCCTGCTTGTACCACTCTAATGACTGTCTTCCCTTATTTACCTTCTCAGATGTCTGCCCTAGTCTGAAGTGATTCCCTTAAGGTTAAGACAAAGACATTGGGGACAAAAATGATGTGTGATTATGTAATTAAAGCCTGTATTAATTTATGCAAGGTAGTCTGAGCAGCCCAAACTTGTGGATTTCCTTTGGAGTTCTTGAATCAATCCTCCTATTTGTCTAGTAGAAAAGACTTATATTTTTCATCATTTACCAAAGTGAAATTTCTTTGTTTTCTTAATAGAAAATGCCAGTTCCACTATGCCCAAAAATGATATTTCTGTTTCCTTTGCAACCACCCATGGGGTTTGAACCACAGACCTACAGCACTGTAACAGAGGTCTCTATCATGGGCTAATTAAAGGGATTCAAACCAAAGTCAGACAGAGGGGGAAAGCAGCAGCTTGGGGCCAGGTGTTAAAAAGGGCATTCGATTTTGGGGCACATCACATCCTCTCTGTGGCAATCCCTAGCTGATCATACTGTCACTGACCTTCCCCTTTTGTTGACTGTCCCTTTCCAAGTCTCATTTGGAAACTTTCCCTTCCCGCTGCTATGGGACTGCCTTTCTCCCTCCTGTTTCTGCTGTTATTCATCCTTCTAATTGTGTAAAACGTTTTGGGCTGTAGTTTCCATAAAGGATGCTATGCAGACTAAAGTTAGTGCTGTATATGAAATCGTGATCTGTAATTTGTATTTACTTCACTGTATAACTCAAGTTTATTAAATAAGGATGTGGCTGGATGTAGTTCTTAATATCAAGTAGACAATGCAATTTGGTTTTACCATTTCCTTTTGTTGATCCCTCTTTATTACTTTTTATCTCACTTAGAAGAACAGAACATTTGGATTGTGGCTTTTCAGCATCCTAACAGTGGGTCAGAGATGCAGGAGATGGAGAGGAGGCCAGCAGGAGTGATTTGAGTGTCTGTGACTCAAAGTGACCAGCAAACCCCCTGGGAAGAGTTCAATGTCTGTGAATCTCATCACCCTGTTTATTTTATTTTGCCTTCCTGGTATTTAGTTATTGCTAACACTTAGAAATCCTGTGCTTAGGAATCATGTTGACTTGGGACCTAAAGTACTGAACACTCATTACTATAGCAAAGCTCACCTCCTTTGTGTCTCATGACACTTCTGCAGCTCAGTGACCTGGTTGGTGGCCCTAGCAAGGCCTCTGATCCTACCTTTTTGTTGGCTTAGAGAGAAAAAGAAAAAAAGGGAAAAAAAGGGCATTAAAATTAAAGTCTCATGACTGTAATGAAAAGGTTATTTCCCCTTCTCTCTCAAGTTAAGTTCTGTGCAATTGCAGCTCACTTTGTCCTGTCCATCTTGTAGTCTCATTAGCTGCTGGGCCACAGAGGAATTGAGGAGAGAGAGTTGGGGGTTTTATCTGCATGCCGTACCAGCGTAGACGATTCAATGAGATGATGGCTTGTCATTTTTTATTAATGAGTTGGAGCCTGATTCATTATAGATGTGTGGAATGAGCTCGGTGTGGCTGCAGGGGGAGGGGAGGGACTGTGCAGTGAGGAGTTACCCCCCGTGGGTGTCCCTGCAGAGCCCTGAGCAGAGCGGGCGATGGGTTCTGCCTTGCGCTGTGCCGTGAGCGCGGCCCCGCTCGCCCAAACCTGCAAACCCACGGCTTCCAGCATCCCCAGAGCAGGAACGAGCCTTCAGTGGTGCTCAGCAATTAGGCCTTGCTAAAAAGGCACTGTCCCGCAGGGTCTGTCTATCTGTCAGGCTGGTGGCTGAGAAGGTCTTACAGAGTTTCTGTTTCAGTGGTAGTTAGGCGTGGTGGATCAAATCATGTTTTCGCCAATGGAAGCAGATAGCTGTGTGTCCTTCAGTCCTTCCTTGCATGCTGCTGGTATCAGCCACATGTATGTGTGATGTGTGTGCATATAAATACATACATATACACTTGTGTATATGCAAAAAAAGGGAGAAAATTTTTTTTTTTTTTCAAAAGCCGTGTGGTCAGAAGAAACCATTTGTGTTAAAAACGAGGTATGCTAAGCGCTGGGGAGATTGGGAGCAGGTGACCTCTTGCCCTGGGCAAATCTAAATTCCTTTGAGTAGAAGTGGTCACTGACACTCTGTGGACCCCCTGGCCACACCACCAGAGGAAACCACTCCTGGTGGGCACAGGCAGAGGTTGGGCTGTGCCCTGGCACTGCTGCCTTTTGCTGGCTGCTCCTGGCTCTGGCCACGGACTATGCCCATGGTGTGCCTCTCCCTCACTGACCACACATGCCTTTGTGAGATGCTTCCTTGGGGGCGAGGAATTTGGATAGCAAGAGCTGTTGAATGTTGGAAAACAGGATTAAATACTTAAGGAGTATTTAAGACCAGTTTAAAGAGTATTTAAGCCAGCTTTAAAAGCCCAGTGTAGGCTCTTCTCTTTGCACAAACGTAGTTAATTCCATTTTTGTTGCTTCTGTGTTTTCTGCCTATTTCTAGAAGCCCTGAAAATCTGCAAGAGGGGCTTCTCTCTCACTTTTTGTGCTATTTCTATGGATCAAAGAAGGGCAAGTAAATATCCCAGCTTTTGGAAGTGTCTGACAATAATCTGGCCTTTTGGAGAGTCATCAAGTTGTAGCTAGAGGCAGAATAGGCATCATTTAGCTTGCCTGTTGCATTTTGTTTATTATGTGTTTAAATTTTTAAGCCCTGTGCTCTTTTCAGAGATAGGTGACAATTCAGCATTAATCTCAGTGGAGGCTGTCAGAATCATGAAGTTGCAGTTGTCTCTTCTTAATCTGCAGTGAGGTCATGCAGGTGGAAGTTATCTGGCTCTCTTTGTACACAGAAAAGTGTAAATTCTGCGTTTTTGGCAGTGGTCTCCCACTGGGCAGATGTGGTGTGTCCCCCTGTGCCATACTGGTATACTCACTGGCATACAGATTTCTTCTCTGTATCAAAACACTAAGAGCAAATTAGGAAATATTCTTGAGCATCTTGGAGGATCATTAATTTAACAGCTCTTGTTGAATAAGGGAAATTTTCCCTACTTTGCACTTACACTTGCCCTCAGATAAATTCTGGCTGAGGTTACATTCTGGTGATGTACAGAGGACAGAATGTGCTATTTTCCATTCTTTTTATTTATAATCATGCAGTGTGGTTCAAATATTTGAGAGGTAGCTGCACAACTGGGTACACAGGGAAATAAAGATATGCTGTTCCTGTCTTTGGTGAGAGCTTTCTTTTCCAACATTTTTTCAGGATCCACAAGTATTTTGAAATGGTTGGGTGTACTATATAGAAACTTAAATAAAAACTCAGGGTGCTGTTTGTTATTCTCTGTTTGCAAGAAAAATAAAAGATCAAACTGTCCCTGCAGTAGAGGTGCAGGCTTGAAAGGGTTAATGCAACAAACAGACCTAAAGGAATCTTTTCCCCTTGTAAAATATGCAGCCGTAGTGACAGCAGTATTCCCAGAGTCAAGTTATCTTTTACATTAGTGAATGTTGTTCCTAAAGCTTTAGCTGAGGTAATAAATGATTCATGGTAACCACACCTTTGTGCACAGCCGTCCACTTGATGTTCAGTCCATGTGCAACTTCAAGAAGCCTCGTGCAGGAGCTCCACAGCTCCAGTTCAGCAGCTTTCTCCCAGTGACTGTGACAGGGAGAAAAGCATTTGAGTAACAAATGGTAACTCGAAGGGAAAGGTTTCTCTCCTGCCTCTTAAAGTGTAAATTAGCAGTGTTTGCTTGTGCTTTCTGTGCAGCCTAAGTTTGATGCACATTCCTGAGAGTCGGGATGGGGAGAGGAGGCAGCTGAGTCTATTCTCTTTGGAAAAAAGGAAAATAGGAAGGGAACTTGAAAAGTTCTGTGTGTCAGTTCTCCAGGCACATGCCCAACATGCAGCTAATGAGACCTCCCAGTGAGTAGGTGCTGCAGGACCCCCTTGCAGAGGAGCTCCAAGTCAGATGACATTCAGAGGTGGGCTGGAAAGCAGGTCTCCTATTCCCTGACCTTCTGCTGATGCTGTTTAAGTGTCCAAGTTTCTGGGCTCACCTCAAACCATTTGTGCCCATAAGGAGTGGTGGACCCAGGTTCCTTCTCCTAGGAGAAAGTGGCTGACCCAGGTGGGATCTCACCTCTGGGTTTTGAAAGCCAAGGCTCAATCCCTACCATCTCTGCTGGGATAGTAATTTGATAATTAGTTGTGTCTCTTGATAGAACATGTCAGATGTGTTCACTTAGCCTGACCCAAAAGCACACAGTTTATGATGAACCAGTTAAGCCACTTGCACAGTTATAGATGCACATCCAGAAAGTTCTTCATCTGATCTGAAGGATGGATTTCTAAAATGGTTGGGAAAATTGCTTCTGGAATATTCCATCCACAGATGAAAGGGAACTAACAAAAAGTTGCACATACAAGAGATGGACCCTGTCTTTCCTCTTCCTGGTTGCATTTACACAGTTGAAGGGGTCAGGGCACATCATCTCTGGTCCTGCAGTCCAGTTTAACCCCCCAGGTCCATGCAGCTACCGTGCCGAGTAGCAGTCCCCAAAGCAGAGTGGGCTTGTCTGCACCACACCCTGGAAACAGTCGCAGGCCAGTGCTCTCCTCCGAGATGTGCCCACTGCCTCCTGGCACAGCACAGCAGATGGCTGCGCTCAGTCACACAGGGGACACAGTAGTTCCCTGGTGGGACTTTAGCTTCACTGATCCTGCTCCAGGGAAATGACTGAGAAGGTAGCCACTAGATGCTGACACCCTGTGAGTACTAAAGATATGTTTGTCCAAGCAGTCAAACTTGTGCAAGATTAAAAAAAAATCTTGGAGTCTTCTTATTGGGAGAAACAAAGAGGCACAAGGTTGACCCTATTAGAAAGTGGATATTGTTAACAAACCATGTCAGGACACTGGAGGATGATTTAGAACACTCATTTGTGTTCTGAGTTCCAGTGAGAAGTGAGTGGAAAGAGGAGGTATCAAAAAGCAGTGTTGGACCAGCCTGAGAAGTTTTTTAGCAGTTCAGAGAAGAGCCTAGGATTAATAAGGACAGCAGTCATTCAGGAATGACAAATACTAATGAAAGGAATTTGTCCCAGTTCGTTTAGTTTTCTCTGCAAGAAGATGTGGGGGAGGTTTTGGTTTTGATCTTGAGTTGACTTCCAGCAGAGTAGGCGGTGTGTCATTCCCTCCTGACTGTCCCCTGCACGGGCAGGACACGCCGTGCCGAGCGTGCAGCTGACTTTCCCAGAGCCACGCTTCAGAGTGCCACACTCTCCAGAGCAGCATAACGGATTGGGGACCTGTGCTTTATGTATCTCTCTCTCCTGCAGTTCATGAATAGTAAGCACAGTGGGTTTTACAAGGACAGATATGGAATGGCCTCCATGGCATTTGAGTAGAAAGTACAGCAAACAATTGATATAGCTCAGTCTTCAGGCATTTGCTGGTTTGAAAGAAAAAACAATTTCCAACAATTGAGGGGTCTTTTTCTTAGCAGACCAATCACAAACTTTTGAAGCATGAAATGAATTTCACTGGTCCTTGCCAATAAGCTTCTTTCTCTCATATTGTTTTTTATGAAATGGCTATAATCTTTGCAGGTAATGAATGAAAGCTACACTATGAAGTCCCACCTAACATTCTTCTTCTTGATTTATGGTGTATTGGTCTAAATAGTAAACTGATAA
Organism: Ammospiza caudacuta; assembly: GCF_027887145.1. Classification (NCBI taxonomy): domain Eukaryota; kingdom Metazoa; phylum Chordata; class Aves; order Passeriformes; family Passerellidae; genus Ammospiza; species Ammospiza caudacuta. The sequence goes on from NC_080600.1 coordinate 32,355,920, forward strand.
TGATCACAAAATAGCTATAAATCACTATGGGATGATGTATCAGAAACAATAGAAAATGTTCTGGAGGAAGAAACTTGGAGCTGTTTGGGGAACAGCTGGGTGTTCTGCAGATATGAAAGATACCAGGGAGTCCTCAAAAATACAAATTAAAAGACTCTTTCCCTTTGTTTCTGTCAAGACTGGGCTGTTCCTTGCTTCTGCGTGAAATAAACTCAAGACATTTATGATGAATTAAGGTTCCCACACCCTCAGTGTATCAAATCTAATTAGAAAGTGCTGGTGGAAATCAATTTAGGCCAAAATCCTGTCTGGATCTGAAGTTGAGATTTTGATGTGATCATTCCAGTTTGTACAATTCTGCAGACCACTGGTATTTAGAACTCACTCCTGCCAAAAAAAATGACCCTTCTAGATAAATTTATGCATTTAATAGTTTTCCAAAGATGAAGCAAAGGAATGTTGTTGTCTTTTCTCAGCTTCTACATCATGCCCCTTTTTTTGTCCATCAGGTGTGTTTTCAGACAGTCTGTATTTTTTTGTTGGCATCATATAATTGTAATACCTTCTGTCTCAGATGTGCTTTGTCTAATGATGTGCCAATAGATAAAATAACAGGTGGAGCAAAATCACCCCAGCCTAAAAGTAGTTTGAAGACACCATGGTGTTTCCTGAGAACCAAAAAGTTACCCAATCTTTTGGGGACTTGATCTATCCCAAACATATCTTCCTAGAAAGATTTTGGGTTATATTCTCCCTCTTGTCTTGTCTCGTAATGGAAACTTTCTTTGGATTTGGTGCTAATCATACCAATGAGGCAGCTCTGATTGGTACTAGCTTGCAAAAGGCCTCTTTTGTTCTTGTTAGAGTATCTAACCTCTAAATCTATTTAATACCCTTTCCCTGGTTGTCCATCATTATGACACATGATTTTCCAAAGGATTTACTATTAGTTAGCAGCACAGGGCTTTCTCCCTGGGGTAGCAGCTACTTGCAGTGAAGAAAATGCATGTTCGATGTAGCAATTTGTCTTTTTTTATATATTTATTATAAGAGTAAATGAGTTATTGTGGGGGACTTCAATATTATTGCAAATTAGGTGCTACAAGCCAAGCCATGCACATTTGTTATGTTTCCAGGCATACACAGCATGCATAGCAGTTCAAAAATCAGCAGTCATATTATATCTAGGCCTTTTCCTGGGCAGCTGCTACTTTGCAGGTATTTTTGTAGTGTGACTGTTCCATAACTCTGCTTACTTCAAATGAAGGGAGGGGGGAATGTGTCACAAAAGTGATTGCTATAAAAAATGTTTTGATGAGCATGAAGGCATGAATTATAAAATCTCTCAAGATTTAGTTTCTAAAGTAGGTATGGGCTAATGAATATATAGAGAGCATTGTTTGTCATATATATCTTTTATAATAGTAATTTATTAACTGGTTGGGCTTTTTGTGGTTTTTTTACTTGTGCCTTTCTGGATGTACTTGTAAGCTGGAAACTTATCAAAGTTATAAATTGCTCCTCTATTCAGAAAAGCGTGCAGATTCAAGCAAAGCCAACAGAATCAAATCCTATCTGACATCTGTTTCAACAAGGGACATAATTTAATTGAACTTTAAATCAGCAGAATTAGTCAAATGTTTTGGTTTCAGCGGCTCACCAAAGCTGAGGTATCTGTTTTAAGGAGGGACTGAAGGGAGTTCAGGTCAATCTTCTGACTTTCTGGTGTGGGGAGAAACAGACTCTCACCACAAAAATTCCTTTTTGTGTAATTTCATCTCACAAGGATGCAGAAATGGGAAACCAGGCAAGAGCCTCATGTTCACATCTTCTGCTTGAGCCCTTTTTTTCTAGCTTAGCCATCAGCTTAATCCTGGATTTAGAAACTAATCTGGATTCAAACTCGGTTTCTTTTGATGTTCCTGCAGGATGGGTGGTGTCTGGTGTGAGGGGAAAGCACCCTGTGTACAAAACAGTAAGGAAAAAAATTCTGAAAATCTCCCTGGCTCCAACAGATTTCAAAAGAGAGAAATTGATAAGAATGTAGAACCCTTCTGCATCTTTTCTACTTTTCCCTTTTTTTTTTTCCCCAAGAAGAGAGCCCAATGTGTCATGTTTCGTGTAACGCTGGTTATATTCATCATAGGTGACCTGGATCATTTGTACTTGTGTATTATAGTCTCTTGACATGCATTGTTTTCTCTAGCTTGAAATATAGCACATTAATGAGGAATGTATCTGTTCAGATGTACGCAGCCAGCTCATGAAAGATGCTTTGGTAGCACTTAGACTAGTTTGTCAACAGCGAGCATTTTGGCAGCTGCAGAGAAAAGCATCCAAAATTCATACAAGAGACTAAGAAAATCTGACATTAAACTTTTGTGAGCCATCTTTTCACATGCTGAAGCTAACTTTGTAATTAGTCACATTGTAACCTCCCTAATCCAAGCTCCAGTGAAGCAGCTGTCATTTTACAGTTAAATGCACATCCATTTCTGATGGGTCTGTATTGATACTTCTGTTCTCCCTGTGTTGTTTGTAGACTGCAACTAAGGTGGCCAACAGCCTGAAAAGGTACAGCAGGACTGGAAAATAGCACAGGGTAGCTCACAGCGGTTCATGTCAGGAATCAAGGATGAGCATGTTTGGTGAGAGAAACCAAGGATGCTGGCAGCATGTTGGGAAGCCTGGGGAACTGATGCCTGCACCAGCTTGTGACCTCCAGCATGGGAGACTCACACTAGCTTTGGTGTGTGTGGGGTGGCCCATGCAAGCAGTGTGTTCTCTGGCCCTGTGGGCCCCCCACTTGTCCTGCGCTGTCCCATTGAGCACCAGCAGCCAGTTCTCCATGTGGCTTCCTGCGCTGCTCGCTGTTCCTGGTGCTTGCCATCGGTGCAGTGGCATCTTTGCTCTTCCTTATCACAAAAAGGGGTCACCTTTTACTATTTTCATATATAAGATCTTGAATTGTTTGGTGGTGAGAACAGAGTTACTGGGAAGTGCTGGGACACCTAAATTTAGCTCTTTATTTGGCCCCAGGTTATTACTCTGTGAGTACATGCTTTAGCAGGGCCTTGGAAAGCTGTTAGTGTACCAGTTTATAGCTGTTGACTTCAGTAAGCGTTGGACTAGGACCTATTTGCAACGTGATATTAGATCTACAGGAGCATTGGGAACAATTTGGATTGTGTTTCCAGTTACCAAGGCAAGCTGGAAAGACCTTTCAGACAAATTTGGGAAGGGAAAAACACTATTGCTATTTCTCTGTCAGACAAAGAGAAGGAAAATAATTTCCTTAGTAAGCATTTGTGAGGTTTAAGCAGTTGCGGAGTGAAGTCCTGTGACTGCAGATGAATGCAGCTTTTTCTTATCAATATACAATCATCCTGAAATCTGTCTCAGTTTGGCAGAAATTTGCATGCTGGTGCCTTGTGTATTAATAGATTATGGGTGCCAATCTGGAGTGGCATCCTAAGGACAAAGAACATGACAAACTACATCTTGAAATCTATCTAAACTTGAATAGTTCAAATCTCAAGAGGCAAAACTCTGTTATAAGTATTCCTGTTGAGTAGTAACAAGTCGTCCCATTAAGCAGGAGCTAGAAATCAGCATGTCTCTGAGACAGCACAGCAGCATTTATTCAGACTGAATTGTGGGCGAGATGAGCGGCGCTGCCTTTGTACTTTGCTCTGAAATACTTATCCTCCTAACATCCCTCTGAGCTCCTGGGCTTCCAGAGGCCAGGGCTGCCTCTTAATCTTTGTTTGCATTCACCTCTCGAAGATCAGTATTTTCTCATTACAAATTGCTGTGCTTTTTAAATGACAATAAAGGTAACTTTTAGCCCAGAGATTGAGCCAGTTGTTTGGTTAAACTAGGGGTATATATTTAGGGGCTTTCTGATTCACAAGAGTTTTGTGTGTATACATTCTTAGGAGAATCTTTGCTGTCAGAGACCTTTTTTTCTTTGTACAGAGACTCTTATCAGAGCTCATGCAGCACACTTTGTAGGAGCTGAGACCATAAGGAGTTTCTCCCAGCTGTACAGAAATCTTTATTGCCTTTAATCATTTAGTATTCCACAGAAATAGTATTGTCGTCATCTTTTCCATGCTCCACTCTAATATAAATGCATCTTTTATGTTCACAGATTTGACCAAACCAGTATGTTATTTCAGCTACTTTTCATTAACAACTTGGGGTATTTTAGCTGTGCTGTAGCTTTTTCATTGTGTTTCTATGCTGCTTTACTGTTGAATGAAATTTAATACATTGCTTATAATTAGCAGTGAGGAATGTTACCCTCTCATCAGTTTGCTGCTATGAGGCTTGCTTGAAGATTTTAACAAAGAAAATATTCTTTACTCTTGAAATGCTTTGCAGTTCTGCTCAGGCTGCTCAAAATAAACATTGTTTTTGAACCAAACTCTTCCCTCCTACCCCCCCCCCCCCCTTCCAAAACAAACAAAATATCTTCAGTGGCCATCAGATAGAAATTTGACCCTAATTACATGCTTTGTCTATTCATGCCATGTAGTAGGGGTCCAGAGACTGATAGTTTGAAACTGAATGCACTTTAACATACAATCAGGTGCTGGCAGAAATACACAGCATATGTGTTGAAAGGTTTAATGAGAGTTATGTGCTCTTGTAAGCTTCAATTTGCATATATGAAGTGAAGTGGATTTTTCTTCTATAGTGATTAGCTCTTCTGAGCCAAGCCCAGAAATCCTTACTCAGCTGTAACTCCTGATGCTCAGTCATTGTTCTGGTACTCGTGGTATAAATGAACTTTTGCATTAGTTGATTTTCCAGAGACCATCCCATTTCCTGCATTGCTGTGGGTTTCAGTTGTCTTTCAGACAAACCTCCAGTGCTCAGCTCTGCAGTTTTACTTGTCACCTCTTGCTCCAGAATCAGGATGCTGAATTCCAGGGATGGGGAGGTGTCCCTTGGAGCAGCTACCCAGTTTCTTTGGTTAAGTCACACACACCATTGCTTGCACTCCTGGGCACTTCTCTGGGAAGGCTGATGACTTCTGCTGATCATAGCCAAGGTACCCCATCTGTGGCTGGGTACCTGCAGCCCCAAAAGCACCTGGAAAGGGATCTGCCCAGTCTTGCCCTGCTCAGTGGGAATTTTTACAGTCACTGTAAAAATGGGAAAGCATAGAGTGCAGTAGTGGTGGTTCCCTTGGGGTCAGCTGAAGGAGCAGCTTAGCAGATAGGAACATAAACAGCAGCAGTGAGGATCGTGATTTGCCTACAACTTTGCTTATGTCTGTGTACACCCAAGTGATGTGGGTTGGTGTCTCAGACCTGAAAGGTGCTGGAGGTTGGTGCTGGTGTGCAAGTGCCCACATGAAAAGCTGAATCACTCAGCAGAAGGAATTCTTGGTTTTCCCTGGGTTTTATTGCCTTGTTGCAGTGTCTCAGTTCTTATGCCCCCACTCCTCTTACTAAGCTCAGTAAGCCACACTAAGGTTCTGTCCTTCCCAAACTCAGCGCCTCCTCTTGAACACAGATAAAAACCAGTAACATTAACATTGTTTCACTTCCTTAGGTGGTTCTTTTTTGTTTATTTCCTTGTTTTGGATTCAGTTTATGACTTTGGTTTCTCAGATGTATAGGAAATTGTTATGGTAGCTCTGCACAGACATTACTTCTAGTCAGTGACCTAAAACAAAACAAGAGGCAGAGAGAAAAAGGAGGAGATTGTCTCTTAGTTACAGAACAGCTAGTTCCTATTGAGAAAGAGACTAACTCTTAAAGAATGCACTGAAATTTGTATTGTAGATCTAATTTGTGTGAGTCTTAAGTGCAACCATGCATTAGTGTTTGCAAAAATTAAAACTTAGAGATGTGGGAAAAGATAGAATTTAGTTTCTAATTTGTGCAAACATTTTAATCTCCCTCTCACAGAAGATTTGTGCAGTCTCTTCAAGCCTAGAATGTTTAATTGTTCAGACAGAGCTTTTTCAATAGGCCCAAGGCAAGCAGGGACAAACTCACAAGTGAAAAGCACATCCTTGGCCTCGTATTTGACCAAACCTGTGCAAGAAGTTTGGCCAGCAGGTTGAGAGGGGTGATTCTGCCCCTCTGCTCTGCCCTTGTAAGACCCCACCTGGAGTGCTGCATCCAGCTCTGGGGTCCCCAGCACAAGAGAGCACAGAGGAGGCCACAGAAGTGACCACAGGGCTAGAGAACCTCTTCTGTGAAGACAGGCTGAGAGAGTTTGGGTTGTTCAGCCTGCAGAAGAAAAGGCTCAGAGAACACCTCATTTGCAGCCATTAAATACCTAAAAAGAGCCTACAAAAAAGGTGGAGAAAGACTTTCTGTCAAGGACAGGGTGTAATAATTTTAAACTGAAAGAGAATTAATATTAGCATTAGCATTAGGAGAAAATATTGTACTGTGAAGTGGTGAGGCACTGGAGCAAGTTGTCTGGAGCTGGGGATGCCCAAATGTCCAAGGCCAGGTTGGATGGGGCTTTGTGCAACCTGGTCTAGTAAAGATGGCAGAGGTGTTGGATTAGTTGATCTTTGAAGGTTTCTTCCAGCAGAAAACAGTCTATGGATCTGTGATTGTAGGTTTTCAGGCTTGAAGCCTGAGTGCTGAATGTTTCACCAGCATGAGACACAAGCTGTCTGAAAGCAGCACAGAGTCTCAAACTGGACTTTCAAAATCTCTTAAAATGCTCTTGAAATAAGTCTCTGAGTGTGCTGAGGCTCATTACACCCTCTTCAACCTGCTCTTAAGAGGATAGAGATTTGGAGTGTGGCTTGCTCTAAAGGCTCTCCCCCAGACAATTTGGATACTGTGCTCCTGGTAATACTGAATGGTGTGCCATAAACGGGCTATTTTCTATTTTGCACATACCCGGTCATCAATGGCTTCCTGCTTGGGAACTGTGGTATTCACACACTTCAGCAGCAGCAAAGATATGTAAACACATTTACCCCCTTTAAGTCAAGGCCAGAAGAATGTTGGCCCATCCCAACTAACAACATAATAATTTGCTCACTAGCACAGGCCCAGCTCATGCACTGAGGAGTTTTCTGGAGCAGCCCAGACTGGTGGCTGCATCCCAAGGAAGCTCCGTGACGCTGGAGTTGACTGAAGTAATGGCTAATTGCAAAGCCATTGCTGTTCTCTTCTTTCCTCTGCTCTGTCATGTGCTTGAGGGATGATGGCCATTTTGGCCATAGTTTATTCCAATATAGTGTTTATTTCCCAAAGGAACCATTGGGTTGCCAGTTCCATTTCATAATGGAAAGACAAGCAGAAATGATGCTGAAACCCACCATCGGGATCTGCTTGGGCAAAGCCCTGTTATTTCATAATCAGCTCTGATGCTTTTGGCCCAACTGTTTGGGAATCAGTTCTCATCATCTTAAGAAGCCAAATTTCTGTTTTTTTCTTGGTTCTGTCAATGCTCCTGCAGTACTGTTATGATGTCTGGCTCCAGTGACGCAGTGAATTTGTATTGCCGACTGCTCAGGATGGAGCAATCATACCCAAGCTTAAACAGAGGCTTCAGTGGAGTACATCACCATGCCTTTGGCTGACACCACAGAGTGGCAGTTCTGTGCCTGCTGCATGGCAGTCTTGCTTTGTATTGGAGTCAATATTTTTGTACCTTCATGTGTATAAGTGCCAGCAGGTACCACTTTACAGGCACTTCAGTATCAGTGCTCACCCCTCAAGATTTCTAGAGTGCTCCAGAATAAGCTCCAAATGGCTGAGAATATGGGCAGTGAAACCAGACTCTGAGTGCTTATTAGTTGATCTGCTGATTGATTTTTAGTGCATTTTGAGGGAACGTGTGGATTTTTTTACAAGAGGCAACTTGGTATTGCAGCTCCAGTCTCAGTGGCCTTAGAGGACTTCTGCACACATTTTACAATGGGTCTTTGAAGGCAGTGACTCATAAGTGGGTTTGGCCTGACTCCATGGAAAAGTGATTTTGATCCCTTCCAACAAAGGGCACCACAGCCAGTCTGTGTCAGCCAGCACACGCTCCTTTCTCCTTCTGTGTGTTCATATATCCTGTGAACCCATGACAAATCTGAGCATGTGTGTGGCGGTGTTTTTCTTTTCTAAGCTAAAAAATGTAGTAGCGATGGTCCAAGTCAAGCCAAACCTAAGCACTTAGATACTTTGGGAGCGTTCCCATTATAACAGATAGGAAAACTTCTATTGCACAGAATAGATTTTGCAAATACACGTGAAAAACAACGAATAGAAAGCTCATTAGAATATACTCATTAATTCTTGAGTTAAATTAACAAGGTTAAATATAATTTAGTGAGTTTCTCAGAGTAGGTCTGCCCGATTCATTAACAGGAGTTTAAAACAAACACTCTGATAACCACATTTCTTAAGAGCTGCATCAAAAATGCTTTGGCAGAAGGTCAGCCCTGGATCTGTGATATTTTGGGCTACCCCGTGCTCATGGGACCACTTTCAGTGTTTAACATGCAGTGAATAAATAAGCACTCTGGATCTCTTTTTTTTTTCTTTGTTTTTTTCTTCCCCTGAGTGTGAAAGGCTCTGAGAAATGGTATTGGCAGCAGGAACACCTTGTGCAGATCAGAAGGAAAACTGCTCTTCTGACTTAAGCTGACTCCTGCTAATTATATGGCTGGAGATGGACTTTAGGGAAGCTGCCTCTGGGCATTGTCCTGGACAATCCCCACCAAATTAGGGCCGGTCAGGCCAAATGCAAAGAGAGTGGTGATTACTGAGATTATTTTCTTTTCAAACATGCTCCTTAGCTCTACTTTGCTGGGTGTTGGTTTTCAAAAGGGCCTTATAATAAATGTGGGCCATCTATATATAGCCCAACTTTTGTTCGTTTGCACAGTTCAGAAAGCCTACTGTTTGAGGTTAGCCTTGAGTAAACTTGTACCATTTACTTTGGAGCATTTCAAAGGGAACAAAAACACAAATCATGATGAGGCTAATAAGAAGTTTGGGTGTTTAGTTTAAATGTGTACACAGCAATCATTGTAGAGGAAGTCCTTCTCTTTGGGAGTACATTATTATTAAGCAGCATTGCTGTTTGCCTGGTTTTGTCTGGTCCGCAATTTGCATTCACTTGATGGATTGCCAGGGTCGGAGGTGCACTACTTGGGAAACACTGAAGTGCCGTCTCAGCAAACTCTTAAGAGGAAAGGAACACTAATACAAGCATTTGCCCAAACTCCTTGAGTCTTCTTAGGCTTCCTTAGGCTGTGCTAGATCAATATGACAGTTTGCTAAGAAGCTTTGGACATGCATTCACAAACTCTCTCTATTGGCTTTCTTGGCATGTTATTCAGAAGGTAGTTGCTAGTGAAACATGTCTGCTACCAGTACAGAAGATTTATACATGCATTTTCTTCTCCTGCTAAGTGATTTATTTACTAGCAATAATGCCTTGCAGAGCTGCTTGGTCCAGTTTGCAAGACTCATTATGTCGACCCTCAACAATCTATAGATGAATGGGATCACTATCGTGCTCTCCCTCTCTCTGGTTTCCCTCCCCCTCTTGCCTTTTCCCTTTCTTAAACAGTGGTCACATGGTTTCAATCCTCTTATTCAGTGGAGGTGATCCAAAGCTTCCATTTCTTTTCCATACTATGCACAGAGGTAAGTTTTCTTATGCCACCTGTCTCAGAGCAATAAGGGGTTTGCTGACTTGCTTGCCTTAATTGTAGTAATTTGCTTTCTGACTTGCAAATGGATAAGCTTATATGGGTGACAAGTTATATGGCTTATTTCCTGTGATCTACAATCCCTGCAAAATAGAGCAAAAATGTAATTTTGTGGAAGTTTTTAATGGCAAACACTTTGTACTGGTCTTTATTCACAGAGCACTCAAATCTCTTGTTTTTGGGCCACCAGAATCTCATGCTGATGCTTTTTAGTCTTTCCACTCATTGTCTGGTTTTAATTCCTGCCTCTCCTGAGCACTTGATGAGATTTGGCTCTTTTGCTTCCCACTGGTGAAGGATGGGAAATTTGTTGCTCCAATAGCTCTCACTGTTGATCCCTCTGCTGAGGAGATGATGCAAAGGTGAAAGGTGACCAGATTTTTCATGTTTTTATCTGTGAAGCACTAGTGGTGCTCCTCGTATCAGGAGCAATGGAGGCAGTCTGGGCCCGTACGCACCAGGTGTTCACCTTCCCCTCAAAGCCCTGTGGCCCCACATGCCAGGGAGATGCTGGCCCAGCTGTGGCAGGGCAGAATTCCCAGCAGCTGCCCTGGCTGTGAGCAGTGGGACCTCTTCATTCACCATGGAAGGTGGTGGGAAGTGCAGTTCAAGATTTGGGTCTTCCCATCCTTTTGGGGAGTGGGATCTTTCCACTTGACACGAGTCTTTCTTTAGTGAGCTCCCCAGCACTTTTGGCACTATCTCCTTCCCCAAATGTCTCAACAGATACATGATTCCTTGGACATGTGATGTAAAAATATTCCAGGGCATCTTAAACTGTTCCACATTCTGCTAGCCCTGCCAATTTCTAAGCACACCTTGAATAAATTCATAGTTGGTGGTTGTGGCATATGTACCTTGGCTACCGTGGGTGGATAAAAAAAAGTTTTATACCCCCGAGGAGCAGCAAAAGTGTGAGTGAGCTCCATGCAGCAAAGGGAGTGAAAAAGTTGGATTAAATCATGTCTGTCTGCCTGTGGTTGAACTGGCAATGAGGCATTTTCAATCAGAGGTCAGGGCTGTGGTCACATTTGTGCTCCGGTTTTTGCTTGCCGAAATTTTCCCTCATACCAGATTCTCTGTGAAACACCAGAAGAACCGAGACACTCTGTGTCTGACCTTTTGGGGCAGGATTTTTCAGACAGTCCTGTTTCAATTGAACTCGCTGCCAGAGCATGCAGGAAGGAAGCGACATGTGTTAGTCATACGCCCTGGTGTGTGTTTAGCATCCAATTTGTGTACAGTCCAGGAATAACCCGGCATAATTCTGCAAAGCTGGACTCACGCTTAGATGTTTTGATGTTTGGGCTAGGAGGGGATTTCTTCATACATGAAACAGGCTTTTGGTGCTCGGGCAGGATCAACACCTACCCCAGGGAGCTCAGGCAATATTTTGGTAAAAGACACCAGAGCTCATCCTGCACACAGGCGTGCTGTGCGAGCATATTTCAAAGCTGAAGTTTACCTGCCCTTACCCACCCAAGCCCATCGGGTGGGCACCCTGCCCCAGCTTCACGGGCACATCACACCCCAGGAGAGCTGCTGTGTGCCAGCCTGGGGGAGCTGATGTGTGCCACAAAGGGCAGGTTGTGAGAAGGGTGGGAAGAGCCTGAAACACGCTTGCCTTGCTCACGCAGCCTTTGGAAACAGCGCTGGGGGCAGCCACGCCAGGCTTGACATCTTGAAACAACATTAATTAAAAGTAACTTTTTAATCCTTGAGGGAAGAGAAACTAGAAGTGACAGTCTCCTGGCTACAGCCCTCAGTTTTAATCCCAGTTTTGACTTTTTGCCGGGGATCAACAAGCCACAGAGAACAAAAACATATTTTAAAAGTTCATTTCAAGGCAGACGAATGTTAATCATGAGGGTGGGATTTTGGGATTTTTGGTTAGGGTTTTCTGTGTGTTTTGGGATGGGGGTTTTTTTCCATTTTTTTTCTTGATGTGTAGTTTCTTGGGTTTTTGTAGTTTTTGGTTTTGTTGGAGTTTTTTGTTTGTTTTGGTTTTGGGAAATTTTGTTTGTTTGTTTATTTTGGGTTTTTTTGCCTGCTGTTGGTCTGAAGGACCTGGAAGAGCAGAGTGCCTCACTTTCAATGGGTATCATTCTGCTCCTTTATCTAGGACAATATTTCTGCTCTTTGTCATTGAGAGTCATACATTCTGTCTGGCTATTTTTGGGACATCAGGCTGCTGTGCAGATTGGCCAGGACTTTGTTTCTCATGAGCATGATGCTGGGATGGTCTGTGTGAATTATCCTTGACTGTGGTGCTCTTTGATGGGAGGAACTGGGGTGAGGCAGTATTTGGATCCATGTGTTTGTTGTCCTTGAAAATGGGTTCTGAAGCCAAGCTGTAAGGAGAGTGATCCAAGAGAGGCTGGAGATGCTGTTTCTCTTCTTGCTGCAAAATCCCACACTGTTTTCCTTCTGACACATCGTGCTAGTCTCAGTACATTTTTTGTCCCTCACAAGGCCTTGGCCCATTAGTAACTGGAAACACTTCAGCAGATCTGCTCTTCTCTGCTACCTGTTACAGCAGCAAGCCCAGGATTTCCAAATAATCCACTGATCCAAAAATGTGTGTGTGCAGTACTGCAATTAACATTCCTTCTGAGTGCCTTGTATTAAGCATCTCTGTATGTGTCTTGAAGGAAACCTCTGAGAGATTGTCTTTTATGGAGGAGTTATAAGAGATTTCTTATGGCTGAGTTCACCTATAGAAAATACAGAATTGTAAGTCTATGTAGTTCAAGAAAGAAACTGAATTAGCCAGACCCAGACAAGAATAAGTTAACAGTACTCACTAAGGAGCCTTGAGTGGAATTAGAAAAGAGAAAAATGGCATGCTGATAAAAACAAAAGCTTAAAAACTTGAAAACCTTCCTTCCCCCATCCCCATCTAATCAGTCCAGGACAGAGCTGGAGCAGGGGTGGGAGGGAATGCAGGATTTACTGGATGTCGGTGGTGTATCTCCTCCTTCCCTTCTTTATTTGACCCTCTTTTAGAGGAATGTTTAGCAAAGCTGTTTATTTTGCATAAACCCGAGTAATAATGTGGCCCCGGGTGACAGGACCTGAATGAAGATGACAGCAGTTTGATTTAACGATTAGCCACCTGACCCGATAGCACCTCTGGAATCTCAACTGCAGAATAAATTCCCATTCTTCCCACATGGGCTGCATGTTAATCACGGGAAGAAAAGCAAAGGGTGGTTGCAATAGGGCCATTGTTCCTGGAGGCGAAGGCTTGAAAAGAAATTGCCCGTTCCTGCCTGCTTTGTGCTGGCTTCACGCTGAGTCTTGGACACTCAAGTTTCTTTTACTGTTTCTGTATCCCCCCTCCGCCAAAATACTGGTTTCCAGTGGGGTAGATTCAGTTGAGTTCATTCAGCGAGGGACTTGCCTTCCCCCTGAATTATCACTGTGTAGTTTCTAGTATTTGTTTCAGCTGAAAATCAGTGCTCGCAGCACAGGAGTCTATTTGCAGAGTTAGCAGAGCAAGTTGCTAAGGAATCCCTGCTTTTTCCAAGCGCTCCCCAAAGCAGCTTAGCAAAGTGGTAGGGCTTTGTTTTGAGGGAAACCAATTTGGGGAAAATCTTGCTGTGCTTTTTGTTTCCTCCCTCCCCTCCCCCTGCCCTCCAAACTCTTTCAAAGCCCTCGCATTAAGCACAGCTGCAGTGGTACAGCCCTCGCCTTAGCGGGCTAATATTCACTTACAGTTCAGCCTTCCAGCTTGGTAGCACTGGGAGAGATGTGGCAAAGGGGAATTAAAAAATGATTGCAAAGTCAATGGTTTAAAGAGTAATTACAGAGTCATTAAAGGTTATTACAGGGAAATGTTCAGCTGAGCAGCGATTAGCATTCCTGATACCTCAGGTTCACCATGGTTTGAGGACACAAGTGAGACGAGTTGTTGAGGTCTCTGCTGCGAGGGGATGGAAGTGGCAGTGAGCCCTGCAGCTCCTCTGGGGCTGGCAGGCTGCTGCCTTGGCTGGGCACTCAGTGCTGGCCTCCTGCCTCCCCCAGGGCCGCTGGCTCAGCCAGCAGCTGCACCAAACCAATCTTACCAGTTCCAAACTACACATGGCCGTGCTCTGCGCAGAGCAACACTCACTCAAGTTGGCTTGTGGCTGCAGATTCCAGCCAACCATTCAGACCTGCCTCAGTCCTGTTCTGATTCCTTCCTGTGCAAAACCCTTCAGGTGCATCAGGATTCAGCTCTCACTCAACATGGGGCTTAGAGGGTTGTAAGCTGCCATTTATACCTGCAAGTAATTTTGGAGGTTAAAACTCCCAGCAGGCAAATGCTTAAAGCCAGCACTTGAACATTGCCCTTGCATGCTCACTGCAATGTACTCCTGTGGCTGTGTCACCTCAGTGCCCAGAGCTGCTGGAGTCTGGGATGCTGTCCCTGACATGGATGGGCCTTGCTCTGCCCCTTTGGGAAGCTGGGAAAGCCTGGTGTCCCTCCATACTGTAATTGTGAAAGTCTTGAGGTGCAAGCAAGAGCAAAGAGTGCTGTCTTTTGCATGTTTGCATTTGTTCATATGCAGTGAAAAAAAAACCTACAAATCAAAGTCAGGTCTGTTGGGTCAGTGTGAGAAGAGTGAAACACTGGCCAAAGTTCCTGTTGTTTTAATGCAGGGAAGGCCAAGTAACTATTTAAACAGATAAAACACATAAGTAAAATAAAACTAAGTATTAATGGCAGCATTTGCAAATTATAAATATTTAGGTTTAAAGCAGGTACCATTCTCCCTCCTCAGATGCTTGGCTTCTGGTTTGTGCTGCTGTTTGGATTTTCTTTTAAGCCTTGAAAAGAGCATTAATATGTTGCCAGGAAATATTGTTTCCAAGGTAAATTTAAAAAAAAAGAAATGGGCAGAGGATCCCAGCTGGAGCCCTGGGATATGCAGAGGCAGACCCTGCTGGAACCCAGCATCAGAGCAGGAATGTGCTTGTGCTTGAAGGAGAGCAATGGATGAGTGCATCCAAAGTGGGTCTCTGGGGCAGTGAGGAAGACTCAGACTTTCTTCTCAGGTAACATAAAATGGGATTTGTTTTCAAGGTTAAAAAGAAATGTATTTTTAAAAAAATCAGGGATGATAAAAAAAGATGTTTTCCCCTCTGAGGGGAAAAAGCAGTTAGTTTGCTTACCAAGCGACACCTCAGGAGGAAAACACTGCCGCCCTTTCACCACAGCACTGCCTGTGTGTCTCCCTGGGATGGAGAGACAAGGCACGTCCTGCCAGCCTCCCCAGGGACCACAGCCCATCCAAGGAGGGAGCCTGCCCTCTGAGCCTGTCTGGACAGCTGGTATTCATTTATGTTGTACAAGTAAGCCTCTCACTGCAAATAGCTTTTGCAGATCTCTAAGATGTCAGAGCGGCACAGGAGGAGGCCTCACTTCCAACTGCACGGGGCTCACACCAGGCCCTGTGTTCCCCCTGTTGGACCCATCCTAGTCTGCTGCCAGTGGGAGGATTTCCACACTGACGTGACCAAAGCTCACCCAAACACATTCAGTTAATTCAGTTGCTTTAATTATTCTTGTAGACTGCTTCTACCATGTCTTTGTAATATCCTGTGACATCTGAGATGGGGAGTGGTGAAGGCAAGAGCTAGTATCCTGGCCTTTTGAGGCCCAGCAGCAGCAGAAAGATAGCCAGGTGTTCCAGATGGAGTGTGGTGCATGATAACTGCTCTGCATCTGAGCTAGTGGCACATCTGAGGCCATCAGCTCTGCCAAAATATCAGGGATTGAAGTGTAACCTCTTGCTGATGCAGAAGAGCCAGCTCCCAGACCAAAAACTGGAGTGCAGCTGGGAGTTGGGGATTACAAGAGGCTACCCTTAACACAGAAAATAGCAAAAGGGAAGGATCCCCAGTTGCTGCAGGCATTTGGAAATATTCCTCACCTGGTTTTTTTCCCCCATTGATGGAAATACTGGCAGCTGTAGATTAGTTCAGATGTTTAGCTGCAACAAAGACAGGAGGTAAGGAAGACCTGACTCAAGCAGGCTTTGCCATTAATGCCAGGCTGGTAACTTCCCAGCCTCCCTGCTGCTTCCACGTGCTGCCAGGCTGTGTCAGAAAAGGGTATCCATGAAACTTAGCTCAGGAGCAGCAGCATAGGTCGAGGTCAAGGTCTGTCTCCCTCTTGACTCCAGCTTCAGAGAGGCAGGAGCACTCAGTTGCAGTGCAGCTGTGGAAGCAGCTTCCTGGTGGTGTTCTCACAGCCTCGCAAATGCCGCAGTTCAAGGACCAGCTGATTTCCAGGTGGCATCACAGGATTTTTCTTCCATGAATTTGTAGTCGTTTTCTGAAATGATACATCCTTTTAGTGTGAGCACCATCCTACAGCAGTGCCACAGATAGGCTTTGAACTGTGCAAGGGAATGCGTTTGATCATTGTCAGCTGCATCCTGTCTGTGTTACCTGGTGGCTCGCAGGTCTTCCGTGGGAAGAGACTGTGAACTAGCAACCTGTAGTGCTGTCTTCATCCCAGCCACAACCTGCTGAACTTCCTCAGTTGCCTGGGGTTTTTTTCTGACTGATGAGCACAGGTTTGCTCACTCTGTGCATTGAGCCTCATTGCAGTGGCAGAGCTTTGCAATGGTCTCCTCTGAGAATCCAGGATATATTGTCTTCTCTGTTGGCTGCTAATGGCATGGAGTCCTATATTCATAGTGATCCAATGTACAGCTTCGTGGTGGGAGTTCTTTCTGCATGCTTTATCCCTTCTGTTTGTATTTTGGTTGCAGGGGACTTGTAGACCTTCCCTCAAACTCATCCTCCAAGGAGCAGTATGTTTTACCTTAGGAAAAAGATGCAAACACAGAGTCGTGTTCCCTGCGTAGTCAGTAATGCTGGTGACGCTCAGAGCACTCTGAGAAATGCCTGGGGCTGTACAGAGCTGCTTTGTGCAGACCTGAGACCTGCTGGCTGTCCACTTCTTTGAAAATATTATGCATGCGTGACAGTGCATGGGGAAAGTGGAGGAGTTGGAGGAAGGGCAGGAACCAGGTATTTTTGGGCAGGGGCTTGCCACATTTCTGCCAGCTCAGCCCTGACCTTCTCTTTCTCTTGCCTTTTCCTGCCTTGTCTACCTGGGAGCAGCAGTGGGGCTGGGAATGCAGACAGGCGCCAGTGGGAATCTGCAGCCCCTCTGAGTTGAACCCACCCAGGCTCTGAGCACGGGTCTCCATGGGTGAGTGATCAGTGCCTTAAACAATCGCACTGCGCTCTGCCGCCATCTCATTACCAGCACAAAACACTGTGTAATAATAGATATTGCAGAATAGCTCATTCTCCTGGAGGATTTGATCCAAACCTCAATGAAGTTGGTGGAAAGACTCCCATTGATTTCAATAGACTTTATGTCAGGCTGTTAGTGTGCTGTTGTATGCTTTGCCGTTAACTGCAATACACTTTTCCCAAACTTTTTCATTTAAAAGATCTCAATTTTTAAAATTATTTACTTGAATCAAGGAAATGCCATCCTTTTCAGAGCAACTGTTCCTCTGTCTTTTATTGTGGTGGTGATTGCCAGGAAGATAGCATTGTTTTTGAATATCACCTAGTTTAGCTGTAGTAATGACAACTGATAGTTACTTGCATTTTTTTATGTTCCAGTAAGTGAAGGTGTGCAGGAGTTTATCCTAACATCATACCATTTCAGGAGCTTGGCAAAACATTTTGTTTGCTTCCTCTGAAAGCACACATGAGGGCTGATGTATACACTACAAACACTGTTCTCCTGTGCTTTCAGTCCTTGTGGCTGCAGTCTCATTAACATTGCTGCGTGTGAAAGACTCCTAAGACTCTTTTTGTAAACTGAAGGTTTTCTCATCTGATATTTTCATGAGTATCAGGAAAATACTTCGATATAAACTGGTTGAGGAACAGTGGAAGTTGTTATAATTTGTATTGCATCTTTTAAAAAATTTAATGCTTTAAAATTCTTATTGTCCCGTGGGATCCCATCACTACACACTACTCTAGGAAAAAATGCTTGTGTCTGGCTAACACAATCATGTCCCTTGAAATAAACCATTTTCTTTAGGAAACTAAAATTTAAAAGTAGATGATGTTCCTTTGCTGGTTCTTGGTTTGACCTTGGTGAGCAGGAGGATGTGAAAATACCGTGCCTTAGTGAGGACTTTGGCTCAAGGATCAAAATGCAGGGAGTGAGCCTCAAAAGTGCTGAGGCAGACACAACCTTGACGGTCATGGAGAAGGTATTGGGAGGAATGGTGCACATCTGGTAGGGAGAATGCTTTGGGGTACCTGAGAGTGGTGGAGGTGTGCCTTAGAGCAGTGACAACGTCCCTAGGGGATAGAAAAGGGGTTTGATGGGGAGCCTGATGGATGTTTTCCCTGTTTCCCTCAGAGCTGGGAAAACCCCTGGGGAAGGAGCTGGAGAGGTGCCCAGGGATGGAAAAGGGGCAATAGGGGCCTATTGTTATCATGTTTAGGGAGACATTATTGTTATCATGTTTAGAGAGGCCGTAAATTAAGCAAAAGGAAAATATTGAGAGAAGGACATTCAGAGCTGCCCCAGAGGAAAATGCCTGAGAGAGAACACCCAGTGGGTGACTTACCCCAGCCAGGTGCCATCAGTGCAGGTTGTGCAGCTGCTGAGCACAGCCCTGTCCCAAACCCAGAACTTCATGAGCTGTCAAAAACAGAGGAAGAAAGTACCAGGAGGGAAGGTTTCACTGCCCCTGTTACCAGCTGGGCCAAGGAGGAGGGGATATCAGCCCAAGAAGAAATCCTCTTTGATCCCTGCACTGGAGCTTATCCCAGCTCAACAGGGAATATTGGGCTGTGTATAAACTTCAAATTACAGGCATTCTTGCACACAACTACAGATGTACCTGGGTGGTGGTTTCTGTCTGCTGGGCAGCCAAGCCTGGGGGACAAGCTGCCCTGAGCACCGCTCTCAGCCTGACATGCCAAGTCCAAGAGAAACAACACACACTTTGCAGCCAAGAAAGAGACAGCTAAATTTGTCTTCAAACTACAAAGATTTGGAGCAGGATCCGTGCAAGGGGAAGCTGGTTCGTCACGGTTCAGGTGATTATTCAAAACGCATGAAATTTGCGTGGAATTTCGTTAATCTGCCTTTATAGGAAAATTCCTTTCCCATTTCCTGAGGGCAGGCCTATATTGTTGAAGGCAGCATTCTTCAGCAGGGGGATATCATTTATTATAAAGGATCATGGGTCAAAGTATCTTAACCCAGATCAAGGGCAAGGTCTGTGGGGACTGCCTGGAGCCTTTCATGATAACTCACAATAAAGAGCCAATTACAGAGCGAGCGGCTGACACCAAACCCACGCCGTGGCTGCAGACAGTGAATGCACCTACTTGGGTTGTGCATGTTGGGAAGAGAGAAATTACTGTAGGTTCAAATTCCTGAGCTGGGTGACCATGGCTACCTGACTAATTATGCCTTTTGAGGGAGAGATCCATATTGCTTAACACTCACTATATTTTTCTCAGTAGTTTAACCTTGATATCTTTCCTGGGATTAGAGAGTGATGAAAGGTTGAATTATTTGTCTCTGAACTCCCACCGCGAGCAGTCTTACTGCATCTGTTCAGGTTCCTGGTTTCTCAATATAGGTGTTGCATGCGATGCTCTGAGGGTGTAAGACACCAAGATTGTATCACTCTAAACTACTTTTATTTGCTTGGGATACATTTTACTATTTGAAAGAGTCAGCAGTTCCAGGAAAAAAGAATAGACACGTGAATGCCATGTAATTGAAAGAAAATTTAAAAATTAAGGGGTTTGCATACATATGCACAGATTTCTGTCCAGTCTTTTTTAAAGCCATTTGCAGGCAATGGTATTGTTGTTATGAATTCTTATAAAACTAAGGCAGTCTTTTTTCTCCTGTTCTGCTGCTGGGCAGAGCTCAGCAGGGAAACCTCTGAAAGGTCATTAAATACGAAGGCACATCTCTGGCTCAGGACCCAAGATGGGAAATTGCCTTGGGGGGAGGACTTTAAAGCATGATGGGTAGACATCTTCTGGCCCTCTCTCATCTTACTGCTGGAGATGGGGCACCATGAGCTTTGTCTGACCTGCTGGAGCTGCTTTGAGGTCCTTGGGCACTGCAGGGAATTGCAGCTTCTGGTCAGGAGGTTGGGAGGAGGAAGAGGAGGAGGAGGAGACTGAATGTACCATCCACTTCTAAGCAGTAAAATCTGCTTATTGTGCTGTTTTGAAAAGTCAAACAAAACTTGTAGAGAGCTGTGTTTCATTCCAGTTTTGTGCATACACTTTGGCATGTCCAGCTGCGTGGCCAAGGCAGGTGTTTTTGGGTGCAGCCCTGGTGCACAGAGCGCTCTGCAGGGGAGTGAGGGCTGTGGGAGGGTGGAGGTGTGTGGGATGTCTAACGCTGCTCTCAGTGCCAGGCTGTGCTAGGAGGTACTGCAGCCTCTCCCTATGTCATTAAGGCATATCTTTGCCACAGACAGTTATTGGAAAAGGCTTTTTGCAAGGCTGAACTGTAAGCAATAAAACTTGCATTCTGATACAGGCATAGTGCACTTAGGTAATAAAAATAGCCTTGGTGTCAAAAGGTTTCAGTAAATGTGGCTAAAGATATTAGCAGTCACTGCATTCGCCTTGCATTTCTCTGTAGACCCGGGATGAGGTGAGGCGATAAAAATGGTCATTTTGTTTCCACTGGGAGCCAGAGTCACAGAAATTTACTCTAGGATGGGCAGGGATCAGTCCTGATGTTTCTCAAGGCAGATCATCTCTCTGCTCTTCTGCCTCCTTGGCAGCTCAAATATGCTTCCAGCTATGATAGTTTAATGTAGAGTGTCCCAGTTTGGGCAGCAGAATTGTCTTTTCCTCTTGACCCAGGGTGGAAGGCTGGAGCACAGGAGAGTGCCCAACAAGGGTGGATGGAGACCTGGCCCTGCCTCTCTCACCACCTCTGCATGACTGGGGTGTGTTGTGTCACTTGAAAGTTCAGGCTGTGAAAAGAGGGATAGCTGTGTTGTGATGGAGATAAGGATATGCACCATCACTTTCCTGAATTGAGAGCTGTTTTCCAAAGTCTGAATCTGCCATCCAGTCAGAGCTGGAGCTCCCTTAAGTCAGTGAAACTGTTTGCAGACTACGGTATTACAGGACATAAGCAAATGTGGCAACACTTGACTTACAAATAACAAATTAATGGTTTCTTAGCACCAGACACTGATAAAAAAAAACAACAAAAAAACATATAATAGCTGAAGGTGAACAACAATTAATTTCCCTTATTTGCCCAGCTGCTAACAGATTTCTTTCATGTGATCACACAGTCATTTGAATCAGAGGAAAATGTATTAACCAGTTTGCCTCCATTTCCCAGTTGTATGTCAACCACATGGTATTTGCCAGGGGAGGTGATAGGAATACCTGGGATTTGGATTATACTCTGGAAGTCCCTTCTTGGCTGGGAGCTGTGGTTGCAACAGCTTAATAATATTAATTACCACGTGTATGTACTATCAAAGCTGTGTTTGGCAACTCTTTTAGGCTATGGATGTGGTTTGCCCTGATACTAGATGAGATAAAGACAAGAGAAGATGAGAGAAAAATGGATTCTGAGAAATAGAGAAAACCCAGCAATCTGGAAAATTGCTGTGCCCACAAACACACTTGCTGGCCAGCCAAGTAACTGAAAATCTCATAGGGGTGAGTGTGAATAATTAAACATAGCCATAGTGATTTGTGGCCATTGGTGTTCAATTAGCAGTTTAGAAAGGTGGCTGCAATAGCCTGTCATCCCTTTCCTTCACATCACAGCTTCCCTTGCTCTATTTCTTACACCTCTTCTTTTTCTTCACTAAGTGAACGTTTCAGGATAAGTACCACCTGATTCCTGGAGAAATGGAATAGGGCTCTGTGAACTCACCAGTGTGGTTAGGTCTGCCATGACCTCCACCAGTTGTGGCTTTGACAACTCGAGTGATGCCAACACGAGTTTATCTTGGTGCTTTCTTTCCTTCCTCCTCCTCAGCAGCCCCAGTGATGTTTCAAGGTGCTGGTGCCTACCTGGCACTGTTGTTCCCTGAGGAACAAAAGCACTCTTCTTGCAGTGTGGTTTCTTTGGCTCCACAGTCCCTGACCCAGATCCCTTTTCCTTTTGAGCACACACAGGCTGTTTGTTTGCAAGTGAAGAGTTGTGAAATCAGGGTTGGTGCTGGGAAAATGCTCATTTAGCTGTTCAAAGGCATCTGCTGCTGCAGCTTTGCTGCTCAAGATGCTCCCAAGCAGCAGGTACCCTGTGTGAGGGATGTATTCATACTGATACCGTATTTGTGGGGCTGAAGGAAGTATTCCTCGGATTGGGAGCTGGGAAACTGAGCGCTGTGAGAGCGCTGACCGCTGCCAGCAAGGTCGCATGGGTGACATGACACGTGAAGACATGAGTGCAGAGATTAAGGCACTACAGCTTCCTCAGCTGTCAGTGCAGCCTCATTCACATGCATTAGAAATTCACTTATAATTTTCAAGAGGATAAGTGGAAAAGTTCCTCTGAAACGACTCTCAACAAGAGCGTCGCCAGCTCACAGGAGCGCTCATGTAGGCCATGTTTGAGTTATCAAACCCAACAGCTAGAGGCAAATGTCAGCTTATCATAACTGCTCTGTAAACAGAAATCATCACGTAAGCTTTTGTCTCAGCCATCACATGCAGGTGACAGCCCAGGAAGCCTATTAGCAAATGCCAACACACCCACCACACCGGGCGGGTTATGTGCCTGGGTTAAACACCGTGAGGGGAGCACGGAGCCTCAGCAAGGGAACAGCAATGAGTCACCTCAAGTCAGAGAAGTGCTAAGTGATTTTCTCATGGGAAAAACTGAGAGCTAGCATCACTGGGATTGAAAACGTCTTCTTCTTCTTCTTTTTTTTTTTCCCCTTTAAAGTTTCTTATTGAAAATACCATGCAGGATAAAAGAGGGGCACAGAAAGAGGGTGCATATACCCGTACCACTCTGGATGGGTGTATTACAGACTGAATTTTTCCAGTGGGAAGATAAATTATAGAAGTAACCTGAGCCAAATGAATACCAGAGCTGGGAGTAAAATTGCAAGAATTACAGTACATACTTCAAAGTAAAGTGCTTGTACTAAAAGCCTGATAGCAGAACCTGTTTCAAAGTTAGAAATGTGTTGTCAGTGAAACACAGTGTTCACAGTGTTCACAGATGTTTTGATCTGCCACTACTGCATTTCTGAAAAACTTAATATACCCATTTTTGCTGTTACCCCAGTTTGTGGGCCCACTTCACAAGTAGTTGTGTAGATCCCATCCTGAAATGGCCCAAGGGGCTCCAGGCAGTGGGTCAAAGCAAATCTGAGAGTCTTCTCCTGTCAGGATGTCTGTCTTTTTTTCCTGAAGGCACTGAAAATGAGAGAAAAGTTCAGTATGATGCTATAGCCATTGTGCAGTGGCTTTTCAACACAAAGCATGTGCTAGTGTTGCTTTCAGCAGATGATGAATGAATAAATTAAGCCCTAAATGATATCTGAAGCTGTTTGCCATAGGAAGTTCCCCATCTTGCAGATCTCTCCAGGTATCTTGAAGTTATCAGCACACATCAGCCGGGCTCTGAATTGAAAATGGGGAAACAACTTTGTTTTCTGCTCGCTGGTAGAGAGGCATGCTACAGAATCACCTAGCTTCAAAGTGTAATGAGGTCTTTTATGCATGGCGAATTTGCTATCAGTGATAAATAGAGTAAAAAAACAAAAAAGAAGAAAAGGGCAATACGTTAACCACAAATTATTAAACCCATCCAAATTTATGCAAAACATGAGGTTCCAGAGATCTGGCTCACATTTTTAAGTGTTTGCTTTTTGTGTATCCTTTAAGATTAGTTATTTTTTAAAAAGAGAGACTCTCCAAAATTGATTGTGGGCTGAGGTGGTTGTGGTGATCATTAGGTTTTTTCAGTGCAAATGTATTTTGGTTAACTGTAGCTTAGCCTAAGACTCTGTTTTAGGCCCCCACATTGTCACTCCTAACCCAAGAGAAAGGGGTTTGCACAGGTTGCCTTAAATAATAAACTGCACATAAATGAAGCAGCACAGTTTTGTGGTTTGATCTGGCCAAAGTAATCTGCTTCACTTCCCAAAGTTATGGGATAGATTGACTGGCTGAATTAATATGAGGAGTGATACAGGATATTTGAACTCTTGTCAGTTATTTCATTCTGCTTTTTCCCAGCAGTAAAATGGATTTGTTCTGAAACCTGGAAAAGAAAGAAATAAACTTGGCAGATGTAGCCAGTTTATAATTTATTCTGAGTTTGTAGCCTGATCCAAAAGCCACTGAAGTCTACAGAAATCTTTTGGGGGATTTCAAAAGGAATCTCATCAGACTCTTGATTAATATGCTGGAGAATTGGGGGGCACACGTTTGGGGCCAAGGGAGTCTTGCAGATCTAATCCCTTTTTTCCCAGGGTTTGCATTCTCTCGGTGTACATCCTTTCATGCAAGTCTCTCAGTGTTCCCTGAACCATATGTATTTGGATTAAAAGGTAATATGAGAAGTGCTAAGAAAAGCTGGAGCCAATTCCCATTTTATTGCAGGAAGGCCTTGAAATTATGTGAGGAGGGACAGTGTGTCTGACATCTGGGGCTGTGGGAATGTACTGAGCGTCTGCAGTGGACATGGGGGTTCCTTGTCAGTCCTGTTTCCCTTGTGTCCAAACTCCTGTGCTGTGTGCCAGCTGAGAACATTTGTGGGTGGAAAGGAAACGGGGGACGAAGGAGGAGAGGTTTGGATCGTGTGATCTCCCAGCACGAGCCCCACTGCAGGCAGGCAGCTCATCTCGGGCTGGGGGTGGAACAGGGCAGCTCCCAAAGTCCTGTGCTCTGGTGAGCTTTGGATCTCAGTTTCGTGAGGCAGTGTAAGTGTGTGTGACCTTAATCAAGCTGATTAACCTTGCTGAAGCATCTGGAAATGGAGATGAGAAATAATTGCAGTAGAATGTAGCATGCAGCATCTTTTAACTTTGCAGTTATCTGCAGTCTTTTCTGGATGGGAAAATTTCCTGATTTTTGTGGGATGGGAAAGGCCACTATGTATGGAAACTAAACAGGCTTTGCATCTTGATTTATTCCCAATCTTATTATTGTGTGACAGGATCAGTTATCTCTCAAGGGGTGGTATTAATTAATATTTACAAAACACTTGCAGTACTTGGGGGAAAAACGCATCACAGAACTGTGTTTTTACTTGAGCTATTTATTAGATGGCACCCTAGGTGTGAAAACCCCTCCTTTTAACCATGACCAGGTTTGAGAGTACATTGTGAGCTTTCAAACTGCTTTTGGAAGAGCTTGTCTTTTAAAATCTTATTATATTTTCCTTTTTTTTTTTCCTCCCCTAAAGTGGGAGGGAATCACAGATGATCTTTCACATGATTCTTCCAACACCCAGTCATTCATCAGCAGAGACTTAAAGATAATAAACTTTTTGTTTCAGGCAATTACTTAATCTCGACAAACTCCTGTGTTAAGCAGGGCTATTAACTGAGCAGGCTATAAATCAGTGTGTTGCCAGGTGGGTGAGTCTCCTGAACTGCAATCACTCTTAAGGACCTTCCAGAGACCCCTTACAGTCTTAAGCACCCTCATTACACAAGCAGCATGCTAACAACCAGCACTTTGCATGAGCTGCCCAGAGAATCTGCTGCAGACTGCGCTGGGACCATTTTTAATACCAGTCGGAAAATTTTCATACGAAGGCAGGATGATACATGGGAGTTATTAGCCTGCACCAAAACCACAGCTGGGTAAAACAGATAACTTCCTCACCCCTCTCCTCATCAGACCTTCTGCTTAGTTAAGAGCAGCAGGCTGCCTTATGCCTGGTTAAAAGCCATCTCATGCAGTATCCTCTCAGTCTTTATCAGCTAGGACTGCTTTGGGGACTGGTGTCCTGAAGCATGAAAGCTCCCAAAACTCTTCTTTGAAGGCTGCCTAGATGTTTATCACCCGGGTATAAGTGCAAGAAGGAAAAATACCCAGCCCTGCAATTGTATCACAACTAGTAGAGAGCAGACATCTTTTCTTCCATTTCCAGCAAGAAGTTTGGTCAAAATGCACTGCAGACACTGCAAGGGATTTTTCCAGGCTCGATCTGTTCAATTTTACAAATTACATAAACAGACCTTTCATACGAAGGGGAAATTTTTCAAGCCATTGCCTATAGGAACAGTTTGATTTCAGTTTGTTTTAATGCCTGGAGGAGCATATGCATAAAGAAAGCAAACTGACTCCTGTGGTTTGGATTAGAGAGGCTCGAAATGCCAGTGCTGAATTTGAAGCACAGCCTTGTCCTGAAAGATTGAGCAAGTCTTTGTGGCGTGAGGCAGTACAGGTGTCGCCACCAGGGCAGCAGGCAGCCCTGCAGTGGCAGAGACCATTCAGGTAGGTCTGTGCTCAGGGCGGGCTGGCATGCCCTTTCTTGTTGGCATTGGCACCTGAGCTTTCACAGGCTTTAGGCATCTGCTTGGGAGTTTCTCTTCTGCAAGACAGCTTTCCAGCTCCTGCAAGTTGTGTTGGCTGGTTGAGCAGACACTCGTAGCGTGCTACCTGATGGATTGGGGGAAGTGTATTTAGTTAGCAATGGTCAGTCAGCCCCACTGCTCCATACATGTTGAAGCAGCTGTGCCTAGCAGAACCTGCAAGCTGGGCTGTGAGCATCAGCTGCTGATGAGGGGTATGTTATCTTTCATTGAGATGTACTCCTCAGTCCAGTCAGCCCTGCAGTCACAGAAAACATCCTGGCCACCATGATAGAGTGTGCTGGGGACAAGTGGCCAAGGGAGGTCAGGGCTTGCAGTGGCAGCCTAGGCTGGAAGTGGCTGCTGAACAGCAGCCTAAGGGTTTTTGCTTTTTCTTCACCATTGATCTCATGGAAAACTGGTTCAGGGAGCTGATCCAGCCTAAACCCGTGCAATAAAATTTTAGGTGATTAGTTTTCAACTGGATGAACTCCCTTAGCTGGCTCAGTGTGCGATTGAGTGAGTGCCAGTGGCACCTCAGGGGAGGGGTGTGAATGCATGAAAGGGGGCGTGAAAGCTAAAAGACATCTCCATCTGTAGATCTACTCCTAGAAATGTGCCTTGGGATGAAACTCCTCAATAAGGTTTTATTTGCATGAGTGGATGGTGCATGGTCAGGGCTCTGCTAAATTTGCTGCCCAGATGAGTGTTGTCCAGAAGGTGCTGGGTGATAGCTGATGTGCTCTCCCTCCATCTTCATTTGCTGCCTTGCCCTTTGGTACTCCACCAGTCTTGTGGTTTCCAGTCTGAAGTTGCTCAACTTCTCTGTCCATCACATCTCACCAGAAGAAATCCTGGGCTTGGTCAGGTCGGATACAGCTGAGGGCAGCAGTGTTGTCTGGTGCTCTTGCTGCCTCCTGGTCATAAATGCCAGTTAGTACTTTCTCCCATAATGCCTCGATCTAATGGCAATATACAATTTAGCCTTGTATTATAGGTGACCTGAAGCATTTGCACTTCAGGGAGCCAAGGAAAACTCCTTTGGAAGTTTGGAAGGAAAACTGCTCAGATGTAAACTCAAGCTCCAGGAACACCTGAGCAATACTGAGCTAAATGCTCAGGTAACTATGGACTCAGGCTTTGGTTCTCTGCTCCCCAGAGTCACTGTTGCAGGAGGCAGGACTGCTGTCAGGGCCATGTTTGCACAGGCATCAAATGCATTCCTCTCTCCTCTGGATACCCAGAAAAAGAAACCTGTTGAGCACTTTGGGGACTCTCACACCCAGTGTTGGGGACCGTGAGAGAAAGGCAGGGGGTATTGAGGAGCTGAGGTTCACACACTCCCCTTACACTAGCTGGCTTGAAGTGAGGTGGGTTCCATGGTGAAATGAGCTTTACTATGAAACAGGCAAGGTTTGTCATCCATTGGCCTGGTCCCAGAGAAGTTAGGAGAAAATCTCTTTGCCTACTTATTTTCGAAGTTGCTACATCAGCTGGAGGCTCAGGCAGTTGCTGAATCCAAGTGGCTCCCCAGGGAGCAGGATGATAACAACTTGTGGAAAATGTCTCTCCTTACCAGTTTTCATAGAAGTTTTTGACAAACTGATTTTTCTCTTCCTGCCCGTCCAGGCAGGCACAAGCTGAACCACCATCTGGTCTGCCCCACCTCCCTGCCCGCCCCTCGCGTGCCGGGATTTCTTCCTTCCTGCTTGGGATTTTTCTTCTTTTTTTTCTTTTTTCTTTTTCTTCTTTCCATTCTCCAGCAGCAGCTGTTGGGAGAACAAGCCCCAAGATCCATCTGGTCCTTCGAGCTTATCAGGCTGTGTCTTTTCCCAACAAAGCAGCAGTGGCCGTGCTTTTATACAAGAGTTACATCATATAACAGCAACTTGCCTGAAAAGCAAACTGCCTTTTATTTGCTTGTGCTGCCTTTCTCCCTTTAGAATTGCAGCCACAGCCGAATCACAATGTAGTCTCAGATCTGAGTCAGTCTAGAGGGCTGCTTTTCTCTTTCTCTGTTTCTGTTCTTTCTTTTTTTTCCCCTTTTATTTTCTTTCCCTCCTCTACTTTCTGGAAGAGTTGGCACAGCCCTGTGTTATTAGGACATAAGCTAGCTTGTTCTAGTGGAATTTCCTGTCTGATTTTAATTTCCCCCTCTTTTTTTTTTTTTTTCTCTCCTCAAAGTGAGACAGAAAAGCTTTTTAATTGCACTGCCGTAGGTTGGCCTTTCGGGATATTATTATTCTTATTAAGTACTTCCTGTTGGGAGGTGGCACATGAGTAGAAATAACAAGGATCTCAGTGCAGTCAGGGCTTGTGGCCTCTTTGTTTGTTAATAACTGTCAGATTGGCAGCATCCTCAAAACACATCTTGGCCTGACAGCCTGGCAATTAAGTGATTTTCAAGACTCTCGGCATTTGCAGCTCACCTGTGGAATTAATAAGCTGCATTAGGCCTTTCCTTTTTGGTTTCTTTTCTGCCATTCAGTGATCATATCACCTTACCCAGCTAATACAAAGCTAGCACTAGTGGGAAAGTCTCACTCCGGAAATGCTCAGCATGGATGTAGAAACTCCTGATCAGGTATGGTGGGGTAGACTGGTACATCCCAGGTGGGATTGGCATCCTGCTGCTTCTCCAGCAGCAATGTGTGAGTGGAGCGGGCTTCCTTTGCAATGGAAATATGCAGTGCTGCTGTTTCAGATTTCATTGTGTTGCAAAGAATTCAGTGCTTATTTAGCAGAGAAAGGCAATTTTGATTTCTTTTTAATTTTCCAGGAAGGAAAATGCGCAGCAGTCCCTTTCAAATCTTTTTCAGCAGATATTGTTGAAATAAAGTCAAGGCATTTCAACTTCATAACTTCCATATTCTTGCAGTCTAAAATATAATAGATCTTAAACCATCTTAATCTTTTCTGTGCTGCTTCTTACAGAGGCTGCAGCTACCTGTAAAACATTAACTGATGAAAAAGTGTTCTGCCCTAAAGCTTCTCCCAGCTCCAACTATTTGGGATTGAAGAAGGTGGCTGGTGGCAGCAAGGCTGATCAAGGGACTTTTCTAATTACTGCTCTTCGAAAAGCCATCAGAGATTTGGTGTTTGGGCACCCCACTGCGGGACTTCCTTGTGCTTGTGGGGTTCCTCCCAGCCACAGGAGAGCTCTGCTTTCATCTTATTTACTCTTCCCAGAGGTATAAAAAAATAATGGGTAGTCCCCCTAAGGCTGCCACTTATCAGTAACCTGAAGACCCCAGGAATTCTTGCGGAATAATAGTTAATGCATTGCCTTCATGCACAAATGCTAATCTGAATGCTTGAAAATACTTCTTTAGACCTGAATATATTCATCCCCCACACTATTTTGAATTTTTCGAAAGTTTTGGGTACAGTCTGTTTTGCACAACCAAATCCAGGACTTCCCATGTCAGCAGGCTTCAGAAAATTCATTTTCTCACCAAGAAGTGAAATGCCCCATTTTTGGTCACACAAGAAGGGTGCTGCAAATCCAGCTGCTGCATGGCAGCATGTTGAAGAGATTCCTGGGGTCTTCCTGTCCCTTCCAGCAGCAGCTGTCCCTGCTCCTTTGGTGGATGAGGCAGGAAAGCCCCTCATGATGAGTTTCAGAGATGTAGATAGCAGTGAAGGAATTTCAGGGTTTGATTTTTTAACGACAGTTCTGTGTTCTTATGGAAAATGTCAATGAACTCTTCAATTTTTAATCTAAATTTTCCAGTAGAGGGAAAGGCCATTTTTAGCCTCACTGTAATTGTTCCGTCTCTTTTGCCCAGGAAAAGATGGACAGTTTTAATGCCCTTACCAAAGGTCAGGCAGTGCATGGGAGAGAGCTGAGCGGAGCTGCCAGGAGCTTCAGGATGGGTCAGACATCAAGCTGAACAAGAATATCCTACTTCCATTAGGGCCTGAGTTCATTTAAGTGCGCTGTCTTCTTCTTGGGGGTGGGGAGGAAATTTATGGGCAAATTTCTTCAGTGTTGCCTCGAGTCGGCCACGGGGCTGCGTGGGGAGCTCGCAGATCTAATCTCGCCCCATCCCAGCTGCAAGAGCCAGCTCGCTCGGCAGCCTCCTGCCTGCCTGCCTGCCCGCCCGGCTGGCGGACACAGCCCGCGGCCCCGCGGCGCTGCTGCAGCTGGGCCGGGCTGAAACGAGTTCTGCTGCACGGCCAGCAGAGCCCTGAGTGTGCCTGCCGTGTGCCAGCAGGGCCTGGGTGCTAGGCAGGGCTGGGTAAGCCTCAGCATCTTCAAATGAAATTTTTTTTTCTTCCACCTGAGCTGAAGCAATAGAATAAATTTTGTAAGAGGATAAGCTCCTCTAGGCCATCCCCAAGAGGATGGATGGTTGTTGTGATAGGGATGATGGAGAGGGGTACCCTGCCATTTGCAGTGTCTGAGGGAGATGTTTGCTATCTTTCATGGATTTCATAATGGCATTTTTTATGCAGGTAGCCCCAGGAATGGGCTTTATTCTGTGTCAAGTAAGTGTCCACATTTGCCTGTGAAGTCTGTGTCCCTGCAGGGAGCTGAGCAGGGAGCCCAGTGGCCCCTGGGTCTGTCTGTGGTGGTGAGGTGCATGCAGGGGCTCCAGCTGTACTGCAGTGGAGAGACAGATCTTATCCTCTGCTTCTCACTGCACCCCAACTTCTCTTGAGTGTGAAGTCACACTGACTCTGTCCCACAGGTGCTTTGAGATGTCAGTACAATAATGCTTTTCAAGGCATTATTTTTTGTGATTTTATAGCTACAGGGCAGTGTGTTTTAGTATTTCCTGTTTACTTTTCACGTATCTGCATCCCAGCAAGGCCCCTTCTCCTTCCAACTCTCCTACAGGGCATTTGCCATTACTTGAGCTGTTTGCCCAACAGAAGTTAGTTGTGTAATCTTTATTTCTTATCTGGATTGGATGCTGTACCCAACCCACCGTTAAACTAAGCATGTTGTCTTCCAACATCCTGACATGCATTATCTGAAAAACATAGTTTTGTAAATCAGGCTACCAGCATCTTTCTCCATTAGTTATATTATAAGAAGGGAAAACTTGTTTTGCATCCCTTTGGGTGGCAGCAGCTGGCTGGATGTATTTCAAAATGGTCTGTAGTGCCTGGGGCAGGAAAGAGGTCTCCCCAGGTGAGCTGGTGGGGGCCTGCCTCCTGCTTCTCCTTGCTATAATGTTCCCAGTGGGCCAAAATGAATATTTCCTATTATTCTTCTTGTGTAGTTCCTCTTTTATTTTTTGTCAAAGCCATTGAGCAGGTAATAAAACAACAGAATAATTAACCAGTGATAATTGAAGTATGCCATACGAAAACCAAACTAAATGCTAACAAGCCAAACAAAAGGAAAGTAGGCATGGTGCAGCCCTGTTTATAGGGCTGTCTGCTGGAATCATTATAGACGTTGATATAATAATACTGAGCACTTAATTACCACATCATTTTAAAAGAGCTGTATAAACATTAACCAAACCTCTGAGGTAGGGAGGTATTATTATGTTCATTTTAAAGAAGGGAAATTCTGACAAAGCAAGGTTAGTCAGTAATTTAGTGTTGTGAAGACAGGCAGCTGATGGGGCAGGAATAGGGGTTGCAGCTCCTTCCACAGTTTTGGAGACAGAAAAACAGAGCTGCTGAAGCACCTGTTTTTTGTGAAATGCATAGTGCTGCTGTTTAGAGAAGGGGCACACTTACCCAGACACCTCTCTATGCTTAGAAAATTCTCAGATTGGTGTAATTGGCCATTGCATAAGTATCCCTTTTTGAAGGAGGCATATGGTGTATTTTGCAAAGTAGCTAAACAACATTAAAGTCAATCTCTCAAAGGGGTACTAAGAGGCAGTCACTGCAGCCTTGTGTGTTTGTTCCTGCTCTTTCCCATATTGATCTGAGTGGTGGTTCTGGGAATGCCTGTCCCTGCAAAGCCCTGAACATTCTGCATGGTGGTATATGACTTCATCCGAGGAGAATCCCACGGACGCATCAGCGTGATCTGCTCTGTCATGTTTCTGTGACCCAATTTTCCCTGTTCTTTGTCTCAGACCTTCCCTGACCCCAGGCCTATTATCCCTTCCAATAATTCACCCAGACCATTATTAATGGTGCATTAACTTTGGCTGCGCTTTCAGTGAAGATGTTTTTCTTGTGCTCATTCATTCGCTCAGCTCACTTAAACAGCTAGATCATTATTCTGGGGACGTCACACAAACACAAAAACATCTCCCTTGCCGACACCTACAGTCCTGCAGCACTTTGCCAGAGGGGCGGCCATCCAAACACAACAGTGAAACGCCCAGGAGGGACTATCAAAGGGAGTCAAGTAGCCACACACAGACTCGGTGCTCGAGGCCGGGTTTGCCTCCCCTGCTCACACACTGAGACTGTCCAGGGATGCTCAGAACTCACCAGCTCTAGGAGAGCTCTGATGTGAGGAAAATCACCGCAGGAAAGCTGAGGAACAAAGCACTGGCCTGTCTTTGCTGTTTCATAGCCACTGTGCTTGTTGGATGCCAAGATACATCTCTTTAAATATATACTGTGGATGAGTAAAATTGGGACACTAAAACATGTAACATGAAAAACTAATGCTGCCTAAGATTTCTTTCTCACTTGATGCTTTGGGCTTTCCTGGGAGATTACTGAGTGAAGAACACTCCATGTTTGTTGTACCTTTACCTTGTTCTTGAGAAAGTGATTGAGATTTGGACATCTGGGAGAAAATGTGGGCAGCAAGAAGGGCCTCTGCAGAAATCTGTTGTTTTACTACTATTTTTTTCAAAGAAGCTGAACCTGGGAGAAAAAAAAAAGAAGCAAAAGTTGTTGTAAGTTGCTGTGTCACACCAGGTGCCATCCCACCTTCCCCAGTAAGAGGGATTTGGCCTCTGACAGCACAGCTCAGTTCACCTGTGGAAGTACTGGTGAAATCTCACGAGCATCTTCTGGGAAATACCTTTCCCATTTTTTCTGTTGGTTGTTTGTGCACAGCTGCTAATGACACTGCAGTGACAGGAGAGTATGAGCTGGTGTCTGGAAGAGTTTTTTGCCCGCTGACACAAATCAATCCAGTACCCCAGGGCTCTGAAGCTTTTTAGAGATAAAGTTGATAAAGTTGCAGTTTCTGCCTGCTGTGATTGAGGTTCATTGGTATCCTGCTCATTTGACTGTGTACACTTGTGCAAGTTATTTTGCATTAGTCTGCTTCAGTCCCTCTCGAGTTAAAAAACAGCATGGTTTTTCAAATGCATGTTTTCTTCCCTTCCTAAAGAGAGGGGAAGCTTTGTTACTCTTTGCAAGGGACCTTGTGATCCCTTTATGAAAGCTGTGTCCCATGCATCACTGACTCCATAGGAAATCAAACCAAAAGGCATGTCAAGAAATCAGAATTTGTGTTTCCTCTTTTATAACATATCAGTTTTTTTGGGATCTTTTTTGCAAATTTGTTGAGAAAAGCGCAACAGGTACTGAATTATCTAATGATATTTGATATTTTATATTTTCGTCAACAAATGACTTTCACTGTTGATTGCAAAATATTTTTGCACTATTTCTGATGGCAAAGAAGTCTACTTACAGGCTGGACTGCTTGTTCCCCCAGGAGACTGTTGGACACCCATAGGAAATGTGTATATTTTTTAGCCCCTATGGTGGCCTGCACAACTCACATGTGCTTCAGATAAAGCAGGGGGAGCCCAGTGCATTCTATGTGGTACCAAGGGGGTGTGTGGGGCTTTTCAGGGTCTCTTCCAGCCAGTCTTGGCTGCATCACCACAGTTGCAAGTGGCAACTTCTTTAAGTCCTTTCCCAAGGGCTTTCTGAATTGTTTTTGTCAAAGCAAACTGCAAATGAAACCCACTTCAGTGCCGTGGGGTCTGATTTCTTTTCTCCTTTTTTTTTTCTTCTTTTCAGCAAACGTGTGTAAGCTGAAGTATTTGGAATAGAAAAAACTTGCTAGACCCTTCCTCATTCTCACTTTTGAGCT
Source organism: Ammospiza caudacuta (assembly GCF_027887145.1). Lineage (NCBI taxonomy): Eukaryota > Metazoa > Chordata > Aves > Passeriformes > Passerellidae > Ammospiza > Ammospiza caudacuta. The sequence continues at coordinate 32,390,136 of NC_080600.1, forward strand.
CAAGAAAGGTGCTGCTATGAGTGATGTCAACACAGCTCCTTTGCTCGCTATGCAAACCCATACAGGCAGTCTTGTTTCTCTTGAAGCACAGACTTATCTGTAGAGATAATCAAAAGCCTGCATCATCCTCAAGTAAGGGCTGTTTCTGATGCCTCCCTCCCTGATTCCTGGGATTTTCAGCAAACGGACATCCCCTTTAAACCTGCATTTCTGCCTCCTATCTTTTCTCTTTGAAGCCAGAGGGTTGGCTGGCCTTTGAATAGACAAGGATGAGAACACAGCAGTGGGAGGTCCGTGTCTTGCTCATAAACCTTGGCCAGAAAATCGCTCCGACAAGTGGGGACAGGTAGCAGCATCTTCCCCCTTATCAAATGGCGCGGCGGAGCAGACACATTCCTGCAGGAGCCCGGTGGGGTGGAAGGTGGGGCCTCCTGAGCGTGCCTTGTGCTCTGCTTCACCAACTTGGTGTAGAACTATGTTGTTTCTGTGCAAAACACGCTGTTCTCTCATTGTCCCTGCCCCTTGCGTGCTGCTTTTGATGTGTTCTTTGGCTTTCTCTTCTTCCAGCAGAAACCAGAGAAAATGTTTATCTGTGGTTGCAGTGCTTGGGGACTTCTGGAGGTGCCATGTCATGCCTTTGCACCTCAGAGTATTGTATTGCATGGCTTGGTATGGCCCAGCCTTTTCCTGGGGAAAAGCTTTCCCCGGGCCTCCTACTAAAATCTCCCTCCCTCTTGTGTGAAGCAATCATCATTAGCTCTAATTGGGCAGCTTTGGGGTTAAATCTACAAGATTGCGTGGGTTTGGTAAATCCTCTGCCACTGCAAAGCAGATAATGCTAAACAAAAGATTGCCTTGATTAGATTAAAGTTGGCAAATTCATTGCCCTAATCATCATATTGCCCTTCCCGTGGCTATTCAGGAATACATCACCGTAACTTACTTGAAGTAATTGAATATAATTGTCTTTTTAACTCGTACGTGTAAAACATCCATCTTTGTTAACAGCGTGTGTTGTTGTCCTGCTGCCAGCTCACAGTCCTCTTCTGGAGGGGTGGGAACAAGAAGCAGAGCCAGGCTGACGTTTATGAATTGGTAGTTGATTGCCTATAAAACCATTCATTATTTCTGACCAAGCACCTGGAAGAGAATAAAAATGAACAGCACCAGCCACTGGGGCCCGTAGGCTTGGCTGGTGCTCCCCGGCAGGGAAGCAGAGGGGAAGTCATGAAGGGGAATGTTGCAAAGGGATATAAAAAGAACCAACCCTTTCCCTTGCCCTTAGTGGCAGCGCAGCACAGGGCACATGGTGAAGTTACAGTTGGGAGTGTGAAGCAGATACCCAAGGCAGAGGCATTGCTGAGCTTCCCATGAGCAAAATACATTGAAATGCTAAAAACAAACCAAGAGTGCAGTGGAAAGGAGGAAGTTCATGGAAATTTTTTCTCCCATTAATAATCAGAGGTGTGAGGAGGGAGACATTCTCTTCAGATGTCAATTTTATACCAACAGATAGCTAAGAAAGGAGGCCAGGCAGCAAACAGCCCACCCGTGTTTTCTATTTCCCAGCTCTCCTGAGTGACAAGGAGAGACTTTTTTAGCACAGAAATTTCCAGTATTATCTCAGCAATCAATCATATAAAAATGCATAGGTACAAAATAAAACATAGCTGGCCTGGCTTTTAAGAGATTCAGTTTGACCTGTTTTTAGTAGTTTTATCATTATTAATAAATTAAATTGCCCTAGGGGACAGGCCAAAGGATGAGGGCGACTCTCCACATCATTAAAACTCAGCTGCAATGGCCAATACAGCTTCAGCCCAGGTCAGCTCTCACTTTCCTGCACTCTGGGGATTAACTCAGCCCCAGACCTGTCCATTTGAGGCAGAGAAACCACCCTGTTTTGGAAGGTTGCTAATCTTCACCTATAGGGATGCCACTGGCAGCACTTTGGGTTGATCCCAGGACCACAGAAGTTTTCTTGCTCCTTTTGGTTTATTTGTACAGCACAAATATGGGGTGGGCACTGCAGGAGGCCCAGCCTAGGGGTTCAGGCTGGAAGAGATGTTTGTGTGATGCCACTGAATGTCTGTGCAGGGACAGTTGATTTTGTGACCATGCTTTGTATGTGATGATGTAAAAGCTCAACTCCCTCTGGTCCCCACAGCAGCCGTAGGTTGTGGCAGGGAACAGCAGTGTCCCCAGGGAGGAAGACAGCAGCTGTCGGTGTCTGCCAGCCTAGGCTGTAGTTTGAGCTGAGCATGGTTTGGGGAGACCAGAGGCTTTACCGTGCTGTATGAGCAGGGGATAGGGTGTGACAGCTAAACTCCTGGTGTATTTTTGATCTGGAAAAACAAGGTTTGCCTCTTAAAATGAAGAATCCCTACAAGTGCCCTTATGTAACAGATCGTCCCTACTCAGGACAGTTAAAGGGTGAATCTTCCTCCTGCAAAAGCAAATCCTGAAGGATCCAAGTTCATTCTCTCCCTGAGCTGCTTTTGGGAGAGGAGAGGAGGGGAGGGGGGCAGAAGCGGGGGAGGTGGTTAACAGTTACTCTACTGTGGCCTGACATTAGGCGAGCTGCAAAAATGCTCCCAGTGTATCAGGTAGTGTGAGGTGCCAGCCCTTTGCTGGAGCACGGAGAGCAAGTCTGCTGCAGAGCCTTAAATACTTTCCACCCCGACTACCTTAGCTTAACGCCTTTCAGCAGAGTTGGCAGGAGGGTTGTTTTTGTGTAGTCTCTCACCTCTCCCAGCAGCCTGGCTGACGCGCCTGTGCCGCGCTGTGCTCAGGGATTGAGCGTTGCAATGGGAGTAGGAGCCGCAGATCCTCTCGCTGATATGCCGGGAAAGACGTATATGAGGATTACACGCAGGCTTTGCGCGACGGACTCACGCGGAGCGCAGCCCCGCCGGACACTGTCGGCGTAGCTCTGGTGCAGCTGGAGTCACAGATGCAAAAGGCTGAATTTTAAGGTCTTTCATAGAAAAAGAGTTTGGCATTTCTGAAGTTTGCTGAGCGACAGCGAGAGACTTGGCCCAAGCCTTGACATTTTGGTTTTGGATGGTGCTTCCCCAGTCTCCAGAGAGATGGTACCTGTCGCGGAGGCAAGTCACAGTGAAATACCCAGCACAGGCTGGGTTTTGAATTGCTCACTTAGGAGGTTGGGTTTGTTTTATTTTTGGTCTCCAGCTAGACGGAAAGGCCAAGAAGCCAGAGAAAGAATGGTAAAACCTGCAACAATATTAAGTAATCTTTAATGAAGATCTTCTGACTATTTGTAAAGGCAGAGCAAGACCAGCCTTTTACCTTTAAGCTGGTCGCTGCCACAAATGTAGAAAGGGTCATCTTTAGAGACGCGCGGAGCCCCGTCAGAGGGCGATTGTAGGGGATCGCTATTGCGGTTGTGCGGTATCACTGTCGAGGCTCTGCTAATTCTTTTTCTTTCTCTAGCTTCTGTAGTTTTAGCAGGAAAGGCCCAGGTGGCCAGGCAGTATTGTTGGGGGTGGTGAGGAGAAATAACCTGATGAATTTTCCATCAGCTCAACTCACTCAAATATTCTCGCCGTTAACTTTTGGGGTCAATAATAAATATTAAAACCTGTAGATTTAATAAGTCAATGTAGGTGTTCGCTGCCTTTTGAGACCACTTTATCTTTCCATCAAAGATGAAACAAGCCTCTCAAATGAATAAAAAATAGGGCCTCAAGTGATTACAAGTGAGAGCAATTTGAGCTCCTCTCTCAGAACCTGGCAGTAGGCACTTCTGAGCCTCTTCTGACTGCCTAGACATTCTGCTTTAGCGCTGCTCTTGCTGTTATATTTTTAGGTAAATATTTCCAACTTGTGTGTACAGACCTTCAGGAACAGTGTTTGCTGCCACTCCAGGCTGGAGGGACGATGCAGGTCTGGATCCCACCAGGCTCTGTTGAGTCTGATTTGCGTTGCAAGTCTAGTTTTCCTTGGTGCTTGCTATAATCTCCTCAAGTTCAAAGAGCGCTTAGCTGCTTGTCTTTGTCAAAAACCCTGTTGGAGATCTTTTATGTCGAAGATGTAGGATTTTTCCGCATGACTTTGATTATTTATTCATTCCACTTCTCTGGTGTATGATAGCGCTGATATCATGAAGACCCCTTGTCTTGCACTGCTCTTGCTCTGAAATTCATGGAGATTTAGTGCCTTTGAAATTGTTTTAAAACGGGAAGGAAAAGTTTTTGAAGTCCCTTTTTTTTTCTTCTATTCCCCATAACAGTGCCGCAGCACATTTTTCCGGCCTTCCACGCTCCTTTGCCAATTGACATGCGCCACCAGGAAGGACGATACCATTACGAACCTCACTCTATCCACGCTATCCACGGGTAAGTCTTACACCTCCACTCCTGTGCTAAATGTCAGCCACCTGCAGTATTCCGAACCCCACTGCTAAAGTCCCTGGGACTCACTGCCCTTCTGGCAGGCTGGCCCTACTGGCCACCGTCCACCTCATTGTCCCCATCCAATGACAATACTGACCTGCCTGGCAGGAGGGCTTTACAGCTCTGTTAAGCTGACAGAAGTGCCCTATAGCAGCAGGATGGGAGTATAGGGCTCCTTTGTCATTATCCAGCTCAGCTCACGGGAACAGGCTTGACTTGTGTTTTTGCACCCACCGTGTTTCTCACATCGTGCCTTGCCTGGGTCATTTCTGTCACCATCTTGGCAAAGACCCAGCGCTGCTCCCTCTTTCTGGAGACCTTGTGTACCATTCCTCCCTGCCTGCCAGTTGTGGGGATGGTGGCAAAAGGCTGCCAGGAATGCCGTAATTCAGTTTGATTTCACTGAACAACAGCCTGACTGGGCTGGTAGCATTTTCTAAAAGTAGTGGTAAGTCAGGTTCTCATGGGGGTGTCCGTGTCCACCCTGGAGGCGTAGGACTCTTGAGTTTTGATGGCGACCTTCTCATGAAATCCTCCTCTTGCTGAGGCAGCTGATGGGCAGTGAGCACAGAGACTGGTCAGGGGCTACACCCTGAGAGGGGGGTTCATGGTTAATCTCTTCATCCAGGGACATTACAGCTCAATAGTTCTTGATGACTTGAAGGAGATGTTTACAGAGAGATCTGTTTTCACCTCCTGTGAATTTTGATCAGGGCAAGGAAAATGGAGCCAGCAGGGATGTGAGCAGTGGTTCTAGTGATGGTGGGGCTGGAAGTGTTTCTTCTAGTCCCTGACAAATACCTTTCCCATGAGAGGTGAGGAGCAGTGTGGTGCGGTTGGCAGTCCCACGGCCATCCCAAAATCCTTCAACCCACAGCTGTAACACAGGGCTCAGACATCGGCTGAGGGACAGGTTCCACAGTACTGGGTGTAGGGGAACCACTGAGGGCCAGAATAATTTTTCAAGAACAAGGAAAGAACAGCTAGGGCTCATCACTTAAAAACCTTCCATTTGATCCCCTGCAGTCCTGTTGCAGCCTTGCTGTCTGACCAGGGGCTGTGCTCACCTAGGTTTGCTGGAGCTGCTTTTGGAGCTGTGCTGCTTCTGGATAGGTGTGAGCAGGGGAACAGACCCTGGGAAGCAAGTAATGCAGACAGCAGCAGCCAGATCTGTGGAGCCCCACAGCTACCACAGCTTTATTCTGCTTCCAAAATACTGCAAGAAATAAATGATAGGGCATTTCCCCAGATCCTGTAGAAGACAAGTCATTGTCTTTCAGGCTGACAGTCAATTTGACTGGATGTTTAAAGGGGCAGAACAGCTTCTTACATGCTGTGTGCAAAGGGGAAATGACAAAGCAAGTTGCTAACATGGGAACTGGGGGGATATTAGGGAGGCTGCATGAAAAAGTTCTGCTCTTTCATGCAAAAATTGTAGAAAAAAGACAGAATAATAACTTGCTGGGAGACAGTTATTTAGCCAGAGCTCTGGCTAATAAAGCACATATGGAACAGGGAGATATTCAGAACAGTGGTTAGAAGAGAGGCTGGCAGATGTCCTGATGTTTGTCGCAGGTTATTTGTGCGCCCCACTCCGTGTTCTCCTTCAGCCCTCACGAGGAGGTTTGGGGGCACTGCATATACTCTGGGGCTCCACACCAGTTTCTGTGGCAGGGTCATGAGGCAAGGTCTTCTACAAAATGCAACTGAGAGCTTGCCACTGATGCTGCATACCTATGAATCAGATCCCCAGTAACCCCAGTATTTTTTCATGTTGGCTTTGTCCAGCTGATCAATCCTGGCAAAGCGTACAGCCCTGGCAGATCAGGTTTCAGTTCATCTGCACCAATATTAATAATTTACTGTGTTAGCAGCTACCACATTTGTCTGTCAGTGCACCAAGAGTATCCTGCTTAGTATTTGAGTGGAATTGTTGGCAAATACCTGTTGCATTTCTTCTTTGGGATTCCTCTCCTTTGCAGCAACTCCTCTCACAAAACTAACTTGCGAGGTACGGGAGAGAAAACTTGGTTGTGGGTCTTAAAGAGAAAACATACTCCTCTTTGAAGCTACCTGGGCACTGCACTGAAAGGTGCCTGTGTGGCTGGAGATGCTCCAAAGCTGCCAAGTGCTTCTAGGCTGTGACAATTTTTTAGGGTCGAGGGAATGCCGCTTCTGTTTGTTTGTTTGTCAAGAAGTACCCTGCACTATGGCACAACCCTCTTGGGAAAACTCTCTGCAGCTGTGGTCTCAGTCCTTTTTCCTCTTCAAATTTTATCTGTCAACATCCTAAAATCATGTCTTGTCCTTTACTCTTCTTGTTTTTTATTCTACGTCTCTTTTGTCTTTGTTCTCTCTTCTCCAGTCTGTGCTCTGGAGGTCACACTGTAGCACTCACCCTCCTTGCTGGAGGATGTCCAGTGTGAAATCATCCAGACGTGGTGGTAGACCTGGGCTAGAGCATACTTGGTGGTTGCATGGCTCTTGTCCAATACACTGGACAATTTATGCCACCAGCTCATTCGGGCTATTGTCCAGTGAAATCAGATTGAATTACGGCATTCCCAGCAGCCTTGTTCAATACTCTGTGGGCACAGATGAGCTTCTAGAATTTTGTACTCTCTCCTGGTGGGGCAGAAAGCAATCCTTCTTGTTTTGAAAGTAAACAACCTGTAAAAAAACCCCAAGGGCATATGCATATTCTCACTCTAGAAAATTACGGCAAATGTTTGGAAGAAAAATTGCGTCATTGAGTTTTGGCTTTATGATTAATGTGATGGGTGCCTGACAGAGAGCCCCCAATTCATCAAGTCTATATTCTACCTGTCTGCTGCCGTGACGGTACCAAATTTATCTAATTATGTGAACGTTGCACGGCAAATTAAGTGCAGTCTCATTTCTTGCTAACTATGGGGTCTTATTATCTGCCTGCTGTATTATGTCGAAGGTTTGTTTCCTGATTGCTTGATGTGACCTGGCAGTGCATTCCCCTTCATCACTGTTTGCATTCGGCGTAATGAGAACATACGTTATTTTATCTCAACTGGAGAGAACTCATCTGCAAGGCTCTTTTGAGCAGAACCACTTGTGGGACCCTTTGCTTGGGAACACAGATGGGAATGTGAAAAACTTGAGTAAAAAAGGACCCCCATGCCAAGACGGGCCTGAAAGACTTGCTGCGTTTCTCCTCAGTACTGTCATTCCTGGTGTCTCAGATTTTCTTGTCAAGCAGCATGACAAATAATTTTCAGGACATGAGTCTTCTTCTAAACCACTGAGGATTTATTATATATGTCCAGAAGCAGATTATGTTGGCGTTTCCTTGAATTCTACTTTCAGAGATTGTTTTGGTGTTTCTCCAGTTGTTAGGACAACCCACTTTTCTGTACAACTACTGTTGGTTTTACTTGTTTGGTGGTGAGTTTTTTGGACATCTTTAATATTTGGACTTTTTTTTCTTGGTATTAACAATAATTTGACAGAATTGTGGTGCTTGCTTGGCTTGTGTAGAAAAATAAAGTATCTCATTCAGATGATTGTCCAGGATTGCAATGATAGTGTGCCTGTGGTAATATGGAGGATAGAGGGAGAGGCAGGATTGGAGTTCAGTGGACACCATAAAGAATGCAATGCAGAATGGAGTGAGGCTGGATGTGGGATGAAATCTATTCCAGGAATGTAGAACTAGAGCAGAATGAATAGAAGAAATTTTATTGGTGCAAAAAATGGTATGAGCCAACATTTCCACAATATAACATTCATTTAACAGTAAGTAATACTACAATACTCAAAGGCTAAGAAAAGACAGAAAAATAAATTTGGAGGTTCTGCCTTATTCTGGAGACACTGGATCAAATTACAGAGCCACATTCTTTTTTTTTCCCTCTGATCCTCTCTTCCACAGCGCAGGATGGCTCAGGCTCTGTGGAAGAGCAGTGATGGGTCTTATATGCATTTTCTGCATGCAGCTTTTATTGATTTGTCAGAATTTCACTCTTTGCTGCTGGTTGTAGGTCAGCATTATTTGAGCAAAAGTCATCAGCCAGGTGTGTGTAGGCTCAAAGCTGAACCAGAGAAATTTACTTCCTAAGCTAGTACAGGTCCTTTTCTAACAAAAGGGGTATTTTGTATTTTAGTGGACTTCTTCACAATAACCTAATCCACTGGGCCTGGTCTCTGCTTTAAGCTAAGGGCACAGCTTTGCAAGACCAAGCCCTTGACTACAGAGGAATGTTGCTGGCAGATATGGAAGGTGATTACATGCTTACCTGTTCTTTATTATTGTTGTTTTTTAAATCACAACAAAAATAACTAAAAACTCCTTAGCTCAGCTTAAAAGTCCCTGCCAATGCAATAGCCTTTGGGGCTAACCCTAGTAAACAGCATGCCTAGGCTTGACTCAGCAAGAAGCTTTTTAACAGTAGCTCCTAACTGTGGTTAAAACCCATCAGGCATTATGCACTGTAAAAAACAAAAGCAGCCTTGTTTTTCTACCAACATCCTGGCGGTGTTTTAGGATGCAGTTCTGACATTATTTATTAACAAAATATTGTGTTGCTCTTCTGTCCAGACATAAAAATAGTAAAAAAAACCCCCAACCCTGAGCTGATAATCACAAATTCCATGGTTTTCATTAGGATTGAATTATCCCAAAGACCTAAACATAGAGATGACTCCATCTCCATGATAATATGGAGTTGCCCTTATTTTCCCTCTGGTAGGGATTTTATCTCATTTAATCAAGGATATTCCTGCATTTCCCTGAAATCTTAATATATTATTGCAGATTTTTCCTGATATCCAGCCTACACTTTTTTCTTTATCTGATTTTATTACCCCTCCCTGTTGAAGTTTGTTTCCTTTTTACTGTGTTAAAAATTACAGAATACTTTTTCAGGACCAGTTAAAATGTTCGTGAGCTGTTTATGCAGGGTGATTCACAGGCAGAGGAGTTGACTGTTAAACTTTTCATCATAAAAAGACTATGTCTCAAGTGTTTACAAATATGCCAAATTTAATGTCAAACCCAAGATTTTCCATGTTTAATATCTGTTCCAGTCTGGTTCTCTCTTTCCTTTGTTGTTTTTTGTGAGATTCAGCCAAGGGAGGCCAAGTGGGGTTAAGGGAAAATATGTTGTTTAGCCATACAAAAAATAATCATCGTCATCTTATAACTGCTTTTAGAAACACCAGTGTCTCTTGCTTTAGAGCTGGAATTTTTTATTGTCACAGATGTGCCTTTTGCTGTTCCCATTCCACAAAAACACACACAAAGTCCCATCAATTTTGCCAGATAGGAATCCTTTGAAAGGTCTTGTTTCCAATACACGCGTTGAAGGGGTGTCAGAGTTTTGCGGTAAAATTTTCCGACTGCCCTGTGGCCCTGACCATGCTTCAGCTGAACCTTGCCAGGGCTCACCTGATGGTGCTCCCCGTTCCCTGCTGAGGCCTCTCTGCTGTCCCTTCCATCCAGGGGAATTCCTGACTCTGTGGAGGAGAGGAGCTGCTTGCAGAGAGTGCTCTGGAAGCTGCCTTTGTGCAGTATGCAGCATGCATAGAGTGCCTTGGGTTACCCTCCGCAGGGCACCGCTGCCAGGGGCCGCAGCTGGGCTGGGGATGGGACCCCTGGTGATGGTCATTCCTGCAGCAAGGATGCCTCTCAGCTGAGCCACAGAACGTACATACCAATAAAACCTCTGTGTTTTCATATTTACATTGCTACTGGAGTAGAAAATCTTTGGCAGGTCATGATTGATGGTACTGTGCTGCTTAGGAGACAGAGCGAGCTCCCTCCGGAGTCAAAGCAAACAGCTGCTCAGAGAGGCCTTCTTATGTGTTTTGCAAAGTTTTACGACTTTCACCAAATAGATACATTGCTCATTTGGGAAACAGGTTTGGGGGCTCCCACATCCAATTTATTCTGTCCCCTTCTTTCCCACATGCTTCTTTTATTTATTTAAGAAAATCAGAATGTGTAAGTTTTCAATGGTTTGCAGGGTCTGGTCCCCTCCAGAAGGCTGGTTCAAACCTCTCCATGATCTGTAATTAGCAGGAGTCTGTTGCTTTGAGGTGGCTCTTTGGTAACCTACAGGAGGTGATTTGGGGGACTGTCAGTTCCAAGATTAATACTTGATGGTCACTTGATCTCCATCTCCAGGAGACCACAGATGAAATACTAGGCTTCGGCTGTCATGTTCTGGGAGCTGGAAAAATTACTTTGATTCTATCTGTGCTTTATTTTCCTCATCTCTAAAATATTGTCAGAGTAATACTCATCATTTTGATATCTTGAGAGCTAGAAGAAATAAGAATAATAAGAAATAAGAAATAGCTTCCTTTGGCTTCCAAGATTGGTCTTTTTAGCCATTTTCAGGCACCAGGGAAGCGGTGCACAGCGCTACCTGCCTGTGCAGAAAGTGAGAAGCTCCATGCCTAACTTCTGGCCTCAGTGGGAGGACAGGCTGATCAGGTCTTTGGAGAATGGGGAAGGCGTAATCCAAAACACTGATCAGAGCTAGTATGTTTCTGGAGGCTTTTCCTGTCTTATAAACTATTCTGCAAAAAAACAAACCAAAACACAAACAGACAAATAAACAAACAAAACCAAAACCAAACCAACGAAATACAAACCCCCACAGCTTTCTCTTTTGAATATTTTTAAAGTTGTTCAAGCATATTCCATTATGAGAGAGATTTACATCTGTGCTGTTCTTTAAATTCAGGATAATTTTGTCATGTGCATTTAGTTAAATAGCCTTCAGAGTACTTTGAGTAACTGAAACCTGAAGTCCAGAGGGACCTGAAGGGGATCTTAGCTTCACTAAGCTATGCAATGAAATGCAGATTGGGCTTGGAAATGTGTGGGCTGGGTCTCCAGTTGCTGAATGCTGTGCCATGGGGCTGGAGTGAGTGAGGGGCCTGGGTGAGCTCAGAGGAAGCTTTGCCCATTCACCCTTAGTGAAGATCTGGGCCACCGAGTTGCTGGTGCTGTGAAAAACTGCGCCTCTAATTTAGCCTGATCACCGCCAGAAGTTTAAAAATGGCTAAGAGGTTTTAGTACTGAGAACAAAAGCATGATCTTTGAGGTCTTTTATGTAAACCTCTGGCATGTGTTCATTTAATATGATGTCACTGTGTAATCCACCATTGCTTTTAAATGTCATTCGCAGAGCTTCATGTCAGCGAGTCTTAAGTGATAATCCCTTTGCTTACCTCACTTTATAGTAGATTAAAAGTGACTTCATGCTTCCACCTTATCCGCTGTTAAGCTTGTGCTTTAGGAAAAAAAAATTATTTGAACTCTCTTTTCCTGCTGCTTTCTAAAGAGTTTCTAAACAGAGGGTGCGTGTCTTTCAGAAGCTATCTCAATGGGATTGCCCATTCTCCACTGCTTTCAGCATCTGTGAAAATGGATAAATGTTTGGTGCCAACTTCCTGCCCTTTTAAACTCCAGTGTTCTGAATTTTTTTCTCAAGTTTTCTCTCAGCTAAATGGGGAGCACTGCCCTTCCTGGCCTCTTCTTTTTCTTAATCCTAAATAAATCACTTCTCTAGATGGTATTTCACCTCTTACCAGCTTCCTGTGGTCATAAAGACAAGAGATGCTGGGACTTGTTGCAGTGTTCTTTTCCTCTGTAGCACTTTCTCTTGTACTGCACAGGGGTCTGTGGGCTCCCTCTTGTATCTCCTGGTCTTGTATTTCCAGGTTGAACTTTTACTCTATCCTGTAGCAGGTCCTTTCTCAGTATTTAAAGCTCTCCATGCAGTTCACCTTTCTGGTCCACGGCCCTTTTTTTCTCTCCCCGAATTGCACTTTCCTGCTGCTAGCACACCTCCTTGTGCAACACGTCCCTCCAGATATTTGCTGCATGTTGTCATATCCTCCTCCCTGCTCTAATGAACTGGCCAGGCTGCAGCCTGCAGCATATAGTCAAATATCAATCCACTCAGTCTCCTCATTTTCATTGTGTTTCTCTGAAATCCTTCCAGTATGTGCGAAGATAAATGGACAAAATGCATCCATCCCATTGGCTTGTGGAATGAAGCCTGCGGCACATCACTTTTCAGGTGCTGGTTAATCTGGATTCCCAGATACCAGTGGCCATGGGGAGCAAATTACACAGGCTGCTGAGAGATAAAAACTAATGGCAGAAATGCTGGCTTGTGATGTTGGCTGGAAGAAAAATGTAGGATTTTTAATGTCCATACAGAGCGGAAATTTTCAAATCTCATCCAAAAGTTCCCCCCACGCGGCAAAGAGCAGGGAAGTCAATTTACCCTGGATGGATGAAGGACTGAGTCAATTCTGCTGGGATTAGAACATGTGGTTTGAGGGATCATAGGTATTTTGGGTCTGATTCTTGGACCACCCAGATGGCTGGGGGGAAACTTAAAAGAAAAATACCAATGTGAAAAAGACCCTATTTGGCAGAAGTGAGGATCTGGATACCCTGCGTGCAGCTGACGCCTTGCAGGCCCATCTGCACAAACCAAGGAGGCTGCAGAAGTGGGTGCTGTTACCCTGGCAAATCTCAGACCTGCACATCCCTCCCGTGGGAGTGCATGTGTTTTAGCGGGCTTTCTAGAGCCCTGGTTCTGACACTAAACCACATAAGTATGTTTTTCTTCTGTGTGCCAGACCATTTTGAGAATTTGTGATTTTACACAATTTTCTGCCTTGGAGACTCTTGATTCCTGTTCTTTTATGTTTCACCATTGATATTAAATAGACAGCTCACAGCTAAAATTTAGAGCATTTCTCAAGGGTCAAACTTTTAAAAGTGCCTGTGTTATTTCAGATCATAAATCCCAGTGTACTGGGTCTGGCTAATAGCGTTTGAAAGTGGGTGTTGTGGGTTTCAAAATAGTGTTGACTCTTAGGTCTGGCTTGTCAAGTGCTAGTAATGCAAAGGCTCAATGGGTTTTTCAAACAAGCTGGATCCTATTTAAGGTCAAACTACTCCAACCTCTGTTGAAAATCAGGACACTAAAGCCATCTGTAGTAAAGGAGTTAAGTACCTAAAAATTCATAAAGTGGCTGGAGTGGAGTTAAGAAACACAGACATGTTAATGAGGTGGCTTGTGCATACTTGGAGCCCAGTGTGCATGCCCAGGCCATGCAGCTCCCTCAGGATCAATGGGGATGTTTTCTGCCCTGTCTCCTCTCTGTTGTAGAAGCATGCACATGGCAAATCTCATGGGAGGATGTGCTGTGGAAAAAACACATTCAAGGTTTAGATTATATCAGTTGGCCAGGCTCCACTTCAAGAGCAAGTTTACTGCATTCCCTGCTCCCACTTCATTGGTATATGTGGGGCTGGGTATTGATATAATTGATGGTGGTAGCTGATAGTGAACCAGGAGAATGCGAGCCTTTAGATGATTTTTTTAAGCAGATACTTGTTGGAGTGGGGAGTGCCTTAGAGCATGGTAGGAGCTGTCCTTTTTCACCCCCTGGGCAGCAGAAAGACCTGTACCATGGTTTCCCTGCTGCTGAGCTCATGCTGTTAGATTAAATGTGAGAATTAGGCTCCACCCCTGCCTCCTGCCCTTTCTCTGGCTGCAGTGGTGTGCCTGTGCTTTTGCACAGGTGGAGCCTCCTCGCAGCAGGGTATTTCTTCCTGCACAGCTCATTTTATCTCTCTCTTACACCTCTCCCTGCTCTGCACACGTGAACCAAAGTCACTTATAACAGCACCTGGGTACAGCCAGGCAAGACTGAAAAAATACATTGGGACTGTATAAAATGCAGTCACAGTCAGCTTTTTGAGTTTTAAGTCTCTCAGGGAAATAAATGTGCATTCTTAAATCCAGCAAGGGCCTTTGAGATATTTGCCTTTTGACCCTGTGAAAGCATCCTGGAGAAGAATTTGTCTTATTCCTTCTCTTGCCCCTTCAAAAGAGACTTTCCTATCTTGGTCATGGGGCTACTTACATGGCTTTTGATTTGCAAACCAGCTGCTGGACATGGTACCTGCTGATTGAATGCTTCATGTGAAAGCTTCTTAAGATCCCACAGAGTAACCACACATCCCAAAGTACCTTTGGTAGAGGAAGTCTACCAGAGTGTGGTTAATACATTAAAAATAGGAAAGTTTCAAGCTTACAGCTGCATTAGGGTGATGTTCTTACATGCACATACTTGAAGGCTGTTTGTCTTCACTGTGAGATAAAACACTTCATTTCATAGGCTGTCTTTCATTCTCACTCAAGTGAAGTAGGATATTTTACAAGAGAAAACTGCATTGTAGATGACAGAAAGCAGAGTGTAGATTGATAGGGAGGTGAAGGAATTAATGCATTCAGTCATCAAATCAGTAAATTAAAGGAAGATCAATCTAATGAGGAGTAGTAAGAAGAAGAAGATTTGTAGAAGGTACTTGAAAAGTATTTTCTTGAAAAGTGTTATCTAAAAGATGAGTTGGTAATGCAGAGGGTCACACAGAAAGTGCTCTGGGCTAAAGAACTGTTTTTAAGTCTCTTCCTATTCAGGAGAATGTGTGACTGTATGCTCGATTAGAAATGCCTGTTCAGGTCTGTTGACTTCAGAGAAACTTTAATGAATATTCACATGCTGTCCTGAGGAGAGTGCTCTTCTGAAGATACCACAGAACAGAAATGTTTACTAAATCCTGCTTGTGTATTTGTGCTCTAAAATTAGTTCATATTAGTAATTTTTCTTGTGTCAATATAAACTTGGCTGTTGACTTCAGACCTCTTACAGCAGTGGATTATTTGCTGGTATTCTCATGAAAGACTTGTTATGATTTTTAGATGGTTTTTGCAAAGTATAAGTCCCAGTTTAACGAAGGGGGACTCTAGAGCTGTGGTGGTTACTTCCACAGCATTACTGTGACTCCAGCATCATCACAGAGATCCCAGAAGTGGTGTCAAACCGGCCAGATTGAGGAGTCCAGCCATGTTACCATGCAGACAAAATATCCCAGTGTCTGCTTCCTACCATGACCAAATTTTCAAGGAATTACCAGTGTTTGAGGTGCTGCTTTGTGTAACTGATAATCACTCAGGTCAGACTGTGTTGGTGCTCAAGGAGCCAATGACATTTTCAGTTCCTCTGGCCTCTGAAATGAGGCCTTTGCTGCTGTTTTACCCTGATTACAAGCTACACGTTTGTGATGACATCTTTTGGGGATCAAGGTACAGCATGAGAGTTGGTGTATTATAGGGATCAGGTCAGGGTGAATAATTCTATTTTCTGTAGACCAGCTAGAAGGATTTTGCAGTTAGTTCCCAGGAGAGAAATCATATAGAAGTGATTTCTATTTTCCTCTTTTTTCCTAGTCCTCCAGCCCAACTGATTCTCTGTAAGAAGTATTGCTAGGAAGTGATGGATAGTGAAGTATCTGCAAAGTTTTATCCAGTACATTTTGAAGCTTCAGTATTTACAACCTGTTTATATATTGTTTCCAGTAGAAGTCTCTAAACAGAAAAATAGTCATATGAAACCAGTGTTAGCAGACCCCAAACCACTTTATTCACTTGACAAAATAGTAGACTTCCAAAGTCAAATAGATTTCTAGCCATCTTTGGAAAAGAAATTGTACACAAACACATAACCCAACCGCTTTTCAGGCTAGGTCAGAGAAATTCAAACCCTCACCCAAGACAAGAGATGTAAGAGGCTAAAATGGAATTGAGCAAGCTTAGGTATTTTAGAAGTCATGTGTTTTCAGGGTTCCAGAGGATCTTTACAGAGGACAAATGCACTGGACTTGTGGGCTGTAGTGGCGAGCAATGAAAACCACTTCATATTCCTCACCAGAGCAGCATCACGTGGCCTTGCCTAGTGAGTCTGAGGGAAAGGCATTCTCCCCCAACACCACTTCCTCCATGTCCTGGGATTGTCTGCTCAAGGCTTGGCTGGGTCTTGACCTCTCTTGGCATGCGAGATCTAAACCTGGTATGACTCCAGACTTCCCTCAACCGCGTCTGGTTTGAATCCTGTCAGTGCCTGGATGAGTGTTACCACAAGAATAAGAATCTCTTCAAAGAGTTGTTTGTTTGTTTGTTTAAGAGATGACTTCTGCCAAATGTGAAGAAGGTAGGAGCTCTGTGAGCTGTAACTTCTTTCCCCTCAAGTCCTGATGTACTGCTGGAGCTTAGGATTTTGTCAACCTGGTTTCTTCCTTGCTTGATCCCTGCAGAGCAGGGTTTGCATTTCTGGTGAATTATGTGACAGTTTCTGATAAGGATGGATGGTGAGCAGAGACTTGGGTTTGATTTCTGTGCAGATGTCACGTTACTTCAGGTATGTCACTCTGGTGCAGTATATTGGGTGAGTTACCCTTCCCAGGGTGACTTAGTGAGTAAATGGCACAAATTGAGGGACAGAAGATTCCGTAAGGTGCCTTGTGCTGAAGAGCAGCAGACTGTGCTCCCTGCCAAAGTCTTGCACTGGATGCAGTGGTTTCTTATCCCTTCACTTGGTTTTTGACTATATTGCCAAACTGGACTTTTTCCAGGATCTGGTTTCTGTGATTGACTTCATTACTTTGTGTTCCATAAACCCAGCCCTTCCAGCTGTGTGTGCACTGGTGCTTTTCTCCCAGGCAGGGCAATTTTGTGGTTCACACATTCACCAGCAAATTTGCTGCAATCTATGAACTTCCAGTGCAGTAAGGATTTGTGTGTGCACATAAGGGTGTGTGTGGTGTCTTCTTTACTTAGCAGTGTAAGGTCTCAGTCTAATCTCCTGCTCCTGTTTACCAGCCTCCCTGGGTGAAAGCTGGGCTGAAAGTCATCTCCTGGTCTACCACCATCATCTGCACTCCCCAATCACATTTGAGATTCAGTTGAAAGAGCCAGTGGTGTCCAGGAGGAAATCTTTGATTAAAATGAAATTGTAGACTTTCAGAAGCTGTTATTGAAGGTAGAAGGTGGACATGCAGCCCAGCAGTCTGGCTTCTTTGGAGATGTTGGAAGAACTTGACAAATATGCCTGTAAAAATCCATGTGTACAATACCACAAGCTGCATTTGTTAATAATTTTTGACTTGTCAAACTTTTATCCTCCTTCACTGAACAGGAGAATGAGACCTTTCATGTGGGAATATTGTAATTAAACGTTTATCTCCTACCAATAGGTCCTTGTAACTTCCTGTACTGTCAGATACTCTATGACTGACCTTAGAACATGGCCTGTGCATTCTTGCACCTTTTTAGCGTTGGCTGGAAACTCTTTTGTAGTAGGCATGAATGGTTGTATTAATCCTTACGTTTTCATGAGTACCAAACGTGTACTGCACGCTGGGTAAGAGCAATTATATTGCCGTTAGATTATGAGCAGCTTTCCTGTCCTCTGATGTGACATGCACAAATAGAATTGTGAATATTGGCAGTTCAGATCCAGATACTTGAATTTCCTTGGTTCCTACTAATACTTTAGATGATTTAAACCATAAAATATTTTTTAAATCAACATTAGTTTCACCTGTTACATCCTTTGCTTATTTAAACAAATCAAGCAGCTGATACAACTAAATAAAAAAACCCGAAAACATGCAAAGTGCAGGATCTTAAGTTCTATTTTAAAACTAAACTGCAGATAGGAGAATTTCTTATCAAAATCCTGTCTACAGCCTTTTCCTACAATGAAGGTATGTAAAAGCTTATACCCCACTGAAACCAACTTGGGCTGCAGGTGATACTTGTTGGTGCAAAAAGATGACTGATGGGACTTTCAAAAGCTTCTAACGCATGGAAAAACTCACAACTGGGATTTCAGCATAGCTTTGATTGCCAGGCTTGGTTTGTCTGCTACTGAGTTGTCTAAAGTGAGTAAAGAAATCCACTGCACCTGAGCAGTTCTGATTTCTCATTTCCAGACCACAGTACAATGGCCCTGTGTTTGCCTTTTCCAAAACCAGAGAGAAATGTTTTAAATAACATTTTGTGCTGAATTATTAAAACTGATGCAAATGTTTTCATTAAAATTTGAGTGTATTTAATATCCCTTCTCTTGAATTTTAAATAGAACCAATACTTGGTGACTTAATTGCCCAGCAATATATATTTTTTAGATTTTTGCCTTATATTAATAAAATGAGTGTATTTACATAGTTCCAACCTAAGCACATCTCGTTTTACTGACTAATTGCCTCATTTAAAGGGCACATAATGTTAACACCTTTTGGCTTGCCTGAGACTTTACATCATGCTACACGCTGAATCCCACAGTGAACTTTATCCTATGCAAAAAATAAATCATGTTCTCGATCTTTCTTGATAAAATATTCCAAAGAACCCCTCCACAGCTCTCTGGTCATTTTAAATTGTCCCCATTGCAGTGGGGTTGTGTTCAGACTAGCTAGATGACCGTCTCAGGCAGAGCGGGGCTGCTGTTGTGGAAAGCAGTGGCTGTAACCTGTGAGTTGAGCACCTGCCCTTGCCCATGCAGCCATCTCTTTCTCGGCCCTGCGTGGTTTGAGTGTGCACAAACAGGGCTGGGGGTCTCATCCCTGTCACCACTTTAATGGCACGTGCACTGAATTTGGTGAGATGCAGGAAGGGTGATTTTTTGAGGCTGTGGAGTGATGAAGATCCTCCTGTTTCTGCCCCTGGATCAGCAGTACAGGAGGTACCAGAACTGTTAGTGTGAGGAGGATGTCTGGGGGCCTTTGCCAGCACTGATGCTGCAAAACCCCCCTGTTTTTCAGGCAGCACCCCAAACCCAGCTGCAGTTCCCTGGAAGGGGGAGCATAAAGAGTGGCTGTGCCTCTGCCGTTGAAGCTTTTAGGAGAGAAACAGTTTCAGCTACTTGGCATCAACCTGGTGCTTTTGGGAATTAGATGTGACATTTGAGGTCAGGTTGGCATAACTTAAGGGTCAGCTGAGGGCTGGATGTACTGAACTTGCTGCTTCTACCCAGCTGAGCTTAGTGCCCAGTTGTAACCTGAGGTGAAGGAAGGTCTGGGGTGTCTGGTATTGATGGGAGGCCCCATGCAGGCAGAGGGGCAGGTGAGAGCAGTGGCCAGGAGACGTGAGGCCATGGCACAGCCCTAAGGACAGAAGCCACTGGTGGGTGGTGGCATGGTAAGGAGCTGTCTGTGCCCAGGCCCCCTCTCCTGCCAGGCTGGTGAGCACCAGACCTGCTGGACACCAGCACAGCCACAGCAGATATGCAGGGCTGGGTTCTTTGGCCTGAATAGACCATGTGCATGTGTACATCACTCTCCAGCTGCAATGACAACGGCTCTTTGAAATGCTCCTCTGCATTTGCATTTACAAAAGCTGGATAAGCCTTTTAAAAAAAAAAATCTGATAAGTAGCAGGCAATTGAATTAACCACTGTTGACTGTATTGCTGTCTCTTAACAAACTCCATCTGTATGGTCTCCCTTTGTAGACACAATTTTATAACTTAATTTCCCTACCAAAACATCAGTGTTTACTTAGTAAGAAATCTGTTCTTTGTCAGCTTAAAACAGTGATTTCTTTATTACCACTCTGCGCAAGGAATGACAGCACAGAGTTGGCACTGGAGCAAGTCTGGTTGAGTCTACAGCGTTGTAATGGAAACAGGGTGAACTGAGGGTCAAGTATAATGGGATTTGTATACAGAAATGTGTCTGCATAAGGAATAGCTGCATGAGATAAGAGAATGAAAGATGAGGCCCACAGGTCTCCCTTTGCATGGTATTGGGAAGGAGGTATTGCTGTAGGTACTCAGCAGACAGGAGATGGGGTTACCTCTGCACCAGCACTGCAAAGTTCCCTAAATCACATGTGCCTGCTCCTGCACCAGCTGATGTTGGTGGGTGCAGGATGGATTGGTGCAGACATCAGGGATTACTCTAAGAATGTTTTGTATGTAATTTTTACTGATTTTGGGAAGCATAGGGTCAGTGAGGGGTTTTCAAGCTATTACAGTATGTGGCCTTCCTAAAAAATTTCTAGCAGAGTTGTTAAACATAGTATCATGAATTTGGCCTGAATAACAAGAGATTTGCAGAGATTTTTCGCTGTCTTTCACAGCCCCTAAAGGAGTTTTTAGTGCTTCCCAAGGGTTTTGCGAACCACAGGTTGAACAGCACTAGTGTAAACTTCCAGCAGTAAACAGCTGGGGAACATCAGATCCCTATTCTTTCCCTGATAAATGTGTTATATTTTCCTATGCCACTGAAAAACCGAAATAGGAGAGCAGCTGTAGTCAATGACACCAGTGGATCTGGGAGCAAAGGAGTTTTGCAAGGAAGGCTCTTTGGGTGGTTACGTGGCAGATGAGATATGAAACACCTCATGTTTTTTTTACCATGAGATGATGGTTTGGGGGGTAGGGGAAGCATCCTGGCTCCTTTGGAGTATGTTCAAGTTGTACAGTGTGGTGAGCAGGACTGGGGTTTTACCACAGGACTGGGCTTCTGTTTATTGCTTTTACTTTCTAGAGCCTTTCTCAGTCTTACATTGCAGGCATGCCAGTTGTTTGTTGCAACAAATTCGTTTTGTTGCAATTGGAGAGACTCTGCTTTCTTGGAATTTTTTGTACTCAGCTTTTCTCTGTGAAAAATTAAACCCTAGTGGAATGCTGTCCAGATTTAAAAAACCATTTATGTCTCATTCATGTTCATTTTCTTTCTAATGTTAAAAAAGCAAATAGAAATGGAAAAAAAGTGATAGGTTAAAAAGAAGAAATAAATATTGAAGTGCTGATTTATTGTTAATTCTCTTATTTTGTACAGAAAGCTCCAGATACTTCAAGAGAAAAGCTTGTTTGTAATAAAAAGGGTTTATTCCCTATAGTCATATCAGTGAAAAACTTTTACCTAGTTCTGCTCTTCACCATATAATTGCTTGCTTTTCAACATCCTCGTTGCAAAGCAAAGGCTGGTTAGATCAGCCAGTCTGCTGGATCAGATCTTACATTACATCTTGAGCTCTTTGAGTGCCATTAGCATTTCCTTTTAGAAGTGAAGAAATATTGACAGTTTGGTAGGTTATCTCGCGTTTTACTGCACGTTAGGGCACTTCAAAGTCTTTATGTAGTGATGGGAACTGTCATGAAGTAGATGTGAAAAGGGCCTTTGGTCCAACTAAACCTGTCAGCAAAAAGATTTAGGGCAGATGGTTATTATTAGAAATCAATGTATTTATTATATATTGTTCAAGAATATTTCCCTTTGGAGGTTACTGTGAGTACTGTTGCTGTTTAAAATGTGTCAAATACCAGTAAAATTAATTCCTGCAGAAAACCCAGGGAGCCCCAACCAAAAGCTTTGTTATTATGGAAAGGCATGTCTCTTACTCCTTTGTGCTGTGATGCACCAGAGGCAGGTAGGCACACAGCACACCAGCAGAATCCCTGGCATGTGTCTGTGTGTGTGAGAGATGTATTTCTGCACAGCTATCACAATCACCTTTATGTACTGACAGAGCTCCTCCGTCTGCTGTGTCTGGAAAGGCTCTGTAGAGATCTGTGCTGTACCTGTTCCATTTTGTTATATTCCCCTTTGTAAACTATGGGGTTTGGTTACTTCCAGTTAGTTACAGCAGCTTACTGCTGCTTAGGGCAAGTGTGTCATTTTTCTAAGGCTTGAACACCAATGGTTTTCTCCTGTACTTTAGTAAAGAGAAGCAGGATATTTCAGAGTTTTGTAATTAATTGGATGTAGGTTTTCCTTCCTTGGTGTCTTGTTTAGCTATAAGTTTTAAGCTATAGGACCTTGGATTATGGGAAGAGGACATTCCCAACAGAAAAAGAAGCATATTAGCAGAAACATTAATGCTGGAAGTCGTTGTCCTGGAACAAAGATTCATTTTCCATTCACCCCGTGATTTACAGCACATTCCAACCAAGTGATTTGGCTATGGTCTTCTGGCATAACATTGTTTGCCCTTTCCCTGACATTTTGCATATAAAGAAAAGTTATGAGCTTCTTGGGCATTCAAGGTACCAGGAAATGCAGGAGTCTTACCTAATTTGTTAACATGAAATTATAGATGTCAGACACAGACTCTGTTAGTTAATGTTGGTTAGAGTAATGCTGCAGCCGGTTGATTGTATTACAGTCATGATGAAGAGGAATGGTCTTTTTTTGCTTTTCTGGGATATGACAGGTATGGAGCCAAGGCAGATTTAAAATGTAATGAATGAATAAGCATTTTTTGTGGTTTGCCTGACTCTTCCATGAGCCCTGTTGTTGTGGTGTTGCTGCCACTGTCCTTCTCTCTCCTCAATGGGTTAGTGCTGGCATAACATGGAAACAGAGTTTCCCAAAGTAGTATAGGAATTGTCTTTTAAATGCTAAACCCTTCCATAGCACTTGAATGTTATAACCTTTTAAGGGAGAGAAGCCTCCACCCAAAAGTAGCATAGGAAGAAGACACTGGGCAGGGATTCAAGAACTCAGATTTCTTCCCCACAAACATGCACTTCCATTTGTTTTCCCAAGACCAATTTCTTCACAGCTACAAGCAAAGTATTCACTTGAAAGTGCTAATATCCTCAACATGTGTCCCAAGGGAAAACAATGAGATGCAGAGAAATGGCTGTGTCACATCTGACACATCTCTCTGACACTCGTTTCCCACATCCCCACACCAGTGTTGGCTCCTCTCAGATCTCCCTCAGCTCTGCCATCAAGATCTGGTCTGTGTCTACACCTCTCCCCATCTTTTTTCCCACTGATTCCCACCTGGCTTGCTCCTTCAGTCAGCCATGCCACAGCCCAGCCTTCATCCCCTCCCCACCCTGACCCTGCAGTGTTTTGACACCCCAGCTCTCAAAATTTGTGGCTATTGGAATCAAGTTCTCATGCATGGCGGTTTCAACGTGAAGCTTACATGCCTCCAGGCTTCCACTGCTCCTTAGGTTTGCTTCCTTTCACTGGCTCCTACACTTCTATTCATGCTTTCCTTCATGCCTTTTCTCTCACTTTTCTTCCTTCTCTCCCCCTCAGCTACCTTCCTTGAAGTTTCCCTTCTTAAAATACGCTTCTCTGAAGGCTTTCATCATTAATCTCTCAAGAAACTATCTTAGAGCCTCATCTGCTGTGCTTTGATTTATTCGTTGTGCAGTTTTTTTGGTAAGTATCTCACAGGAACTGAGCTGGTCATCCTTCTACCTCCATTCCTAAAGGAAAGCTTGTGTGAAAAGGTGGGCTTTCAGAACTTAAATTAAAAGATCATGTAAGTAAGATAATTAGATTTAAAAAAGGATATTAGGATCTGAAACAGAATGTTTACTTGCTTTGATGTGCTTTTGGAACATATGTCTGCACAGTGGGTTGTGTGGCTGATTAAGTATAAAACAATCTGAGAAAAAATCACCACTATTAAGCTTAAATCAAAGATCTCTCCCTAAGACACTAATTTGATTTGGGTTTGAAGGTCCCATATCAACCCTAATTTCTACCTTTGATGTCTTGCTTCTTTGTGTGTTGTATAATGGAGGGCAACCTTACTTATAAAAATTTGCGGTTTTCTTCCATTTTAAAAGCAAATATTGTTATTGTTGTTGTGTTGCAGTTGTGACTACAAATGTCAGCCAATACTAGACCCTTGTGATAAATGCAGCGCAAATGCAAAGAGATACCATATGTGGTCAGGAGAGTTTTTAATCTGAGAACCAATGCCTGTGCTCAGGCTCCCAACTTTGCTCTCTCCAAAAGTTGTTCCTGTCCCCGCTGAGGCTGCCAACACCCTGTGAGCTTAAAATCGTTGTTAACTTATGGTGGAACTTAGATGAAAAAAGGTTGCAAGCTCTAAACCAAAACAGTTTTGATTTCATTATTAAAAAATCTTATATATATCAGGTGAAATCAAATAGGTTGTTTGATTTGTTCTTGGATTTAGATATTTTAGGTATAGGATTGAAGTCAGGAATCATCTATGGAATCATCCTTCAAAAGGAAAAATGAAAGATATTTACCACTGGTTTTTTCTACTTTTGTAACAAAAAGTTCTTTTTCTTACCTGGAACAAGGATTTTAAATTACTCACATGCTGGAAGTAGCATTAAGTCTAAGGCATGGAAAAAATAATCATGTAAAGAAATTGTACCTGCCTTATATTACAATACTGTGTAGATGAAAATCATAGGAGTTGTGTTGGAGACGTGTTCTTGTTGCTCCTCCCATTGGTGGCAGAGTTTTCTTTGATTTCAAAGTAGTACAAGATTAGACTGAAGGCATGACAACTACCATTGCCAGTGGTTGTGGAGTGGGATTTTCATAGTGTCTACCTAAATCCTTCTCAAAGCGCTGCCCAAACCACAAATTCACAAATAAGAGATGTCATATTCAGAGTTTTTTATCTGTTAAGGCCCAATGGAATTACCACAGTTACCTGATCTGGCTAATGCAACACTGGCCATAGGATTTCCCTCTTTAATTTCTACTGTGGGAGAAATTACTATTTCCTACTATTAAAACTCCAAACCTTGCTGTGCACTTAAAGCTCATCTTTTTAAAAAGCATCTGGTTTTGCCATACAGTCTTGTTGCAATGCTGAATTTAGCAATTCCATCTATAAACCGATCTAATGGGAACTTACCCGTGTTGATAAAAATATCTTTTAAAATCAATATTTTATTGTTATAAACCTTTTATTACTATTACTTTTATGCTTCCTTTTTTTGCTCAAAGACATGTTTGAGGGGAAAAGAGAAAATACGAACTCCATGAAGCACATACCCATTAAATTTCTGCAGAAAAGCTGTAACATTTGTTCAGCTTCACAATCTCTATAACATCTTATAAGTGAGGGCATTAACTGCTGAATTAGCTGTGGTAGCTCTGATTTTCTATATATTCCTCTTTGTGAGTATGAAAAAAAAATATTAACCTTATTTTAGAGTTCAGAAATACAGGGGGAAAAAATATTACTTGTGCATCCCGATGGAGCAGGGGCTGGGAGGTAGCAGTGATGTCTCTGGAGTCCCCATCTCGATCTCTTTGTAGAGGGACACAGAGGTCGGCTCCCCAAGTTGATAGTCTTATATTCGATCATCAGGTCACTTTACTGGCTAATTATCAACTTGTTGCAGCGCTGGGAAAGCTGGGAAGAGCGAGCAATTCCCCATCGCCTCATTACCGGCGATCCCTGGAGCGGCTGCGGAGAGGCGGCTGCGAGGCAGCTCTGTGCTGCTCCTGCGGCACATCCTCTGCTCTCCGAGCTGAAAACACGGCAGGGAGGGAAATCTGTGTGAATGATCAAATGCCATGTGAATTTGATAGTCATGGCCCAGGTTTGACCTCTGGAAGTTACCTTGTTTTGAGGGACCTCGTGGGGTTTGATCCTCGGGGTACCGCACAACTGCTGCGACCTCTCGCCCTTCCTGTTGTAAGGGACTTTAAATCAGAAATAAACAGAGGTGAAGCTGAGGGGCTGCTGAGAGCTGTTTAGACTGAAGCATTTAGCATGAATCCTGGGGCATTTTAGGTTTCCTGTTGAATACAGCTTTGGCATCCCATCCATACAGTGTCTGCCATGACAGCAGTCCATTTTTCAGTTGTCTTTATGGCTTTCCTCCTTCAGGCAAAGGTGGTGTTCTAGGTACACAGCACTTGGAGAAACAGGCTAGGAAGTTTTATGTAAAACAAAACAAAAGGAAGTTTTGGGGTTTAAAAGTGGAGTTTAAAAATGATTGTTGCCTTTAAAAGCTTTTTTTTAAATAACAAAACTTTACCAGAGTATGATACCCCTCCCCATGAGTAATTCTGTTCCTTGCTTCTATGTCTGTTTAGCAGCTATGTGTTTCTTTATTGTGGAGCAAAACAATTGCCTTCAAGTGTCCATATTCCATTAAGCATATGGAAAAGTATTCAGCCCTTTGTTTTTTGCAGAATGAATTTATTTGTCACATAAGTATTAATTTAGACTAGTCATGGAACATTAGTGCTTGGTAATTGTCCACATTTTTCTGGGGTTTATTTAACTGATGGAGATTATTTCAGAAATGTGCAACTTCTTTAACTGTTACATTCATTGTTGAGTGCCCCTTGCAGAGGCTGCAGGCTCACAGCAGTGGCAAGATGTTGCCTCATTTTTGTCACGCAAGATTTTGGGATTGCTGATGCATGTCCACTGAGGGAGAGTGGGAAAAAGTCTCCCCAAGGCCATTTTCATAGCAGCCAGCACTGGTTTGGCCAGTTCCTGAGGTTTTCTCTTCCCAGGAGCCCAGCCCAATTACTCAGAGAGGATGCTGCTCCTCTGCCATGGGACCACAAGGCTTCTGTCTCAGCACTGCATCCAGCAGCAGCATCAAAGACAAGCACCTGCCAGGCTCCAGGGCACACACAGGAGAATGGTGCTCTGCCTCACTGAAAACCACGGGATGAGGTTTCCTTGCCTTGGTTTTTAAAGGAAACTGCCAGCTCCTTCCCCCAGACTTTGGGATGAGACTGCAGTGCTTCAGATGAGCTGTCACTCCTTTCAGCAAAACCCAAGAGGCTAGAAAATTAAACAAATCTCTTTTCCTCCATGAAGGACTGTTACAGAGTGACAAGCTCCTAGGAAACCACCAGAAGTCTCCCAGTGTCCCACAGGCAGTGTGTATCATGTCTCAGATGCTGGTATCTCTCCTTTTGCTGATGGTGTTTCTCTGTTGTCAAGCGTTACCACAGCCCCACAGTTCCGCTCCTCAGGCAGCTGAAGACTGGTAAATTGTGCCAGGATTTCTGCTCTCCCAGAAGGGTCATCCACTGCACTGGTGAAAACCTGCTCTGTAAAGCCTTTAGTAGCTTGTATGCCCCCAGCACCACCATGAGGCCCTGCAGCTCTTAGGTGGCATCAGGTGATGTCTCCCTCTGTTAAAGAGCAGAAAAGGAAAAGCCTCTCCTGGGTAGGGGAGGAAATGAATCCAGGCTCACGTGCTTCGTCAGAGATGCAAATTGCTCTGCAAATCCTGAGCATTAATTATAGAGCTTGGGCTTCTTGCGGGAGCCACAGGGAAAACAGGCCCCTGGCTCACATTAAATTTAATGGTGTTTGGACACCCAATTCCCTTAGCCTATTTGAAATCCAGAATCCCACTTTCTCCAGATATATATGTGGTCAGGTGAGATCCCTCATCCCACTGCAGACAGCAACATTTTTACAGCATTGTGTTCAGCAAAGCCAGGAGCTCTCCCTCTGGTGGTGGGGTGTTTTCCTCATGCTATCTGTGGGATCCAGGAGAGAAATGGGGAGTTACATGGCTAGCAGAGATCTGGACAGAGAGCTCTATGGACAGGCTGAAGAACACAGCTCTGGCACCATGTTTTCATTGCATGGGCTGGTTCACCAGACCAAGCTGAAGGATGTCCCACTGCAGGGTCTGGGGCATGGGCATGGAGAGCCCTGCATGCCCTGGATGTGAGCTGGATATGGGGACAGAGCTGCCTTGCCCCTGCACTGCTTCATCTCTCATCCACTGCCTCTAAAGAGCAGGATGTGATGGTCTCCTCTGCAAGGAGCAGACCTGTGAGGATACAGCTGCCTCTCCCTGTGTAGTTGCAGTGCCAGTGTGATGGTTCAATGTGGGATGAAACAATGCAGTTGGGAAAAAGCGGGGGAAAAAATCAAACCTTTGGGGAGTTAGGAGCAGAGGATGCCGCTGGCTGAGTGAGTTCTAGGGAGGCAGCTCCTGGAAGCCAGATTATTTTGCAACATGCTGCACTGTGGGATGTTGTTTTGCTAGAATTGTAGATGTACAACAGTGAGAGGTGATCTCTGCCTGGGAGGGCTCACAGGAGCCAGATCTTGATGGGAGTATGGCTGTCCTAGTCCACAGATGGACCAGTGAGCAAGGACAGGCTTTAAGCAGAGCCATAAGGAGCTGCCTACTCTCCAGCCCAGTCTTTGTGCACAGGGCCAACCTCATGCTCAAACACCAGCTGCGTTTCCAGCTGCATGCATTTTGGGGAAATTCTTGATCTTTTTCCCAGTGTTACCTCTTTGTTCAGGGTGGAGTTTTCCTATTCTGAGGGACTCCAGCATTTCTGCCTAATTTAGCACAGAGAAAATGAACAGCAAACCCTTCATATTGTTATACGCATTTTAGATGTCGGCCTCACAGTTTGATCAGCAGAGGCTCCAAAGGCTCGTAAACCTGGTAATACATAGTTCCAGGACTGCATCAAAGAAGTTCACAACCCTTTTGGGAGAAGCTGTGAGTACTGATGAAAGAGGGAACTTATTGTATATGTAAGAAAACCTCTTTCATGGCTTATGTATTAAGGCAGGCTCTGTGGCCCAGGGAAGATTGGGGCTGCTTTTAATTTACATCGCCCCTCACTTATATTAAGTCTTCGTCAGAAGAAAAATTAGTCAGATGTTTTCTTAATGACATCATTTTTTTTAATCCTGTTTCATTTTTTCCAGATGAGGCGGTGGAGATTATTAGAAATGAATTGAAACTAAATCTGGAACAGAGACTTTGATTCACTTCTCCCTCCTCCCTGGTAGAAATAAATTGGTCGGCTCCGTGCTCGGATGCCTTTATTAGCAGCCTCAACAGAAAGCAGCCCCAGCGGCCTCGGTGCAGCTTCCTGAGCTCGCCGCCGCCGCGGCTGACGTCATGGCGAGAGGCACCGGGGAGTGACTCTGGTCACCCCATAATTTTGGTAATGGAAGGCCATGGCAACACAGGTGGGGAGGTTGTGAGGGCTGAAATAGCCATGCCATCATCAGTTCGCCTTTCAGTGTCAGGAAAGAAAACAGGGTCGATGCTGGTGGGTGTTGCTCTGGCAAAACCCCGGCCTGGCTCTGATGAGCCACCTGTTTTGGTGGCTGTGCATCTCCACAAAGCCTTTGTGTGTGACAGGTTTTCACTGCCTGGTATTTCACACCACCGAGCCACAGAGTGCATTGCTACAGGAAAGTACTTTGAACTATAAATATTTCAGAAGGCATTTAATTTACTACCCATCAGCAGAAAGTGTTCAAAAAGCCACAAGGTTTACTAATTTATCAGAAACACATAGAAGATCAAACAAAGACAAACATGCTTGTTAAATTGCTGAATAAGTCTGCAAAGCTTATATTACATTTCTGTGTGGTTTTGTTGATATGCAAGTATTACAAATAAATTAAAATGCACGTGAACTGTTGATAAGGCAGGGTGTGACTGAGATCCTGAGGTGCTGGTGGCGTGTTGAAACTGCTCAGATCATCGTGTTTGTGGTTGTCTGTGCATGGAGAGACAAATCTTACACGCACTCACTAATGGCATATTGGGATAGTCTTAGTGGAGGGCCTTTGTAGTACCCTCCCTTAGATCAGCCCACATCCCAGATCCCTGACCTCCAAATCCCCGTTGTCTTCTGTGCTCAGGGTGCAGCCCCATGGGGTGCACATCCATCTCCCTCAGCTTTGCCAGAGCACCCAGTCAGGGACAAATGCTGTCCCTGCTGTGACCTGTGTATCAACACCAGCTCTGCTTCCAGCCCTCTGTCAGTACAGAGAGAGCTAATACAAAGCAGATTTTGCTCTTTTGTTTTGCCTAATGACAGTTCTGCCTCCTTTGGTGTCTAGCTCAGATTTTCTGCTTCTCAGGTCAGGGTGTGTAACTTTTTCTCCTTTGCACCCTCTGTGGTTTGTCTAAGAGGCTGGAGGGTACAGTAGGGCACGTGTCTGGAGAAGTCTGCAGACTTTCTCTTCCATCCTTGTTCATCCTTCAAAAAACTGCTTAAGCACTAAAGCATGCATGTGACATTTTTTTGTTACCTGCTGAATCCCTCGGTATTTACTGACTTTATTCTCGGGTAGCACTTGGCCTGGGGAAGATCTGAGGGATTTGAGAGAGGCGGCCCCCAGAAAGCATGCAGTAAAACCTCTCATGAACTTTTGCCCTCTGAACCGTACCACCGACCTGTCAAGGAGGTTTGTGCTGGCCATGATGGACAGCAGGAGGTGGGGCTGCTGCACCAGCAGAGACCAAGCCACACGTGCTGGGCTGAGCAAAGCACGGCCCAACATCACATAAGTTCTCCTTGCAGCGTTTCCATCCTTGCACACACTGCCCTGTCTAGGGCTTTCTGCACATGGCAGCACTAAACATCTGGATATCCAGGGGCAGCAAGGAGCTTGCACACCCCAAGTTTGCCTCAAATATCATTGTGTGGCCAGCCTCCCTGTGCAAGGAGATGGGGTGGGATCTCCAGCACAGGGTGTGTTCCATGCCTGCTCTATGTGCAGTCACTGCCTAAAGCAGCTCATGCCCCTTTCCACAGCGGCCCAGTGTGGGTGAGCCGCCTTGCACAAATACATATTTAGTGCAATACTGGTGCATGTCCACAGGAAGCTTGGGAACTTCAGACTCTGTGTATGCCAAGAAGAGAGGATTGTCCCATGACATGCTTGAACTTCTCTCTTGTGGGCAGAGGTGGTGGGGCAGGACAGAGAGGGGTGGCAAGCAGTTGTGCCTGCTTGGGGTGGCTGTGAGTGACAGCGTGTCTCTGTTTTCCTCCCCAGGCCTCCTCCTCTGAGCGGCAGCCCTGTCATCTCCGACATCTCCCTCATCCGCCTGTCTCCGCACCCTGCCGGGCCCGGCGAGTCTCCCTTCAGCCCCCCTCACCCCTACGTGGCACCCCACATGGAGCACTACCTCCGCTCTGTGCACAGCAGCCCCACGCTCTCCGTCATCTCCGCTGCCAGGGGCCTCAGCCCTGCCGACGGTAAGACACTCTGCTACTGGTACTGCAGCGATTTTGTAGCTCACCAGGACTGAAATTCCCTAAAACCCGGGGATTTACAGCTGCAAAGACTCTGCAGCTGCTCTCTGAAGTGGGAGGGCTGTCTCTTTTTCTTTTTGTTGGTTTTTTTCTTCCCCCTTTAACTACACATTTGTTTTGCATCATCGCACTGAGAAAGCAGAGCGTGAGAATAGCTATTACTGCTGGATCATATTATAAATATTTTGCTTAAAGTACGTTCCTTTCTGCAGTGCTCTCTTTCTCTCTTAGGAGCTTCCCTGTTCTTATGTCTCTGCTGGGACCCAGCTTTCACCAGAGAGAGTCACGGTTGTTCTGGCTGCCTGGCCTGGCTGAGACTGATGTTACAGAGGAGACAAAGCCAGCTGGGTTATCCCCTGTTGGCTTTGTGTCTGGGGTCAGTGTGGCCGCTGAGTGAAGTAGAGGGGCCATGCTTTCGTCCTCCTTACTCCTGAGCTGCTCTGCAGCAACCCTCAGGGAAGGCAAGGATGTGTGTGGAGTTGGTGCTGGGTGCAGGCAGAGGTGATCATGTTCTCTGAGCCCTATCAGACCCCATGTTGAGGAGCTGGGGACAAAGACATCCAACAGGGAAAGGGGAAAATGCACAACACTGCTTTCACTTGGCAAGGTGTTAGTCATGCCTTACTTCATCAGAAGAGCTTCATTACACAGTTGCAGGTGGCTGTCTCAGTGCCCAGGGAATAGCTGGGGACCTGGTCTCTGCATGCCCAGCAAATCCCAACATCCCTTGGCTCCCGAGCTGCTGCAGGGGCCAGCAGCCCTTCAACACTGCAAAGCAAAGTGCACCAGAGAGCAACAAGGACCCTGGATTAGTGTCTGGTAGCATAAAACTGTCCTGTATAGCTAAAACAACATCACTATAGTGATGGGGACATGCCTATGTCTTCTTCTTCTTCCCTCCCCTTGAAACGTCATTCGAACTCTCAGGCACCCGCCAGAGAGAATCTGATGGCTTGTGTGTGTTTGTGTGTGTTCTGCCCTGTCCGCTCCTTCCAAAACCAGTTTCATTGTTTGCTGTGGAAGAAAGGCATTGCATTTTGGGTTGCTTTTCTTTTCCTCCTTTTTTTTCTTTTTTTTTTCTCCCCTTGTTTAAGGTGGTGGTAAATAAGTTAATGGGGCAAGCGGGTGGGGAGGCAGGTTTGAAAAATTACAGCTGGGAGAAAGTGAGTGTAATTGGCTTTGGCAGCCAAAATGGTTTTATGCTGCCAGACACTAAACCTAGTTCTATGCATTAGACCTTGGCTTTAATTTCCTCACGCTGCTATCGGGAACTGGGCTGCATTTGTCTTTCCTTCCTAATAGGCAGGGATGTTAATGCTGACAGGGTTACTGCTGTCAGCAGCCTGGGCCCTCTCCCCCCTCCCAGGGGTGCTGGCCGCGTCCGAACGGGAGGATTATTAGAAGGGGGAACGAGAGATTGTTTATAAATTTGCGGAAATGGAGGAATGCAGAGGCCCCAGCCTGGTCTCCTTTGTCCACAGAAGCACGCCCAAGCGCACGTCACGCGCGGAGCCGTGCGCATGGGGCTGCCGGGGGGCACAGGGGGAGCCGGGGCCGCCAGCGCCAGGGTCTAACACTGCACTGGGAACCTTCTCCCCATGTTTCTCTCCTCACCCGCGGCTCCAACAGTGGCTCACGAGCACCTGAAGGAACGAGGCCTCTTCGGGCTGCCCCCGCCACCACCGGGAGCCAACCCTGCTGACTACTACCACCAAATGACGCTGATGGCCGGCCACCCAAACCCCTACGGGGACCTCCTCATGCAGGGCGGGGGAGCAGCCAGCACAGCCCACCTCCACGATTACCTCAGCCCTGTCGATGGTGAGTAGCAGCTTGGGTTTTTCCTGGCATGGCTGAAATTTTGGGATAGGTGGATGGGACTGCCTTCCAGGTGGAGGTTGTTGAATGTGGTCACTCTGCCCTGCTGGAACCTTGGGGTGCCACACTATTTTTTTGGCTTAAAAGGTCACCTCCTTCCATAGATATATATATATAAAATATACATAAACTAAAATAGGTATGTGCTGCTCTCTTAGGGAGGATGGTATGGCTGCAGCATGGGTAGGAGATGGGCTGGTCCAGCAAGCTGGGCATTGCTGCTGTCCTGCTGCATTGACCATGGGTGACCAGAGCGTGCCTGGGGATGGGCTGCATGTCTAGCTCCCCATCCCACCCTGTGTTTTGCCTGCTTGGTGTCTGGGGTGAAGTTGGGCCGTGTACATGCAAAGCTCTGCTAGGCACAGTGAACGTTTTATGTTGGTTAGGACCTCTCAGGTCCACAAGGAGAGAAAATATCTGAATGGGGAGACACAGTGGAAAGAATAAAATAGTACTTCGAGCAAGGAAATTAAAAAAAGCAGGAATGTGGTATTTGTGATAGCCTTGTGTGTTATAAACTCAGAAAACTCTCTCTCCTGGCTACATGAAGAAGAAACAGAGTCATGTTAGGCACTGTAGTGCTGAGTCACCCCTGTGGCCTGTCTGCTGCCCTGGGAAGAGTCTGTCTGGAAGCATATATGAGGTTCAAATGATTTTTAGAGCTGTTAGAAATGTCTTTCACTTCATGCTACATCTTGCAAGAACTGGGTTGTACAGATATTACAGAGGGCAGTGTGAGGATTATTTCTGCTGCAAGAAGGAGAAATCTCAGCTCAGCTTTCAGATTCAGCATCTGTTTCCTGGGATATCTTCCGATTTGCCTGTGGACCATTACAAGTTTTGGAGTGGGGATCTGCATCATTTCATTACCGCTTCAAAGTTTCTGTTGTTGAGCTTTTAAGATGAAAGACTTTGTGGTCTTTCTGCTTCATAGAGTGACTGGTTTAGAATGATAAAAGCTGTTCTGGAATGGAAAAACAGTTTCTCATCTGTGGCTGCTGTGGAAGTTTTACCTGAACAGTCATTTTGTGCTGCCAATTCCTAATTTGGAACCTGGATCCTAGTCAGAGAGAGCACAAGCTCCTTGGTACCATCCTGCCCTCTTACACCCAAAATATATCTCAGGCTTCACTGCTGCAAAGCAGCTGGTCAGTAAGACTGCTCTGTATTCTCTCCCAAGGGTTAATGCCTGTGGTTATAGCAGATGGGTGCAAACAAGCCCTGCCAAGTTCTCCTCGGGCTCATGAACAAGACTCCTTCCTCCTCCTTGCCTCCTTATTAGTCCATCTCTGACCAGCAGTGCCT
Organism: Ammospiza caudacuta; assembly: GCF_027887145.1. Lineage (NCBI taxonomy): Eukaryota > Metazoa > Chordata > Aves > Passeriformes > Passerellidae > Ammospiza > Ammospiza caudacuta. The sequence goes on from NC_080600.1 coordinate 32,424,401, forward strand.
CACTGAAGTGCCAGATAAACAACCAGTGAGGGAAGCAAACACAACTGTTTTCATGGTGGTACAGGCTGGCTCCCAGCACACCAAAATGCTCATCCCGTGGTTTGCTGAAGATCAATCTTTATCTGAGGTACTGAGATACTCCCCTTGGCAGAAGACTCTCATGTTGTTTGCCTTCTCCTGAAAACAGCTCTATGGTGAATGATGTATCAAAGGTCTCAGTTTCCTGCAGCCCAGCTCATAACCATGATTCACTGCAGAGCCAGGGCTCACCAAGAATTTATGATCTTTGTGAAAAGCTTTGTTGGTGATTAACTGGAAAGCCTTTTCTGGGCCTTCACGTGGGTTCTGCGTGAGATGGAAACTTTCAAACATTATGAGAATGTGGCACTGCTTTTTAAGAATGTGTAAAGGAGCACCAGTCCAGTACCAGTCCATGTGCCTGGGTTTATCCATCACCCAGAGAAAAGAGAGAATTGTACATTATTAAAGCAGAGAGTAAAATGGATGGCTCTGAAATGCTCGATGAGGAGACAGTGTCTCCTTCTCTTTTTAGAAAGTTATTTCAAAAATTTAAATCAGCAGGGCCTAAGTAAATAGTTGAACAGATAATTTAATAAAGCATCCTCTTATGGTGTTTTTCTGAGACAAGAATATCAGTAGCATGCATAAACCCCCAGTGAGTCATCACCTCACTGCATCTGTCATTCAGAGAGCCCTTTTCTTCCCAGCCTGGGAACATAGAAACTTTACAAGAATTATTTGCTGAAAATGCAGGTAGCTCTTGTTAAACCACATGCAGCACCATCATTCATCTGTGATAACACTGGCACCTGCAAAAGGAAAAGCAGGAGATAAGCATATATTAAATCTGGCCTATTCAGTGTCACATCACTTCCAAACATCTGCAGGTTGGTCCTTGGGAGCTGTGGACACTGGCTATGGTGGTTCTTCCACAGACACATACCTGTGTCTTTCTGGTTCCTGTAATTGCATTTCTCAGAGAATTTCTGAGTGCCTTCATGTTTTTTTCAGTGTTCTTCACTCCATCATGTCTAAGGTCAGGAAAAGTAATAGGATATGAATGTCAGCTGGAGTTTGTTGGTGACATCCCTGTGCCAGGTCTGATGAGTGTTCACATGGTGACTGAGCTGGGCTGCCCAGAGCTGCATCTCTGCTGGGTTTTCAGTGTACAGCTAGAAGTTGAAGCAGTGACCAGATTTAAGTTTTACGTACCAGATTGCTGTGGTGTTCAGACCAGTCTCAGTGGAGACTAAACAACCATTCAGTTGCTTCTCCTGTTCCATTTCCTCATACAAACAAGGACTCAAAATCCAAGAGTTGAATTTGAATCTAGGCTTAATCCCATTTTCTGGAAAGCCTATACTTTTGATTTAAAGTTAATCACTTTCCAATGTCATAGCATTGCTGATGGGGTACATTTGAGACTGTCTACAGGTTCTATTCAGCAGACCAAAACAATCTTTTGCATTTCTTTTTTAGAAGTAATACTACATGGTGGATTATTCCAGGTGACAGAGTGGTTGTGCAAGAGCATCCCTGAGGCAGGAAAAACTGGTGGGAAACACAATGACCCTGGAGATGGCTACCACTTTCATGTTTAGTACTTGCAGCTGCTTTTTCCCCTAGGCACAGGGCTTCCTGTGATTACCCTCAGCCCTTCAGGAGGAGACATTTTCTCTCAAGAGGAGTCCATCCACACTGACTTGATGCTGCTGCTGTTATAGCCCTGTACACCAGCAGATCTCAAAGTGCTGCACAAGCAAAGCCATTTCATCACTGGAGCCCACAAATTAAAAGGAGCCCAGTGAGTGGAGTAGGGGCAGCTTTAGGAACAAGATCCAGATCTTGGAATAATGCCAGGATGGAAATTAGAGATCATCTTTAGGTCCATCACTTTGCAGAGCTTTGAGAGGGTGATTGGGTTGTATAGATGTGTTTGTGCAACAGTTACCAATAGCAGGGATGACCCTGCAATGCTGTCCATTTTGTCCAGTTCTGGAGCTAGAGGGGGGATCCCTACCCTGTGTTTTGCTGCCTGGTGCCACAAATGGTGTCACAAATGTCTTGATTCACAATCAGCAGTTTAAGTGGTAAAAGGCTTTGTTTAGTGCAGCATAGCCAACAGGCCAGCAGCTGGCACACTTGCCTGGGATGTGGGCAAATCACAAAGCAGGACTTTATTTCCCCAAATCAAACAGTGATTCAGCTTCACCAGCTTCCTTCAGTCAGTGTTGTTGGAGCCTTTCTCCTTGAAGGAAATTATTTAATAGCCAGCAGGGTAAGGAGCAGGGCTGGCAGTGCAGCTGGGTGGTGACTGCAGGCCCGTGGCTGGGAGAGGTGAGCTCGGGACTCTCTCCAGCAGGAGAGAGCAACTGTGGAGCAGCTGCTCCATCAGGACAAAAGCAGAGAGCCGAGCCTCATGGGGACCTAGGAAGGAAGTGCTTCCCCTGGGGCTGGTGGGACAGCAGCCCTGGTTTGCAGGCTGGATATGCTGGATCACAGATGACTTCCCAACCAAGCCAGCTGTTGGCTACTCTGGGCAGACGGCGCGCCCTGTAGTCGCTTCCTTAAAAACTCTCAAAGACTTCTTTTTTTTTTGGTTGTTTTCTTTGTCCCAGCATAGAATGGAAACTTGCTGAAATCTCAGAAAAGGTTCAGAGAATGGGAAACAATTTCCCACCCATTTCTAGCCAGCAGTGCTGTTTTCCTCCCCAGAAAAATATGTGCAGAAAAGAGAAAAAGTCCCAGAGCACCCCATAAGTGCTGTGTCTGGAATCCTGCTGCACTCTGGTTTCTAAAGAATTCAATTTACATATGCAAGTTGAGTCGACTAAACAGTTACCTTGTGGATTGGGAGTAGAAGAATGCAGCCTTGTCTTTCAGCTAGGATTTGAGGGAAGCATTAGTATTCCTTGAACTGCAAAGTTGATCGGCCTATGGAGAGAAGAAAGAAGGGTCCCAGGGCACTGTCTGGTGCCAGAACAAATGTCCAGCATCTGCTGCAGTCTAAAAAAGAGGTGTGTTGCCTCTGCAGAAGGAGAGAGGGGAATAAGGAACTGGTTACACAAAGAGTGTTTGTAGTTTATTGCTGCTTATCAGTTATGGGACCATCCTGTGTTTTTATGGGGCCCTTGGTTTTAATTTGATGATGGGAATGGGGGGGATATTTCTGTACACTTTGGATGGAGTTTTCTTGGTGAATGGTGAGGAAGGGGGACCATTTTGATAACACACTATTTATCCTGGGGCTTGGCCAGGGGATGGAGGGGAAGCAGTGGTTCTGGCCAGATTTCAGTGAGGCGGGAAGGGAGCAGGCAGGGTGTGAGCCATCTGCAGCCCATGTGCCTCACAGGCTTGTCTGTTAGGGAGCAGATACCCCTGAGTGCTGTCATGAGCACAGCAGCGTGTTTGTCTGTAAAGGGTTGCCTGAAATTTCCTTACCCTGGAGGAGCCTCAGAGGAGCTCCCACCTGGTGTTTCCTTTCAGGAGGGCTTTGCTGCCACTATTCCTAGTGTGACATAAGGTCCGAATTCTTGCTCCAGAAGAAAACATCTCTTGTAGAATCCCTCTGATAGCCCACAGCCACATAAGTGGTCAGAGCAGGATACCTCTGCTCCCACCTCCCAGACGAAGTTGGGATCTGATCCTGCTCTTGGGCCCTGGGATCAGGCACCACAGTTGGTCCACAAGCTGCCACATGTAAGAGCTGACCATTTGGTCATCACTGTCCTGTTGTGGATTAATCTAAATTTGGGGGAAGTATCCCAGTTTCTGAGCAATTTGTGGATGTGATAATTCATAGGCATCGCAGGAATTTGCCAAGGATGCTGTTTCCTTCTAGCAAAGAAATCTGGACTTTCCTCCCAGCTCTAAGCTGTCTGGGGAACTTCCCCCAACATATTTTCCAACCATCAAAAATTCTTTAAACTAATCCTGTTCATTTTGAAAGGGGAGAGGAGAGAGGAGTGTTAGTGATAAATGTTCCCAAAGCTTTCCGTCTGTGTGTCTGAAAAATGGAACCCGCCTTTAGTTACTTCTCTGGGCACAGTCCCTGCTGAACAGTTGTGTGTGGCTTTTCTTTTGGAACAACACTGGACCTCAGGAAGCAGAGGACTTGGCTTATGTGCCCCAGTGGCTGTCAGTCAGCCCGTGTTGAACCCCTTCCTATGGACAGCCACACAAATGCTGACCACTGCTGCTGCCTGCTGCCATTTAACATTCCTGCTCCATGTCCTCAGATCAGAAGATTCAGGTCAGGCAAACTTTATTATTTAGAACAATCCCAGTGTTGTTAATCTGCTTTTGAATAACAATTTTTAAAATGTTCTCTCTTCCTAAATGCACTGGTGAGCATTTCTTCATGTGCCTAAACTTCTTTTTTGTTTCCCAGACGATTCTCTTCTCGGGCACCTTGGGCAGGCTGTCATTAAGAAGAGAGGAATTGTTCATCCATAGCACGATTTTAGGTCACAGCTTTCTGTGGAGGCCCGCAAGACCTGAGAGGCTTTCGTGTAAAGCATGAGCCCAACCTATTGGATCTGCTATCAAACATTTCAGACAGCCCACAGTACTTGCAGGATCTAAATTAGAGTGGACACTAACACAATGCATATTACTGGTTTTGGGCTGGAGAATTCCCAGGAGAGCTTGATAATCTGACAGCTTTCCATGGAGTTTTACATGGGGAAAAATGGCATACCTGTGTGCAGCAGGGAGGAGTGCCCACATTGTCTGCACTGCTAAAACCCAGGTTTCTGTTGGACATCAGGTCTTCTTCCCTCTGCAAATTAATGGGGACCAATGGCTGATCCAGCACCATGAGCATAAATCATGTGAAGGAAGAGCGAGAAATGAGTACAAGGCTTTTCTTTCTATTTAGTAATTTATCAAGGGAAGTGGCACATTAATAAACAGATCTCCCTTGAGATGTGGGAGTAACAGAGATAAATATGACTGTCAAATCTGGCCTGCTTCCTTCTGTTAGAGAAGGAGGAGACTGTGGGAATGCAAATGCAGGAAACAATATCTATATCTGGAAATACGCATATTATTTGTAGGACAGAAATCCTGACAACTCATCTGAGATGGGGCCCCATCGCACTTGGTGCAGTTTGTACAGAATAAAATACAATCCCTGTCTAAAGGAGCTCATCTAAATAGATGACACTGGGAAATAGGGACACAGAAAGAAGCAGCAACTTGCTCAAAGAGGTGTGGCTGAAGAGGACTGGGAAGAGCACCCAGGTCTTTCCAGGTTGTGGTGCATGTGTTGAATCAAGATTCCTTATGGCCAGGGGACCATTAAGGATGGCCAGAGGATCTAGGCCCAAGCAACCTTCATGTTGTTTGGTCCCAGGCTCGGCAGGGCTCAGATTTCAGGAACCAGATGTGAAGTTTGGGAAGTCTCCATTTCACTCTTTCAGGCCAGCCTTTGCTGAGGCGAGTTCATTTGCACAATGAATGGTTTGATCACACCAGGAGGACACATCTTACCTCCTTCTACATCCCAGTCAGCCTCTCACCTACCAGCACTGTCATCAGGACAGAAAATTCATGCTCTTACAAAGTGCCAGGCTTGTATTTGGTGATATGCAGCCAAAATCGGTGCCTTCAGACAGCTAGAGGAAAATGGCTCATACTGCCTGTCTAAGCAGTCCAGTGTTTTATTCACAGTGTTTAATAGGATAAACCCATAGGATGCTTTCTGGGGAGACCACCACTGCAAAAGTCAGGTGGTGATACATTGCTGTGCTCATCAAGGGAAAGAGCTGGAGTAGCTGAGCCCTCCTGCACCCCTGGGTGGATGGCAGGGATTACGAGCCAGGACCCATTGCCAAGTGCTATATTTCATCCTTAGATATTTACTTTTTTTTTAATACACAATCCAAACACTGCTTGCTTTGGAGGGAGAGTCATTCCAGGCAGGGTTTGGATGTGGTACCCTGGTACTGAAGAAAGTTGTGATTTGGCTCATCTGCAACTCCCATCCACGCCACCCCAGAGATCTGCAGGTGGGTCAGACCTCGGCAGAGTTTCCTTTGGGTGAAGTCAGTAGTTCCAGTTAGCAGCACTGAAACACTGAGAGATGCCAGACTTTTACAGTATTAACCCATCACGTATTGCAGATCCATAAATGGGCCTGGCAGGGTTGGAAATTACTTCATGCCTGAATGATTGACAATTGCTAATAGGGTCCAGGCACTGGCAGGTCCCCTTAGAGGGGGAGAGCTTGAACTTTGTGCCTGAGCTGCCAAATTGGTTTTCTTAAAACTCTTAATTTACTTTCAGGGTTTCTGGAGCCTCGCCTCCTTCATTAATTGGTTGGTCAGTATTGTGCTCATGCTCCTTTGGTTTCCGTTCCCCCCGTGCACAGGCACACATTCACCATTTGCAATGGGCACCCAGCTTGGATGTGCAGCTCCCCTGGCCTGCTGCTCCTGACACCAAGTCAACAGGCAGGGCTGCACTCATGGAAACCTTGCTGGCCTTCTCCCTTTTAAGTTAATTTAGTGTCCATGGAAGGGGGTGATGGACAGGATTGTGTTTCCCCTGAGGACAGCAAAGCAAGCGGGCATTCATGGCGCTGCCTGACCCCTGTGATTCAGCGCCCAGAAGAGGGGAAACCTCCCATCAAAGGGCACTGGTTCCCTGCGCTGCTCCTGGGGCCTGAACACCCTGCAGCAGTCATGAGTGCAGCAATTCTCAGCACTTCCAGCCCACCTGCAGGAAGGGAGCAGCCCACAGGTCTTGTCTGACAAAGCTTCTCTTTCCTGCAGTGTCCCGGTTTTCGAGCCCGCGAGTGACTCCGAGATTAAGCCGGAAACGAGCCCTGTCTATCTCCCCACTCTCTGATGCCAGCATTGATCTCCAGACAATGATCAGGACCTCCCCAAACTCTCTTGTGGCATATATCAACAACTCCAGAAGCAGCTCAGCAGCGAGTGGCTCCTACGGCCATTTATCTGCCGGGACAATCAGGTAAAGCTCTGGGATCAGCTCCATTCAGCTGAGGAACCACCCGCACGACAAAAGGGATGATCCTCCTGCAAGGGAGAGCTTCCCTTCCTTGCAGCCTCTGCTTTTGTGCATCAGGGCTGTGTAGCATAGTAAATCAAAGCCCCCCATCTGGTTTTGCATGTGGAAGGGTATTTTGTGGCATTTGGGGTCGGGTTTCTTTGGCTGGATTGGGGTTATTGGCTACCACGTTTCCAGTAATTACAGTATGATCATGCGTCCCTGCAAGCAGAAACAGATAATAAATTTGTCTTAAAAAATGCTCATTGTGAGCAGTTTGGTTAAGAAACACTCTGATTTAAGAGATTGCCCCAAAGTACTCTCCAAATTGCTGGCCCACATTCTTAGAAAAAATGTTGCCTGGGTGGATAGAAGAGCCTAATTCTAAAAGCATATTTAAACCAAATCTAAACCCTTGAGTAAAGTTTTGTTCAAATCTTAATTAAAAAGCACTTACATTAGGCAGCTAGCTGACTGTTGTCAATCCCTACTGTGATTGCTTCACCCAAGTTTCACAATGTTATTATTCTTTTTTGTTACTTAACTGTCAAAAATGTTAGATCTAATTAACACTGATATTGCAAAGCAAAGGGTTACAAAGATTATGCATGCTTAAAGCTTGTGGGGAAAAACAGAGATGTTTTTATTAATAAGTGTAACAGTAATTATGTAAGTCACTTTATCCAGCAGCATAATTTAGAAATTGACTGTAAAATCAAACATAAGACTGACATAAACAAATTGCAACTTCTTATCTGGTAATCACATTTTTTCTAGCCTTTTTACCTGTTGTCATTAGCTGCACATATCTGTGGCATCTCAACTTACACTCAAATATTAAGAGTACTATCTGGTATTTTTCACAAATCAGTAGAGTCCAGGGACTGACCTAATGGTCAACTTTCAGCCTCCAAGGGAATAATCAATTAATAATAAAGAATTTGAACTGCTTCTCGGTGTTCTAAAAATATATTCTAAATGTCAGGATTTGTAAAATGGGTAACATATATAGCAGCATAACTTCCAGAAATTTGGTATGAAAAGACTTTTTGTTGTTATTTTAACAGCATCTTAAAGGCAGGAATGAAATACTCTCTCCAAAAGCAAAATTGGTTATTAAGCGTGTTTCTAATTATGGCCCTATTCTCTGAACGCTCACACCTTGGCCAGTTTCTGTGGTGAAAATACCATGAGGGTAAAGGTTTAGGGCAGCCACTTCTTGAAGGTGGCAAATAATCAATTTTTGGGCTGTCTATGCTTCGTGCATCACTCATCTTGAGTTACCACAGAGCATCTCCTCTGCTTCTCCTTCTTTGCTCCTGGGAGTGAACCCCTTTTTTCCAAGAGCAGAGTTTTGTTTTTACTGCTCCCCACTGCTGCATCCTGTCTCAGACCTGTTGCCCCAGTCATTGCCCAAGCAGCCAGGGGGAGTGGTGTTCCTGGTCACTGCTGACCTAGATTGGAGATGAACCAGTGACCTACATAGGAAGGGTGACATGCTTCAGCAGTCCCCTGAGCCAGCACTCCCCTCACCTGAATGCAGAGTAAATTGCATGGTTTTGGACTATGTTAAGTGGATACTTATTCATCCCTGCTGTAATCTGTGCCAGGTGAGCCAGGTGATGCTTGTTTTTCACATCCAGGTTAGCATAAGCCCAAAGCTGCAAGTTTGCAAAAGAGGTCTGCCTGGGAAAACTCAGGAGCCTTAGGGGCAGCAAAGCCAGATTTACCCAAGTTCTATCCTCTTAAGGACTCCCAAGGGCTTTTGCTGTGGTTTTTTTTTTACATAGAAAGCAAGGAAATCATGATCAGTCTAATGCTTGGATCAAAATGATTCACAAGTTTGCTGAGGAACGTTTAAGTCAAATGGTGACTTTGCAGTAAAGTAGGCAGTCAGGCTTATCCTGACATTGAAGGCATATATCTGGGCATTGCAGCCTGGTTCCTGGAGTCTCCAAGAAGCCAAACTTGAATCAGTGACTGGCTAATATGATAAATATTGTTGAAAATAACTCCTCATCATTTCTCTTTCTCCTTCTCCTGTTGCTGCAGTCCGGCATTCAGCTTCCCCCACCCGCTTAACCCCGTGACGTACCAGCAGATCCTGACCCAGCAAAGAGGCCTGAGCTCAGCCTTTGGACACACTCCTCCCCTGATCCAGCCATCCCCAACCTTCCCCTCACGGCAGCACATGGCAGTCATCTCCGTGAACCCATCACCAGCACAGAGCAGCAGCAACAGCAACTGCATCTCCGACTCCAGCCAGGTAGGGACAGCCATCCTGCATGGCACATGTGGAAGTGGAGGCACCTTCTCTGTGGGAGGTGAGCTTCCCTTCATGGTGGTTGTGGGAGTTTTAGCAATTCTCTTTTTTACACTGTGCCTTTATGTTGCTTTTCTTTTTTCTGACAAGTGTTTCTAAATTAGTCACAGACAAATTTTGCACCCATCTCCCTTCCTTGCACCTACCCTTACAGAAACCAAAGGCCTTGGTCCATCAAAGTATTGAACACAATATGCAAGGTCATCCCAGGCAGGAAATCTCCTTGAACATGCTATGTCCTATGAAATTGAGGAACATCAGTTGCTGTAGTGTTTTGCAAAAAAGACACCTGTGAACCAAGCTTCTTGTTGGGACCTTCACCAATCCCTCCTTCCTTTTTTGTACTGATGTGAACCATGATGATGGTCCTAATCTTTAATGTGTAAGTGCATGCTGTGTAGGACCTCTTCATATTTTACTTGCTGTTCTTCTTTTTCAGTAGGTTTTCTCTCAATGTGTCCCTGATGCCAATTTTTACTGCTAAATTTTGCAAAACCAAGGGCCAGATTTTGAAAACTAGGAATGAGATCCCACACTTTAAATGCATCCTTACTAATACTTGTGACCAAACAAGCACATATATGTGTGCACAAGGCCTCCACATGCACTGGGGTCAGTGAATATGCCTAGCACATTCTTAATCATTTTTCTTTCTACTTACATTCCTTCCAAGTCTAAATTGCAGTTGCTTTTCTCCCCGAAGACTTACTTTAGCATATGTCACACCCATTTCAAATCGTTGTTTTAGTATTATCATACTGAACTTTTCAGACTAGTTTATTGTTTTAGGGTTTCTCATGGCTGCTGCACTGCAAACTCTGTTTGTTATTGCAGGTTATTTGATTGATTGGTTTTGTTTTCTCCTTACAAAACTGGCTACCAAAATAATGTGGCTGGAAGAGTTCTGCCTCTGTTCAAAAATTTGCAGGCCCAATCTTGAGCAATTAGCAAGAGTATTTAAAATGTTAATGTTCCAATTTTATGCATATACAATGGGATGTTTTTTGTCCTGAAGTTGTTCTTATTTTTTAAGAGCTTAGCAAATTACACACATAGTCTTTCATTGACACAGCATGCCAGAGCCCTCACATGTAACCAGAGCCCTCACATGTAACCAGAGCCCCCTGCTTCCCCCAGGAATTCATTTTCTCAGCAAATCATTTTGTCACATTGAGAAATAAAGCTGGCTTGGGTGGGGGTTGTATAAGGATTTGATAGCTATGCCATGGACTGGATTGCTCTGAAACAGAGCAGGAGTGGTGAGGCCAAGCTCACCAGCGAGCCTGAAGCTGAGGCTGCCCTTGGTTCTTCTTCCCTCTCTCCCATCCCTCTGCCTTGCACAAACCCACATGAGCTGGTTTTCATATGAACCCCAGGCCAATCCTGCTGTCCCCTGCCACTCCTGAAGCTCAGCCTTGACTGATTTTAAAGTTAGTTTCCAATGAGGAAGTGGGCCACTGTCTGTGTGTCATCCCAAACCCCAGTGCCATTTCTTGCCTGGTTTTCTTTCGTAGAGCAAGCAGAGCAGTGAGTCGGCCGTGAGCAGCACCGTCAATCCAGTAATTAACAAACGCAGCAAAGTCAAGACTGAAGTTGAGGGCTTGCCCCCAGTGTCCCCAAACACACAGGTAACCTCCCTCCTGTGAGCCATGTTGTGGGGTTGAGGCAGCAAGCTGCTGGGTCTCATCTTTGGGAATGATCCTCTTGGCATCTTTTGTTGTAGCTGGGAGCAAGGCAGCAAAATCTGCCAGGCAGGCAGGTGTCTCTTGGAGCACAAAGCCCAGGAAGGGATGGGGCAGAGCTGCAGTGACTGAGTGAAGCATTCCATGGGTACATGGGACTCTGCTTGCTGTTGCTGTGCTTGGATAGGAAAAAAGAGAGAGCAAATATATCAAGTGTAATAATGTAAAAATGATGTCTGAGTTTTCTGTGCTGCAAAGCAAGCAGCATTAGTGTCTCAGAGCAAACATAGATTATGAGGGAAACTTGCATGTAGGTAGAAGGCTTGCAAAAAAAGGACGACTTCTTGATTCAGCAAGGAATTGCTCCTAGAAACATCCTTTACACTGGTGACACAACATTTGACACCAAGAAGGGCCCAGAGGCCTTTGCTTTCTTTTTGCAGCCCTGTGATTGCAAACTGCTTAATGGCTGACAGTATCCATCTGACCGTCCTTTATCACAACTGTAAACTATCAGGAGTGCTCTGGGCACTTCATTTTCATGAAATATTAAGCTGTGTTATTGTCAGGCGAATGGAAGAGTTGATGACAAATTTCTCCTTCTGCCCTGGTTCAGGAGCAGGTCTCAGCATGATGCATGGGGACAGCAACGTGTGCAGTCATCAGGGGGCTGGTAAAATTGATGAAGATAGCATATCAGGGAAAGATAAACATGCTGTAGTCAGCACGATTAGGGCAAAGAGGCACCTCTCTGGAGCTTTGAGTTTAGGAGTGCATCTACACACTGCTGCAAAATCACATGCCCTGAAAAACCAATCTGGCCGCTGCCTGGGCTAATAGGGCAATGTGTTTATTTCTTGCAGCAAATGAAAAAATATTTGAAAGCCATCAGTTGCTTTCTCAGAGCACGTGTTAGTGGAGGAGCTGTGGGACAGACAGCTGCTTGCTCAACCGCTGCCATCCTCCGTGCGCTGCTCCATGCGAAGCCGTGTGCACCCAGCTTGGGAGTGCTTGGATAGCACCAGCCTGGCTCACCCCTGCAGCCCTACTCCAGGGGTTTTATCCGCTGGGTCTTAAAAACACTGAAATTGGCACTGAATGGAGCGGTTTAAAGTAATGCAATGAGATTTTATTAGAATAACAAGGTGAAATTAGGGGTAGGAAAATGGACACTGATCATCTAATAGTTCCTAATGAGGCGGTATGTGAAGTAATTCCCCAAGAGAAATGTAGGTTCCACATCCTGCAGTATTTCAGTATTGACTGGGAAATTACTAGAAGGTACCATGTAAAAGCCCGTTCTTGGCGAGGAGAACAGATTAAAAAACTGAATATAGTGGGTGTCTACTTTGGTCTAAGCAAGAAGAATTAATTAAATTTAGAAATTCCTTTTCTGCAGGAGACTGTGCTGAAAGTTGTGTTACAGTCAGTTAGTAATTGACTGATCCACTTTATGCTGACTGTGAAGTTCATCTGTCCCAAAAACAGTCCATATTTTGTTTTGGAAATGCTGCATTTGAAACACCTCATGTGAGTTGTGCTTTGGGTGTTTGCAATCCTTGGCAAGACAGTATCTCCCATGATGGTTTGTGCTGTAAAAAATACAATCAGACAAGATTTGTGGGACACAGTGAAGTACCAGGCATGAGGGACCTGAGTTACTGAACTTCTGCAGTGCCACAAGAGAGCTCCAGTACAGATTCAGACTAGCATTGAACTAGCTATAAATAAAACAAGTCAGTCCTTTTCAACAAATTAAATTGTTACAGTTCTGTTCCAACAGAAAATATAAAAATTTTGGCAAAATAAGATTTTTAGTAGAAAATTACAGTTGTCTGGGAACTGCACTTTGCACAGAGACAAGCATTTAAAAAAAATTAGTGTTTAAAGCTCAACCAATAGGAATTGCAGGGAAAAAAAGCTGCTCTTTGAACTTTCTCAGACTATTGCTCTGGGCTCTGGTATAGTTTGAATCTCCAGAAGTCTTTCTGTAAATTACTACAGTTTCCTGTCCCAAGAGCCACCTTGCAATATCTTTTTTTTTTTTTTTTTTAAATAAGAGCTAATTAAAACAAATCTCTTCTGTCTGAAGGTGTCCTGGAGGCAGGATGCTTTGTGCTAGGCAGCAGTAGTATCTGGGAGGAAAGGGAATGAAGGGGGTTCAAACCTGCTGGGTTTGGTCTTGCTAGATTCCCAAGCCAATAGTGGGTGCTGCTGGCCTTGTCTGTAGTGCAGGTGTCTGATGCATGCAGAGTTGACAGTTGTCCTTACTCACATGTGTACTAATTATGTTGTATGTTACATTATTGTGTAGTTGCCCATGCTTTAATCCTAGCAGCCATGACAAAAATCTTCTGTGCTTCATTTAGCACTGAGGATCTGGCTAGACAGAGACGTTAAGGAGAGAGCTCACAGTGTATCCAGCATAAAAGTAACTCATTTATGAGGCCAGGGTCCCAGGAGCTCTGTTCTGCAACCTACTCTTCACTGGGTCTTGCTTGAGCTTTCCAAATTCCCTTCTCAAAGAAGTGCTTTGAGACCTCATCACTTCATCCCTGTGGAGCATCCTGCAGGCATAAATCTCTGGGTTGGCTATCATTTTCTCATGCACTGAGAGATGCAGAAAACAGGAACCCCCTGCCCAGCCCATGTCAGTGAGTGGGCTCTGGGCTCTGAGTGCCCTGTGATTTCTTTATACTCATGTTTCTCCACTCTGCCCTGATTGATTGTTTTGCTCCAGCAAGGAGCACAACCAAAGGTCAGAAGCCAGCTCTTTCCTTTTTTCAGTTTTTCCTGGGACTGCCCACAACCCAGCTGAATCCAGGTCCTGCTTCAACAGTGACTTTGGGGTGTTTCATCTTTTGTCGTCAGCTCTGATCCACTTCTGCCAAAACCCTGTAGCTCCTTATTTCACAGTAATAGTGGATGTTATGTAGCCACAAAAAGCATGGTTTTGTGATCAGTTGATACTTGCCCTGTAATCTATGAGCGATGGAGGAATTCAGATGAAAGAAGTTCACCTTATACAATGCACCGTTATGTGTTGCAGGAGCATCTGACAGACCTGAAAGAAGATCTTGATAAGGATGAATGTAAACAGGAGCCTGAGGTTATTTATGAGACTAACTGCCACTGGGAAGGGTGCACAAAGGAATATGACACTCAGGAGCAGCTCGTCCATGTGAGTAATGGTTGGGAGGAAACCCCAGCGATAAATTTGGGTTTCTGTGCACTTGTCCTCATTTTTTATCACTAGCTGCTGTACAGCCAGAGCTCACCCTGGGAGCTACTAAAGGTGCAAATCAGAGATACGGTGTGTAAACACTGCCAAAGCAGGTCGCTGCTCCCCGAGGAGTTCAGCTGAAAGAAAGCTCTCATAGATTATGTGATATTGCTCCCTTCTCAGCTGCTGAGGCTGCACTTTCAGTGTCCCTTGTGCATGGCCCAGTGACAGAAGGCGCAGTGCAGAAGACTGGATCAGAAAATGGGGAAAGGGGCTGAGCCCTCCTCTCTTCACTGGCCATATTCACTGAGCATTCCCACAGAGCTACACCAGCTATGGGTCAGGGATCATCCATGCTGTCCTCAGTCCTGGTCCAGGCTGGGAAAGACTCTAATGCTGCTGTTAATGAGCTGTGGAGCTATATCACTCAGAGGCTGTTGACCTGCTCAGCTCATCCCTCCCACAGAAACAGAGCACTTTCAGACGTTGGAGATATGCTCCAGTGTCTGAAATACAGAAAGTGGGTTGATTTTCTAAAACTTGGGCAACAGGGTTTCCATAATCACAGTGATGTTCCCAAACCAGTGTCAAAACTGCTCTCTGAAGGATCCCCAAACCAAGTCATTAATCAGATTTTCAGTTCTAATTAATTCCAAGAAGCTTTTGTATGCTTTCCTTCATCTGGGTATCCACCATTCGGTTTCCTTTGGCTTCTGGGGTCAACAAATTCCTCATCCTCAGGGAAGTGCCTGTGAAATCAGACATGATCTGTGTCTAAACCCCATTTTGCTCCCAGCCCAACACCTCCCTAGCCCTTATTTTGGGTCTATGGTGCAAGTCCCATTTCTTTAAAGCCAGCCCATATCTGCTGGGAATTCACCAGCCCAGCAACCCTGGTGCTTGCAGCAGAGTTTTGGATTAAACACATTTTGTTACAGGAGCTGCTACCTCTTCCTTTTCCTTCAGCTGCTTGTCTCAAACAGGCTCCCAGCTTGCCAGGGGCCACCCATGTGCAACACTCATGTAGCCCCCTTCCTGAGGGCTTGTGTCTGCTTTCACCATTTTTTATATATCTTCATTTTGGATACGTTTAGATGCCCCCCAAATTGGCATCAGTCACCATTTGCCCATGTTCTGCACACAAACATTGTGCAGAGGGACTACACTCTAAATTACAATTTTGGGCACTTGTTCTTCTCCCATCTAAGGCTAGTGCCTGCCCATCTCTGCCAGAAACCACTGGTTTAGTGTATCAAGTCCTTGAGTACAGACAGATTTGGAAATGGTTTTAAGGCCAGTTGAGTGATCAGGAGCTTAATGGGTTGCACATTGCATGCTATGGGGCATTGCTTTTTTGGGGTTAAACCACAGCATGCCTGTCAGATGGGCTGGGCTCACATGTGTCCAGCAGTTTTTGTGTGTCTCCCTCTCAGATGTAAGAAAAACTAACTTTGCCCAGAGCAAAGTGCAGAGCACCAGGCAGCTCAGCACAATTTCCAGAAAAAAAACCCCAAAAATAAACAAAGAAAAACATTTGATGAAATATCCCAAGATTTTCCTAAATTTGGAAGGTTACAAAAATTGAGTCTTCTGTACTGTGATTACCAGCAACATGGGGTTGTGGATTTGGGATGCCCAAAATACACATGCAAATGAAATACAGATGTTGTGGGCCAGCTTCTGAGAAAGTGCCATCTCACCATGCATGGAAAAACTCTAGTTTGTGTGCAAAGTACCTGGGTGAGCAGGGGCTGTTCCCCATACACAGTGTGCCTGTGGGAGAAGTCAACAGGGAGCAGCAGCAGTGATGACATATTTTTGCAAGCACTGCTGCTGCTCCCAACCTCAAAGGCCACACTCAATTTGAGAGAAGCCCAAGCAAAGCCTTCAGCCAGGTAGGGGCTAAGGAGCTATAGCTGAAGTGGAGTAAGCTGTGCAACTCCTCCTACCCCATGTGATGGGAAGTAGATGTTGCCTAGGCAGGGAGTGAATAGTCCTGAATGGGAGCTACAGCTTCCCTCCTGTAAATGTTCTTCCTCTGGCTCAAACAATACCAAAAGGTAAGCCTGTGCTCTTCCACACTCCCGGCATTGCTGTGTGTAGTCTTGGTTGCAAGTTAGACTCCCACACAAGCAGAGCCTGGAGATGTGTCTCTCCAGGCTGGTCTGGACATGGTTTAGCATGTCCATGGGTCTCTGGGGAGGTTCATCAGATTTTTACAATCTGAGGCTAAAATCTCACTCCAATGCCATGTTGTAAAACCAGAACTGAAGGCAGCAGAACTCTAAACCCATACAAAACCTCTCCCAAACCGAGGCTTCCCCAGCTCTCCCAGCACGCATCTTTGTCTCTCAGTGTTTACGTGTGGTGCCCAAGAGACCAGCTGAGCCCCACACACCTCCTCCTGTCTCTGGGTAGAACTGGAACCCCAGGAAGAGGACCTTGACCCCAGGATTGTTCTGCAGCACACAGAACACTGAGACTGAGTTCAGCTGGAGCTGTGAAGGCTGATGAATCTGTTTTCATGTGCTTTTGTGTCCTCATGCTGCCTCACGGCCCCAAGAGAGTCTCATCCCTAGCTGCAACATGTGTGCCTGGCCTTGGCCTGGGGACGAAGGCGGGGGCTGGAAAAGATCTCAGCACAAAAAAAGCCAAAACCCAAAACCAAAGTGGTTTATTTTAGGATTTCCTGTCAGTGAATGTCTTCTGAAAACACAGGAGCGAGGACAGGCATTATTTTTGGCAATGAGACCCCATTCAGAGAGACAAGGCCGCTGCGGGAGCGGCGCTGCCAACGGGCCGGCCCCTGGCTCTGTTTATTTTCGGCAGGGCTTCATCTGCCCTGCACTGGGAAAAAACAGCCCACTTCTCCCTACCAGGGTGGATGAAGGCACCATTCTGGGCCTGGCTTTTCAACACTCCAGCACAGAGTTTCTTGGGCCTGAGCAATTAGCAGTAAATGAGCTCTCCCTGCTGCATAGCTCTTAGATGCTGTCATTTCCTGCCAGCCACCAGCTCTGGACGGCAGGTGGATGTCATGGGGCCAGCATATGGACTTCGATGCATAGGATCATTTAGGTTAGAAACAACCTTTAAGATTATTGAATCCAACCAAGGCTTGTCTCCTGTCCGTCATCCTCCAGCAGCATCTCAGGAAGGGGTCTCGGGTGTATAAATGCAGCACAGGAGGGTTCAGCAGAAACAGAAATTACTCTGTTATCCCTGTCAAGAGTGGCATCAAGCAGCTGGGGACGCACTGAGAGGGCTCCCTGCTCCAAAAAGCTCCCATTGCTTTTGCAAACCTCTCATTTTTAGCCTGCTTTGTACCCAGTGTGCTGGATGCTGCACACCTTTCTCTGCAGGGCACACTAGACCACAGTGCGGGTCCACATGCCTGGTGTCACCTGTGCACCTGGCACCCAGGTGCTGCAGTGCCTGACAAGCACTGGGGAGGGAACATCTGGCTTTCAGAGCACTGTGCATGATTCACTGGCATCAGCTCTTCCAGGAGTGACCTGGTTTTCCTTTCTCTCCTCCCAGCACATCAACAACGACCACATCCACGGGGAGAAGAAGGAGTTTGTGTGCCGCTGGCAGGACTGCACACGGGAGCAGAAGCCCTTCAAGGCCCAGTACATGCTGGTGGTGCACATGCGAAGGCACACGGGGGAGAAGCCACACAAGTGCACGGTGAGCTGGCAGGGGACATCTCACTGGGCAATGGGACACCAGGCTGGGGTGGTCACAGAAATGTGATTGCAGACGTGGACATGGCTTCAGATAGGGCTCTACCAGGCCAGCCACTGGCAGCAGCTCAGAGCCAGTCCAGCACTCTGTGCCTGGGTTACAGCTACTTGCAGGTTAGACCCCAGGCACAAGAGGACAAGGAGTGTGGGTGAGGTGTTAGTGGGCAAAACTGCATTTCCTTGGGAAGAGCTATTTCAGAACTGCCACAGAGATCCAAAGCAACTCAGGACAAGTCACTTAGGTGAAAATCCAGCCAATTTAGTTGCCTACATCCAAGAAAGAAATCCAGTAATGCCATGCTGTGGGGAGGTGCCTAACCCTGTTTATATCTAACCTCGCATCACCCACTACAGCTGCTGGGAATGCAAGATTCCCTCACCCACGGACCTAAGCATTCCCACATGCCTCTTTCTAGCCTGGGAATCTAGGCCAACACCTGCTGCCTCTGCTCTCTTAGTCCAGAGGTGAGGTTAAGCCAGAGGTGCTTAAACCCCAAAGAAGGACTCAGTCTCCAGACCTTCTGCATACCAGCAGCACTGTGCCTGGGGTTCAACACTGCCTGAGGAAGAGTATGGGGTGCTGTTTTGCATCTCAGCCCTGTGGGTGCAGGCTCACTGACCATATGGGAGAGTTGGGCTCTCCCTCTCCTTAGCCTCAAGATAGGAAATCCCAAATGTGCCTTCACACTTGGAGCCTCTCACCACACTGCTTGCTGAGGTGGGGCAGCCAAGGATGCCTCATGCAGGGCACAAGAGGGAAACGAGGTTATGGAGTTGAGTGACTATGGTCAGCTGTTGGGAGAGGTGTTCACAATCTCCCTCCTCATCTCCTCCAGCCTTTTTTTCTCCCAAAGGTCTTTTCTTCCCTGTCTTTTGATATCCTCTGCTCTCTGCCTTCTCCTCCTGATGGCATTTCATAGCTCCTCTGCAGTCAGCATTACACTGTTCCTCTCCCCAGAGTCTTGGGGATGAGTCTCTTCCTGCTCAGCAAATGTCTGAGCCCTCCTCCTGTATCTTCCTCCTCCTCTGCTCCATTAGCCAATTCCAGCCCTGCTCGCTCCCTGGCTCTGCCCCAGCTCCTGCTTACAAATATTAGGATATGTATGATTTGCCTGCTGCATGACTCCTTTATCAATCTTCCAGCCTTGTGTTCATTTAATTTAGAGCATAAGCTCCCCCGGGGCACAGGGCCATGTCCTTTGTTTTAATCTTCTAAAGCACTTTGCCCAGTCTAGTGCTTTACCAATCTTCCTTAAAAGTATCAAGAAATATTGATTGTTGGTGCATACAAAGTGAGCACTGAGGGCAAGTCTCGTCTGCCCTTGTAGGCAGAGGGACTCAGGAGACAAAAACAGCAGTGGCTGAATCCTCTTTAGTGCTGTGGTGGAGCAGGAAAAAACACTGCTGCACAATCCTGCCCTTTTCAAGCCTCAGTTTTGGCACACTGGGGCAATGGCAAGGCTGTGTTTGAGTCTCAGGTCATCCTCTGCCTCCTGGAGAACTGCAGGCCCTCCATGTCCAGTATGTTGCATGTCCCCAAACTGGAGAACCACCATTTTTCAGTGGCCTGGGATAATGGCAGTTCTGCAGACAGTGCCCTTCTGTGGCACAGCATTCCTTGTCCAAGTCTGGCAGTGATTTTTCAAAGCAACAATGGTTTCAGACACGAAGTTTGTGGTGCACATAAAGCTACGGATGAGCCCAATTGCAGCCTGGGATTTGGTCAAGGATTCTTTCAACAGATGACAGCTAGAACTCCCACTGGCATAATCAAATCCACACGTAAGAGTGGGAACAACTGCTTTTAACATGCACTGGCTGCTTTGCTGAGAAGCTTTTATTTGAAAATGTGGCCTTAGAACTTTTGCTCTTAATAACTGCATTTTTGTGTCAGTATCCAGCAAAACTAGAATGGATGCATGAGTTGTCTCAAGCCGAGTTCCCTTTGTTTTTCAGCAAGAGAAATGATGTATTTCAATAACTGTAGAGACTTGACTTGTAAAGGATTGTTTGTACTGGGCAAGAGAAGAAAGAGATGTACTGTGCTACCTCAGAGCTGTGGCATGTTCTGTGGGACAAATGGGCCCCCCAATGAAAGTTGTCTGAGGAAAAAAACTGGATCCATCCCACCCTGACAAAGCTGTGGAAGGAATCAGCTCTTGCAGGATGCTTCTACTGGTCCTTGAAGAGATGTGAATATCTCAAGAGCAGAGCAAATCTGCCTTATGTCCACCATCCCTATGCTAGACCTTAAACAGAATCCTAAGTAAGCCTTCTTTTCCAACACAAAAAATTGTATGGGGTCAATCTGTGCATCCATGCTTCATGGGTTTCATGGGCTGCATGTTTGCCTCCCCCCCTAGCAGCCCAGCAGTGCATGTGGAGCCCAAGGTAGCAGGTACTGTTGCTATTGAATGCAGGTGCCTGTGACCAGACCTTTGGATGTGTAGAACCACTCAGCTGCCATGGGAAAATCAGACACAGAGCATGACCTGTCCTGCTGTGGCTCCAGTTTCTTCACTGGCCAAGACTCAAGCAGAGCAATGTGAAGTCTTGTCACAACTGGACTGAACTTGTAGACATGTTTAAGTGATGTGACTGGAATACAACACATACATTACAGCAGCAGGGGCTGCTTGTTGAAATTTAAAGGGTGTTATTTTGTATAGGAAGAACAGCCTGGGCTTTTTAATGCTCCAGCTGAGCAGGCGGTGCAACATTTAGCTGGAATTTGCAAGGGAGCCTTGCATTTCTTAAAACCTCCCACTTGTTTTGTCAAAGAGCACTTTAGAGACTCCTTGGTTGGAGGTGAAACCCTCCCATGCTGGGATGGGGCAGGTGCAGGGAGAAGTCTCCAGCCCAGCCAGAGTGGAGGGTGGCAGGACTTTAATCACCCGAAGCCTCCCCACGTCTCCCAAGCTGCTCCTTCTCATTGTGTGGGCAGCTGGTTTCCTTCCAGGAGGAAGGTTCCTGGCCTGTTTCGTCATCCAAAAATCCATCTGTCTTCAAGATTGAGAGTCTTGTTTTTTAAACTGGTAATGTCAGACAGCCTGACCACAGCATCCTCCAAGAGTAAACCCAAGCTGTAATTTGGGAAACTTTAAAGCTTGCTGGATTTCTGTTTGTGTGTTAGGGAACTGTCTGCTCTTTCCAGTGTTGGTGCAAGTGGAGTTGCAAGGCTGGTCAGACTGTGGAGAAGCTGTCAATTCCCTAGGTGGGAAGGAGGGGGCCCCTGTTCTGAATGTTTTAGATGCAGAGGGTTGGCAGGAGGGGCTGAGAGAGCTCTGGGAGGAGTGGAGGGGTGTTTAGCCCTGCTGGAAAAAGAGTCACTTGTTGAAATGTCAGGTGGGTACCGAACAAGGAGTAGCACCTCAAATATGACTCACTGCTGAAACTCTCAGCCTGCCTAGGGAAGCAAATTCTCCCAACAAAGTGGATGTTGTTCCCTAAAACACAAGCCCTTTAAAAAGAAGAAAAAAAAAGAAAGAATGAGAAACAGATTGGAAGGGTTTAGGCAGGGGGAAAATCAAATTTTTCTGGTTAATTAATCACTCCTCATGTGGTTTTTTTATTTTAGTTTGAGGGTTGTTCCAAAGCCTATTCCCGCCTGGAGAACTTAAAGACACACCTGAGGTCCCACACTGGAGAAAAACCTTATGTCTGTGAACACGAAGGCTGCAATAAAGCCTTTTCCAATGCCTCGGATAGAGCCAAGCACCAGAACAGGACACATTCCAATGAGGTAAGCCTGGGCTCACCACAGCTCAACGGAGGCCTTTTTTTAAATTTTGCTGACAATAAACATACACTTTACACACTGGACGCGTGTAAAAAGAAACCTACTGTAATGAGAGGTTTATCTTATTTTTTAATGGGATTTATTTTTGCTGGGGAGCCAGACCACATTAGCTTTATATTTATGAAAGCTGTGTTTGAAATCATAAACAGATGTTAAAGTATGCAAACTTTTTAATCGACTTTGGAAATGAAAACAAGCATTTTCCAAACATATAATTTTTAATAGCACAGATAGTATAGTACAGTTGTGCAAGTGGAGTTTAATATTACTGTGGAGCAGACTTGCAGTAATGTAACAGCTACCCTGGATCCTGATGCTCTGGAAATAATAGTCCCTCCATCATTTGATGTACAATGATAGAGCACAATGCAATGCTTTGTTAACCTTGGATAATTAAGACCCACTATTAGTAGTTGGGGAGCAGAGGAAATTGCCTTTATTGTAACGCATGTGATGGTCTGTTGCAATCAACCACGGCCGACGATTGAAATTTATATTACCACTAATTAGCTGACAGGGGAAGAAAACCAACACTCTAAAGTTCTAATAGTGTTTTCAGCCATGAAGAATTCAGTCTGTAGCCTAATTTGCAACAGTTAAATATAGACTATTGGAGAATGGAACACAGTTGCCACGGTTGACAGCCTTTTGAAGCGATGCTGTGTCTACAAAGGGTTTGTTGGGAGTATTTTTATCTCTGGCATAGTATCAGTCAGTGATAACCAAAGCTCTGTAGGTTTCAGAGATTCTGTTTGAGTCAGAATGAGGACTCAAAATCTAGAATCCTCTTCCAGGCCGAGATGATGCTGAGATGGACTGATGAATGACTAGGATCCCAGAGTTGTTTGAACTGGGTTGGTTATGAACCCAAACGTCAGGAGTGTTCTCCACCAGCAAGACACAGGTTAAAATTAACCCATATCCACACTTAAACTGTATAGTTTGGAGTTGTTTGAAGGCTACACCTACCTTGAGGCCAGGAGGGACTAAAAAGGTAGATTGCAGTTTCTTGTCTGCTCAGCATCCTGCATTCCCAGTAAGTGGTGTTTGACTACATAATTTTTCTATGTTAAAGCTTCTTCTCCTGAAAGGTAGGCAATTGTGGCTTAATCTCACATTTTAGGTGCTGGAAATTGCTCATTCTCCAGCCGTGGATGCTTTTTCTGCCTTCATTCTGTGCTGGATCCATTGTCCCTTTCATTGTTGATATTTCCACATCTTAATTTTGCAGTGTTAAGTCACTCTCTGTATTCTCGCTCATAAGCTGAATAAATCAATCAGGCCCCTGAAGATTTACATTTTTGCAACATTGTTTCCTCTCTTAAAGGAAATTTGCATCTCCCTTCGATTCCTAAGGATTCTCATGTGAATGCATCTCAACTGCTGGTACAGCTCTCAGTGCTGGATACAGACTCACTCAGCCAGTCTGTGCACATTGACAGTATGTGAGCGATTTTTTTGCCCATAGATCACTTGAGCTCAGATCCCTGGAGCTTTACCAGAAGGTTTGCTAGGCAAGGCAGTTTCCCATCTGAGCCAGCTAATGTCCCATGTGGAATTTTCATTTTGAATGTGTTAGTAAATGTAATTTCTCCAATGGGTTCAGATTCCCAAGTGTTCCAGATCAGGAGCTGCATTGGATCTGGGATGACTCCTCACTTATCTGAGCAGAGCTTGAACACACTTGAATGTCAGATCATTTGGGTTCCCCTTGTGCAAGAAGGTGAGGCTGTAGAGCAGGAGCATCCAGCTCCATGTCTCTTGTAGACCCTGATCTAAATATGCTGACACATGGCACACGCTGCCTTCAAACACAAATCAAAGACTCAGATAACAGGTAGGGATGTTATCCTCTGCAATTGCTTCTCCTAAAGTACACCTACCCCTTCTCTGGTGTAGGAACAGCACAGCCACTAGTGGAGGATCTGTACCAGACCAGCTGGCCCTGCCACAGGAACTATAAGGCACTGCCACTATCCAAACCATCTTACATTTTGCATTCATGCTTATTTCTGAACTGCTGTTCAACCCTCCTTGATGCAGTACAGACACACCCCAAGATTGTGGGAGATCTGTAGGCTGCATACAATGGCTCTCTGGGCCATATTTTTGACACCCTCTTTGTGAGGATCATATGACACAATCCTTTACACCAGCTGGTATCCCTCACAGCAAAGCTCCTCACACTGGGCAGCAGGCCCAGGCAAGGGTCCTGTGTCCAGCTGTGGCCATGACCACTGGCTTAGCAAACTGTACTGAGACCTTGGCTCACAAAACCACACAAATGCAAAGCAGAAGTGTGTGGCTGTGAATATTTCCCATTACCCATTGGTAACTCTATTGTGGTTCCTAGCTACCTTCTAAATATTTTCCTCTGCTTGCAGTGTTTACTTGGAGTATACCAGTTTCAGACTTAGTCATCCCAGTCTCCTCTAAGGGGGAAGTTCCAGGTTCCCTGTGTTTGTCACTATCATTGTGTGACAGGACGTAGGTGTATGGTCCAAACATGCTGAAGTTCAAGGCTGAGGATGTGTTACCACACTGGCTTTGGTTTGATTGTTGAAATGTCATACACAATACATTTTAAACTTTCAGTGACTGTTTGAATCCTTTCAGGGGATACCTTCAAAGTTACACCTGGAAAAGGGGCTTTCATCCTGTGACCCCTCTCCAGTGCATACACAGAGGAGTGCCTTGAGTTTATAGCTGGCCAAAGACTCAGAGTGACATTTTCAGCAACTCAGGCTGAACAAGGGTAAAACACATAAATCCAGTTCTGCTTTGTGTGTGGGGAGTTCTCCAGTTCTCCCACCCTCAGGAGTATCACCCTGTATGTGCATGAGCGTGGGAGGGAGGCATCTGAGACATCTAAACCTTTGACTTCACTAGGGTGAAAGATGTCACTAGATGTCAGAATCTGGATAACCCAGGGACAGATGAAGGGCACACCAGTGAAACAGCAGTTGTGCTTAGCTCAGTTGCAATGGGTATGGCCTGATGAAGAGGATGATTGAATCCCCTTAGGTGGAGTGTCTGCTGTCTAAGCAACAGTGATCATGTTACCCTAATTGCTGGGGTGTGAAAAATCAGAATGTTGAGCCCAAAGAATATTTATAAAAAAATCTTTGAGCTGTTCATATACAGGATTTTTTCAGCACATGTTGTGGGGGTTTTGTTCTTTGTAATAAGGCTTAATAACAGTAGTAGTATTTTTGTAATGCTTGTCCAAAAGGTTGCATGGTATTTTTAAACAAACTATTTTAATTTTTGTGCTTTGGTTTGCCCAGCTTTAAAATATATTTACCTCAGTGGGGTGTAACGTGGATTTAGCTGGTTTGAATGATGTGCCAGGATCAGTCAGGAAGCATGCTTTTCAATACAAAACAGATTTTCAGTGTTTTTCATGTGATAATGCTGGCTTTCTGCAAGGAATATATACTCCTTTTTATTTTTTCACTTAAGTTCCTGGACAAAATTACAAAACAGATTTTTAAAAAAATTAAAAGTAGTGGTCATTTTGGGTAGCCTTCAATTAACATCTGTCTGTTTTTTCTCATGGATCTATCCTATTGCATTGGCAGGAAAATACATAGAGTAGTTGTGAGACCAAAAGTGGAACTTGGGATGAATTCTGAGCTTCCAGTGCAGCAGCACCAGCTCAAACACCTGCAGTACTAATACACTTTGGAATTGGAGAGTCAGTAAAATAAAAAAAGCTAAAAGAATAGAAGTATCTGTTGCCGATTTCTGTTTCCAGAAGCATGGCTTCAGCCTTGTTTTCCTGTGGCAATCAATGATTCATGAATTCGGGGTAGAGTGCTGTCTGAAAAAAAACATTGCATGCCTGTGGTTTGTTTTGCACAATAGCAGATTTCAAGGTGACAGGTGCTGGAGTGGTGTGATAGATTGAGTAGGGTGAATCCAGCCTGGCTTGAATTCACTGAACTTCCATCAGCCAAAAGGTTTCAGACATTTTCTTGGTGTAGACCCCACCTTAGCAGAGCGAATGTCTTATGTCCAGTCCGCTACATCACCTCCTTCCCATCCTTAATCAGGAAACATTCCTGTGGCCACCCGAGCAAATACATACATGGGAAAGTAATACTAGGAAAGTATTTTGTTAATTCTTAGCTGTCTTTTGATCCAGAAACTGAAAACAAGAAGTGTAGCCAACATGAAATGACAAGCCAAGTCTTTGTGGATCAGCAGCAGCCCATATATCACATCTTCCATATCTCAGTCTTTACAGAGTCCTGTGGAGCAGATGCTCCACATTTTGCTGCTGCCTGCTGCTGTGCTCATAGTATTTTCTTAGCCCATACACTGTACCTGGAATATTTGGGCTTATTCTAAATATAACCCAAGATTTGTTTGTGTTGACAGAAGCCCTACGTGTGTAAAATCCCCGGCTGCACGAAGCGGTACACGGACCCCAGCTCCCTCAGGAAGCACGTCAAGACCGTGCATGGGCCCGATGCTCACGTCACAAAGAAGCAGCGCAATGACGTCCACCCGAGGCCACCTCCGCTCAAGGAAAACGGGGACAACGAGGCCAGCGCCAAGCAGAGCAGCAAGGTGGCAGAGGAGAGCCCCGAGGCCAACAGCACCACCAGGAGCATGGAGGATTGCTTACAAGTCAAAACGATAAAAACAGAGAATTCTGTGGTAAGAGCAGTTGCTTTTGGCAGAAATGACAGAGATCGGTGGCTCCTTGTCTCTCTGATGCAGTAGGGGCATGAAGCATTTGTATTCCATTCACCTCTCTGGGCAGGTGCCCTTCAACCCTAGAGTTCAAGTCCAGAAATGAAACTGCAGGTCAGGGCACAGTCCACTACATTTTGTACCTTCCTACCCAGCATCATAAATTCCTGCCCTTGTAGTCACGGGGACCACGTGGTACCCTTTGCTGAGGTTGGCATTCCTGTGCTGTGAAAGTGGGTAAAACCCAAGAGTGTGGTCAAATGAGCTTTACCTACCTCACCAGTTTAAATTGAGCAATGACCACAGGGCACAGATTGATGAATGCTCTTGAAGCAAAGGTCCTGTCTTAAGCAGTCCCTTTTCTCCTCCCCCCTGCAACCTTCTCTCCTTTTATTTCTAGTGCTGCTGTTTGAGGAAGCCAGTGGGGATAAAACTAGCTGTTCTATTTTTGTTGAGTATCTTAAAGCAAGTTCAATTCCTTGTCCACCATACACAGAAGCACAAAATCCCTGGGGTTGTTAGGGACCTCTTGAGATCATCTAGTCCCACCTCCCTGATCAGCCCAGGTTGGCTGGAGCAGATTTCTCAGGAGTACAGAAATTCAATACATGGCTCCCAGCTGCCATAGAAAATTGTAGCGAGGTGATGAGGCAAGGGAGTGAAATTAGGAATAAACTGTGGCCCACAGACTACAGACTGTCACTCAGCCATGATCAAGCTTTACAGCTCCAGCACCTGAAGCAAAGACCATTTATCAGCTTTCTGTCCATTACAGCACCTCCACAATTGGCAGTAGTGTGGTCAGTGGTACTAAGGAACTGTGTATAGTGGTGCTTTCAGACACATCAAACCTCTTCCACCCCATCCAGGATGGAGGAGGAGATGGAGTGTTGCAACACACGAATCACTTTTACCTTTTGATGCTTCTTTTCACTTTTGTACCCAAAGTTCTGATCTGTTGTATCAGCTCAGAGTAGGACAGGGTATGGGCTGGATACAGAAGAAAAGACCTTCACCTGCAAAGGAGTGTTCACATATTCCCCAGACTTCCCACTTGAGCTGAAAGGACTTTGAGCTCCAAAATACATATTTTCTTGATTTGAATCCAGGTGAAAAGATTGTTATTCCTGTGAAAAACATGCCCTGGAGCTACAAAGATTTTCTCAGAAGGGTTAGGGGATGTGTTGTTGGACAAATTACTAATGAGTAGCATGTTTCAGTTAAGAAAAAAATTAGTATTTACACATCCAGAATGTCTCTAATTGACTAAAGAAACAGTTTCCTGTGATGAGGTTCTGTACTGTGTTACAAAAGCTGAGTGTGAGAACCACTGGACAGAATGACCTTTCTCCAATACTCTTCCTCCATGTGTTTTGTTGGTTTTTTTCCTGTGAAAACACTGACAAAATTACAGGTCCCCACCCTGCTTCTCCTGAAGGTATGGGCTTGTTTTCCTAGCACTCTGTGCTCCCAGGGTTCCAGCCAAGCCATCTCACGGGCAGCAGAGCCCGGGGCCGTGTGTTTCTCTTCACTGTCCCTCTCCAGCACTGCGTACTCCCCTTGTGCACCTCTGACAGGTGGCGTCCCATCTGGTGGGTCCACATGCAGCTCCTGTTTCATGGTTAAGGTCAGGGTGGTGGGAGGGGTGAGATGCCTCACTGGTTCCCATCATTCCCAGGCTCCTTGTTTTGACCCATATTTGTATGTCACCCCAAACCCATAGAAACAGGTAGAAAGTCTCTCCTAGGAGCTTTTATTTGTGCCCCCAAAGAGGGAAGGCAGGGAAGATGGGGTATGGGAGGGAGGGATATGTTGGTAATTTGTGCTGTATTCTGCATTTCCCTCTTCCTCCTTTTACTAACCTGGTCCTTTTTGTTAATGCTGTCTTTGTCCTAACAACCTGTTCTTTATTCCCACTTACCCTTCCTTACTCTACCTTCCTAAGGACAGTCGGTACTAAGGTGAGCAAAGAAATCCTTTGTATTAAAATAGCTGTGTAAAGCATGATCTCCTGCAGATCTCTGTCTCCATTTAACCCTCACAGGGTGGAAGTGGAAGTATGTGGGGCAGTGGGGAGGGATAGGAGAAATTTGCTTGAGTGCAGAAAGGGGGAGGATGCAGTGCCTGAGGATTCCCTTTGCCACCTTTCTCCCAACATCACAACTTACCATTAAATATTGGGATTGCAATTGCCTAGACTGAAGGGCAATCAGAGCCAGTCAGCCCTGCCCATGGGGGGCTGCTGTGGAGTAAAGAACAACACTGCAGCACTCCCATTCCCACCTTGGACCAGGGCAGAGTACTTTGCCTTTTCAGCACTCCCATTTTTGGCTGGAGCATGGGCCTGGAGCAGAAAAGCCAGGCATCCTGTTTGGTAGCAGCAGCAGAGCAAGTTCAGACCATATAGTGTCTGCTGCAAATAAACTACTCAATGTGAGTAGTTTACATTCCTAATGTAAATAAAATAAATATTTATGGTGCTTATCTGCCTTATCTGCAAGTGGGAGTTTGGAAACAGTGAGCCAGGTTTTTACCTGGTGGGGAAGTTTGTCAGCTAACATAATTGTATGTTAGGGTATTTTAAAGACAGAAGTACGTTGTGTCTGAAATACTTAAGCCTTGATCCCATGTTAGATAAGCCAGTGTTTGCTGCAATATACCTTGCACAACCAGGTGACATGCTGCTTTTCTTCGAGAAACATCTGTCCTTCTTTTGGAGGAAAAACATTTGGTTTTCTCTCCATTTTGCAGTTGAATCACCATGGTTTTTCCAGCTGTGGGGTGCTGTCCCATCCTCCTCTCACAGGGAGGAGGCATCTGCCTTTTGGAAGAACTGGGGTCCTGCAGCAGGGAGGGTAACAAGACAAGGGAGAGCCTAAGATAGGAGCTCTCCTAGCCCCCAGGATATTGGGGATGTACCGGGGATGTTGAGCTCCTGATTTCTTCCCATCCATGTTTTCACCTGCCCAACTCTTTTTTCTCTTTTCTGTCCCCAAGATGTGTCAGTCCAGTCCTGGTGGCCAGTCGTCATGCAGCAGTGAGCCATCACCCCTTGGCAGCACCAACAACAATGACAGTGGAGTAGAAATGAACATGCACAGCGGGGGAAGTCTGGGAGATCTGACGGCGTTGGATGACAACGCTCCTGTCGTGGACTCAACAGTCTCATCTGGTAACTCAGCAGTCAGCCTGCAGCTAAGGAAACACATGACGACGATGCAACGACTTGAACAGCTCAAAAAGGAGAAACTCAAGACAGTTAAGGATTCCTGCTCATGGGTGAGCCCAGCTCCACAAGCCAGAAACACCAAGCTGCCTCCCATCTCAGGAAATGGTAAGCCCTGGGCCTGGACCATGTCCTGTAGGAACATTTCAGAGTTTGACTCTGGTTTCATAACCAAGAGTCTGCCCTGGAGGAATGTATATCATTCCTTATTGCCTCTGAGTCATGCTTTGATAGATAAAGATGTCAGGTAAAATGGACAGCTTGGGTGTAAACACAGCCATCTGGTGATGTGCAAGAGAAACCCAGGTGCTCGGTTCTACAGACCTATGAAGGGAGACAGAGGTTTTGGTGTCCTTGTTCCTGAGCTTAACCAGAACCCAGACACAGCTGTCCCCATTGTCTCAGTTACAGCCACAATACTGCTGGCATTTTTTCTAGCAGTAGGAGTTCCCCGAGGGCTAATGTGCTTCCTGGGAGACCACTGGAGCACAGCAGCAATCCAGACAAGACCTCCCTCCATAATCTTGCTCTGACAGAAGCCTTTTGTCACTCAGAAACTCCTGGCTATTGCCTCCAGCTTTATATGCTTGTTTCCCACTGGCTGGTAGATTCCTGGTAAAAGCATCTCTTTGAACCTTTTCGAGGTCCTCTAACTTTGCCAAGAAATCCAAAGGCATAGTGCTTGGGCTATACTAGATCTCAGAGCTTCTTGGGTTGCTCTTGGAAGAGCCTTTGAATGCTAGCCTTTGGGCTCTTCCTGACTGCTGTGCATCTGTCCCAGAGAGTAGCTGTGGTTGTAGCCATGTGCTGTCCCTGTGGCCCTGTTCACACCAGTCCTACCTTTGTGCTACTGAGGGAAGCCTATGTGGAGACATTTCCTCGGAAGCTGAGTATAAGGGTGTACATGTTACAAACACACTGCAGCAGGGACTTCTTAACTTGTCTCCCCAGACTTCTTGCTCCCTTTACATGAGCATAGAGCTAGAAATGAAACTTTGAATTCACTAGCAGCACATGAAACTCATCATCACTCCCATGAAGTATTTGGGGGTGGCTTTGTGGGTCCATATTCTGGCACCTAGAACACCACAAAGTGAAATTTCTCAGCTAAGTATACCTTTTCCTTCCCTGCAACCTTTCTTTCAGGCTCTGTTCTAGAAAACAGTGGTGGTTCTTCAGCTATGCTGCCCAACCCCAGAATAATGGAGCTGTCTGTCAACGAGGTTACGATGCTGAACCAGCTCAACGAGCGCCGTGACAGCACAACGAGCACCGTCAGCTCTGCCTACACTGTCAGCCGCAGATCCTCAGGGATCTCCCCGTACTTCTCCAGCCGCCGTTCCAGCGAGGCTTCCCATCTCGGGCACCGCCCCAACAACACCAGCTCCGCTGACTCCTACGACCCCATTTCCACGGATGCCTCCCGCCGGTCGAGCGAGGCGAGCCAGTGCAGCGGGATGCCGGGGCTGCTGAACCTCACACCAGCTCAGCACTACAGGCTCAAAGCCAAGTACGCTGCTGCCACAGGGGGCCCTCCTCCCACCCCCCTGCCAAACATGGAGAGGATGACCCTGAAGAACAGGATCTCACTGATGGATGGACCAGACCCCACCTTGCCTTCCGTCCGCCTCCCACCGGGCCCCAGGCGTTGCAGTGATGGTAACACCTATGGCTACCCATCAGCTCCAGCATTTCCCCATGAGGTGCAGGGCAACTGCACGAGACGGGCAAGTGACCCTGTGAGGAGACCTCCTGGAGACCCCCAGGCTCTCCCACGAGTTCATCGCTTCAACAGCACCAACAGTGTGAACCCCTTCCATCCTCCACAGCCCACAGACAGGAGGAATTTTGGTCTCCAGAGCTATGGGTGCTCAGACGGGAGCCTGCCCCGGCACTCCTACTCACCCCGGCCCCTGAGCATCAGTGAAAACATCGCCATGGAAGCCATGTCCAGAGAGGCAGACGTGCCCATTGGAGATGATGACATTATGCTGCCAGATGATGTGGTACAGTACATCAAGTCCCAGAACAATGGGACAGTGGCCGAGAGCACTTCCATGGGGTACAACAATGAGATGCAGAACTTCCAAGGAAGTGGGAAGCTGCAGCCTCCAGCCTTGCCCAGCCAGCGCAGGATGGCAGTGGCTGAGGCAAGCATGAGCCACTTGGGACCCATGATGGCAGAGTGTTCCATGAGTTTTGATACTTCTTCAGACATGAATAAAAATAACATGCCTGTCCAGTGGAATGAAGTCAGCTCAGGCACAGTTGATATCATGTCCAATCAGTCGAAGCAGCAGTTTTCACAAGGGAACTTAGCAGTGGTCCAGCAGAAGCAGAACTTTGGTCAGTACCAGAACTACAACCAGCAGCAGATGCAGCTGCCAGACAACAGCATGAATGCAACTCAACAGAGCTTTATGCAAAGAAACATGGGCATGGATGGGCAGAGGCTAAACTGCATGCAGCTACGGCAGCAGCACATGAGCCTAGGTCCCAGCATGAACCCCGACATGGGCTTGCACACAGGGTATAACCAACCACACCAGATGCTGAGCCCCAGTGCAGTCAGTGGCAACCCAAATCAGATCTCTCCTAATTGCAGCAACATGGCAGCAAAGTCTGGACCCCACCTTCACCCTCAGCAGATGGACATGGCAGCCAACCCTTCCTTGATGGTCAGGAGCAACAGTGAGCGCACAGCACTGGGACAGGTCATGCACGAGCCGAGTCAGCAGAACTATTCATCTCAGCCAAGCCACCTGAACTTCCCTGTGGCCCAGGAGACCTTTCCTCAGTCCATCATGACCTCCAATCAGCCCAGTTTTGAGCCTCAGCAGAGCGTGGTGGGTTCAGCTGCGCAGGCATATCCCCCTGGCATGATCCAGCCTCATCCTCCACTGGAGCCAAACCCGGGCAGCAGACCCCGAGGGGTCCGCACCGCCCAGCAGCTGGGCTACATGAGAACTGCCCATCCTGCAAATAGCATCAGCTCTGGCCAGGAGACAGCAGAGGCCATGCACAAAAGAACCAGTGACATGCTGCTGGCACCAGCCCAGCAGTGCGGGGACGGCACGAGGGACAGCAGCTTGATGTACTATTACGGCCAAATCCACATGTATGAGCAGAACAGCGGCTTCGACAGCCACGCGGACTGTCGGGTCAGGCAGCAGCAGTGCACACAGAGCAGCAAGCCAGCCACTCTGCCTTCCCCAGGAACAAACCAGGTGTCCAGCACAGTGGACTCTCAAGGTCTTGAGCCGCCCCAGATAGATTTTGATGCCATCATGGACGATGGGGACCATTCAAGCCTGATGTCGGGAACCCTGAGCCCCAGCATCCTGCAGAACCTCTCCCAGAACTCCTCTCGCCTGACGACTCCACGAAACTCTCTGACACTGCCCACCATACCTGCGGGGATCAGCAATATGGCAATAGGTGACATGAGCTCCATGCTAACCACGCTGGCAGAAGAGAGTAAATTTCTAAACATGATGTCGTAACGGTAAAGCACAAGGCCTTGGTGCTATCCAAGGGGCTCTGCGTGAAGCAGTTGTATGAATGTGCTTTTCAAAAATAATCTGTTTCAATAGAGTAGGGTTTTTTATAAGTGTTAAATACATTAAAGGATTTCAAAATGAAAATTTTAAAAAGTCTGTGTACAGAATTATGTAAACTTTATGCAGGCAGTTCAGTACCACAAGGGTGCACCTCTAGTATTATTTTTTTGGCTTGGTTTCCCAGAGCACTGAATAGTATCACCACCAAGCTAGGAGACAGCATGAGGGTGGTTAGAGATTAAACCCTCCCTTCTGGGAAGCCCTGTAAATAGCCCTCCCCATCATTTTTCTGTTAGTTACATTTGCAAAAAAAATCTGTTTTCAGCCCACCCCAGAAAGAAATGGGAGGATGCATTTTTGGTTAGAATAAAAGCCATACTATGTATTCTGCTCTGATGAGAGTAGAGTTTAGTTAGGTCTCCAAACAAGCCCTCTGCCAGCAGTATTGTTTTACACCGTAAATACCTTTGTACCTTGCAAAGAGCGACATTTCCAAATGGCTTCTCAGCAAAGTGCCTTACCATGCTTTCTTGTTAAGTAGCCAAGGCCTCTCTTCCTTTAAAAATCAAATGTAGTGTATTGTCAGAAGCATATATAAAATGTACATTTATAAAAACATAGTGGTGTTTCTGAGAAAACATTGGAAAGACACATTGATGAGACACATAAAAGGTGAATGCACACTTTGATCAGATGTGTTTACAACGTGGTTTATATCATGTGCAGAGTGGAGCAGAGGTCTGGGAACAGCAATCACTGGGAAATAATCCCCCGTGGCAGGAAGGCTCTGCCATGCAGACTGACACACATGCATAACTTTGCACCTTCTGAACACAGTGACTTTCTGCCAGTGCCCCACATGCATCTTTAATGTCAGAGTGCTGGAGCACACGTTACTGGATCCCTGTGCAGCTTTGCAGCAGCTTTGCTCTCTGGTGGGGAGCTGAGGTGCTCACATACACAAGTGATGGTGATGGAGAGACTTCTACTTTTGTTCCAGCCCAGTGTGCACTGTGGCAGCTCTGGGGGAGCAGGTTAATCTGCCAGGGTTCATCTGTGTGATGTGCTCAATGCAGGGTTCTGTCTGAGCTCCATGTGCACAACAGGTGCCTTGCTGCACTGATATGGGGCCAAGCATAAGCCAAAACACCCTGCCCCACAAGCAGGCTTGTTGGCATGCACCCAGTGCTAGCTTAACATGTCCCACAGCATGAAAAAACTGCTGTATCTGAAAAATATACCAGGGTCAACCTGAGTAGTTCATTTGAGTAGCAGACTGCACCTGCAGCCTGCAGCACCTGCACCAGCAGACTGCACCTGCAGCACTAAACGTGTATAGTCTCAAAAGGTATTTGAGTCAGAATAGTAGCTTGGTCAGTGAACCATCATCTCTTGGAACCATCATTGGGGAAGAGATGGGAGAAGCAGGGCCTCCTGAAGTCAAATTCTCCACCAGAGTATAACTGCTCATAAAATAGTGATCAGCTGTTTCCAGGACAGTCCCACCTGCCAGTAAGTTGATCTTTGTTGTATTATTTATTTTTGCTGTCATTAGACAAAAGGGTAGAAGCAGTGGGGTGCATGTACTTGGGAGGAGGCCTTGCTTAACTTCAGACTGCGTTGGACAAGGACAACTCCTCTCATCCTGCTCTCATAGCCTCAAATACTTTGTACCCCATATGTTGAAGGGCAGGGAACAAGTGTGACATCCCCCCCAGGTTTTTGCAGCTGGACTGAGTAGAGCTTCACTCTTTCCTTCCCATCTCCCTGTCATATCAATGTCATGTTCTCATTTGCACCTACTCTGTCCCCTGCAGAGGACCAGGACAGCTCTATAAAGGTGTTTTCTGGTGTCCTTGCTTTCCTTTTGCACAAACTGATGTCAGGATCACTCTTCCCAGTATCACCAGGGGCTGACATGGAAATGCCACGTGCTACCTCCAGGCAAACTCTGTGATATCAGGTGGGCAGGAGCTGTGCTTGGCAGAGGTGGATCAATCAGGACAGCTTTGCTGCCAGGAATCCCTGGGTATGGCTGGTGCAGGGAGGTGCTGCTCAGCATCCTTCAGTCTCATCATCCTCATCCCAAAGGCAGAGGGTGCTCTCAGCCCTGCCCTTCACCCCTCCATGATTCCTGCTGATGTCCAGGGTGCATGAGGACAGGGAAGCAAAGCAAGGTGCCTGGCTGTTTATTTGTGTCTCC
The DNA here is from genome assembly GCF_027887145.1 of Ammospiza caudacuta. NCBI lineage: Eukaryota > Metazoa > Chordata > Aves > Passeriformes > Passerellidae > Ammospiza > Ammospiza caudacuta. Next base: position 32,459,899 of record NC_080600.1, read on the forward strand.
TGTGAAAGTTGTGTTTAAAGGGATTGTTTTATAGTCTGCTGTATATATTCTCCTGCAGTTACTGACCTTGCCCTTGCCTTCGTATTTATGAAAAGAGGGCAGTACATGTTTTTAGGACATTATATGTTGTCCTGGACACTTGGAGTACAACTGGGCATCCCTTATGCTGAGATGGATCAGGCTTTCATGTGTCCTTTGATTGCTAATGACTTTTTTAACAGCTGCATAGGGCAGCAATGGCTCCTGAGTCCCTCCTCACAGATATCTCATTAGCAAATGTTCAAATACAGAAGCAAAACCAAATCTCCAATGACTTGAGATTTTTTTGGACTTTCCAGTGGTGGTCTTCCTTCATTTACTGAAAAAGTATTATAATAATCTTTCCAGCACTGTATATATTATGTATAGAAGACATCATTACTAAAAGTACTGTAGGTGAATTGTTCTGTCAAATTTATATCCTAAGAACATTTTTAGCTGTTTTCTACATCATAAGAATGGAGGTAACATGCTGAACCTGTATATAAACCTTTTGTACATTAAAAAGTAATTTTTTTCATAATTCATTGTGTCTGTTGTTATTTCTTTTTATTGACAAATGGTGGCTGCTCTTGGTCTGTTAGCACACCAACACTGTTAGTTGGACTCTGGTGGTGCTGAGGAACAGTTGGTGAGGAGCTGGCAGGGCACGTGTGTGATACAGCACAGATGTGGAATGGTCTTGCCTTGAAGAACTTCCACTCAACAGTGAGATGGAGGTGGCAGAAAGAGAGGCAGCAAGGTCAGTGTGTGCTGCAAGCTCAGTCCTGCTGCCCAGGTGTCTGTCACTGCTCTTGGCAGAGGTGATTTGAAGGACAGTGGCAGTGCAGCAGGGATTGTACAGGAAAGGGGCTCAGAGCAAGGGCTGGACAAATTTGCCAACCAGAAGATTTATGATAAAAATGGCTTGTTGACTGACTTGGTCATTGTCCAAAAGGAGACAGAAATAGGACAGATTAGCAGAGCTGTGATGGGCCATGACAGTGGCAAATTGAATATTGAGTTTGGAGAACGGAGAAATTAATCTGTGCATTATGTATGTGATGGGAAGCAATTATTGGGTGAGCAACTGATAGATACATCAGTTGTGACTAGTTAGTGTCTCATCCAGCTCCTTGATGAGAGATTTAATTTGGCTGCAGCAGGAGTTAGTTCAGCTACTCAAGAGACTGACTTTCCACTTGTTTTTGTCAAGGTGTGTTGGTGTGCACAGGGCTAGAGCCTTAAGGCAGGGTGAGGAGGCTCACAGGTGATCCTCGTGGGCTCAGCAATGAGCTTGGAATGAAAACTGCTGAGCAAAGCAGCTGGCCAGTGAATCAGTGAATTACACTTGCTGCAAGTGAACCAGCAGTTTCGTGCAGAAGCAACTGAAGGGGATACACTCTGTGGGATCCCTCCTGAGCTGACTGGCAGAATCAGGTATGTAGAATCAGGTACATGTGGGACAAACCCTCACCCTGTCTTCAGGATCCCTATATGAACCCTCCAGGTTCCTTCAAAGTCCATGGCAAGAGATTGGCACATACCTCTTGTGAAATTAATCTTTCCTGTCTTAGACACATGAAATGGGGTGGACTTTTCCTCTGAAAGATGTATGTCACTCTCCTGATTGATTACAGAGAGACCCCCAAGGAGGCAGCTTAGATGCCTTCTGCAGTGGGGCAAGGTGAATCCCATACTCCTGTGGATCTCTTACACCAATCTGGGCACCCTCAGCATGATCTGAGGCTCAGTCAGTGGAAGTGTTAGTGATCCTGTTAGCCTGTTATTTTTTGGATAAATATCACACCCCTCTGTACTGTCCAAGAACTACAGAAATCACAATAAAAATGCAGTAATTTTATTAAAAGGAAATTGTTCAGATCTTTTCTATTGACGAAAGGTTTTGGAGACTCAGATCAGCTCCTACTGCTTTTCTACTTCAAACACTTAAAGTAGGTTTCTAATCTAGATCAAATGATGCTTTTAGCTGGTGTTTCTCTTCAGAGTTCAATCAGGGCACACCTCTGCCAGTGTGAGAACATATTTATTACTTAAACTGGGCTAAGATTTCCTAGGAGCCCACCTGAGGTCATGTACCAGCATGTGCATTTTTACTGCTTTACCATCCTGGAATAAACAAGGAACGAAACGCTTACTGCTCCAATTGTAAGCAGGTAATAACCCTTCTGCAGCAAATGTTGTTTATAAGCCAGAGCTTGGAATTTATACTACTGTGGCAGCTGCATAATATTCAATTAACCTTCTTTTTAATCAATCATATCCCTTATGAAAACAAACCATCCTAACAGGTCTGATTCTGACCTTCTTTGTGAGTGTTAACCTCACTCCACTCCCAAAACCAGGGGGAGCGCAGGAAGAGTAAGATCCCGCTCTGGGTAAAACCATCACAGCTCTTTAATATTGCACTAATATCTCAGGTTTTCCTGGAGGGGAGAAAAAAGCCCATAAAAGCTACTGTTGCTGGATCTGATTGCACTTACAGAGCACAGAGTCATTCCCACAGCTCTTTATTGCAGTGGTCTCTGTAGGGATGACATAGGGGCTCTTGTTCTTTACGAGCTGCTGGATCTGCTTGGAAGCACATACGTGTGGTAAACAAATGGTGTGTTTTATATTATTGGAAGGACAATTTATGACCAACCAAGGCCTCTTGCAGACAGCCATTTAACTTGTAAGTAAAATGACCTAACACTTAAGAAATTTAGAAGCTACAAAACAACCCGTGTTGTGCCCAGTACACTTATTTCTCCTTGATTTATGCTTCATGTAAAACTTGAAATGGCCATATTAAATATGTTTGGGGTAAAAAAAAAAAAGAAGAAGAACAATGCAATGTTTTCACATATGCTGAGGGTTTGTGACTACTGTGGCTTCCTCCAACTGCACCAGCACTTCTTATTGATTACATGGGTCCCTTTGCCTCTCTTATTTCCATTTTCCCCACGCTGACCTGTCAGGCAGATATGTAGGGGGCATGGTGCCATGCCTGCTGTCACCTTTGGAAGGGTTGCTGCACACAATACAGTGCACTTGCTGGAAACATCTCTCCAGGTGTTGATGGCTTACCAAAAAGCAAACTCTGGCTGATATCTTTGCCTGTCAGAGGCTGTTTTACCTTCATGTGTAGGATGGGTATCAGCAGGCAGCAGAAGGTGTAGTGACACACCACAAAAGGCAGCTTCTGCACCAAAAAACAGGGAATAGGACTGCGTAAACATGTGATCTACATTCCTCTGCCCAGCCTTAACTCAGTGCAGCCCAGGATAGTCTTCATAGAAAAAGGATGTTTAAGGAAGCACTTTGGAGCAGAAGCTTGGTCTGATGCTCTGAATATCTTCTAAAGAACACTCTCTTTCCTTTTCTCTATTCACTGTACAGAAAGAGTACAGATGAAGACAACCTTCACAAATTCCCCCTCTCTCCCCTGCCACCATCCCTTTTCTGTTCCTCTTTGGGAAGGACCCCAGAGTGCTCTGCCCATACAAACATCTTCTCTGCCAGGCTTTGACAGACAGACAGACATTTTTTGACTCAGGACTACGAGGAACAGCTTTCCTGACACCTGTGGAGTGAATCATGCAGAAGAAGAGCACACATTTCACAGCTGGATGTTGGCCAAAGCACCAAGATCTGTGTTCCAGAAGGGTGGTATTGGTTAAAATAGATCAAACGGAATGAGGAGAGCAGCAGGGAAGGAAGCAAAACTCTGGACAAAGGTGGGCTCATTTTCTTCATGGCTTTGTGTCTCCCAGTGTGTCTTCCACTTGGAAAATTCCATGGGCCATGACAAAAACAAAACAAAGAAGTGATGCTTATGAGGATGTAAGAGAGATCCATTTTTGAAGAATTTAGGTCTGTAAAGTTTGACATAAAGGACTTCTGGAACAGGAGCACCGCTTTTAGTTCTGTTACCTCTTCTGCCCGCTACTCTTTTGAGCAGCTGAGCAAGCAGCCATGCCCTGGGAAGGAGCTGTGACCAGAAGGTTCGGCCACCTGCTCCATGGGAATGGCTGTGGCAGGGACAGCCACCGAGGAGCACAGCTGGGACGGATTTGGGATTTGCAGCAGGCTTGGAAAGGCACTGCAGCCGCAGGCCTGGAGTCTGTGGAGTCTGTAGGTGGGCTGCCCCACCCTTTGGCAGCACCAGCATCCTGCCCTTGGCTGGGAGCTCGGAGCAAAGGCACTCCCAGGCTCTGCGGCTCAGCCAAGCTGCAAGAAGCAAACGTGCCCCTGCCTTTCTGCCACTGTTACTGTACAGCACCAACCTGGAAATCTCCAGGTGGCTTCACTGGGCTCCTTCCCAGCTGGCAAAGCAGCCCTCTGAGGAGGTACCTGCCTGCTGCACTTACCCATCTGATTGGCATCTGAGCAAAGCGTCTCCACGGACTCAAAACTGATGTATTCTTTTTTTCTTCTTTTTTTTCTTTTTTTTTTTTTGAGCAAAATGTCTTGATGCGAATCGTTTAACCTCTGTGTCACTCATCAATAATGACGATAAGTGAAATTCGATGAAATGCACAGAGGATTAAACATCACTCCAGGCACACTGAAAGAGGGCTGTGTATCTGGGAGATCTGAGGGAGGGCTGAGAACATGGGCTTTGCTCTGCAGCCCAAAAGGCTGAACCCCTGCAGCACCAGCACCAGCTGTGGGGAGTGCTCCTCGTGGTGACCCAATCACATCCTGCAGGCCAGGGGATCTGCCCTGCCAGCAGCCATCCTGGAGCCAAACTGGTCTCACCTCGCTGGAGGACCTCTCAGGAAATGATGGCTTGTCTTAGCAATGTCAGGAGATTTGTCAGAGAACGTGAAAGATGTTTTCAGGGAATAGAAACTGGAGCTGAGCCAGGTGAAGGTTTCTATTTAATTGGAAAAAAGAAAATAGATCCCAGCATTTCCATCATTAACTGGAAATAAGGGGGAGCATTTTGTACAAATCAGAAGTGGTCTGTGTGTTGAAAGCACCAATGACACCAATGTGTTTGAGAACCTTTCTCAGAGATGAGAGACAGCTTTGTGGTCATTGAACAGTTCCAAAAAATTGTCTGTATTTGCCCAAATTATGAGGGAAATTTAAAACCTGAACCCATTCAAATTCCCCAAAATTTAACATCTACTAATAATACATCAACAACTTTATCCTAAAACCCTCAAATCTAAACCTTGAATTTACAAGAGCATTGGGCTGAGACATGACTACTTAAGTAGTCTTGGAAAAAAGAAACATCAAAAAGATTTTTCAACTAAACTAATATCTGCACATTTCTTCAATAATGTTTTAACTGTCATTTATGGGCTTTTTTTTTTTAAAAAAAGGAAGATTTATTATGCAGAGACATGGGCTGGCTTAATCACAGGTGAATCAGTACCAGAAAAAGTTAAGTCTCTAAGGAGCTCACATGGAGTTGTTTTCCACTCCTGATCTTTCTACGGAGTTGTTTCACTTGCAGGAAATTGGGATTGAGAAGATCTCACAAAAAAAAAAGGGTGTAAAATAACGTAAGTGGCTGAAGGCCTTTTAGATTAGCATCATCCCTACTTTTAACAGGAAAAACCACATTTTTAATGGTGTTCAAAATTATCCCAGATAACACACAAAATACAGTATTGTGTTACAATTAGATTAGCCGAGGTAAAACCTCTTTCCCAGCCCTTATTTAAGAGCTGGCAAAGTCCTTCAGGCAAAGCACTGGCCCACAGATGTTCCAACAGATTCAGAAATTGCTTTTTGTGAGAACAACTGGTGAATAAAAAGGGTATTTTCTCCCCTCAGAATAAACTCCAATGATAGACAGGATGAGGTTTATTATTTTAAGATATTTCCAATGCCTTTAATACTACTGAAAAAAAAATTACATTTTTCGAATAAAAATAGCGGGAGAACCATCAGGGGATTGCAATTGTAAACTAGATCTGGTGTACATGCTTCAGTGTTCTCTATTACAGTAAATGAAAAATACTCAAATTAGGGGGAAAAAATCCTCTAATGACCTGGGATTTTTGGTCTTTTGTTTTTTCTTAGGACAACAAATTTTGAGCCTACCATTTCTCACAGTTAAAGCACAGAGTAGCAGCACCCACAGGCAAAACTAGCTCAACCTCTGTCTCACAGAGCAATCTGCTGCTTCCTTTGAGAGTGGGCTGATTTTTTGAGTTTTCCTACCTTATCTTGGAGTTCTTGTTTTGAGGTTGGGTATTTGGGTTTTTTATTTATAAACTTGCATGTATTTCTTTTCTCTCAGGGGAAACTCCCCCTTTACAAAGGAAATAGCCTTTGTCCAAGCTGCAATCAGCAATGGGAAAAGAACAAACCAGCTTAGTTGAGGGCCAGGGCCCAAACAATGCCAGTCACAGGTGTGTGCCTCCAATGGAGAAGTCAGAGCTTTCCTTCCACCTCTCCAACTGCAGAAATCCAGCTCAGAGCACAAAATTCCTGTGAAGAATGTGGCACGTGTTGGGAAAAGTCTTTTTCACTGGAAGTTGTAATGAGAGACAGGACCATGAGCATTAGAGAATCACAGAGTCATTTGGGTTGGAAAAGACCTCAAAGATCATAAAGTCCAACCATAAAACACGGCCAGATCCACCCCCTAACCCTGTCCCAAAGCACCACACCTGCATTTTTTTTTTAACACTTCCAGGGATGGTGATTCCAGCGCTCCCCTGGGAAGCCTATTCCAATGCTTCACAACCCTTTCAGTGAAGAAATTTTTCCTAATATCCTCTCTAAATTCTAACCTATTCCCATGAAATGCAGCAGAAAGCAGACAAAGAAGCAGGGGTAGGTCTGAGCTTAGTGACAGAAATGAGAAGGACCCCGAAGATGCCCAGCACAAGGTGTGGCACCGACCTCCTGCAGCCCCCACAAGGTTACACTGAAGGACAGCTCAGCATGTGCTCCATGTGTAGGAAGCAGGAGATGGAGCAAGCCAGGGTATAGCCCAGTCATATGGAACATTTAAAGGACCACTGGAATGTGTTGGAGGCACAATGACTTTGGGTAGGTTTTTTGGCAGCCACAGGAGATTGTTTTTTTGTTTTGCAATGTACCGGATGAGACAATGTGGGTACCATCAAGGCTTCATCTCATTTAAAAGTTTATTTTAATGAAGTCACAATAAGGCCTCCAGCTGGAAAGGTTATTTATTAACCTCTTATTTACAAATTGAGCCCTGATTTGAAAATTAAGGCATTGTAATTTAATATTAACCCACATGTCAGAAAATAATGAGACAAACTACAGGGAAAATTACATTCCATATTGCAAAAGACCCATTTTATTTATAATGACCAGGATTACAAGTCGTGCCAACATTGATGGATCATACTTTAAAAATCTTGATAGCTCATTCATTTCTATAATTATATTTATTACAAATTAAATAAGTTGCGGACACCCTTGATATACAAAGAGACAAAATTAATTTGTGAATCAGTATTAATCTGTCATCAAACTAAATGAACTCCCTTTCTGGCAGTCTACTGAATGTAATGTACTGTACAGACTTTACTCAGGACACGGGAGCAGTGAACTGCAGGTCCAAGCTGTGGAAGGAGCACCTCTTCAGTTGGATGTGATTGCTCAGTATGGCTTTTCAGCAAGAGATTAGACCACTACAGAAAACTTGCCTGACCAACTTCTGGAAAGCAAAACAAAGTCTGATTATTCCAATCACATCTGTTCTTTGCCTCCTCTCAGGTCAGTAGTGAGATGCAAGGTGCTTCAGCACCTCTCCTGTACCTCCATCACACTGGAAGCTGGGAGGCTGGCACATTCCTGCTTCCTTTCCTGACCAGACAGGTCCTGGGGCCCTGGGGCACCCCTGCCCTGTGGCAGCAGTGGGATATTTGTGCTGGATGTCAGCCTGAGCATCACGGGAGACGCTCACTGCCCTCGGCCAAGGGAGAAGGGGATGCTCAGATGCTCCTGGATGAGATTACAGACCTTAATGCTCAACAACTGCCACTGTGCTCAGCCAAAACCTGTGCCCATCTGCTCAGGGGTTTCGTGACTGCAGACAAGGAGTTCTGCCAGCTTCAGGAGAACCCAGGCTTTCCTCCAAAGTATAAATTTGGAGAGGAAAAAGGGAAGAAAAAAGGACAAAGCCTCAATGCTGCAGATTAGAGCACACAGTCCTAGGGGACACAAGCAGAGATGGGTTGTGGCTGCAGGTCCCATGCCTGCCCCATTCCTATCCCAGCATCACCCAGACTCAGTGCTCACAAACGAATGCTTGGGCCATTCCTCTTCTAAATAGGACATGACTCATCCTGAGGCAGTGGAAGTGTTGCATGTCTGTGGAGGAGGAAATCATCCCTGTGTTTACAGACTTATTATTTTTAAATTTCCACTGTATTATCCCACCCCCCTTCCTCTTGAGTTAATCATCATCAACACCCCTGGAGTTCATCACCTCAAAGGCAAATGTTCGACTCTAGTGGGTTGGACCCCATCTAAAACTGCCCAAAACAACTGAACTCCCCTGCCATAATCTGCTGATCTCTCCATGTCATTTAGCAGCTAGGATCAACTAATAAAGTGCAAGATGTAGAAATGTCATTCAGAGTTACCTACCCGTAACTAAGTAACTTTGTAATGAATGAAAGGCCATTTTGAGCTGCTGCCTTAAAGACTAACTCCATCTCCCTAAAGAAAGAAATATGACTCAAGCAGAGACAGCCTGCATGTGGCTCTAACAAACCCTCTTTGTTTCCATAGGAAAGACTGACACCAAGTGAGTTGAGTGCTTGCATCATCTTCGCCTTATTTTCCTTAAAAACTGATGACTCCACCTCAAAATATTCCTGCAATTTTAGGGCTGCTTCCAGGGAGCAGGTGGGCCCCTTCACTATGAAATAGAGAGTTCTATAGGTGTTTCTGAGCTTAAAAATTTTTCTTAGGTTAACTTGAGCTAGAGAACAAGAACAGTACCTGTTTTAGTAATATAACAGTAATTAATTCTGTCTGTTCATAGAGGAAAAATACAGTGTTGCCAGAAGAAATGATTTCTACATTTTTATATGACAGTGTTTTTCCATTCACCTTTTTTTTGGAGCATTTCCTTCAAAAGACATTAAGCCCATACATTACTATTTAAAGAGCTTAATTCAACCCAGGCAATAATGACCCATAAATATTCATGATTTTGTTTAACATTAAAATAACATCTGTTTCAAAACATCTGCAATCTGTTTTCAATGCTTGGGTAACATTTAAATTAACTGTAACTAATACAATAAACCACTATTAGGGATAATGATAATGAAGGATGCCCTATTAAGAGACAGGAACAACATGGTACTGAATGAAAAACAAAACAGGGGGTGGAGGGAATGAACCCAATGGTCAGGTACAGAGCTCCTTGGAACTTAAATCCACCATTATGGGAGAGTTTCCTGAGTGCAGGGCTATTGTTTAACCATCCCAGCTGCTGTGTCTGCACTCTGCTTGCTCATGTTCACATTTCCACTGCCAGAGCAGTAATTTATGGTGCAGGCAGTGTGGCTATGCCAGGCTGGAAGGGAGACTCACTCTCTGCAGCTGAGGGGCCCACAGAGTGTTCCTGAGCTGGGGAAGCAGCTCAGAGTGCCCAGGGCTCTCCCAGCCATGTGTGCTTCTCCAGCCTGCTGCCCTCCCTCCCTCAGGGCTGTGTCCCTGTCCCAGTGACCGCGCTGGTGGCTGTGCCCTGCCCCAGGCCATGGGTTAACCAAAATCACAAACTTCCCCCCAAAAGGGCCATTGTTTCTGCTGTGATTTCTCCCTGTGGCCAAGGCATCACTGCACATCTGTGTATGGTACAAGGGTGCAGGTGAAGGTCGGGGTGTGACGTGCAGGGGAGGGAGGAAGGTTCCCATCCTCTGACTCCACACGGATCTCGCACCCACAGCCCCTGGCTGGAACGTTTTACTTTCATGGAAAGCCTTGGTGGGTCACCAGTCATAAATTAAAAATTATATTTAAGGGGTTTTGTGGCTTGTTTAGTTGTTTTTAAGCCAGCCCTTCTTCTTTACTTCTCCCACATCCTGACAAAAATCCAGGAGGCATTTCTAATCTCCTGGACAGAGTGCAAAAGGCAAAGGAATACAGCAGCTGGTTTTGCTCTTATCTGATGATTTCTTTAGAAATAAATTCTATGTTAAAACACATTTTTTCAGTCCAAACAAAGCGAGGATTTGCCGCACATCTGTACAACCTTGATGCTGTAAGAGCAGCTGTTTACATTGTCAGAGTGACATATTTTTACACCGAAATGCCCAGGCAATCTGAAGAGACCATTGCACAGGCACAAAGAGCTCCAGGAAAGCCCTGGGGGCTGTTCATCCTCTCTGGCCCTTGCAGTGCACCCCTGGCACACACCCTGCATGCTGGCTGTGCTCCCAGCCCCTGGCACCGGCTGCACCAGGTCCTGGCTGGCCACCACGGAGCCTCTCCAGCAGTGGCAGCGGCCCCTGGAAAGCAGAGCATAAATCCAAACCATTTAAAGTGTGATTAAGACTTCCCCTGATTACTGCTCTGCATGATATTGAATGCTTCGGCTGCTGGTGATTTATTGAAGTAATATATAATATGCTGCATTCAGTTAACAGTCCCCATCAAGCACAATCTAGCTGAATAAAAAAAAAAAAAAAGTGCAGAGAGTGAGAGAGTGTACTTTAGGAGGAAATCTCCCTGGATTTAAAGGAAATTGAAATATGCGCATGGTAATCTGTGTCCAAAGCTTTTAGCACTTTAAAAAGTGCCAGTTGCTAATACCACTGGCTAAAATCAGCATTTCTTCAATCACTAATGGTCCCAGTGCCATCCTCACCCACTCCTCCCCTCCACCACCACCAGCTGGCTCCTTCACATGCACTGCTTTTGCTTTTTGGGTTTTTTTTCCAGTTTTATTCCAGAGTGAAGTTCCAGGTTCTTCAGCAAAGGGAGAGCTGTGCCACAGTGTTTTTTGTATCACTACAAGCACCAAGTCAGGGAAAATAAGGTAAAACTGGCGGTAACTGCAGTCTGAAAGGAAATAAACAGGCTGTCATTAAAAGGAAAAAAAAAAAGGGAAAAAATAGTAGTATAAGCACTCAGTATAGTTACAGTGCTTTAAATACTTCAGCTTTAATAGCAGAAGTAGCCATTAGTTATGCAGGGAAGAGGTTTATTTATTTTCATATATGGTACTTAATGTATTACTGCTCCTTTAGGATCTAATTCAATGAGATACCTCCACAGTGGGCTAATTTTAAGGTGTCATCTTCAATTAACACTGATCTCAAACATAAACTTTCCAAAATAAAATGGCTGGCTTAGAAATTATAAGATTATTTTTTAAAAGGGTTTTATTTGACATTTTCTTTTGAGGATTCATGCCTCTAAATTGTTGTGCGCTTTGTTTTTTTCCCCCCATGGAGGCACAAACTTTGGAAATTTCTTTTTAAAACCAGCAAGAATGAAAGCAGATAGTCTCACAAAAGCTCTCTTACTCTGCACTCTCAGGCTTTCACAAAATCCAGATGTAATTCCCAGAAATCATAGGATTTTCAGTGCACTACTCAAACTTCAGCAAAAAATAAAAGTGAAATCTGAAAACACACAAGGCGTTGGGTTTGGTTTTCCTTCTTCAGTTTCTAAAACCATTAAATAGGCCCAGTACCAACCCTGGTGCTGATGATAAGGACTTTGCTTCACCTCTGATGTTCCTCACAGAAGTTGCAGAGTTGTTTTTGTGCACTGCAGCAGAGAGCTGAGTTACAGTGTGTGATGGACATTGGTGCCCAGGTGCACTCCCTTCTCAGAGAGTTAATGGTTCAGGTGACAAGGGAACATTCTTGGCATTGACTGGCAAAGAGTGAGACTTCAGCTCGTGTCTTTAGCTGTTCTTCATTCTGGATGCCAGAGAGACATCTTCCATGGCGACTGCCAGGAGACAGAGTCGCTGGAACAGGGCTCCTTCCCTCCTGTCAGCTGAGAACTCAAACACACACAGTGGGGCTGCTGGGCTCTAACACCTCTAAAGCACACACTGACAAACAATTCCTTTTTTTTCCTGCAGTTAATGTGGGTGCATTTTGATGGGAGGAGCAAAAGTGCAGCCCTGACCTGGGGGCAGGCACACGCCAACTGTTGAGCTCTTGCTTCAAGGCCACAGAGCCCTAGAGCTTCTCTGGAAAATGTCTGCAAGAATATTTTAGCTTGGGCATCAGATTTTCCCTAATCTCATTCTTACCTATGTCATCATCATTTTAGCTTGAAACTTTCCAAATTTAACTCAGCCCAAGGCAGGGACTGTTGAAAGCCTGGCAAAGTTGTAGATCCTGGGTCTTCCAAGGGGAAGACTCAAGGCAGCTTTGCAGAGAGGTCCCAGCTCTGCTGATGAGCTGAAACATCATGTGCTCCCTGAAACCCAGAAAAGTATCATCAGCCCAGAGCCTGGGCATTACAAACCTCAAAAATACAGTAGCAAAAATATTGCTATTTCTCAGCCCAATAAAGCAAAAAATGCATATGCAAAAAATTGCCTTTTTTTGTTGTTTTTTTCACAGTTTGATTATCCGTCATGATAAGACATTACTTAAAGCAGTGGTGACACTGTCTAATCATTCTTGTGAAATATAGACTTCTCTCTCCACTTCAGACAGAGCAGACATTAATACACATTTATGCAAAGCAGAGCTGGAGCTGTCAGGGGCTAATCTTTACAAGTATGATAAATGATGTTTATTTTCAGTGATGGAACGAAACACCCGGGCTGACAATAATTGTAATAAAAAGGACAGATCAACTTCTATAAAGTGATTGAATTACCAGTCTATTGCATTAATGCCTGATCCTGGCTCTGTCATAAACCTGCTTTAGGTTACCAACGACTGCACATTGGGGAACATCCACCTTCAAACCCACAGCCTGCCCTTGACCTGTGGCAGTGCAGGAGAGCCACTGTTGGGTGCAGGGCTTGGCCATCCTTACTTAACACCTGTTTGCAGTAAAGTGATTTTTGTTCCTCTTAGGCCAAAAAAGCAGCAACCTGTGTCTCTTAAGCCTTGCAAAAAATGGAAAAAGGTCAACCTTCCCCACCTTCCTGGGCACATGGATGCTACCACTAGATTTTCTGTGATTGCCCTGAAAGAAAAATAAAAGGAGCTTGAAGTCCTGTCATCCATGGGATGACCAAAACCTCTCATGAATAACTGGGTCAATTAATTGCTTTGTAATTAACTCCATCGTAGGAAGTAAAAACAGCTTCAGTTTATAGAATGGGACAGATGGTGTAGGAAAAAGAAGAAAAGAGAGAAATCGAATAACAATTTACAGTTTACCTGTGTATGGTTATAAAAACATTCATGCATCTACTGCTCTGGACTTCCCTCCAGCTATGGTTTCTGACATAACACTAAAAACTGAATAGGAAAGGTAAAATTTGGGTTTGTCAGCAATCCCTTACAAAACAATATTCTGGAAACACTTCCTTTCAGGTCAACTGAAGTATTTGTTTGCATTTTTGGATTTTTTCTTTTCCGTTCCATTATGCTTATATTTAATGTACATTTCATATTTTGAGGACTCCGTGTTTCTATTCCAGTCCACATTTGGATAGTATTGTTCTGTTTCATAATTCATTTTGCATTATTTTATGTAAGAATTTGTACTCTGGTATACATTAATGCACAGCGGTGCCAAAGAGAAGGCATTTGAGACTGAAAACTTGAAATGTGCCATTCTGACAGCTGACTGCTCTGAATTTATTGAAATGAGTTATTCTGGGGTTTTTTTTTTTTTCCCTAAACTTCAGTTTGTCCAAATTGACACACTCCCATGGGGATGGCTCAAGTGTAGCCGAGCAGCATTTTCTGACAGCAGACACTAAGCAGGAAATTTCCAACCTTTCTCAGCTGTGTGTATTTGTCAGGGCATGAGCGTGTGTGCAGGAGCCCTGTGGGGCTGGGGGCTGCAGAGCAGGGCTGGGCAGCCAGGGCGGGATCACAGCCCAGAGGGTGTTTCCAACAGCCCTGGGTACACCCAGCTGGTGCTGGAAGGGTGGTGACACTCCTGGAAGTCCCAACAAAGAGAGTTATTATTATGAAATAATATAAAAAAAAAAGTAAATAGAGCTGATCCACAAAGTTTGCTGACTTTATTGAAGACCATCTCCTGTATGAATTTTTTAATGAAATAAATTTAATTTCACAGAATCATAGAATTTCTAGGTTGGAAGAGACCTTTAAGATCACGGAGTCCAACCCATGTTCTAACACCTCAACTAGATCATGGCACCAAGTGCCACGTCCAGTCTTTTTTTAAACACATTGAGGGATGGTGACTCCACCACCTCCCTGGTAGATGATTCCAGTATTTGACCACTCTTTCTGTGAAAAACTTCCTCCTTAATTCTTGCCTGTATCTCTCTTGGATTTCAGCTGGATCTGTTCCTAGCATTGCTATCACAAGGTTTCAGCCTCTGTGGATGTACCTGCAGTCAGGAATGTGACAGTCCAAGGTGCATTGTGGCTTCTGTGTGCAGACCTGGGAATATTTGGGAAGCCAATTTATGTGGCAAAGTCCTGGGAGGGTCCTTCAGCCATGGAGAGGGGAGCAAGGTGGGAGCTGGGCTTGCTCATTCAGCTGGAGACAATTCTGGTCAATGGATCAGGGCAGCACATACATGGGTGCAGATATTCCCTGTCCTGCACTGAAAAGGGCACTCAAAGCTGATACCTCAAGTGCCTTTTTCTCCTCCCTGTTCCCACTCTGAACACTGAAATTTTCTAACTATTAAAAGGGGGTTATGTGCATTGGAGGTTATGTGCAAGGAGTTTTAACTATTAAAAGGGGGTTACATGCACTGGATGTGCATCTCATAAAGAGAGCAGGAAACACTAAATTACATCATACCCCAATTTTACATGTCACATAACACTGTATATTCTGCAGGGTGAACTATTGTCAGAGTGGAAGTCAACCTCACTGGCAGCTAAAGATTTTTTTTTTCCCCAGACAGCAGTGAGAAAAGATTCAACACAAAGTCCTGACCATTCAGCACTGCCTGTGTCTACACTTTGATGTCAGAAATGCTTGAGGGCTGAGTCAGAACAGCTTTAGCTGCTTCTGTCATGTCCCACACATCAAAAAGACATGTAGGGGTTTGTTGGCCCATCATCCAATAACGTCAGCAAGACACTGGCACCTCAAACTATTGCTGACCCCAAATGTGCTGGAACTCATGAGCCAGCTATGCAAAGTGCACATTTTAGCTAAAAGAAAGAAAAAAACATTTATTTTTAAAGCCACGTGTTTGAGATTTTCCTCTGTCTGGCCTTAGCTCAGTATTTCTGAGTGCACTGCAGAGAGCAGGGACAGACAAGGGGGCAGGAGCAGCCAGGGTAGTGCTCCCACAGCTTTGCCCAAAACAGCCTGACCCACTCACATTCCAAAAGTTCTGGTCCAGACAGACATGGATGAGTTTTGCCTGGGAAAAGGAGGAAGGTCCTGCATGAGCTGCTCTGCTCCCCCAGCAGTGATGCAACAGCCCTGGAAAAGAGAATCATGGGATCACAGAATCCTAGAATATGCTGAGTTCGAAGGGATCATTGAGTCCAACTCCAGGCCCTGCACAAGCCATCCCAGGAATTCCACCATGTGCCTGGGAGCATTGTCCAACCACATTGAACTCAGACAGGCTTGGTGCTGTGGGCACTTCCCTGGGGAGCCTGTTCCAGCACCCAAACACCCTCTGGGCAAAGAACCTTTTCCTGATATCCAACCTAAACCTCCCCTGACTCACCTTCCTGCATTCCCTTGAGTCCTGTGCTTGATCAGGAGATGACAAAGCACAGAAAGTTCTTTCATTGCACAGAGCACAAGAAGGGCATTTCACTGCAGCACAGGGCAGCTGAGTGAGGCTGGGAGAGAGCAGGGCATCAGGGAGTGGGGACACTCAGTCACAGGCACTGCAGGGTGGAGGGGACATGTGGGGCTTCTGCTGGGACTGCCAGAGCACAGAAAGAGGCTTTGACACTTGAGAGGGTCAAAAAGCAGCACCATCATAAAAACTGTGCAAACAGCAGGAACATTTCTTTAATAAGTCTCCAGACAGATAAATCACAGCTTAAGGAGAGATTGCAGTGCTATTTATTAGTCATTTGTGCATGATTTGCTCACTCCATTGGTAGTGGAATTTCTTTTTTGGGTATTTAATTTTCATCAGCAATGATTTGTGTGCTGCACAGCGGCTCACAGCGACACCACTGCCCTGCACAGGCACCTGTAACCAGCACCTACAGGCAGCTCCAGCCTCCAAGAAAAGTGCTGTCAGTGACCTCCTAAAGGAGATGCCCCAGTGGTTAAATGCATCAGCTTTCACACGTACCTTTGTTATTTTTCAGAGCTCTTAGGCTTCCTTGCACGGCTGGGCAATACCCACCAGGTAGCACGCTCTCCCTGGAGCTGGGTTCCCTGCTCCAGCCATTTCCACATCCCAGTTCCACACTGCAAAACAACATGCTGGGTGGCAATGGGTGACAAGGCAAAGAATGAGAGCTAAAAGGCTGGTGTAAGGAAGACAGAAATCATTAAACACAAACAAATTACTTTCTAGAAGACTGGGTTAAATGCCACCACAGTTTGTACCTGCTGTTAATCCAAGGGCTTAAGTCAAACCTGAATTTTCTTCCTGTATGTAACATCCAGCAATAAAACAGTGACAGGACTAAAGTGACAGTGCAGAAGCTCTAGAGCAGTTTTTGTTGTACAGGACAGATCTTGCTATTTGCTAGTTCTCCAGAGCAAATATTCACAGATTTTGGGGAAGTAATTAGCTGTCTGTTAGAGATACTCATTGTGGGACCAGATGATTGTTGGTTTGGCTGCATATATTGTTGGGCAATTTTTACATTCCCACTAGCAAGAGGCAGCAAAGCAAGATCTTGCATGGTTGCCAGAAGTTTTCAAACTCTCCAGGACTAGCAACAGCAAAGACTACTTGGAATAGTTTAACTTACTCACAAGCTAAAAATTATCTCTATTTCTTGTTTTTCTGATAGTTCAAGACACATTCACTCCTTCCCTCAAAGCCCCATTTCTCAGAAGCAGCTGTTAACCAAAGGGTTTGAGCTTTGGAAGCCATTAATTGAGAAGTATGAGGAACCCCAGAGAAGGCTCTGCCCTCATGTAAAATCCACTTTTAACCTTATTCAGACACAGAGAGCAATTTAGTCCCCAGTCTACTCCCTGCCCAAGTCCTTGAACTTGCAAGAAAGACTAGCAGATGTTCATTAGTGCATTGGTAACTGGAGAATTGGAGGCACTTGTCAACTCTGTGTGTGATGAATAAATGCTGGAAAGTTTCTGCTGAGGAATAGTACTGCTCTGGGGCCAACTGGATGCACTCAAAAAAGTGTGGGAGGGGCAGGGGAATTATGACCAGCAGTTGCACTTTGTTGCTCCTGTTATTCATTTTAATAATAAGTGTTAGCTGCCAAACACCTAGGGGTATCTACCCCCTACCTAAACTTTATAAATAGCAAATATTTGGGTGAGATTAATGATCTTTTTGAGGTTTAATAAAGATTTGGCTCCTCATGGATATGTGTATAATGTGTATAATGTTCTCCTGCTCCCTGGCACCACAAGAGCCTGGACATCACAGTGACCCTACAGACCAAGGGCCAGGGAGAACAAAGCTCACACGGGAGCACTGCAAGCACCCACGTCACACAAGGCCATAAAATGCTTTCCAAACCTGTCTTCAGGCTTGCATTTACCTGGCAAGTCCAGGATACTTTCCTCCCCTGCAAATGCCCCTCCAGAGCCTGAGCTCACCTCCAAAATCCAGCAAATATCTCCCACCCCTGTGTGGCTGTCACTCACACCAAGCAGTCCCTTTCAAAAGGAAAGAGTTCCTTTCCTCAGCATTGAACTGTGCTGCATGTTTCCCAGGCTGGGCTGGGACTGCAAACAAGATAACACTGCAAAGAAAACTTCTGCAATGCGCAAGGAAACAAAGGCTTGGTAGCAGAGAAACTGCTTCACTTTGAAAAACTCAAATACCTAAACACTTCTTGGTAAAGTAATTCAAAAATGCAACCCTAGCCCAAGAGGAGAAAAGCCAGTGCTGCTCCCCAGGCAGCTGTGTGAGCCAGAGCTCTGTCTGTATGTGGGAGTGAGTAGCTCTGCTCAGTCTGTGAGCAGAAAAACAACAGAAAGTGATCTGCTGGAGGCTGTCTCCACACACAGGCACGCGGACACACAGACACGCACACTCTGAGCTTTGAAATGTGCCTCTGACTCAATTACAACTGGCAAACACAAGGGCTGGATATGCCTGAGAACCATGCTTGACAAAACTATATCCCACAAAAGAGAACTCGGTTTCCCAGAGTAAAATAAAGCAGATAGTGGCCACATCTGGATTTCTTCTCACTCTCACATTGCTCTGCATTTCCTGCTCAGAACTGGGATCTCCCCAAGAGAGGCTTTTCTTGTGGTATTTCTAGCTGGGGCTGGATGCACCACAAATCTCCTGAGAAGGTCTTGCCTTCCAAGATTCATGGGCTGGAGGCTCATGAAGCACAGATAGTTCAGAGAAGTGATCGACTGTGTGTGTGGATGCTTTCCAAGCTCTCAGCCTTTTGGGGGGTCCGGTAGCACTCACAGAGATAGGGGGTCACAGAGATAGGGGGTCATCCTCACAGTGATGGAGGGTCACACTCACAGTGATGGGGGTCACACTGATAGGGGGTCACAGCAATGGGGGGTCACACTCACAGTGATGGGGGGTCACAGTGATAGGGGGTCTCCTCTCACCCCCTTCCCACCAGCATGGACACTTGACATCACAACTGTCTGGAAAGTTCCTTTTTATTACCAGGGAGACAAGAGGTCCCTCTGGGTCTGCCAAGCAGACCTGGCTGCTTCAAGGCCCTGCAGCAGGACCCTCAAAGCAGCTGGTGATACAACAGGAGCAGAGGGATGCCACCAAATCACCCACCTGCTGATTTCCATCCAGGGGACACCAGCCTTGCTCTGTGCTGGAGATGAGCAAAGTCCAGCGGGAGCCTCAGACCTTCCTTTGCAGGAAAAAACCCCTCAGGTCAACACAAGATCTTCAGTCCAGTCAGTTCTGATACAATCCACCTCCAGAACATACATCCCCCATTCTGCTGGCCTCTGGGTTTTCTGAAAAGGTACAAAATAAGCACTTTCAACAGCATTTAGTTGATTGTGGGATACTGAGGATCTCAGTTCCCCATCCCTAAAAACAAGAGGGAGAGTGAAGCAGCAGCATTTCCCAGCTTCCCTGGGATCTTGTGAAGATTAATGCATTAAAGAACAAAGAGTGTCAAGATTGTCCATAGGAAAAGCAAGTTAGGTCAGAGTAGCACTGAGGAGGAGTGTATTTCAACACAAAGCTTGTTTATTCCATGCTGTTACTGTCCAAGGGAGGTTTGAAGGTTCAAATTAAAGCAGAACAAATGCAGGTCTCCCTGTGCTCCAGAGGGGACTGCACAGTGTGTGGGTATCTAGGAATGCTCTCAGGAACAGGAGGTTTGGAAACTATTGTGAAAACTGTGCTCAAGAAGAAGTAAAACTTACTGAATTCCCCAAGGAGCCTTTACCACTCAGAACCACTCAGAGTTCTCCCTGTGGACAGTCTGGTGGTTTCAGACTTCCCTGCTCTTGGACCCAAATGCAAAGATTGGAGCCACGCAGTCTGAAAGGGCTCAGGCACCAGGTGTCAGATGTGCCCCTCCTGTGCCTTGCTCTGTTGTGGCTCCAGGGCAGCTCAGACTGAACCCCAGAACCCAGCAGGCACCTCCTGGCACAAAGCTCCTGGTTAGAGACCCCTTTGTACTGTGACCCCACTCCCTGAGCACAGAACCCTCCCTCCTTCCCCTTGATCATCCTCAGACCTGAAGCCTTGTATCCCTGCCTGTCCTGCAGGAACTCTCACTCTGACAGTGTGTTTTGGCACAGCACGCACTGCCCAGGGTCACACCACATGGGGACTGTGGTTTTGTGTTTTAGCACAGGACAGTGAGGCTTCCAGAACCTCTCCTTTTCACACGAGGCAGCACCACCATTGCAGAAGTGTGGAGCCAGCTGGGAGCTGAATGGCCTGCAGTTCAATCTGCAGCACCATGCTGCATCTTCATTTTCCTTCTGCACCCGTGAGATGCACACTCCTGAAAAAAGACATTTCTCTCCAGGCAAGTTAACACTCTATGTTTAAGCCTCCTTCAGCTGACAAAAAAAGCACCTAAAATTCTGAAATTCAGGTACACCATTCCTCAGGCTCTTTTAGGAAGTGTTTACCATTATCATGAGCCTATCTGAAGAAAAGTGAGCTATTTCTAGTTAAGCACTTATCCTAGACAACTCAGCACAGGACACACTGCCTCTGAACCCTCATGCCATGAAAACAATCACCTTAGGGCTGCAGAAACCTCCCAGAGTTACTGCAGGCACCTTCAGATTGAAAGGCATTGCTGGTCCTTTCAGCTGGGTCAGACCTTTCATTGTTCCCCATCCCAATCAAGCCTGGTGTGCTCAGAAAAAGGTAATGAGCCAGTGTTGTGCAGTGCTGGGATCACAAGCCCTCCAGGATGAGCCCAGCCCCAACTGCTGGACTGCACAGCTCCCACTCATCCAGTTTGCCCAGAAGAGCTAAGACAGTCCCTGCTTTCATGCCATCACATGCAGCTCATCCATCCAGACTTCAGATAACTCAAAGAAACACAGCCAGCACTTCCACCCTCCTCTGAATCACCAAGGTGGGCAAATACAGATCCAGGCAGGATGTTTGAGTGATGGGATCCTGACACACCCCCAGTCCACAGCACCTGTCACCCTTCATCTATTATTTCAGATAGCACAAAAAATTCCTAAAGTGAAATGTGATACTCCAGAGTCAGGGAAGAGCATGGAATGCTGAGGCTGGTGCCTCACTCCCTGCTTCAACCCCTCACTGGGGGTCCAGCTCCCACAAAGATGCCTGGAAAGCACAAACTAAAGCAAGCAGGTACTGAAAATTCAAGCCAGTCTTTAGTCTAGCAGGAGTCAAGTGTCCTGGGTGCTGATCTGTGATTGTTTCATCACTTTGCATGGATCTGCTGAGCTCAAACCCCAAGGAAGATTTGGATAATGGGTAAGAGCACACGGAAGATGTGTGCAAGAGGTAGAGGTAAGATCAGGAAATACTGCTGTGGAATTGGGCTTCAGATATACAATAAACTATAGTCAAAAGGAAAAAACACTTTTCCTGCCCAGGGTGTGTTGCAAAGAAAGCCAGGGGCATCAAGTGTAGCAAAAAAGGTTAAAGTTATACAGCAAGAAAATATCTGTAAGCATGAGGGTAGTGCAGACTGGGGGCAGGCTGCAGAATTACCTCATTAGAGCCATTTAAGAACTGGTCAGATTAATAAACATCTGTCTAGCAAGAGCCAGGTGTTTTATCCTCCTTCAGGTGTGACTTCTTGAAGCTCTGCCACTCCTCTGATCTTTCAGGGTGTGGAAGAGGAGCTCAGGCAGTCCTGTGGGGTGTCTGTGAATCCCAGCCCTGGGCTGTCTCTGTGGGGACTGGAGATGTCAATAGGAAACAACCTTCTTGAGGTGTCAGGTTGTCCTGCCACCTTCTTGTCCCTCTGTCCAGGCTGGGCATGAATCCTGCCGTGGAATAACTCCCGTGTCTAGTTAACACCACTGTCAATGAAGATGTATATGACTTGTGAGAGGGAAAAATCAGGGAGTTAACATCAGTGGAAAGCACCAAAGGTACTGTCACAGTGCAGGCCTGCGGGCAAAGCTCACCAGCTCTGTGACAGCCTGGGGTGATGCTGGACCTGCAAGTGCTAGATGAAATCAGCATGAACATTTCCCCTGCTCCCCTCTTTCTTTTATCAGATACAACCCATTTCAAACCATATTCCCCAAAACCAATCAGTAAAGGGTCATAAAATATCCACAGCCATAAAAAAAAAGTGTGTTCCCAGTGCCTGGCACACAGTGGCTGGTGATGAACAGGACCCAGTGTTGGCTGGGTGGCACCTGTGCCCTGCTCAGCCACCCCTCAGCTGTCCCCAGCCCTCTGCAGTGACACCGCTCCTACATTTGGGCCTGCTGGATTCTTGGCTAAAACAGAGGGCTTCAATTTTTTATAACCCCCCTTTCTTGCTCAGCTGTGAGAAGCTGGAGGATTTTCAGCCAAGCTCTTCTCTACCACCTAGTGGGAAACAGAATTTTTCCTGTCAGGATGAGCACAGGGCAGAGTGAGATCTCTGGTGTGATGCTGAGCAAGCCCTTTGCAGCCCATTCCCACTGGGAATATCCTGGTGACTCCAAAGGCCAGGGCAGCCCCAGAAATGGTTTCTTTCCTGACTCTCAGCAGCACCCTGGCTTAGGGGTCAGAAAGACTTGTTGGGAGAAGTTGTCCCCTCCAGTACTCCCTCTTTCTAGTGCAATTACAGACTGGCCAAGAAAAAGGGCACCTAAATTTGCATCATCCCAATGCCTCTCAATGCAGCACACACATAAAATGCAGCATACAAATAAAGCTGAATTTCCCCCTTGTGCATAAATTCTCCATATTTTCATGCCTCCATCCACCCCAGACAAGGTTTGGGTATGACCCACCAGGCCCCAAACAGCCTCCAGAGCTGTGTTTGACCCCTCAGCCCCCGAGCCCCAGCCCCTGGGCCCCGCAGTGATGCTGCAGGAGCAGGCTCTGGCCAAACTCCAGCGCAGGTAATTGCAGCCTGTGCACTGCAGTTCCCCTGCAGATGCAGCCTGTGCTCATTTCCTGTCCTGAGCTGTGGCTGGTGCTGTTCTACAGCTGCCATGCGCTACCCAGAGGCGCCTGTGCCTCGGCAGTGCATGCCCAAGGATGCTGAGAGCAGCAACAAGGGCAATGGCCCAGGCTGCTGCTTGCCTCCCCAGCTCCCCAGCATGGCTTAGGCACTGCTGGCTCTCCCTGCTTCTTCTCACACAGCCAAAATCTGGACACCACCTTCCCCTTTCCTGGTGAGCCAGCCTCCATGGGGAAAGCTCAGCCTTCTTCCAGCAGCTGCCGGATGGGGGGAGGCAAAGGGTTAATTCCACCAGCGAGGGAGGGTTCTCCCGGCAAACTGGAGACCCCTGTGAGTTTTATGGGGAGGGCTCATGGGGGCGGAGGGACACGGCGGGGGGAAGAGAATTTGCTTTATGGCTTTGACAGGAACTCCCATCATGGTATAATTATGGAAGCGAGAAGTCTGTGTGTAATGAAGACCATATGCCGTGTTAAAACACACATGCACAAATATTAGGCTCCCGTGAGGCCTGTGGGGGACCTGGGGAGGGGATTAGGAAGGGGTGGGGGACCCAGCCGTCCCCCGGGTTCTCCTTGCAGATCTCCCAGCCCAGGCACAGGCAGGGCAGAGGGGATGTGGAGCAGCTGAAGAGCCCAGCGCAGCCAAACACGGCTTGTTTGGGGTGAGAAACATCCAGTTCAAACAGCATTGGGTGGAAGGAAAAACCTCGGTGCCAAAAAAATGGGGTTTCACTCTACATTGTTTCAGACAGCCTGAGAGCAAGGTTTCCTTCAGCAATAATTTTTCTACAGCTTCTGTTATGATTTTTCCCTTTCCTTTCAAATGATGCCCTCACTGCTCTTCCCTCAGCGGAAAACATCTGCACACAGCTGCCTGTGGAGGCGACCAGCCCTCCTCCTCCTCGCCTGACCCAGCTGTGCTGGTGGAGCAGCAGGAGGCACACAACATCCCCAGGCAGCTCCTGGGCTGGGAAGATGACTTCAGCAGGCACCAAGGCCACCCAGCTGCTGTTTGAAGTCCCCGTGCCATCCTCTCCATCAGCCCGCCTGCGCTTCATAATGTGAAGCTTTCTTGGCTGTGGCATATTAATCTCTCCTTTCCTGATCTCACATGTCTTCTGCTTCACATCTCCCACTCACTGCCTTTATGGGTCCTTCAGGCTTTTTGAGGCTGTTTCTTCCTTTGCTGGTCACATGTTTCCAAGATTACTTTGCTGCTCACTTTCTGCATCTGCCACCCTGCAGGTCCCTGTGACTCTCATGCCTAGCAGCATACACTCACCTCAGCACACTCAAGCACCCACCACATCCCTCAGGGAGCCATTCTCCATGTTAACCTTCACAGGGATGGACAGAGGCTGTCCTTCACAAGCCTTAAATCCACTTACTATATCCATCACCCCCATCCTTGTCCACTCTTTTCCCTGCAGACAGGACCGAATTTGGTCTGGAGCAGATGATCCTGGTTTTCTTTACTCTGGACCATTTTCACCCGACTGGTGGTGACTTAACTGGGAGTCCCTGGCAGCCAGCCTAGTTTGCTCTTCCAGCTATTTTGCCAGGAGAACAGGAGCTGTTGCTGTTGTGTAGCAGGGCTGGAGGTGAGAGCTGTGCAGGAGGGGCTGTGGGCAGGGATGCTGCTCTCCTTGCCAGGCAGCATCAAGGGTGCCCAGCTGCAGGGGTAAGCAGGGCAATGCAAGGCTATGGGAAAGCAAAACTGATTAGCTCAACATAAGCTCTCCTTGCAGCAAAGGAGGGAAAAACACATCCCTCTGGCTCTCTGGTAGAAAAGAGAGGTGACAGGAAAAATCCCATTCCCTGTGGAAGAAATACCAAGTGCAGCAGAGGATTATTTCATCTGGTTTCATTGGGACTGGCAATTTACAGGAGAAGAAAGCCCATAATTTGTATTTTTCTTCTCTTTCATACAGCCTCCATTTAAAATACTCTTTTCATTCATCTATACATATAGTTTTGTCTGTTCTCCTAAAAAAAGTTGCTGCTTTCCACTACTCATAGATGCAATAGAGATACAGGGAAGCACAACTCCCACGGCACTGCCAGGCAGTATTAGAAGGTCAATCACTCCAGGAGGGAAGAGCCTGCATTTCCCAGGCATGAAAAGGGAATCCCTCCAAGCCTACAGCACAGAAAATGCCTAGATGAACGCTGCTGCCAAATGCAAGCTCATTTTAGGATGTATCTGTCCCCCTCACTTTATCAGTCTAACTTCTTCCCTCACGTTTCCCGCCTGCATCTGCTCTGAGGCAAAGCAATCATGAGCATTCAGTGTCAGGAGCAAAATCTTTAATTGTTGCTCTGATTAGAAGTATCCCTGACCACGGCGGTTAGAAGCTGCTGATGCTCAACACTCATCCTCCTCAATGCTCACTGCCCACATACAGCAAATCCTCCCCTCTGCTGCCCTGTGCCTGATGAGAAGCAGAGCCATCCCCAGACAGGCCCAGCTGTGATTCTGTGAATTTTCCAGGGTTCATGCAAACCTTTTCACCCATTCTTACAGGGCAGAGCTGCCCCGTGGAGGTGAGTCACAGGTGCAGTGCCATGGCCTCCCTCCCCTGGGGACAGCAGGGTGAGGAGCAGCCCCTTCCCCTGCCAGTGTCCGCTGCGATCCGCGATTCCCGTCATGCACACAGTGTCATTTCCCACGAGTGCCTGCCTGCTCCTGCCATCTGCCATGATTTATAGAAAATGGGCAGTGATTAATAGCCCAGTCAATGCCGAGTGAAGCCATTTTCTTTCATTTACCTGCTCCCTGACCTCCCTGCACAGTCCCAGACAGGGGCTGGGAAAGTGTATTAATCATGCACTTAAAATATATTTAAAAGGGGAGATTGGCTGGGAGCTCGGTGGTATTTATGGAGTCATTTTCTACAGAGGATGCAAGCTAATTGCCAGATAAAACAAATGGGCTCTTTGAAATGGAAATGAGTCACTTGGAGGTACTGGATGTTTGGTCCTTGAGTGATGCCCCAAATCCTCATTCCTCCTGGGGCTCTCTGTCACCTACCTGAGTCCAAGTCCAGTGGCAGCTGCAGCTCTCAGACAAAAAGGATGGGGGATGCCACACCAGCTCGAAGTGTGAGCATGGTGCAAAGAGATCCTTGGCACCAGAGAGGTCTGTGCTCCCACTGTAGCATGCTCACAGCACTGGGGCAGGGGTACAGAGACATCCTGCCAGGCTACAGTCCTCCTGAAGAGTTCCTGCAACAGAGAAAGGCTGTTTGGGGAAAAGACCTTGATTTCTTATGGCATGAGCTGTGTTACTAGAGCACATGGTGGCATTTGGCCCCTCTCTGGACCCACAATATTAACAGGCAGTAGGCAAGCTCCAGGCCATCTTCCCAAACACAAGGCAGGCTGTCTACACCATCTCTTATGAGCTCCAAGCAGCAGGACTGGGGCTCCTCATCCCTCAGCAGAAGCAGATAAACATCAGTGGGGGGACACATCAGTGTCTCTTGCTTCCCCCTTTCTTGAGTTCTAGCTCAGAACTAGAGCCCATGTTCACCTCTGTCCTCTGTGCCACACCTGGAGTGGCACCCCCAGAATCTCAGAGCAGGTGAGGCTGGAAGGGACCACAGTGGGTCACCTGGTCCAACCACCCTGCTCAAGCAAGGCCACCCCAGAGCCACATGGCACAGAGTCTTCTCCAGAATCTTGTCCGCATCTCCAGTGAGGGAGACTCCACAATCTCTCTGTGCAGCCTTTCCCAGTGCTTGGTCACTGCACAGCAAGGATGTTCTTGCTTGTGTTCATTTTCTTTCCTTGTGTTACAGCCCCGGGGCAGCACCACGTGCGCTGTGTCCTGTCCAGTTTTGCATGACCTCTCAGGAAATGCTGCTGTGCCATGGGCCCCCGAGGACAGCTGGGGTTGATAGCAATAAAAAAGAAAATCCCCTGTCAAGCTGAACAAAATTATGGAATTATTCTCACCAGCCGGAGACCAAAGGTTTGTTGACAACTTAATTAACTGTGTTTGTAATGAATTTTTGGCCACATGCAACAGACTAATTATCAAAGCAAACATTAATCTCTTTCTAGGTACATCAAAGTGTTGAGAGCACAAAATATTTACATGAGCCTCAGATAAAATTCTTTGCACTAATTCTAACATAATTAAAATTATGTTGGGGCTAAGGTAATTATGCAAGGTGCTTATGTGACATAACAATGCAATACAAGACGGCGCTTATTTTTACTTAGAGTCAATCAGCAAAGTTCTCAAACAAATGTAATGTCTTTTAAATATATTTTCAAGGGAGAGAAAACAGCACCACTTTTGAGCTCAGTTAAGGCATTTTAAATAGCCCACTAAGGCTGGATGAGATAAGCACCTACATTATTTGTACTATCTGAGCTTTTCCCAGCAATAACCAGACATGAGTAAAACTGGTGAGTTTTAAAAGGATCTTGCAGCATTTCCAGCTGTCTCTGTGCAATAAGTGATGGTTTGCTTTTCTTTGCTTTGAGGTGCTGATCTGAACTTGATGCCTGAGAGGTGGAGCAGACTGTGTCCACCCATTACTTCCTAAGGGATGCCCTTCCCAAGAGCAGGCTGCACGAAAGGAAAAGAGAGAAGAGAGAAGGGAAAGGGAGGACCTGTCATTTTCTGGGATGAGCTGTGGCAGGACACCTCCTTGCTCTGGAGGGGGACACACTATGCCACAAGGCAAAATTGGCTTTCCAGATATCCCCAGGTTGTAGAAACAAGGTGGCCACAGTGAGCTCAGCACCTGCTGCAGGCATCACCAACAACTGCCTGCAGTGCACCAGCTCAGCCTCTGCATGAGAAAATGACCACAAGGCAAGGTCACTCAGGGTCCCACCTGCCATCTGTGCTGAGAGTCATTTCTGCTGTCACAGGAGGTGACCCAGTTTCAGGCAGCAGGTCCCAGAGATGCCACCCTGCATCCCCCACCATGCCCTGCTATCCCTGGGCCCAGCACACCTGTGCTGCTGTGACACCACAAGGACCTCGTGGTGTGAGCCATGCACAGAGGCCATGGTGACCCAGAAAATCCTTCAGCTGATGAGAAGGCAAGTTCTCATTAAAAAAAAAAAATAAATGCTGCCTTAGATCTTTATCACAGTACTGCAGAGACATAGTTTCAGAGGTCCCTGACTTGCTTGGTCCCTGATGTGGTTGTGCACGTCTGCCTGATGCTCTGAGCCATCAGGATGAATCTCCACTTAGGAGGTGAACAGCTTGTACCTTCATGCTGGCACTCCCCTTAGAAAGTTAACTTTTCTCACTAGTGTGTGATCCTGCCCTGCCCAGCAGCGATGGGCAGAGGGGGAAACCTTTGTGGGCACAGCAGCCTCGTGGATATCATGGGCATCTCCCAGGATGTCCATCTGGCACCTGATCCACAACAAGGAGGGTCACCTCCGTGTGGGTTGTACTGGGCTGGAGCATCCAGCAGCAGTTAAAAACTGCCCATTCCTAACAAAACATGGAGCTCAGCTCCCCTGTGTCCCACCACACTGGATAAACCAGCAGCAAGGCCAGAGGGGTTTGTGCTACAGCACATTCAGTAGCTGCACCCCGTCCCAACACCATCCCACCTCACATGTCAGGACATATGTTCCTGTTTTGCCAGCTACTAAAATCAGCTCCTTCCCATGGCCTTTGGAGACATTTGCTGGAGGAAAGGCTGCCTTTGAACAGATTTCTGCCTAGGTTTCACTTCATAATTCAAATCATTTCTTGACACAAAGCACTGAGGACTTGCTGGGGTGCAAGGCCAGAGAGCAGGGTCATGTCGAGTGGCTCCAAGGGGCTGCCCAGGGTCATTCCCACAGACACACACCCTTGAGGAACATGTTAAACTTTCAGCCTGATTTGCAGACTTAAAAAAATTACCAGGTAAGTTTGGAGCAACAACAAAAACAACTTTTCCAATATCAGCTGGTGTTACTATCCAAAAGAGAACTAATTTTACACCAAGAAAAAGAAAGCAATATCACATCTCAAGGTCCTCAAAGGTGACAGAGCTATAGAGAGACTTTCTGGATTTCTTCCACGTTGGTGGGGCTTAGCCCAGAGTTACTTAGGAGACAAGCCCTGCTGTTTGGCCATACAAGAAACTAGCCAGCTAATTGCTCTCATGAATCTGAGGATTGGACAGAAAAAAAACTGGTCATGAAATCTGTGTGCAGGAGAGAGCTCTAACAGCCTTTCCCCTCCCTGACTCTCTGGCCAAACAGTTTTGGCATTTGTTCAGCATTTGAATGGTGAAGCCAAGTCCAAACACTCAACAGGCTCCAGTGCAGTGCTGCTCCTCAAAGTCCAGCTGCCCAAAAGACAACTCTCACGTTCCTCAAGTTTCTGTGCAGCTTTGTGTCTGGGGTTTTCTTAAAACCTTCAAAGCTCCTACAGGATTAGTGCTTGGCTTAACCTCTGGCAGAATTGACAGAGGCTTTAGGAGCTGGAAAGATTTTAGGGCTTTGTCCTTGGCCTCTCAGCAGAGGCCAGAACCTTTATATTCGGGTCACCTTCCAGCCACAGAGCTGTGGGGGGGCTCTCTAGTCAGAGCCTGCAGAGAGAGGAGAGGAGCAGTGTGCAGATGTTACCCTCCACATCTGGAGCAGCTGAGATAAAAATACAGCTGCAGAGGGAGGCAAGCTTTTAAAGTACAGGGAAAAGCAGAAACATTGGCTAGGGGAGTGGCGGGCTACAGTCTGGTATGAATACCTTGTGCTCAGGTTGCTCTCAAAAGAAAAAGGCACAGAAATTTCCGTTTGTTGTCCAAAGACATTTGTGAGAGCTGTTCAGCACACTGATCTTCAGCTGCTGCAAAAGGGAGTGCCCTCACTGTGGCAACCGAACAGCTCCACATAGTTTTTTGATGTCTTTCCATACTGATAAAATTCTCTCAAGATTAGGGGGTGTTAGCCCCATTTTGGTAATAGGAGACAGAGACAGCTCAGGTGTCTAAAGGGTTTTTAGCACTGAGGAAATTACTCAGCATCAAAAAAGATGCATGGACAGCTCTATATATTTTAAGAAGTTATAATAACTCCAAAATCAGGATCAGAGCATGGAGAGAGGTAATTTTAAAATGTATGTTTGTAATCTTTTCAACATTCTCTTTCCAAGTTATAAATAATAAAGATTGGGAATTAAACAGACTTCTGATGTTTTCCCACTATTTAACAGGGAAGTGATCTGAAAATCTGGTGGGAGAAGGGCTTGTAAAACATGAAATTAAAGAAAAAATAAATCCATGAACATTTTCCATTTTACGGCTACAAAGACTTTTGGCCTTTTCTCAGAGGACAACAATCTCACATTATTCCCAAATTGTCACTCCCATCACCCTGAAAACCATGGGATTTGTTTATTTGACTAAAAACTACAAGATTGCAAATGGGGGGGAGAAGAAGGTCTGGTTCCAGCCTTTACACCAGTCCCTGCCACCAGCTGTCCCCCTTTTGAGGCCATACGTGAAAAAAAAAAAAAGATAAAATAAAAGGATCAGGGTGGGCTTCCCAACCAGGATGGACCAGACAGAAAATTCTCAGGGCAGCAATCAGCCCCCTGCAGGTTCTGAGAATGCCCTGGACCCCCTTACCCCTTCCAGCCTTCTCAGAGACACAAAGCGCTGATCACACCAAAAGCTGCCCTGGGGCCGGGAAGGACCTTGGCGGGCTGGGACCAACACTTGGCCTTTCCCTTCCAGCTGAATAAGACCTAAAACTTTCCTGCCTGCTGCAGAACAGACTCTACTCTCACAGTTCCTTAAGCCCCTTGTGGCGAGCGGGCGAACCCGAGGCTGATCCCAGCGGCGGGCAGGGAAGGCCCCGCAGCCGCGCTCCGGGACAGCAGAGGGAGCTGCGGCACCGCCCGTGCGAGCCGAGCGCTCCCGCTGCTCAGGGACACTGTGGGGCCGGGGAGATGGGAATGTCGGTGTCTGCTCCCTGCGGCCTTTGGAGCGGCTACGTCCTTGTCGCAGGGAAAGAAAGAAAGAAAAAAAAGACGAGAAAGCAAAAGAAAGACATGAAGGAAAGGAGGGAGGGAGGGAGGGAGGGAGGGAGGGAGGGAAGGAAGGAAGGAAGGAAGGAAGGAAGGAAGGAAGGAAGGAAGGAAGGAAGGAAGGAAGGAAGGAAGGAAGGAAGGAAGGAAGGAAGGAAGGAAGGAAGGAAGGAAGGAAGGAAGGAAGGAAGGAAGGAAGGAAGGAAGGAAGGAAGGAAGGAAGGAAGGAAGGAAGGAAGGAAGGAAGGAAGGAAGGAAGGAAGGAAGGAAGGAAGGAAGGAAGGAAGGAAGGAAGGAAGGAAGGAAGGAAGGAAGGAAGGAAGGAAGGAAGGAAGGAAGGAAGGAAGGAAGGAAGGAAGGAAGGAAGGAAGGAAGGAAGGAAGGAAGGAAGGAAGGAAGGAAGGAAGGAAGGAAGGTTAGTTTTTGCAGAAAAGACAGATGTTTTGAGGTCGGGATGTGGTGTTCAGTTCGCGGCCCCACTGCCACCACAGACTTCATCTGCAGCCTTGCCTCCATCACCCAGGGGACACCATTTTCCAGGGAACTCAGGTCATTGCCCAGCAAATGGACTCTGGAGCATCCCAGCTTCTGCTCCCCCACTCCCCCTGGCAACCCCCCAGGACACCCACCATCCTGACAGCTCCTGCAAAAGCTTTCAAAGGTCAGAAATATCCTTCTGCTTGTAAACACAAGGCAAAGCCACAGCTTACCTAGGCAATCTGGGGATTCCTGGGGTCAGCCCCCAGGGCATAGTTAGAGTTTGCCAGCTCTGAGCCCCCTGAACAAAGAGCTCTGGTGCTGGCCCCGGTGGGTGTTCCCAGAGGTGCTTCTTTAGACACTTGCTTTGGTAGGTTATAAAACT
This sequence comes from Ammospiza caudacuta, assembly GCF_027887145.1. Classification (NCBI taxonomy): domain Eukaryota; kingdom Metazoa; phylum Chordata; class Aves; order Passeriformes; family Passerellidae; genus Ammospiza; species Ammospiza caudacuta. The sequence goes on from NC_080600.1 coordinate 32,491,585, forward strand.
CCCTTGCAAAGTAAGTGATCATAATTAACTCGGGTTTTATAGATGTGGAGTGCTCTTTGATGGTGTTTGGCTCACAGGAAAGAATAAAATAAAATGAGTGATGCAAGTGTGCCAGGGCCAGCAGGGCCGGGCTGACCTTGCAACAGATTCATTCATCTCCCCCACCACATGCTCAACACAGGAGCACCTCAGGTTGTGAGAGATTTTATAGAAAAGTAAAGCAATAACTGAAGTGTAATAAGCTCACACACAGCCTTCCTTAGCTTAATTTTTAACTGTGTGAGTGACAATCAACCAGCAGAATAAAACATCTGTGGAGGGTGGGTGGATTTGACCCAGATTTGATCCATTGATCCCTCAATGGATCAGATCCATATCCTCCTGTGGGATTTTTCAGGGGTGGCAAACTCAGTTTCTGGGGCAGGCCTGGCTGACACCCCAGTATTTGACATGGGCATTCATAAAACATTTTAAAAAGAAGCCCATTTCAAGATAAGCTGCATGCATGCTGTTAGACTGAACTCACTGCTGCTGCATAACTGCAGTGCAGTTCCATGTACACTATGCTGAGCTCTCACACCAGCCCAAGAGCCTCAGCACAGGGCTGGGTCCCAGCCTGAGCTATCACAGCACACAAGTGTTGGCAAGCTTGGATGGAGCTGTTCTTCAGGCCAGGCCCAGGCCATCCCAATTATCATCTAATTTATGGGCTCAGGGCAGCAGAAATGGGAGAAGGTTTTTACTCAAGGCACATGTGAGCCAACATATGATTGCAATGGCTCCTTCTCACATTCCCATCTCTGGAGTGCTTCTGCACACAGGAGCAGTAGGGAACTGGCTGTTTTCTCCACGAGCACAACCACAGCCTAACATTGCACGGAACACGTAGGAGCAAAAATAAAAGCGTGTTCTAACCATGTTGCAGCTATTGTTCTTCCACAGGATTTTCATCTCGTGGCAATTTCTGAGGGAGTTGAAGTCTTTGTGGTTTCTTGAATTTGGGGGGAAAAGAAGATCAAAGCACAACACCCTCTGAGATCTGGCCCTGGCGACACTGTCCCCAGATGACTCGGTGTCGTGTGACAGTGCATCCTGCAAAACAGGCTTCAACAAGGCAGGGCACACCAGTGGCTCAGTGCTGGCTGCCCACCGTGGGGATGAGCAGCAGCACAAGGTGGGTGGAGGCATCTGAGCCCTCCATGGGCTGTGGCAGAAGGGACAGCTCTGTCCAGACCAAGGGCAGCACAATGTCCTAAAATCCCATCCCTTGAGACTTCTGCCCTGCTGCATCCCAGTACCATCTGCCCTGGGACAGGCAATTCCCTCCCACCCCAGGTCAGCTCCCACTCACCAAGAGAGATTAAAGTTTCTTGAAGGAAAACAGCCTGGGAAGCTGTGGGTCTCAGGGTGGGTGTCTCACAGTGCCTTGCCCCCCTCCACAGGCTGTAGGCTTCCAGCCCCTGCACTTCCAGCACACTTCCCTGCAAGGCCCCAAGCAACCTACCCAAAATCAGCACTGATTATAGCAGGGAGTTGGACCAGAGACCTCCTGAGGTCCTTCCAGCCGCAATTACTATGCAATGCTACTTTTGTGTGCCACAGGAGGTCATCCCAGGCCACCACTACCTCTCCTATGTGCTGCCTTTAAGGCTAAACCACTTGGTGCTCCAAACCTTGACCCAGAGGCTCTGCAGGCTCTGATATTTAGCTTATCCCTTTGGCCAGCTCACCTGGTACACATCACTGCCTGTGCTGGCACAGGATCTAGAAGAGTCCATGCATCACAGCTGACTCAAGCCCAGCCTTCCCAGGATTTCTTCCATTTGAGCCAAACCAGAACAAACCCACATGGCCCAGAAACATTTTGCTACAATCAACCAAGATGATGCAGAAAATCCAGGGCTTAACTGCTGAGCCCCTGTTAAGTTTGCAAGGCTGAAGCCTGAGGGAACAGACATTAAAACCCTTCATACAGCAGCCTCAAGAGGCAGAGCAGAACTTTGAGCCTGGGAACTTTGATCACTTTGGTAAACAAGCAGGCAGGCATTGGGAGACTGGAGGAGGACTCCTCCAACATCCTGGTCTGCCCATAAAATGAAAGAATAGGGTGTATGTACTTTTAAGAACTTTGCACGTTTTATGACATTATGGTCTGTAAACCTGCCTAATTTCCTTAGTAATCAGAAAACCGACGCCTTTAATGGAAACGCAGTGTACTCGCCACAAGAGCAGAGAATGAAAATTGGTCTCCTATGCAAATAGTTCAATTATAATCAAGCACAAACACTGGAAAAGGTCAAGTTCCCAAAAGGATGTGTGTTTACATTATAAATAAGGAACTGGGAAACAGGAACAATATGATAACTTTACTACATGGGAGCTGTAACTTGTAAAGGTAAACTGCAGTTTCAAAAGGGGGCTCAAGGTGTGACAAACTCCCGGTGGTGGCACTATGCTGCCTTTCTTTCTTTTTCTTGTGAGAAGCTGCAAAAAGTCTTATTCTTTTCCACAAAATCATGAGGCTGAATCTCAGAAAAGGTGGCAGGGGTTTTTATTTGGATTTGTCCTGGGTGTTTGCTTAGTTGACCTGAAATCAGAAGAAACAAGTGTGAAGAAAGCAGAATCTGTCATGTAAATTCTTCACTGAAGATAAAATAGTATCAAAGATGGGTCCACAGCCTCAGGTACAAGGTGAAATCAGTTCCTTGTAACTATTTTTTAACTCCTTTTGGTCCCCAGTCATGGTTTGTTAGTACAGTCTGGCTTTAAGTCATTTGAGCTTTCTTGGAGTAACAAAATCAAAACCCCTAAATATTTTACTATTTATAAGTAATCTGTTACAGGCAAATAATGAAGCCCTACTATAGCTTTGAATTAATGTATAACTTAAATAATGGCTAGACTGGTGCTGGTGTGCTGGTTTACATCCAGGAAGGCTTTAGGCAAAAGCAAGGCCTGATGGGGATGGTTGAGTAATACAATAGAAAGAAAGAAAGCCTAACATAAGAAGGGAAGCATGCCCAGTATAGAGAGTTACAAATATAAGACAAGAAATACATAAAGAAATACAAGAAAGCTTGCTATCAGCAGACAAAGATTTCCCTCTGTCACCTCCCAAGAGGAGCCTCAAGTTTTGGGGGCTGCAGGCTGAGCACAGAATGAGCTCTCAGCTCCCAGCTGCAGGAGGAGGTCAAGGCTGGAAATGCTGTGTCACAAACACTGTGTAGGTGTACAGCTCTCATCTCAAGAAACATTAAAATGAACTCAAGTGCCCAGCAATGAGCCATGACTGCTCTGCCCCAGAGCCCAGGAACAGCACTCTCCCAAGCCATCCCTGTGCACTCTAACACACCCACTCACAGTGGGTGCTCCCAAGCACACAGCAGTGCTCATATTCCTCCTGTCCCACCATCCATGCCCAGCTCCTCAAAAAGCAGGGATCTTTCAGGAATGTTGTATCTGTGGCAGTTTATCCTGAAGAAGGCAGCAAAACCTCTCCCAGGGACATGGAGGGCCCTGTGCAGGCCTGTCCAGCCTCCCCTGCCCAGCAGGTGCTGTGTTCTCAGCTCCTTGTGCTTCAATATGCTTTGCAGAGCCAGACAGTGATTATGCATGATTCATTTTATCAGCATATTTTAAACTGCATTAGCAAAGTATTTTCTACACACCATTTTACAGGTGGAAAAACTGAAAGACAAACCAAGAATCTTCACTTTTGATACACTTCGCTTTTGACATACTAAGCAAATTTCATTGATTTCAGTGTTTCTTTGAGAAAAATCCACATGAGGAAAAACTGTATGTAGCCAGTATGAAGTGACAGAAGGAGCCCACACGAATCGGTGCCTCTAACTCCTGAATCAACTCCCCCACCCCCAATTAATCAGCATAATCACCAAATTTCCAGCTCACTAAAATCACATTAAGCATTGCAAACTTTCATGAGCACTTGCAAAGCTGAATACAATTTCTACTTCCAAACAAACAGAACCAGACGTACAGTGCTTCCTGCCTAAGGCCAAACTACCAACAACATTGTTCTTTTACCTCCCCTAAACAGCTCAGGGTATTTTAAGCTTCAGGAGAGTTTTGGCCCAGGTATGTCCCTGCTCCCAAATGCATGTTCACCTTGTAGCTCAGAGTGACTGCAAAGGTAAAAGGACACAGATCCACAGGCCAGCAGGGCTCTGAGCCTGCCCCCTCTCCCCACACACAGCTGAGTTTCAGCTTTCCCTGGGACAGGTAGGGATCAGCTGCATCAGGCACATTGGATCAGGCTGGTTCTTGGCCCAGATGCAAATGTCAGAAAGGGAGGGAGCACACACAGACCAAAACCAGCTAGTTGGAAATGTAGGGTGGTGAGACAGACCTGTGAATGCAGGAAAACTCAAGCATTGAAAACACCCAGAAGAAGAAAAGGGATGGCTTGGAGGGCTGAGTAATACAGAGTCTTTTCTCCTCAGAGTCTGAAGGAGAACAGTCAGACAGGGATAAACAATCTTGCTCCAGCTGAAAGAGGGATTAGGTACTGCTTCCAAGAGGAAGGACCTATCAGTAAATTCAGAGAGATTCAGCAAGGATCACAGAGCAGGACCTATGTCACCTGGACTCAGTGATCTTTGTGGGTCCCATCCAACTCAGGATATTCTATGACTGACAGCAGTTGTTCACTGTGGGCTCATACAAACTTGAGCAGGGCACTGTTTGCTTCTCCTCCTCTCCCACATGTTATCTAATGCTGCTGTGCAGCATTTAACAGCTGCCATCCCAATCCCAGGAGGTGGCTGCACGCCAGCAGGGTGAACATGGGCACACAGCAATTGAATGCACACGTCCCTGTCTGTGCATTAACCACTGCCCCAGGCTGGCTGCACAGTGACATCTGTGTGACACTCACTGCCAGAGCTGCACAGCCATTTGGGTAGCTTGAATGAAGAGAAGGCACAGATGTTTTCCAAAATCCTTCAGGATATTCTGACTGTTACCAACAGCTGGACAGCTTTCCCATGGTAACATCACAGCAGACAGCAATGCTGAAGTAAAGGAGGAGCTGGGTCTGAGCTGCCAGCATTCCACCAAGTAATGTTATTTCAGTAAGGATCACAAATGCAGATGCTGTTTCTGAGCAAAGGAGAATTCTTCCCCACCAACTCTTTGCTTGGAGCTTGAATTTTCTACCATCTCTCCCATAATAAATGAAGTTATTTGTGTGATTTTTGCTACTGTATCAATAACCTCATAAGGAAAAAAGAATTAAAAAAAGACTGGCAGGCTTAGGTACCTCTTGCACCCTGGTCTCTGTCTGGCTGCAGCCACTTGGTCTCCACATGTAGTGGGAGATCCACAGGATCTGCAATCCATGGTGGGCCCTGTGCCGCACAGAGCAGAGGGGATGCTGCAGTCAGGATCCCTCTGGGAAGCCCAGGGAGGGGAACCCTTTGCCTGTGCATTTTAGTCACAGGTGCAAAGCCATTCTGCCATTCTCTCTCACAGCAGGAAAGCCATTCTGCAAATGCTGATCTTGTTTTCTCACACCCTGCCTCTCCATCACACAGACAAAGGCTTGCCAAGATCGCTGTGTTTGCTGAAATGAACCAAGACCTCAAACAACTTCCCATCAGCCACACAATACCAGAGGACCAAAGTGACCTCTCTCAAACAGGCCTTCAGCATTCTGAGAAATGCACACAGTTCTGCCACATCTTTTGAACAAGTTTGTTCCAAGAGGTGCGCAGAGGAAGGAGGGGCAGGTACTTATGGGGCTAGCTCTGTGCTTGAAGAGATGAAATTAAAGAGTGAAAGCCAAATTACATTGCAGTGCCACATAATAACACAATATATTCAAAAGCTCAGAGGTTTTACCAATAGGAAAAAAAAAGTACTTGTGGCAATATAAACTTGTCACATTACCACAGCTTCTTTCCAACCAAGAAAAAAGCATCATAGCAAGTCAGTGTGGAAGAAAGCTTTTGGGTTTGGTTTTGGAATTTTTTGTAAATAATCCTGCCTTGCAAACAAACAAAAATAGGAGATTGGCTGGATTTGTGGGAGAGTAACCTTGGGAAACCTAGAGCTACACACCACACCTGAAAGTCACTCTGTCTGTGCTTTTCTTTCCTCCTCTTCTTCAACTGCTGTCAGGCCCTATGGACAGCATCTTAATGCAAAAATTAATGTATCATTAATACAAACATTTATTCTACATATTGAGCTAGAACCTAGGAGTCCTCCATCACAGGCAGTGTTCTCACTGGGATTGGTGCTGCGGAAATGTGGAAGCACCAACCAGTTCCTGATCACACCAGAGGTAACAGCTATCCAACATGGAAAGCTCTATAGGACCAGCCAGTCCCTATGGAGCAGAGTCAGAAATAACCTGTATTCTTTCTCTCTAGTCCATGAGATCCACAGGCAGAGCACACAGAGTTTGGGACCAGCAGAGTTGCTTTTCTGGCACCTCTCTCTGAGGTTTGGTCCACTGTCTAAAGTGCTTCTACTCTGTTTTAATTGAGAAAAATGCAGAGAGCACCTCAGGCTCCGTTTGTACCAACTTGCAAAGCAATTCAGTTACATTTTAACTTCTCCTTGAAAATGAGGTCAAGAGGTGAAGCCTACAAGTCAAGGAGAAGTCCTCCAGCAAGCATAGAGTTATTGGGTGCACCACACAAAATCAGCTCTGCCATCTCTAAGCACTGCCTTATGATTCATCACGTGCACAAGCCTTTGCAATCTACTGAAGACAGCTATTGTCCCTGGGAATACCAGCTAAGCTGGGTAAGAATGTGATGACTTCATTGTATTCATTAGGGGCTTTCTCCTACCAGATGTGGTACTGGGCAGCACAAATTTTGACCCAAAAGAAGCCAAACTAGCACATCAAAGCTTGCAGGGATCTGTATGCCCTCAGCTCAAAGCCATCACTTGTTTTCATTCTGCCAGGGCTTTTGGAACTCTAAAAATGTCCTAAGGCATGCAAAATACAACTTTACAGACTGTGACATCCCTCTCTCTATTCTCTACAAGCATTCTGTTTCCTCTCACAAGCCTCAGACCGTGTCATTCATGCTGAAAAGCACAGAAGACCTCAGAGAGTTTAGGCAGAGAGGCACCTGCTGTTGGCTTGTGAAAGGGAAAGGCACCATGAGTGACATTTGCCAAAGGAGGGCACTGTCCAGAGAAAAGCACAGTACCCACTACCCTGCAAGAGACCTGGGCACAAGTGAAGCAAGCAGATGTGGTGGCACTTCCACAGGGTCCATCCAGCAAGGGACACGTGCTGTCCTTGTTTAGCTGACAAGGGGACATCAAAAATGCTGAAGCTGTGAGTTGAGACTTCATCTTTTATCTGATCTCACACTTCTGTCACATCACTCAGCATCTTAGCACAATCTCAAGCTTTTCTTGGTAAACATTTCCACTGAGCAGCAGTGGTATGTGCTAACTCTTTCCATTTGCCCTTTGTATTTCTCAGGGTTGCAGGCGATTTCCCATTCAGCGATGCTGAGGAGGCTCCCCTGAGGATATCACCAAGCAGAGCCTGTTTTTCTCTCTCTCCCTTTCCCTCTGGTGATGGCTCTGCCCTGCCCTTCCTGTCCCTCAGCCCAGTTAGACAAGGCAGTCAGTCTCCAGCCAGCCTCCCTTGCCCCTGCACATTACCTTCCAGCATTTACCACAACAAAACAAAAGTGCATTTCTCCAGAAAAACTCTGCCTGGCCCACACCTGCCCATGAATCCTTCTCAGAACCCATCTTCCAAGTTGGGTGGAGGTATTTCAGTAGGCTTACAATGTTCATGTGGCCTTCACCCACAGGATTGCAGAATGAGCTGACAGTCCTTTGTATTTTCTGGGATCCGTGGAAAAAATGGAGGTTTGACAATTATATCTGGATTTTTTTACAAGATAATTCTGCATCTTTGAAGAACTATTGAGCTTGGGAATTAGCTGTCAATCTAAATAACATTTAACTGGAAGATTTCTCTCTCCACCCATCTCCAAACATCTGGGCAGATCTTCAGCTGATGAAAATCTGTGTAGCTGTGCTCAGTTACTCCAGCTGAGAACCTGGCACGTCTTACAGTTCTTCCAATATTAAAAACACATTCTCTTTTTATGTAAGCACAAATTTTTATGTAATGTTCTCTGCACAATTTTGCCCTTTTTTTGGTGCAGATTAGTGTCCCCCAAAGAGATGGGTAAGTAAAATGGTTGCAGCACTCAAGCTTTATTCAGTCCCTGGGTTCTCTGTTTCTTCTGATTCTTGTCTGCATCATTGTTTTAATGATGTGAAGGGTACATGAAAAAATCCATGTATGGGAAAGGAACTGATGAAAGACCAAAAGCTGTTTACAGATGAAATGCAAAGTACTTAGTGGAGTTAATACCAACAGAGCCAAATAAGGCCAGTTGAGTTAAATGGGTGTCATTCTTGAGTTCAGAACCAGATTTTGTACAGTTCTAAATCTTATGTGCCAGGTCGCTGCACTGGAATATATCCACAACCATTGAGATAATGGTTATATGCTCATTTACATCAGAGGATGAACTGGTCACTTATCTATATATGGAAATGTATTCATCTTCCTGAGATTGCCCCACAAATTTATCTTTAGACTTAGGTCGCATTAAATTGAAGTTAAAAGTGTCACTGTAATACCTGAGTTGCTCAAAGGATAAAATCCAAGCTCTAATAGCCTTTTGCAGCATCCCTGCCCTGTAGCCATGCAGGGCATGACTGCAGTTCACTGCTTTTTACAGTATTTGATGGTCATCCCTTGAATACAAGGGCAGACTTCTTTGATGACTTCTGAATCTTGACTGAAGTACATCACTGTTTTTCACAATGGTTGCTGAAACAGCTGCATGTTAACTACTACATAAATCTCCTATTTCCCCCAAACACAGACAGTTTGGAATCTTCTTCTGTGTGACTATAGAGGTTTTTCCTTCCCATCAGTCACACTAGATAAGTTATTAAAAACAGTGCTTTTAATAAATCCCAGAAAGCTATGTATTTCCTGTACATGCCTGGCTCACAAAAAAGGCTCCTTTTCAGCAGTGCAACATGCAAACCTTCCATCATCTGCCAGGAAAACTATACCTGTACTCAAAGCATCAGAAATGAGAGAATTAAAAGAAGAACCAGTGCATATTTACCAACCAACTTCCAGCTGCTGTGGAAAATTTACTAGGAATGAGATTTCTACGCATTTTAAAGCCCACAGGATTCCTCTGTCAGCATCAGAAAAAAATCTTATTGCAAAACCCCTCTCCATCTTGTCTTGTCTGCCTACAGAATGAGCTGGCTCATTGGTTTGGTTTGTCACAACATCTGGAAGTCATAGTGACACATCCAAGCAAGTGAGAGCTGGAGTGCAGCAAGTCGTGGACAGAATGAACGTGTCTGGCAGACCCTCTCCCAGACACCACAGTGCCCTGAGGGGAGATAAAGGGAGCCCAACTGGGAAATGCAGGTGCAGGAAAAGGGTAATGCAGGTACACTCATCTTCATCGTGTCAGAGGGCCCAGCTTCAATTTGTGTTCAGAAGGAGAGATGAAAGTTCAGCCTGATCAATGTGTACATTTCTGTGTAGGAGGTTAAGGGAGATACAGAGAAATGCTGTAAGGAACAATTAGAGAGGCAATAACTCCTAAGCTTCATTTTTAACTCACCAATTGAGTTAAAGAATGGGTCTCTCTGTTGGCAGACTTTACTACCCTAGTAGTCATGGTTGCTGTGAAATTACTGGAGACAGCATCACACCTTCCAAGTAAAGCTCTGTTTGTATATGGCATTTCTTACAGAAAGGTTATCAGCTGTCAGAATTTCTATATTTCATAGTGCCTCTTTTCCCATCTCGGCATCACACCATGTGAGATGCCCCAACTTAAGCTTCATCACAATGCATCACAGCACCAGCATGAAGTGCAGTTCTCACGTGATTTTATCTATATTACATCTTTTAGGTAATCTTTCTGCTCTTGCCTTATCATCAACACTGTAACCCTGCATTTGTCAGGGCTGATTTGTCCTTAGTGAAGCCACGTTGGCTGTCACTAATCACTCCTCAGTTTCCATGGGCCTTTGCCTAGTTTCCTGGTAGATCTGATCCATGATTTTGCCAGGAACAGAGGTGAAGCTCACTGGCCTGTAGTTCCTTAAGTTCCTCCTTTTTTCATTTTTAAAAAATGGGGGTTATATTTCCCCTTTTCCAGTCAGTGGGAACTTCACCAAACTGCCATGGCATCTCAAATAAGATGCACAGTGACTTAACCACTTCATCCACCAATTCCCTGAGAATATGCAGATGTATCTAATCAGGTCCCCGGGAATTGTTCACCTTAAGTCACTAGAGTGAGGCATTAGATTGATTTTAGGACATTTGTCTTCTGGCTAAATGTGGTTTTGTGTTCAAGTTACTTATCAACAGCTTTTAGGGTACTGGAGGCAAAATTTGCCTCAAGTGATGGCAGGCAAATTTGGGATAAAGGACCAGATCCTGCCCCTGAAATGCTGGCTCTGAATTAGACTGGAGAGCAGCATTTGGACGAGGGAACAGGGAACAACCATCTCCTGTGCAGAACTTCCTTGGAAAAGGCACATTGAAGTGACTGATTTACAGTGTAAAGTTACTTCTCTATACAGCTGTGGTCACAGAAAAGCAAAGTACCTCATTTGTATAGGTCTTAAGAAAGCTTATTTTTGTTTATAAAGGGTCCATATCAGCTCCTAAAAGCTAGACAGGTAGCCTTTCTGCAGTGCAGACAAGTAGCACTGCCCATCTGTATGTCTGCTGATCTTATATTTCACCAAGACCACAATGTTCTGGTAGGGAATAATTTTAATTTTTCATACCCAGAGGAAGCAAGGAGCTGTTGTAAAGGCAGATCTGGACCCACAGCATAAGGCCCAAATTGCAAAATGTAAAAATTGTAAGGGCGTGACAGTTACCCATGTCTAGTTATTGCACAGAATTGAATTTTGGTTGCATTTCAGGAGCCCACCTGAAATTGAACGAATCCAAGAAACTCAGCCTATATACTAAAATAGTCAAAGAGCAAGTACTGCATAAAATACAACAAATTCTTTTAGTCAGATGAGCAACAGACTGGTCTTGATTTGACGCAAATCGTTGTAGAGCTTTGTTGCAAACACTGTAGTTTGCAAAATGGAAACACCATGCAGGTATTTAATTTGTTTTTACCCTTGGCTGTTATCATCACTCTGGAGCTGGCTCAGGCAGAACCAGGTCAGTTGGTTCCAGTCTAACCTATCACAGGGAGAGGAAGAAGGAGGGACCACTTATTTGCACTGCTAAGCAAAGCCAGTCCTTCTATCACCATCTGCCCTGCTCTTTTGCTAGATGACTTTTTTTAAAGAAAAAAAAAGCATAGCTAGAAAGAAAAAAATGCATACACCACCAGCCTGCCTCCACTGCATAGCTGCCCAATCAAAGGTTAAAAATGAACTCAGGCCAATGAGATGGAAATAGAGAATAAACATGCAGAAGCATCTGAGATTTACTGCTCAGATAGGACTATTTTCCATAGGATTTGACTAAGAATTCCTGGCAGAGGAATGGAAGGCAAATCTGTCCTTTGAATGGAATGGGGATTTTCAGGTCTTTCTCTGGCTGAGTAAGTGCAGGCTTGTGCAGCTTTCTGTGGATTTGAGCAGATGTAAATACCATATTCAGCAGTAAAATGTTCAACATAAGCTTGCTGCTTTCAGAGGTTCTGAGATTTAAAAAAAGCCCATAAAGGCAGCAGGGCCCTTCCTTGACTCAAATGCCTGGTTCCAAAGCCTAGGGAAGCAGCATGTCACCTGAGTATGGATGATCTCCTCATCCTGAGTATGAGAGTTTTCACTGAAATTCACTATGAAGTTTGTAAGAAATGTTGCAATAATTAGGGGCAAAATGTGCAAATTTCCTTTATTGTTCTTCATTTCAGCTAAACAACTTCAGACCTGAGCAAATTCCAGTTCTGCAGCTCACATCCTCAGGAGATCTCTCTCAGCAGTCACAGACACTTGTACATAGCTCCCAGTATAAGACAAACCTATTTTTGTGCAAGAACACTTGTCATTAGAGCAGTAAGTCTTTCCCAGTCTGGGAACACCATACATCCCTAATTGGCATGTCACACAGACAGAACATCCCTAATTAAACCCCATATAATTATGCCACCCCAGGCACCTGAGTGAGATCCCTATAAGGTTTTCTAAGATATGTGGATGTACCCATCTCCCCCAGGCAGGTGTGGGTACCTCCAAAAACCCTGCCTGGCACAGACTGAGCTCATTGCCACACACCTTCAAAGAGGAGAGGCATCCTTTGACTCAGCCAGCCTCATGAAAGATTTCCTTGAAGCACAAGAGACCAAGTCCTCAACTGGTATTGACTGGTACTAATGGTACTACCAACAACTGGTATTGACTGGTGAGATCCACTAACACCATCCATTTATCTAACCTAGTTCAGTGTATTCCTTGGGACTGCATCACACTTGGCAATATCCCCCCTGTTCTATATGGGCTCTCAACCAGCACAATCCATGTTGTGGAGGAGACTTCCAGCCACAGCACTGTTAGGAGTTGGGGATTTGGAGGTGACTCAGCAGGTGGAACATCCCACATGACCTCAGTTCACAGCAGTGGTCAAAAGCAGAGCTGTGCATGCTGGATGTGCCTGAGAAAATCCAGAACAAACAGCAAACAAGCCAGACCTTGCTGAGATCAGCAAAGGGAGGCTGTGGCTCAGCCTTTCACAGTGCACTTTCTATGGGGCCATATTGGTGCATCAAGAAAGGCTGAGAGGGAGAAACTTCTTGAATGCTTTTGACTTAATATGGTTGATCCTATCAAATTGCTCAATAGGGTAAACAAACCTCCTATTTTCATGGCACAGTTGCATCACAGATTCACAATGTCATCTTGAAAGCATTCAACATCCTAATTCTTATCGCACCCAGACTTCTACTTAGGAACCTAAATATCATTGTGACATTTAATCCAAATTGACTACTTATTTTCAGACTTGCTGAGTCAAACACAGAACTAAATAGCCCTACTTGCAGATGGCTTATCCCTCAACCAAGGTGGATCCATCTAGCTCCAGTGGGTCATGCAGGGAAAAACCCACAGAAAATCTCACGTTCCCACATCTGGATTCCTGCACAAGGAAAAGTCCTCACCTGCAGAAAGGTGAATTTGGTTTTTTCTGGAGTTATGTTTCCATCCAAGTTCCATGCAAACTGAGCTGAAGAACAAGTTGCTGCATCTGCCATGCCCATCTGCCACCCTGAGCACACAAGTCCATCTCTTGCTCCTGGCGTTTTGCATCAAGCAAAGGTGAGGACAGAGGCAGAATTCTGCTTTTACCCCAGCTCTGCGCACACACAGCAAACTCCATGAATGCCATGAGCGCTCAGTCTCCTCCCTTCTCCACTGTATTTTGACAGAAATTTGGGAATTGCTTGAATGCAAGACAACTACTTGAACTTAATACCAACAATCATAACCAAGGATTGTTTAACACCAGCATGGACACAAGAAACCTACAACAAACAGCCAGCTTCAGCTTCACTAATCATTTGGACATCCAGCTTCTGTTCAGGTCTGTGTCCTCAGAGACATCCCTGCATTGCTCTGTAGTGTGTTTATACTGAAGTTAGAAGTTTTTGTCCTTATCAGTGTGCTATGCTAAATAATCCTCTTGTAGCATTGGGTTTTTTTGCAATTTTTTGTTTGTAACAGAAATTCAATATTCACAGGCATTATGAAAACAAGAGTGAGTGAAAACTATGATCCAAGAACACTACAGTTACAAGCTGCTATAAGGAAGCAATGACCTGAAAAATCTCTTTCTATTTTAGTGTAAATATTTAAATTTGCATGAGTAGCAATCTTCATATACTGCACGCAGCAACATTTTTGGGTGAAACTAGGACAGGAAGAATATGGCCACAGACTCCTGAGGAATCTACAACACCTATCCCATGTTTACCCCAAAATATTTGCCTATCCATAATGCCTACTTTCTACTAAGATTGCAAGCTTTTGGATAGACAGAGATCAACATTTTGTTCCACCACAATATTTTCTTTGCTGTCAGCCCAGCAGATATTTCTGCATGATTATGAATCCTGACAGAAGGAAAAAACCCTTCAGTGTATGCCAAAGTATCTAATAAAGGAAGTCAGTGTCACAGTTCCTGGTTGACAGAGGGGGAAATCTGAGGAGGAGAGGTCCTGCCTGTCCTGGTTTGAGCAGCACAGGCTCCCGCCTGCTCTTCTGTGCTTAGCTCCAGAAAACCCAGCTGGCCTTGCCTGGGGGCACAATAAGTGCTGTGTGTGCCTGGGTGGGTGAGACCATGCCTGCCCTGGATGATGCCTCAGGCACAGGTCACTGGCTGCTTGTACAGAAATGAGAATGGCCTGGAGGCACACATTGCCAAGCAGAGAGCTCAGACATCCCACAGACCACTTTTCAGAGCTGGGAGAGGGACTTGAGGTTCCAGGTCCTGCTCTGTCTATATCCTTCTGTTTTCCAGTCAATAGGCATTTGAAATACCTCCCAGCTAATTTAGAGAAATTTTCTTTGCAAGGTACTGATACCCAATCTGAGGATAATGGTTCTTTTGCAGCAAAGAGATGGTCAGAGTGTCCAGCACATGTGACAGTGACATTTTTATCAATACCCTGAGTGCCATACTGAGTACAAAGCAGGGGATGGGTGCTAGGAGAGCAAGGATAACTTGCAGAAGCTCTCCAGTTCTCTGTAAAGCCAACCCTCAAGATAAGTGTGCTCTGGAACAACAGGATTTAGAAGAACAACTAGGACTTACCAAAAAGTTTTTTCTTTTTCCTTGTTTTGTCAAGATATCATGCCTGACACTGTTGCATGTGCTACAGTACACAAAGGCAAAAAACTGGGCCTTGGTATAACATGTTCCAAGTGCTTAAAAAGGGCAAAGACATCTGCGAAAGGTAAAGTCTGATGTTTAAACACCAGAAGTTATCATTTAGGTGTTCTGACAGGAATTCTAACATGACAGAGACAGTCAGAGTACTTGTTCCAGCTTCAAGCAATGTTCTTTAGATAAGTGTCTGCTGGATATGCTACAAAGAATTGCTCTAATCATAAGGACTGTGGGTTTTCTGTGCAGACTTTGAAGGCATATAAAAAGTCAGATGTAACCAGACTTCAGTCCCACCTGTGCTAGTGCATAGAACAAAGGCATCGGGGCTACGAAGAAACTAATTCTGTGTCAAAGCAGGTATTTCACACCAATCAGGTCCTGTTTCCTCAATATAAGGTGCTAGAAATGTGTCTATAATAATTAATGTCAGATGTGGTACAGGACTTGAAAGTTCATTTGGTGTGAGCACCTTTTATTCCTTGTATAGGTTCTCTCCTTGGAGGAATCACTCTGAGCAAGAAGTCCTAATCACCCACCCCAAACCAGATAATGCTCTTCACCTGGCCACAACCACATGCAGGCTCTTCCCCACACTGAATTCATCACACTGCTAGTGATTCACCCACTACTGCAACTGGAACAAGTCAAGGGCAGAGCTTACTCTGACTCAATTCAATATCCAAGAAGGAAAAAGAAGAAAATCCCAAAAGGTTGGAAGGACAGTTAACACGACAATATTCACTTAATTAGAACAAAACTAACGGAGTTTTACTGTAAGAAATTAGTCTTTTTTGCTGCTTCACCAGTGTACCCTTCACTATTTCATCCACAAAGATGACAGCTTTTTATATCATTTTCTGTGAATCTCAAAGGATTGGGTTAAACAATCCAAAACTTAAAAAGCTTTTCCAAGCTATTTGACCTTCTGAAGTCTGCAAAGTCTGGTACCAAATACTTAGTCATTTACATTTCCAGCCAAAAGCAGAAGTGTAAAGACTCACACAGATGAAAAACAAAGGTGGGGAAGGGCATGCCTTGGTCACTAGAATTGATTACCCTGCTGATTGCACAGAGCTGCAGAAGTCACCAGCCACCCTCCCTTCTCAAGTAACAAAGCTGTGCACTTGAAGGCATGGCTGTAACTACTACCAAAGGGCTTTTCCAATTGGTTTCTACCCCTTTCTTACAAGGCAGTGATGCCTTGTCAAGGCTGACCTAGAACAGAGGCTAGATGGAGTTAAAGAATAAAGTAGAGATTTACTAAAAGGCCTCAGTGGATCCACCTTGGGCAGTACAAGAGCCCTGCCAGGGCTACAACCACAATGAACCCAAAATGGTCGCAAAAAATGGACAACCAGTCACAAGGTCTCTCACTTTTATAAGTTCTAGTCCATTTGCATGTTGGAGTTAATTGTCCAATTACAGCTTTAGGTTATGAAGTCCCATCCTTCTTGTTTTTCTCCTTTCAGTCCACATTGTTTATGCTCTTGGGCCTGAAATTTGGATCATATGTCTTTGGTTCCAAGCTAGGGAAGGAATTGTTTTGTCTATGTACTCTGTGAAGAGAGTTCACCATCCTCTAACATGAAGCTCAGAACTACTCACTATAGCAGTACAGAATCTGAAAAATATAAAAGCTAAAACCTAAGGCATCAACAGCTCCATCCTTTTTGGAAATTGCTCACAAATTTCTTCAAGGATTCCATTGGGAGATGAGGTTTTCTAGGCTAAGATTCAACCCAAAAGGTTTTAATTTTAGCCAAATTGATTTGACTGTTTTTGAGTAGTGAAGGAATGGAAGAAAATACTTGTCCCATATGTTCCAGACAGAGGAGCACATTTGCTGAGAAGAAAGAATCATTGAGGAGACAGAGGGGGAGAGGGGGCAGATATCTCTAAAGGATAAAAATATTCCCAGACACAACAGCACCATGAGCTCAGCCCTAACCTTGCGTCAAAGAACACAGCAGCAATGGCATTTGTGTTTACACCAGCTGAGTATCTGGCCTGTAGGAATGGAGAGGAAAGCTTTCCATTAAAATCTTGGATAAGATACATAAGAATCTAAACAACATGGCAAAAGCCTCATATGTAAAACTCCCTTCCTGTTATTTCTCAAGACCAGAGGACAGTGTATTCCAATGCATGGAGAAGACAATTTGCTGCAAGCCTTGCCTGGACAGTGAGAGTTTGTGCATAAGACATCCCTGCTCAGACCTTCCACAAGAGTCAGGACCTGCAGGAATCTGGGCTCACGAACCCCAAGGGTTCATTGATGGCTCTGTGCTCCTGACAGATCAGCTGCTGAGCCTCTCTGGGTCAAACCAAACCTCCCATCTCTCACCTGTTGCCTCTTGGCTAAGGTGAGGCAATATGAAGCCCAGGAAGAAAATGAAAAAGGGCAGTGGTGAATACAACTTAAAATTGGAGTTGCCCCAATCTCAGCAGTTCCAATACAAGGGAAAGACAAACCTTAGAACTGCCAACTTCTTGTCCTGACCATGGAAGCCCATGGATCTACACTATCTGCCTGTGGTGCTACCTATGGCAGGATTCACAAGGCTTGAGGCATGTCCTGTTGATAAGAGTGCCAGGTTCTCACAAGAACGCAGCTGCACAGCATGAAGCCTAGAAAGTAAAAAACATGGTTTGTCTCTTAACTTACTCTCAACAGAGCCTCTAAAGTTTGCAGATTCTTGGTGTCATATGCCAAGTCCAAGATGTTCCAGTTTCCTCAGCTTCCAAGGAGATTCTCATCAAGAAATCAACATGAAGCTGTGGATAAATGAGAACTGGAGTCACGACTAGCACACTCATTTTTATTTAGTAATAACATCATTATTAAGTAGCTCTGTCCTCAGTCAAGACTGACAGGTGTTACACAGAAACCTCTGCCTTAAAGAGTTTACAATTTATAAAGAAGAACAGAAAGTACAGGAGGAACTAGGCAAGGATATAAACAGAAATGCACATAATTCAACATCAGTTTGCAGTGTGCAAATCTGCAGGTATGCTCACTAGTACCTGTGCACTAACTCCATCTGCGCTGCTCCCCTTTGCTGTTGTTAATCTATTGGTTCTTATATTAGGATTTATTACAGGCATAAATCTTGGAGAAAAACACACCTGGTTTTGTCCTCTGTTTGTTACAGTCTCCTTTGAAGGCCTGCCATTGAGCTCTGCTGGACACAGGCTCCTCATTGAGGATCTCATAAGCATTTGATAGGGCACAGGTGAGTGGGGGCACGAGGCAGGTAATGAAGGGATGAAAGAGCAAACAAGATCTGAAAGGCAAGACTCTCCCACTTGGTACAGATAGAAGTAATAATGAAAAAGAAGTGCAGATATCTACAACAGCTTCATCAATCAGCAGATTTTTCTTAGTGGTGATCCAGTGTTCATGCCTTTAGCAGCAGTAGTCTGTGAGAGGTTAGATGAAAAAAGGAATGCTTGCAGAAGGCTGACAAGGAAGAGAAAAATGAGAAGAAGATGGGAGAACACTTTCAAAATAATTAAAATAAAAATATTGGCATAGGTTATACATGTGTTGCAGAAAAGAGTCATATAAACAAAACAGTAGACATTTAATAGCCAGAAAGATGGTAGGAAACCAATGGGATGGTGTTTTAAATCCCAGCAAAGTTTAACAGTAGCTGGTCCATGATGATAAATAACCCATGTATATTCCATGCCATGGACACCTGGAGACATGAGTGGCTGTAGGAAGATAACACAAGTCTATTCAAAAAATTTCTCCAATGTAACTCCACTGGGATGAAGACACACGTGCAGACAGCTTACAAAGGCCCTCATGCTGGGGCAGGTTAGCCTGAGTAATACAGCTCATCCAAACCAAAGGCTTTTTTTACCACCTTGATTTTTACAGGAGCTTTTGCCAGCACAGCTGCGCTGGATTTGAACATATCTGACTAATACTGGTCCACAGCCTGGTAGGTTCTTGGAATATACACCTGAGGTCCCAACCCTGCACCAGGATTGGCAATGTGACATTCTAAGAAAGGTTTCCTGTATTGCAACCTGCTAATTTACCTGCTATTGTCAAATCTCAGTGATTAAAGACATGACTCACACCCCCTAAGAGCAGTATGTTTAGGTTAAACATGATGGGGTTTTGGAAACATGTTAGGTAATAAACGTTGGGCTTCTTTTTTAACTGCCTTTTGTTTAGGGTTGTCAGTTCTTCAGGTTAAAACTTTGATTACAGATAAAGGTGATTTTTTTCATCCTGGGAACTGCAGCCAGAGCCAGGTGTGTAGGATTAGCTCATTGTATGCCCGGAGCAGAGCAGCACTGCAGGGTGAACCCATGGCAGCACCACAGCCTGCTCGACAAGCCACCCTCCATGTCCTGACACTGCTGGGGACAGTGGCATGGGCCACACAAGGTAGGGACCCTGACTCTGAATGTGGCACAGCTCTCTTTCCCAATCTATTAGAGGACTCCTGGGCCTGGGTCAATGACTCTAGGGAGGACACTGAGCTCCCTATGTGGCCTTGGCTCCTTATAGGACCCTATATGAGCTTAGTCATGTATCTTTGTGTCCAAGTTTCCTGTCCCTCAAAGGGGACACTAATCCCACGTGGGACCCCACTTGTCTCAACTATACAGAGCAGCTGAATAGTATGCAAAAAGAGGGGAGAGCTTCTTTGCAAACACAATTCAGTCATGGTTATAGATTCTCTTTCATTTAATTCAACAGTACACTTAATTTTGGCCCAGAATAAACATATTGACTTGCAGACAAGCACTGAGGCACTGAGGTGTGATGGGCAGCACTTTGCCACTTCCAAAATTCTCAACCCTTGTGAGACAGAAGTTGTCTCCACATCAAAATCAGCTACCCTGAGGAAAAACAGGACAGTTCTGTGCCATTACTGCAGGGTCTGGGCTGTAGGTTGGTGAGGAAGTCCCTGAGGTTAAACATTAGCAATACAGCAGCAAGGAAAAGAAATCAGCATGAAAAGCAAGCCCTGAGCAGGAGAAAAGAAATCACTAACTTGCTGCAGCACTGCAGTAATTGTGACTCTTGAGCACATATCCTCTGAGGACCTCAAAAGCTTCTAGAAGAAACTGGTTACCATGAAGTTCGTGGGTGAAAAGGAAAGAGAAATGGAACTCATAAATGGTTGCACTACATGATGGGGCACACTCATGCCCACCCTTCATTTCCTGTACCGCCAGCATCAAGGATTGTGCTGACCACAGACCTTCTAACACCAATCCTGATACCCAGCCAAGATGAGGAGAAAATCTTCCCTGGTTTGGATTTCAGGACTTGGCCAGAAGGGAGCAGAAGAGTCCTGCAGAATGCACGCCCTGGGCACAGCACTGTCCTGCACAGAGCCCAGCTCTGCTGTCAGCCTGTGGCAGCCAGGCTCCCAGCAGACATCACAGCTGCAGGGTTAAGCAAACTCACCAACATCACCTCATCAGCGTAGGAAATTGCAGCATTGCAGTTCTCTGCCTGTGCAAGGTGTGTGCCTACAGTCACGCCAGTCCATGAAGACACTCAGAGTTGTCCATGTCCTTTCCCACTGCTGAGGTACTTTCAGTTTATAAATACATGAACACCAGAAAAGTTCAACCCTACATAAAAAGAACACAAGCCAAGTCCAGTTTCACATAATTTTAGAAAAGTGGAACTGTATCTATGCTTATTGGAAGGTCAGGTTAAGACCAAATCTCCCCTTCCTTTCTGACTTGGATACCTTGGTTCCAAGCACCACGAAAAAGGTGGCAAGAAGGAATCTGTTTCAAATCATTAGGAACAATATTTCAGAACAAGTTTCACAATAAGACAGAACAGTAAACACAGAAAACCAAGGGTTTGCCTGGTGCAGAAGTGTTTCCTAGACAGCAGTTCACAAGGCTCTGTCCTGGACACAAGGCTCCAGTTGCTGCCTGGCACACTATTGCAGAAGCAGTCCTGCAGCAAGTTTTACAACTGGTTTCTTGGAAGACCAACATTAGCAAAACATTCAGTGTAAATATGCCAGTCTTTAACTGCTTAGAGATCTTACAGCAGACTTTCATCTGACAGCAGCTCCCCTCAGAGCATGGCCCAGGTCCCTCTGCACCATCACTGAAGAGTCAGTGCCTTACCAAGGACATTTTCAGACTTGTATCAGGGTAAAGGAAGGTCTTGTACGTCACATCTTGTCCAAATTCAGGGTAACAGTCTTTGGGAAGGCTCAGAACCATGGGCTTTCCTCAACATTCCCCTGTCACCTGTGTTAGTCACAGCAGTGGATGCAGCAGCTGAGGAAGTTTGGACACCCAGCACAAGCATGCAGGAGCATGTTGTGGTCCATCTGCCAGAGAGCACTCTGACCATTCCCCTGGATCAAACAGTTCCAGAGGCAGCTCTGAGCTAGCCCAGCTGAGTTTGCCCACTGTGAAGGAAGGCAGAATCACATCAGCACAGGTAACACTCAGGTCTTGACTTGGCACCCTCAAAGCATGGTCAGGAACCCCATGGGCTGAGCAGTGGATCCTGCTTATTCCTTAAACTCAAAGGGGAGTTAGAACACACCATGCTTTCCTAGCAGCTGGGCTACATACACAAAACTGGGTGTTGATGTTTACAAGACCCAGAGCTCATTTCTGTTTATTTCTATGCACAAAGAACAAAACATTTAGCTACTTTTCCATCTAAAATAACTTTGCTCTTGTCTTTTTGCCTCGGTCATCCAAGAACGAGGGCTCTGCACGACCAGAAGAAGGGAAATGCTTGGAAATCCATTTTGTTCAACTGTTGCTGCTCCTTGCTGACATTTAGCCCAGACAATGTGAGCACCACCCTCAGTTACACCCAGCTGGGCTCAGTGACTTCACTGGGAAGCCATGGTGCAACACAGCCACAAACAGCAGCAAGCACAGCTAAAGGATTTCTCTGTGGAGCATGAGATTGTTTGCTAGATTGATTTCCTTGCTCAGTGTATTTTGGGTGCAAAATATGTTGCCTTAACCTTGCTGCACGGCTCCTGATCCCTGGGGTAATGGTGCAGGGAAGATGAGATGGAATACAGATTCCCTCTCCCTGGCTCTGCCCCAGGGACAGCTCTCACCTCTGTTCCTGTGTTCTTGTGGCTTTGGCAGGACCTTGCAAGCTAGAGATGAAAGGACCGTGAAGAGGTGTCTGCTGTAGCTGATATCATTCACACCTTCCAAAATATCCAGTGTGACAGTGAATCAGAGAGGGGTGCTTAGGGGGAACATAGACCCACAGTAGACCTCAAAAATGAGCAGGAATTCAGACTGCTTCTCTGCTGATCAAGCCATGCTGTTTTAGTGCTTCAAATACACAAATTTCTGAAATCAATCAGCGTGGCCAAAACACTGACTCAAACCAAGATATGCCCCAGCTGAACAGTAAAATGCAGCATGAGGTGGGGGATGAAGGAGGAAGAAGGGATGATCTCCCCACCAACCACTTCTAGCCAGTAGTGAGGTGGAACTGGCTCGACATTGCCTAAAAGAGAGCTCTGAGACCCAGTGCAAGAGCCACAAACCCCACATGTTGGGGAAAGAAAACCCCATCTGCAGCCCCTGCAGCCCTCCCCACACACCCCAGTCCCAGTGAGCCTCCAGGAATCCTCCCAATGAGATGGGGTTTGGTTCTTGTTGTGACAACCCGACTCTCCACACACAGGTGCCCAAGTCCTGGCTGTGGGTCACCCCCTGTGCCTTGGCTTTGCCCCTTTTAGGGCAGGCTCCTCATGGTGACACATCCAGCATGGGGCAGCCCCCAGCCAGGACCTTCAGCAAAGCCAGAGCTCCTTAGGAGTGACAGTTTTGTTTCCCTTCGTCACTGGGAGCCCTGCTTTCAATCCTGGCCAGCCTTGCACTGCTCAGCTCCATGCACGCAGGGCAGAGCGCGGCTGAGTGCCAGAGCTCTGTGTGCAATCCAGCCTGCCCGGGCCAACAAGTGTCTCCCCTCGCAAAAATCTAGACATAAATAAAAACTTTAACAGCTAGAACGTCCCAGTTAATGATTAAGCAGGCACAGTTGCACAACTTCCCCTGGAATGTCTCTGCTGATGGCTGCGGTACACTGACAGGCTGGAATGGCAAAAACAGCCTGACAGAAGGACAGGATGGGCTCCAGGTGATGCAGCTGCCACAGCAGGAGATGGGCTGTCCTTGTGCAGCAGGAGCTGCTCCCCTGTTAGTGTGTCAGCCCCCAGCTCCAGGATTTGGGGCACAGGGCTGGTGGTGACCAGCCTCAGCAGGTTGTGGGACCATCACAGGGAGCAGAACACAGCTCTGCTGTGTGTTTTATACAGCTGGTTCGTTTGCAGGCATGGCTGAGTGCAAAGCAAATGCAAACCTCATGCCTCAATGTCCTTATATATGAGTTTAAAAGCGCACAGCACACTTATAAAAGGGCTGTGTCTCCAGGCCTAACCTATAAGTGCCAAACAAAAATCCACGAAGATTGATGAGTCGGGGTTTTTTAAACAGCATTCAGCACATCTGACATTATACTGGATTTTAAAAGTCCTGCAAGAGCAAGGGCAAATAAATATCTAGAACAAATACAGTCAAATGGGAGTTCAGACACTCTACTCTTCATTTGCACGGGGATGTCCTGTACTTGGAAATATGGTAAGCTTTCAAGTCAAATTCCTGGAAAGATTAGCCCAATGCACAACTCCCAGAGCCCACAGCTCATTAGGAGGAGGCTCTAATGCAACACCTTCCAAGCAGCCCATGTGCATGCTGGCAAAGCAGTTTCTTGCACACATTTGCTGGAGACAAAAGTCTGTTTGGCTGGTCATTGGGTCATTTCAGCTTCAGAGACATCACCCAGCCACAGACAGCATCCACCCAGTGCTTCAGGGTGACAAGGAACAGAGGAACCTATTGCTGCTGCTGGAAAATGGGTTAGTGGACTGATTCATGCAGAGGAATGATGTCCTTGTGACACACCTTTTGCTGGTTCCAGCAGAGGGCAAAAGGGCACACGTGTAAGGGCCAGCCCAGCACGTGGGCTGTTTAATGATGTCCTGCAAAGAAAACTCTCCATTGCCAGCTTACTTCATTACTGAAAAAGAATATATGAAATTCCCTGACACAGCCTGCATGAAGGCATCTGAAGGTGAACAGGTCATTTCCAGTATTAGCAATTTTTTCCTCTAATACATTTCAGAAGAGGGATTGCTGTAGAGGCTGTTGAAAAGCTGGCTCACAGAGAACCAAGGCAGAGGGAGGGAGGTGGTCCCACTGGCAATGGTTAAGAAAGACCATTTTCAGGCAGATTCCAACTTGCAAGCTAAGAAATCACCCCATTTCTCTAATGCTGGAAAAAACACAGGTCTGTGGAAGGACATCTGTTGCCAATAATCCATCTACACTGCCTGCCATCAGATGCCTAACTCACCTTTAAATTAGCAATCTTCTCAGTCTTGAGATCAGTTCTGTCCCTCAGCCATGCCTTGGCCACCCACTGGTCCCTGCCTGGTTGAGACTGCAGAAATGAGACTTCATAACTAACAGCAATTATCATTCTGGTTTCATCACTGCCTTTCCAAGCAGCTTCTGTCTCTGCTGTTTGGAAACAATGCTCAAGGCTACCAGCACCAGATCAATAACTCATCTGGGAACAAACAACTGAGATGAAGGAGGATGGTCAAGGGAGGACCTTTTTGCCAAGGGAAGGTTTTCTGCCCCATGATAGGAACCAGAGATGGTCGTGAGAACACAGGCACAGAGAGCAGAGCCCCAGCATGGGAGGCCAGGCACGGAGCAGAGGGAGCATTGCTACATTCTGCTGACATCAGGGCTCCTCACCAGCTTGTCTATAGTCAGCTGAGGAGAACACATGGTCCTTGTAGCCATGGGGGCATCATATGTAAACCCCAAAACTCCAGAAAGAAATCTGATGCAATTTTCATTATAATGAATTAATGTACACTCATACACCACTCATCCAAGTCTTTCCCAAACACTTTTCACATGTTCTTGTTTCTTTCCCATGTTCTGAGAATTGAGCAAAAGGTTTTCCCGTCTAATTTTTTCCAACCAGCATATATGAGTATTTTTTACCAAATGGACAATTAATGAGTGTGTTTGCCAAGAGGTGGAGTACAAAATACTGTACATCTGTAACTCTGTTATCCAAAGGCTCAGATTCTGACAAATATTCAGCCCAATGTTTGCTCAGGGCTGATGTCTCATAGAAAGCTCAGCATGGGTCTCTGTCATGTATATCACCATCCTCACTGCAAGGCACATCCCTCTCCAAAAGAGAGGAAAACAATGCAAAACACACATATGCACCTACCTTCCCAGAAAGGATCAAAGGATCAAAGTATCATGAACTATTTAATGGCATAAAACCCACTGAATGTAGCAGAAATGAATAAAAATCAAACATTAATCTTTGAGCATCTGGCCTTGGACTAGCTGGGTCTTTTCCCAGGACTGCACACTGGAGGAAGGTGCAGTCTGAACTTCATAAATGGCATGGCTGCAACAACCAGCAGTACCTTGATAATTCAGAGTATTTAAAGCCAGAAGGAACCGTATTGCTTGTAAGTTCCCTTTCTATTTACTGAAACGGCTTCTTCTGTTTAAAATAATACTCTGGTGTGACTGAAACATATCTTTCAGCAAGGACCTCAGTAGTTACCAAAAGGCAGATAATCAATGCCATCCCGTTGTAGTTTGGCTAATCACCTTCCCATTAAAAGTCATGCTTTATTTTTAAGTACCAGCATCCCTCTTCAGCTGCAAACCCTTCATCTTGCTGCCCCTTCCAGAAGAAATGGCATGCTGCTCTTGCTGCTGTGGCTATGCAGGGTGATAAAGGGAGCCTGCCCTACCAAAAGCTAAAGACAGAGAGAGTTTCTTACTTCTCTTAGTGCGAAAAAATAGACTTCTCCCAACACCCCTTTTTGGGGCACTTTTCTTTCCCCCATTAATTTTTTAAAATCTCTTTTAAAAGCTCTAGAGATGAAGGCTCTATGCCAGTGTCAATCTCACCTATACCTGATAAAAACAGCATAACCCAGCTGAACAGGCAAATGAATGATAGAATTAGAAGCTACAAATCTTCTGAAATTTTAGTCAAATACTTGACACTTCCCCACCACTGAAATGCAGCCAACTTCCAAAAGCACTATTGGTGCTTTAAAACTACACCTCAAATACACACTGGTTGCTTTGGCCGTGACAAAAAGCACAAAAATAAAATATGACACAATATAATAAAATATAATTGCTAGAACTGTGGAGATTAATATCCCCTATTTAGAAGAAGTGCCTTTTACAAACTTTAGGACCATATCTTAAATCCTTTAACAACCACTTAATTTTATGGTAGTGCCACTATTCTGTGCTACTGCACGTGATTCTTTCACGAGGCCATGTACAAAAGATTATGTTTTGGTAATATTTTAACTGAAGCAAAAATACAAGTCATACAGCTCTTTCATACACAGTAGTATCTTGTTTGTGTAATGTAATTGAAGTGCTCTCAGAGCTCTTATGGCTGCTAAAGATGTCTTTGGTCCGTAGATTTGGACTACTGGTAATGAATCGGTTATTAAAAGTTATTGTGGACGTCTGTAGCACAAGGCACATTAGATCACAAAACCACAAGAACAATTTTTCTAGGTCACAGATAAATATATTTGAAACAACTGTTGGTTCTCCCCTCAAAAATGTTTGCAAATTCCTTAAGTATCTCATAAAATCTGTATTTCTCAGACTGCCCTGGCAGGGATTTCAAGTTTGCACTTCATATCATCACTGAGGAGTTCATAAAAAGCAGACTTCCAAACTGGACATACTTTTTCACTCCCAGCTACACAGTGATCCTCAAGGCATTGCGTTTTTCCCCTGGATCCACCATAAGAATCAAATCAAATAACTCACAGCTTGTCACTAGATTAGAAATTAAAGACGAGCAGGAGCAACAACCAGACTGACAACTTGCTAATCCAAACAAGATGATCTGATCTTATTACAGGGAAGGTTTTTCTGGAGGAACAAGGGTGTTCATTGGTACTGCAGACACTCAGCAGAAACACAAGCCTTCAGCTAGGTTGTAATTGCCCCCCAGCATGAAAACTGCTGTCAGCATGTGTAGCTGGTGGGGCAAACATGAGAACTCAAACCACAGACCACCTTTGCTGTGGAAATTGATGTTTTATACAGCCCATGTAAGGAGGAGCCCTGTAGGAGTGTGAGCACATGTGTGCAAATCATGTCTGAAAACACAGCTGGCCAGCTATAGTCAATTATTATTCATATTTTCTCAGAACAACTTAGAGTCTCCTCAAACATGGCACATTTGAAATTTCATTCACAGGTGTTTAAAATAGGACAGAGGAAATCTGTGTTTCATAGAAGATGTCAATGCTCTGATAGGGATTATATATTGTTGAATATATTGATTTTCAAATATTTTCAGAACTTTTTTAAACCTTATTGGCAGCCCATTGTAAAACAAGTACTGTGATAAAGGAAAGAAAATAACATTTTCCAGACAGTATCATCATCAGGACACTGTATGTCCCATCTCTAAAAATTAAACCAGAAGATTTACAGTAATAAAGTTCCAGTTACCATATCAATGTGAATGATTTCCATCTTGTCACTAGAAAAACAAAAGTCTATATAATACTGAGCAAATTACCAAGAAGAGAGCAGTAAAATATGGTTGGTATTTCTATAGGTATTTAACTGCTGAAAAATGAGTCAAGGTTATTTACTGAGAATTATGTAAATGGAAGTCCTACCTATATGTAAGAACACACACATATGCACACATGATGTTCATTTTGCAAAAACATACCCAAAATTTCTTTAGCCATGCTGGTTTGAATGGGTGCCATTCCTTCTCACCATCTGTTCTAAAGAGCATTCCTTGGCGTTAAACTGTAATGTGTTTATGGAAAACTGGCTACAACCAGCTCAAACAGGTTGAAATTTATGTTCTCTCTATCAGCAATCAGTCTCTTGCAAGGAAGGCCAAGGGGAAATGATCCCTGACACACTGCTCTGGGTAGCTATGAAAATCCTTCTAATTGTACACTACTATCAACAGTGACAATAAGCAGATACTATTTGCCAATAATACTGATTGCCATCAGTCTGGGGTTACTATACTTTCACACATGTAAACTGCACCTCAGATAACACCTGTATAAAAGCATGAGTTGTTGTGAGCGTGTCCTCAGTTCACCTCAGCATTTACTACCTCCCACAAGGCTGGAGGTGCAGGCAGGTGCCAGTCAAGGGGTTCAGGCACCATGGTGATGCAGCTTTCCCTCACGATGCACTGACATGTCTGTGGTCTCTCTACTGCTAAATCACAGGGACTTTCCTAGGGTGACACATGGATTTATATGTTGCTACTTTAAAATACCCATAAGACAAAAATGAGGGTGCCTGATGACATGTCTCTAGCTGGGCACACAAAATCCTCAGTACTTGTCACTCTAGACAGTTTCCACACCCTGGGGAAGACAAAGGAGTGCCACTACACTGGTTTAGGTGGCCACAGGAGAGCCCTCTCACAGCCACACAGTGGGCATGGCTGCACCATGCAGGGAGTACAGCAGGCTGCAGTGACAGGCTGAATCACAGAATCTGTTCATTTAGGCTGGAAAAGACCTCTAAGATCACTGAGTCCAACCATTAACCCAGCACTGCCAAGTCCACCACTGAACCACGTCCCTAATCACCACATCTACACAGCTTTTAAATACCTCCAGGGGTGGTGACTCAACTGAAATGCCATGCCAAACATTTCCAGCAAACTTGCGTCTCCACAGACTAGTCCAAAGCCTGACAGAAGTCCTGATACCAGGACTTTTTCCAAGGGACAATCTTATCTGTGAGCATGTTTGCAAGAACATCATTAACTGTAGTTAGAAATTAGGGATCCACTGGGCCATTCAGACCAATGGGCAACATTGGTTAAGTTGGCAGCACAGGCAAAGACCTCATGCTGATGGAGGGTGTCCTTCCTAGCTCAATGCAGGGCAGTTCTTGGAGTGAGAAATTAATCTGCATTTTTATTTTCATTCCCTTGAACTGGAGATAACACAGCAATGATTTTGTATCAGGTGTATTTTTTACTGGACAAAGTTCACCTGACATGGGGGCAGCAGTCACATAGGTTACAGCTCTGCTGGGTTTTAAACACCTTAAGGTGTTGTTTAGGCAAATAACTGCTTAGCCTCACTTCTAGCAATCCAACAAGCCACTTTAAATATTTTCAAAATAATGAAATAAAAATAACTCCTAGAAGGATTTTGATGGTGAATGTTTAGCCCTTCTAAGGTACATTTCAATTCCATTAAAAGCTACAGACATTTTGTGAAACAGAAAGCTGAAAATAAAAATGCCTGGAACAGCAGAATCCAGGACAAAAGGAAGTCACAATTTGTAAACATATTAAGAAACATGTAATATCAAACTGAACAAGAAAACTGCCTGAAATGAGGCTGCAGGAATGCTCCCACTTCAGAGCATCACACTGACCGACCCAAGCACATAAAACTGCAGCTTTGCACAGGGAGACACTCAGAGAAGACTGGGGGCAATTCCCCACTTTCCAAAAAAGAGAGGGATACACTTAAGGAGGATTGGGCTCAACTAATTCACTCTCCAGCATTTACAAGCTCATCACCAGTGTATGCTGGTCACACAGGCTCCTTCTGCATTTAAATAGGATTCACCCAAACGTGTGTGGCCACCTGAAGCAGGCTGGACCAGTCACTCCATGCAAGCTGACCATAGTGGGGTATGAAATCACTGCTTAGACAAGATACTTGATTTTTTGGAGGGCTAAAGATGACTCCTAAGCACAGATTGCCATTTTACCTGGAATGGTTTTGGCACCAGACAGTGCAGGACCAAGCACTTCCTGATCTACTGAGACCAGGTCCATTTTTCTTTATTGGGTAATACCACAGCTTCCTCCAGACCGATGCATCCAAATTTTCTTGACATGAAAAAACAGACTGTGTATGTCAAGATCTTACTTCTGCCAGGCCTTGAGACACAGCAGGATCAGGCACTGGGTCTGGCAGCGACAATAAAACTACTTTTGGTCCCATGCAGTTCCTAAGTCGCTGTCTATTTTAAGTATTTCAGTTTCTCAGGCAAGGGAGATGGTATTTTTCTGGAAGGCAGATCTGTGTGGAGCTGCATCACTGAATACTGAGGGTTTCTTTCAATAACATCTGCCTGGAGTGACTCCTGAGTCCTGTTCAGCTTAGCTAAAGTTATCATCTGACTACATCCAAAATATCATAAATTCATCTTCAAGGAAACATTTGTTCTGACCACTGACAGTCTCTGTCTAATAAATGTCTTCTAGAAAAGGCAGAGTATAATACATCTCATAAAAATATAGGAGTTACAGACATTAAATAAATCTGGATCTTGAGAAAAATACCCAGTTAATTCAGTGTGTTTGGTAACAGCATTACACCGCCACATCCCAGCAGATACTGTCATCCACCACATGCAATGTCTGCATTCCCAAGTCAAAAAATTGGCATAATTTTTTCTCTGAAGGCTTGAGTCTAGTGCTTCATTCCTCTCATCTGCCACTAATTTCTTCCTTAATGCTAGGAGGCACCTTATTTCCTTTGCACACATTAAATTTTCCCCCCCTTATTTTCTCCTCAGGAAGGCTTCACTCCTTCTGTATGTTGAGCTTCTTTCTCTCTTGGATTTTCATCGATGAAACAAATCTCATCACCAGATACTCTGACATGAACAGCCCAGATCATTGTTTTGCCTCATTATACATTGCTATAATATTCAGTGCTTAGGACCCACAATCAGGTTCACTGCTAGTAGAATTCCCTTTTACCATACCTAGTATCTTTATGAACTTCTCTAATGTCATTGCTCTTTGAAAGAAGAAGGATTTCTGGGTCAATGATTTCCCATCTTAGGAAGATCTCCAATTAATATTTTATTTCTTGTGGTGTCCTTGCAACTATGTTGAGATGCTATTCCCAAAACAGTTTTAGACTGTTTTATCCTTCCCCTCCAGGGATGAGAACACATCACATACCCCTCGCTCACATCATCTTGAATCCATTCCTCACAGCACTGAACATATTTTCAGCACTTTCCACCATTGTAGCTCATAAACTATAAGTTGTCATGGCTCATGAAAATCATTGGTAGAGCTTCACCAGCTGGTACTCAAACTAACTTCATCAATTGATGAGGCAACTAATCCATGCAGCTGTATCTTTCCAAAACTGTTCCGTCACTTAATTCTATTTTTGCATTTCTGTCTACACCTCTGATCCTAATGTCAATCTACAAGCTGCCAGCTGAACTGTTCCCACTTGTTTTGATATCACAAACCCTTTTTGGTTACACTAACCATTGTCTGCTGGTCTGGGTACTTGGGTTATGCCCCTTCACTATTACCAAATTTAGCTCAGCTGTTATGTTGCAGCTGGTGGTTGATGCCATACATTAACATTCCTTTCTAATTAGCCCATACATTAAACACATGTGACAAAAAGAAACCTTTTCATTTTTAAGCACATACTGCCAAGCAAAATGAACTTACAGCATGGTCTTTGTGCCTTAAGTGAGAGTGGTGTGTTTATGGCTAAAATACCAACAAAGCTATGACAACACAACCCAGGTGATTGCAATATGAAAGCTCCCTGATGCCACAGGCTGCATTGTTTTAGCTTGTAAATCACCCCTGTCTCCAAACCCAGGTAAAACAAAACAAAAAACAGAGAAAAAAGATAAAGGCAAAGACAAGACAAAGGAAAGGAAGGTGTTGTTTCTCCTCCACCCCAAACTGCACAAGAGGGAGAAAGGCATCTGAACAGGTGACTCAGCCACCTCAGGGAGAGCCATCAAAGCCTGAGAATTTTTGGCATAGTGAAAACATTTTCCTCAGAGTTTAGGAGGCTAGAGCATCTTCAAAAAATTACAGACATAAGATGAGATATTCTGATCCGTTATCATGGAAAACCTGACCAGCTAGATCCCACCCAGACTTCAAGACCCCTGGATGCTCTGTTACTTGTTTTACTCAGTTTCCTGTGCCTTTAGTCCAGTCTGTCTCCTGTTCTCCAACACAATGACACTTTGCAGAGATGACATTATCAAACGTCAGAAGGTGCTCATGCAAACCTTGTTGTTTGCTACATGAGAGTCAGTGAGAAAGAGACAGATGACCTTCTCTCCAAATTTCAGTGTTCAGTTTAACACTGGTGACCCTAAGGTTGCTCAAGTTATCTAGTGTGCTGTGACACCTCAGTGAGCCCTGTTGGCTAAGGACAGCCGGGAACCAGCAGCACTCAGGCTGTGTGAGGATGGATGGATGGATGGATGGATGGATGGATGGATGGATGGATGGATGGATGGATGCCACCAAATCTGGATGCAATCTCATGCACTACACTTCTCATGGATATCTGTCTTTTATTAAGTGACATAAGGTGGCTAGACAAGACAGTCTGATTCCACCTCTTTCATGTCCTGCAATAGCTTTTTTGAGGTCTCATCAGTGTTGCCTCTTGCACAACCAACACTTGCTTCTTTTCCACGTTTAAGAACCACATAGTCCTTTAGCCAGCACTGTTTAAAGACCAGAGAGTCCCAGTGCTCTTCCCATGGAGCTGGACTGCAGACCTGCAGGAGCAAACTGTGGAAGCAGTGGGTGCCAGGATCTCTCTGCCATGTTAGCCCCAGCAGGCAGGACTCAGAATCACCCCAGTCACCTCTGAGATGCTGCAGCAATGAGAACACAATGACCAGGCTGGACAGAGAGGAGAGAAAACCTCCAGTCTGCAACACCAGCACGGGTGCACAAACCAGAGCCAGCTGGAAACACGAGTAGATCCTTGCAGGAAGGCAGACAAACACTTTAACACCACTGCTCATAAAGGGCAAGGCAGAAACAGGGAGGTTAAGTAGTTTACTTAAGCTATGGAGCAGAGCCTAGTTAGACACCCTGGAGCTGGGCTCAAGCCACTGTTAGACCAGCAGCTTTCAAATAATCATTCCCACAAACTTCTTCTGTGGTGATATTTCTGAACAATACCAGGGAACATTCCACCATAAACTGTGCTGTGTTCCAGTTTCCACATTATAGCTGTGATGTAACTCAGTAACACTTTGTCCCATCAAGCCCAACAATAGATTTAATCAGAACATTTGTCTCAGAGAGACAATGGGGAGTTCTGATTAACCTGGCACCAAACTCTGGCAGTTGCCTGCAAGGGATTTTTTTTTCTTTTTTTTTTTTTTTTTCCTCTGAATGCTTGCCCTTGGCAGCTCTTCAGCCTGCAATACGCCAAGCCTGTGGCTGCCAGGAGAGCTGTGAAAATGCCCTGTGCCATTTGACATGCAAACAGCACACTTCATTTCAGAAATGCAACATTTCTGCAGCAGCAAGGAGGAGGACACTGCTCCCTGAGCATCCCACCAGCCAACCACATGAGCATCAAGGACATCAGACCACTGTCAGGTGCAAAGGGTCTGTCCTGTGAACTTGCTGATGGAAACTGAACAGCAGGCACTGGGCTCTCAAAAAGAGGGAAGAGAAGAAGGGCAGCACTGCAGCACTGCCCTGCAATGGCTTGGTTGGCTTCTTTTGTACCTCTGCCCAAAGCACAAAGCCTCTGTGGGCTGCTGCAAAGCAGAGAGGCCCCTCCATATAGAGCAGGTGCAGGTGGGAGCCCAGGTGAGAAGTGAAAGCACAGGCACAGTGATTGACAGACATCAGTCAGTCATCAAAGGCACAGGAGCACAAGCCACAGCCCAGTGGGACTGTGAGCAAAGCAGGGCTCAGTGCTGCATCCAAGAAAGTTGCACCAAGCAGTTCCCTGAGGCCTGCAGGGAGGGATAAAATATTTTTTAGGTTTGGCTTAGGGGATATCCTGTATTGTTCCCTCAGGCAGCACTCTGTGCTCACAGCCCATCCCAGACAGTTTCCTCCCTGTCTTGCATGGGAGCACCTCCACATCTTCCATCCATCCATCCCACACCTGTGCTGCTCACTTCCCACAGCCTGGCTGCTTCCCTGCATGCAGCTGCCCCTCTCCCTAGCAGTGCAGTCACAAAAACCCCTTTCCATAAGGGGCCAAACTATATCAAGGCTTAGCCTAGACTTGTCCTGGAACAGATTGCTGCTAGGCAGTAATGCTCAGGAGTTGAAAATGTAATGGGAGTGTAACTCAAACTAGCCCTTGGTGTTTGTAATCTAAGACAGTTTGACTTAAGTTGGGGGGAAATATGAAAAAAAAAACAAAAACAAAACAAAAAGAAATAAAACAATGAATAAGAAAGAAGAAATGCAATAACCAAAGCCTGCAAGAAGGTCCCAAAGCAGCAATCAGCCTCCAGCTCTTACTCCATCCTTCCTCCTGCTCAGCCTTGCTGTCACTGCCTTCTCTGCAGTAGCACAAAGGAAAGGGACCGGTTCTGCTAGAGGAGATTTGGGTCTCGGGAAGGAAAGGGGGCTTGCCAGGGCTCCCCATCAGAGCAACTACAAATTGCACTTTGGCACAGCATCTTCTGCATATCCTTCTTTCCCACCAAAAGACAACTTCTCCAATGCTAGACAAAATTCCTGATACCCTTGTTTTCACCAACAGCCACTCCCATTCCCATCCTTTTGCCTTTCTTATGGCTGGCATGAGTGGTACTTCTGCAGTTAGGAAGTTCTTGTGTGTGTTGATGGAGTTGAAGGAACTTTCTCTGGGTGGATCCAATCAGACAGAAGTTTGAGAGTTTTTATAAGCATGTTACTCATCCTGACCAGCTCCTGCCTCCAATTCATTTCAGTAAAATATGTTTTGTTATAAATCTTGATTTGATGTCCACCACTGCCAAGAAAAGAACTCTTCATTCTGCATGTCACCACTATGTTCTCCTCTTCATAAGAGCTTGGTGTTGTGAAATAAAAAGATCAATTTATATTAAGGCCATATTTTTATCAGGCCAAGGTTTTTAATGGAAGGAATCTGTGTATGGTAAAATATATTAAAAATGACTGTTACTAAAAATCTCACCAAAACAGTCACTGTTCAAAGCATGTAAGCACCTTTTTTACTCTGTAATTTATTCAAAAACCCCTAGCATCCTTATGACAGTTGTACTATTGTTTCATCCACCACCAAAGTAACATCCTGATTCTCAGATTCATTTCAATAGCTCTGCAATTATGCAGCCAGATTGCTATGTGTGCACCAAGGAATTAAAAAAATTAAAATAATGAAGAACACCTTGTCTTGAGCTTTCTTAGAGGGCCTTAAGAGTGGAAACACTCTCATTTCTTAAGGACTTGGTTCATTTTAGGAATTATATTCCTTCCACAGAGATGTACAAATGTTTCCAGTCCAGAGGTTTTGGAGCTATGCAATAATTAGAGTTTTTCTCCAAGCTCAGGAGGTATTGGAATATTCTGAAGATACCCAGATTTAAAATATAATAAAATCTTCTCCACATGGTTGCAGAGTGGTTTGAAGGCAGATAGAGAAGATCCAGCTGTACAAACAATTATCTTCCAATATGATCTGGAAGCCATTCAGGAGCTGTTTACAGTGTGTATAACACCATTGCTCTGTTCCCCCACATCAGCAGGCTGATCCAGATGCAATTGCATTTCCAACCATCATTATCCACATTCCTAATTCAAGGTGTTTCAAAGAGACTAATGTCACACTTATCCTCTTTGTTACTAACCCTATAATACTTTAAAACCATCTCTTGACTTGATCTGTACCTTCATTAGAGATGGTTTCAAATCAGATTTTTGATGCCCCAGCTTTGGGGCCATTTATTATGCAGATCTCAGGTCTATCTCTTCCTATAAATATGACCTAAAAACCAGGGCCCAAAGCCAGTGATCCCCTGGCTGGTTCATCTTGATATGTTATTTACTCACTCCTCACTCCCTTTAATAGATTTAAAAGTTCTGCCTCCAGATATTTTCTTTCCATATGCATTTCTTTGAGTCTAGTAGGTTTAATTATTTCCAGACCTTGTAGCCAGAAGTGAAAGAAACCTAAACCATACGATTAGAACATTTTTTTCTTCAAACACCACAAATAATCCATTACAATTATTTATGTCTTTAGATCAAGACAAAGAAAGAAAACAAGTATGCCATAAATGACAACTTGATGTATTTTGGCACGCCGCAGAACTGCGTCAATGAAATTACTTCTGACTTGTTCTGCTGAGGTTCCTGAGAAATCTTACCAGGATTATTGCTGTACACAAAACAAAGGTGATACTGTTTGTATTTTCAGTTGCAGGAAAAACAAGAAGTGTTTTGGGTGATGCTTGAAGACAACCAAGAAAGTTTTGAGAAAACAGAAGTGGTTGTGATGGTGTAAGGGCAAAGGCAAGGCACTGTCGGTAAGGAGAAGGCAGTACTGCTGAAAATGTTTTTTCATGGCTCAAAACCTGTCAGCTTTTCCAAATATAGTACCAAAAGATGATGTCTTTACCACAGATTTTGCCCTGATCACCTGTACCCTACCCTTCACCTACAAACCTTTGCATCCCCTCAGGGAATCAGTTGCTTTAGATCAAGTGGAATGAGTGAAAAATCAAGTGATGCATCATGATTCACAATAGGTGATAACAATAACAGTGGCCACAGCATTTAGAAACACCTTTAGACTGTGATGTGAAGAACATCCCAAATCATAGCATGTGCCTGGATCTCTTCCATAGCCAGAAATCACAGAATTGACTGGTCTTGTTCTTGACTTTGGGTTTGTCATCATAGGATAACTCAAACCACTCTTTCCTTTATCAGAAATTTTGATTATACAGTACATTCTTCTAGAAATAAAATGGTCCCTAATAAATTCTCATTCATTAGCCCTACAGGAAAATGCTAATTGTATTCAGCAGGCAGTACTCATACTAAAAAAAAAAGTAAATTTTTCTCTTCTGAAAGACAATTTTCCAGATCTGGTGTTACTAGCAGCTTTCTTCACAACTGAAAATCTACAATTTCTCTACCACTGCCCATATTCAGAATTTGCAAGGAGGAATTTCTGCCTCTGCAATAGGAATTTGGGTTTCAAAAGGTCTGTGAGCAGCCTAAAACAAACTAGTTCATTTATTCCATGCTGCCCTGCAGAATGACAAGACCTCTGCGTTTGGGGTTTTTCCCAGTTAATACCTAAAAAAAAATACTGCAGAGTAAGGATTTGGTCTGTGCATCAACTACCCCACTTTTGCCAAGCCACCACATCTCCCAGTTTGTTTTGTGCAGTGCTAAATCCCATCTGAAAGCAGTTTTGCCACAGCAGGGCTACCTGTGATGATCAACCAGAACATGCACTAAGTCTCCACTGTGGTCATGCTGTCTTGCTAGGAATTGATGCATCCATAACTCATCTCAAAAAAGCAGTCAAACCTTATGGAAAAAGTTGCACATAAGCATTTAAGCAAAATTAGTGGGTCTGGCATTTATGTGTCATTGCAGGTAGAGGATCTTGAGACTTCTACACACCCCACGAACTTCAGTAAATTGACACATCTGGAATGCTTCAACACATTGTTTTGGTTGAAAGAAAAACCCATATCAAGCTGTTTTGCAGCTTTATTCCTAAAAATCATGACACAATATCTTTTTTTGCAGATAAAAAAGGGAGCTCTGTGTCAGGTTTCCTGGTTTGAGCAATCCCAAAGCTTTACACAGTGTGAGGTTTTGAGAGCACTAACAAAATCACTGTGAGACACTGAGGGCTTTGGCTGTTTTACAGCTTTGTCTCAAGGGAAAATAGAAGGAGATTATGAATTTGTTTGTCTTTTAAGGAGCTGTACTTGGTGGAAGGATGTGAGGGCTCCACTGGGAGCTGATTAAATAGTAGCCCATATCAAGTAATAATGGTACTGACATTGCTTTTTAAAGTAAGTTCAAGTGTAAGGAGCTGGGGCTGCACTGCACTTGCTGCAGGAAGCTGCACACAACTCCGGATCCACAGTGCTGCCTGCTCCCTCAGTGAACTTTGCTCTCTCTATGGGCCTGTGGGTTTTTAATAACTAATTGCCTCATCCCTGACTGAGAAGTTCCATCAGATACATAAACCACTTGATGAGTTCATGCTCACCTTCCCCAAGGAGCAGCAAAGAGTTTGGGTTAGCCTTGGCCTTCACAGGGCACAGCCAAGCCATGCACCCCAGCTCTTCTGCTGATGGGCCTCAGCACCAGGGATGGGGGTGTTAGGGATCAGATCAGGCACCTGACCCTGCTTAAAACATTTCTCTTCAAGTGTTCACCCCTCTCACAACCCAGGTTTGCCACCACCTGTGCCAGAGACATCCTGTGAAGGGACTGAGAGGGCAACCACAGCTTTGTGGCGGGAAGATGGAAGTTAAACCATCACAGGGGTTACTCACAGAGGTTGGAGATGTGGCCCCTCGTTCACACCCCACTGAAAACCAAAACCAGCCCCCCAGGGTGCGGTACAACTTCACTGCTGACCTCTCTGTATTGTCTGAAAGAAGACAAGACACACACTCTTCATCTGAGGCTGCTACTGTCAAACTTGAACGTGCATTTTCTTTCCCCAGCTGCCTGAAACACACCGTCTTGGACCAATATGCCCATTGTTGTAGCTATGAGATGAATCAGATTAGGAAATCCTTCCAAGTCACAGCCAGTCATTTATTTCTAACCTGGAGTAGTCCCTGCACAGAGCCTGGCACAGGACTCACACCACAGCCCAGGCACAGATGGAATGCAGGGCAGGAACCTTTGTGGGGCAGTCCTGGTGTGAGAGCCCATCCCAAGCACAGACAGCTCATCCCAGGACAAGCAGGGCAGGGTCAGCAGCAAGAGTAGGGAAAATTACACACAGAAAACCTGAAAGAAGAATAAAGGGGAGGGAGGGGGGGAGCATGGAAACAAAATACTGTGGAAGAGGAATAACATGGCAAGTGTTTTTTGATCTTACCTACAAGTGTGTAGTGAGTGGTCATTAACACACACACATCAGCTCCTGGGACTATCTGGACACACAACACCTGAACACAGAAAATGGACAAGGCCAGGGAGGAGGAAAGGTTTTCTTTGATCAGCAAAGCATTGAATAACAGGCTCACTATGTCTACATGAGGATTTTACCCCTTGCTAGCTCACAGGAACACAAAGTCTCTGAAGACATGAGTGGCACAGACAGGAAATGTCACAGCATTTGCTGATGACTGCCCATGGCTCCTACCTTACCTGTGTATCAATATCAAATATTGTCTGAACGGGGCAGTGAGTTCCACCTCTGAACCCTAAATTTCCAGTGACAGTGGGAACAGGTGAAGCCAGGGCTCTCTGCTCCTTGTCCCTGGCTCCATTTTCCCATGTGGAGGTCCCAGCCTGTTCAGTGTGATAATCTGTGACTGCTTGGTGCTGGTCCAGCACTCTCCAGCTCCTCATAGAGTGCACTAACCTCTGTTTTTTGACCATCATCCAAACACACTCTTTGCACTACACTTTTTATCTCCCCAGCTGGTAATTGCACCAAAGGAGGCTCCCAGATAAATATCAGTAGTAACAGATTCTCCCTCACTTGTCATTGTTCTACCATGATTCAAACAGCTTCAAATGACAGGCTTGAAAAATGGCCAGGGCTTGCAAAGTGTGGGAATGGAAAGTTTCTGAATGCTGGCAAGTGCTTATCAACCCCTACATCATAATCTCAGCAACCAACTGGCAACAGAGCTGTGCCAAATTAGGTGGAAAAGGAGCACACACAAAGAAGATCAATAGATCTAAGGACAGAATCGCTACAAGCATGAGTACTCCTGAATAACTTCCCCCACTATTTGCTCCAGCAGGACTTTCTCTTCAGTAGCATCTCTAAGTGCTGTTCCAGTGACCCTCAAAAAGGCTTGGATACAAACATCCAAGAGTTTCAGCTGCAGTACAACATACACCTCATCCCTTTTTGCAGCTGTCCAGCAAAACCAACCCTACAGCTCAGTCATAGTTTGTTGTGGAAAATATTTTATCAACCCATTAATTCTTTGGATCTGCTTGGGAATATCTAAATACTCAGACAAAGTATGAAAAGAGAAAATATTGCTGGGTATCAAGTGCTACAGGAAAATTCACAGGGCAGCTGTTGGTGAGTGTGGTGGGATGCACTGCCTGGCCAGCACGCAGGGCTGTTTCACTGACCACCACTGAACGGATGCTGCAGGGTGTGCACACCTCAAACACTGAGCAGGCACACCCATCCCATCTCCTCTCTGTGCTAAAGAGGGTTTAGCCATGTTTCCCCAGTTCAGTTACTGCCACAGGTTTCTATCAGACCAAAACTGTGTTTGCACTACAGAACTTCCCTCTTCATAAAGATTATGTGGAAAATAAATCATCAACCCCCCAAAAGCCCATCTGAACATAACAAAAGTGTAAAAAAAATCTTGCCATTTTCCAGCAACTTTTGCAAAAACTAGGACATACCAAGCGTGACTGCCTTTTATACACTGAGAAAACTCA
This sequence comes from Ammospiza caudacuta, assembly GCF_027887145.1. NCBI lineage: Eukaryota > Metazoa > Chordata > Aves > Passeriformes > Passerellidae > Ammospiza > Ammospiza caudacuta. The sequence continues at coordinate 32,532,000 of NC_080600.1, forward strand.
AAAACATTAAATTTCCCCAGACAAACACTGTGTCTTTTTAAGGTCTTTCAAAGGCACTCCACTAAAAATACATAAAGATATAAAATGTTACAGATAACAGTTAGCAAAGACTGGTCTTAAATTTAATTCTAAGAAAGTTCCTATTAACCCTATAGATCTCAGCTGAGCTGGTCCCAAGGATGCTGCAACAATACTCAGGAGGCTTCCAGACCTATCAAACATAATTCCACGGGTCTTGGGGCCAAGCCATCATGTCAAGTACCTGTTCAGAAAACAGTTTGTGTTCTCAAAGCAGTGAGAACAAAGTGTACAGGCTAAATAACTTGATAAATAAACATGTACCTTAAGCAATTAGTGTTTTACCCAGCTCTGCTGCCTTTAATTTACTGAGGTGAACAATGAATTTAGTAATACTCTGCCAAGGGGAAAGAAGTCAGTGTCAGAATATCCCATTTTGAAAATGAGGCAGGAGTAATTTTGAATGGCAAAGCCTAAATTTATGATTTGTTGAATTGCAATTTTTAAGTAATATTTTCACCCTAAATATCAATTACTCCAAAAAAATTACTATGAAACAGAATAAATCTTCTCTTTCCCATAAGCTTTATCAGTCACAGGTAGACTGTTTGAAGGAAACTTGAAATTAAATTCCATGATGCATTTACTACTGAACAGACCACGGTATCTACAGGTGCTCAGTAATGTTGGCAGGGACTACTCTGAGTAGAAAATGTGTCAAGTAAGATTTTAAATGGAGAAAACCTGAAACATAGAACTGATTTTATTATCATCGTCAAATTATGCCATTTTCCACATTTTAAATCTTCCTAAAGTCAAAACCCTTTCTAGCATGTGTCTCACATTCTTCTGAGAATTAGAACAGGACTCTGCAGAATCCCATGGCCACAACTTGGGTGATTTAGGAGTTTTCCCATCAAGTTCCCTCTAGAATTTGCTCCTTTTTGAAGGAGCACAATGATGATTTTTCTCAAAGAAGACACATGAAGGCACCATGTAATGCTTCTTGTGCTTATAGCCCATGATCCAGGCTCAGCTTGTAAGACTCTCCTTAGTTTCAGGGTACAAAGCCCTGCCAGTTGCAGCCTCTCCGTCCAAATTAAAAAGCACTGAAAACAGCTTACATCTTTATTTACATCCATACTGTAACTTAAGGATAAGCATCTCTTATCCACCAACTCCAGAACCATTTCTCCTCTTGACTGTGCGTTCTTTCATCATGCACAAAAAAAAATAAGTTAATGCAACCTTTCACATCTGGAGACATCAGAACAAGCAAACAGAGCTGAGAATTTGCAGCACACACAACCAATTGCACAAGAATCCAGATTGGAGATTTAATGCATCCACAGCACAGGTTCCCCAGGCTCCCCAAAATGTAGACTGCTCTGCCTGGCACATGTGGAGCATGATGGCATCTGCGCAGTGTGGAAAAGCTCATCCATTGAAGTTTCACCCCAATTTAAAGCCCCTCAGACCCCTCACACTGCCAATCCCACCTATCATTGTGAAGCAGTACTGCTAGCAAGTAAAACCTTAAGTTTTTAGTGTCCAGCTCCATCTTTATCTGGCAAACACACCACCACAAGAACTGCCCAACTTGGTAGAAAGTGGTTGCCAAGTTATATTTTTTATATTCACTGGAGAAAATTAATAAATGTGTCCCAAGTAAAGTAAAATATAATTTTTAAATAGACATTCTTAAGGGATGAACTGAAAGATAATTATGGCTTAGCACACCTATGTTGTTTTACTTTTCTCCCACCCAACACTGGAAAGACAAAAATCAGTTTATAGTGATTCATAAATTCTCTGAGGCAAGAATGGGATATTATAATCTCTGGTTGGATTGCCTGGCTAGCACTGGCCATGGGCTTCCCCTGATGACCCTGCACAACAGGCAGCCTTTGGCCTAGCCCAGATGACTTTTGAAGACTCCTTCCACACTAAATTACTTTATGAGCCTGTGAGTTTATAGCCTTTATCACAATAACAGGTTGACGTCAATCACACTTTCTGGCAAGAAAGTGAAACCTGATATTAAGGCTGGGAGCAAGTTTCACCCATACTGCCAGCTTTCAAGAGTAATTATTCCATTGAATGCAAAATCACCAGCCTGTAATTGACTTAATTGCATCCTTCTCCAGCTCCAGCAGTGCCAAGCACTGCACAGCCAGCCCTGGGCTGGCAATTCCTTGAGCAGCCCCAGGTGAGGGAGGTGTGAGCCCCAGCAGGAGGGACCAGGACAGGTCACAGCTGCAGGGGATGCTGCTGGCTGTACCAAGGTTTGGCCCTAGAATCTGGAGACAGAAAGTGACTTGCCCATGTGACCATTTTTATGGTCTGGACAGCTGAGATGTGATGAGTTTTGCTCTGAATTGCTCAGGATTTGTCTCATTTACACACCCAGAAAGGCAAAACCTGGAGTCATACAGATCCTTAAGGAACCCAGCAGAAAGAGCAATGGAGCACCACTCACTAAAAAACCATCACTAGGTGATCCCATCACAAAACTTCTCCAGACTATGCCATAGCTTCATTTAACAGCAAAACCTTGTATCACAGCTGGCACAAACCATGCGCTGCCAGTCCCTGATGAAATGAGAGACAAACAGAGAAGTGGGGAAAATACTGTAAGGGTGGGGAAAGCATTAGGGATTTTCATGCTCTGGGACCTGGTACAGACACTTAGGGAGCTTTATTGCAGCTTTCCATACTCAAAGGGCAAACATTTTAGCAAGACTTATGAAATGGGACAAGGGATCATGGCTTTAAACTAAAGACCCACAATAATGGCTTTAACATTTATGACCCACATAAATTTTAAAATTAAAATTTATTTTAAAAATAAAATATTTTAACCACTCACCTGAGATGCCACCCCTGCTCTACCCTCAACTCCACCACCAAGGGATGGCAGCATGTGGTTTATAAAGCCAGGTCTCCTGAGCAGGTGCAGGGAGGGCTCCTTGTCTCCAAGCTAGTAATGCTGACCCCACCGTGGGCCAATTTGGGAAATTAACACTCCCAGGAACACCTGCTGGCTCATCTGCACCTCCCAGGATACCCTCCCAGCTTTAGCAAAAAGGGTATTTTCAGCCCTGGCTTCCTTGTAAGACCTCTAAAAAGTCAAATGTGGGTGAAAAAGTGTCACTCTTAATTAAGGGCCATCAATTCCTTCCCCAACACCTCCTTGTCAGCTTCCTTGCCCTCCATCCACCTGGCACCCTGCTAAGGTGACAAGGAAACACCTAAAGAAGGACCCTGGTTGTGACACTGTTGGGATGGGGCTTAGTGTCTTCTACTCCTGACTATCAAAATGGCCTGTTAATGTTTTACCTAATGTCTGACCCATGCTTCAGCTATAAATCTCCACAGGAAGAATTAAGCTAAAAATCAGACACTGCAGACAAAACATGTGGCAGAGTGCTGCCATGGTATTTAAATTCTTACCATTCTTCCTGTGCTTAGTGGGTGTATAGAATGGAATTCCTTTTTTAAAATGTATATGTCTTTTATTTATTCCCTTCTCAAACCTGAAATCACCTCCCCACATTTCCCATATTTTTTCAACCAAGAGTGGTGGCCACCAGTCAGGAATGTACCAAGAGTCTGGTGGTTTGGGGGGTTTCTGAGTTTCACAGCACTGTAATGTCATAAGAATTTAATTTTATAAGCAAGTGTCATGCTAGTTTTTCTCCACAGCCCCAAGCCCTGATAAACTCATCCATCTCTTTGACCCAGGGTCTGAGTTTGGGCTCTTGGTCATGCTCTTTGCACCACTGGGGCTCAGGTGCTTTGCACTAAAATATAATTTTAAGGACATTTTCACACAGGGAGACACAGGGTCATCACCTGTGGGCGTGAGAGCCTGAAAGGTGACAGATTAACACCACTTTGTGACATTCATGAGAGAGAAAAAATTGTTTCATTGTTTTAAAGTGGGAGTCTCCAAGAATCCAAAGGTTCATTTTCTCAATTACTTTGCTTGTGTAGCTGGCCAGCAGTGACCAAACTATCACCATAACTGGATCAAAAATTCAACTGTTGGAGAATTGAAAAGTGCAAAACCTTTGGCAGGGGCTGAAAGAACCAAAAGGGAGCCAAAGCTTTAGAAAAAAAAGAATGTCTCTCCCTTTCTTCCCCCAGTAATCACTTCAACAATCACCAAAATTATCCCCATGTTTTCATTTGGGGATACATTTCTTTCTTCATTTCTTTCAAGCCATGCATGTGACAGTAAATAACTATGGCTGCTGGAGGAACAAGAGTTGTGGCCTCATAGGCACTGCTGTGAAATGAGGTGAATCTGATGGAAAAGGGAAAGTGTGGGCGGCTCTGGAATGATTTTGTCTGGGCCGATGTTTTTGTCCTCAGGACAGCTGAGCACCCTTGGCTCAATGCATGTGGCCTCAAGCCTTTGTGCTGGGTTTGCTCTCCAGGGTGCTTGGCCATGCACCCTCAGCCAGGATTTCCTACCTGCACTGTCATGTGTTCATCTTTTTACTTAACTTTTCCCTTATTTTACTATCACAGGTTAAACCATTAGGTGATGTATGGAGATCTTAATTCCCCAAGTGGTGCCAACCCATCCAGGAACTTTCTTCTGGGAGATAGTAAGCTTTGAAAATATTTTCAAGGAGGAATTCCTCTCAGCATTGCCTTTTTTTTTTTTTAAGTGTATCCAACATAATATTTGTAGCACGTCTCTACATCAAAGTCTTCAGCATTTAAATTTTCACCATTGGAAAAACTATTTCTCAGTGCACTAATGTGCTCAGCTAATTTTGGATTCTTGCTAATCAAACTTTTTTCCAGCTGCATCATACTTGCTTATTACTTAATATCAGATAAATCAGAACTGAGGCTTTTCTAGACAGCAAAATGGACAGTGGCACTGTTTGCAACAGCCAAAAATAGAAGATTTAGGATGGGATAGGATGAGACAGTCCTGCCTCCCTGGGCCACACATCTCTGGGGAGCAGTGGAGTCAACACTTGTCTGAAACTCCAGTTTGATCAGGACAACCAGCCTCTGCTGTAATATGCTAAAATATACTAAAAAAACCTTCAGCAATTTAATTTATTGCAGGATCAAGTCTTTCCTGTTCAGGTAAGCCTGGAAGCATTTAGCTTCTTTACAGGAGGAGTATGACAGGCGGTATTTCCCTGTCTGCTCTATAGTTGTGACTAATCTAGCTGAAAGACTGCATTGTTTTGGGAATTAGAAAATTAATTTCAAAATGTTTACTTCCTGTTGAGGATTTAGATGATACTATGTCAGTGCTTTGACTAAACAGCTCCAGTCCTAAGTCTTGTTTCTCCTCACTCATTAAAAGGTCTTAAGAATTCCTGTCCAGTCCTATAGCTGCTGTTAACTCCTGGATCTATTCTAGGTTGTTTACATGTGTTTCCCACAGAAATTCTATTGTGAAGAATTACCACTTTCCCAGTCCTTGAACACTTTTTATTAGGTAAAAACCTTCCTAGTGTTCCTTTCCACATTGAACAACCCTTGCCAGCACATGGGTCAAGCTTACAGGAGAGGGACAGTTGTGTGTGGAGTTTGGTAGGAACTCTCCATGCTCATGGCACTCCCACCTTGCAGGATCAGGGAGGGATTCTCCCTCAGCTCCCAAGAGCCCCAGGGATGGCCCCTGCAGGGCTCATACACCCCCCAAGGCACCAAGGATTTGCTGCCAGTGGCCCCCCACACTCTGCACCCTCCAGAGCCCAGATGCCAGCCTTGGACCCTGGAGTGCCTACCAGCATCCTGCCCTCAGGGAACACCCCACCCAAATCCTCTCAAATCCCCTGTTGCTGCCCGGATGTGGATTTGAAGCTGCACTGAAGCTGTGTGAGGAGCCCTGTGGGACACAGTGCTGCCTCACCATGTATGGAACAGCTGAATACAGTACCAGGCCTCAGATGGCTGGACTTCTGCTTCCAGAGGAACTTTAAGCTAACAGAAACTGGGGTAGACAGTCCCTTTCCTCCTCTCAGGGATGCATGAGTCACTGGTAGGAAAAGATATTAAATTCTCTTGAACCTCTACCTAGGAACATTGTCTGTGCTCTTATACTTTGCATATGAACTTCTATTCGCACCCAAGGCCCAAGATGTGTTTTCTAATTTTGAGATTCAAATACTTCTTCAGCAGAGGAAAGGAGCTGAAATGGCTTAAGGTCAATTCAGATTAAGGAGCACCCTTACACTGATTGTACAGCCATTCTCACTATTTTGCCTTGACATGAAGTTTGGCTGCTGGAAGAGTATGCTATCTCCAAACTGGGCTCCATCTTCTCTGACTGGAAAATGACTCTGAACATCTGCTCATTTCCTGACTCTCTAAGTTACTAGATCTATGGTTTAAACCTTAGAGGATACTGGAGTTCTTCCAGCCAAACCACTGTGAATGCTCCACAGTCCAAGCCTCACTGCTGGCATGTGTCTCACAGCTGCTCAATGGCACAGAGCATTGCCGTGAGGAGGGACTCTGCTCATCTCTGATGTCTGAAATAGCTGTGCCTTCTGAGCACTGCAAGACCAAAGCCAGCTGCCATCTGACACAGCTGGTGCCCCCAGTACAGCACATGCCCATGGTAACACCCCTGCAGGGACGAGGCTTCTCCTCGTGCCGTGACCGGATCAAACACGAGCCGGGCACTGCACTGTGGGGAAATGGAGACAGTCCCAACTCGAGGAAATCGCTGCAGGACGTTTGGCTGCAGCTGACATTCTCTGCCCTGCACTCTGCACCCTCTGCTCCCCCTCACCCCGAGGTGGTGCCCAGCCCCTTGTTGAGCAGCAGCCGATGCCGAGGTGCTCCTGTGCCCAACCGCACCAAATACACCAGAGACCAAAGCCGTGCTTCTTACAAACAGATTTATTTGCATTTTGACTGGAGCACAGATTCTAGATACAGATTTCTTCTGCACAACAGTACAAGAGCCAGTGCAAAATATGCTTTTTTTTATTATTTATTCATGTACAAAAAACCCCAAAAAACCAACAAAGGAAAAGACGAAGAGTGTGGCAGTATTTACTCACAACTGGTACGCCTCAGCCTCCCATCGACCCACCTCCACCCACCCTTGCCCATCATGCCAGCTTTGTGGCCAGCACTGCCTGCCTCTAACAGCTGCATTGTCAGTGAAGAGTGGTAACTCCTTTTGAAAGATAAACACTCACCCCAAGCAAACCAGGACAGCAGGCTACTTTAAAAAGTTGGGCACACCATCTGGTCACCAATGCACCCCCTGCCAGGGAGCAGAATTTTGAGGGAATGGGAAAAAAAAAAGGTACAAATCAAAAATGCACAAAAAATTAGGCACTAGCTTAACCCATTTGTTAGAGAGAGCCAAGGATGTTAGATACACCTCCAGTCTGCCTTCTCATATTCACCCACAGTAGTGATGATCAAAGCCAAACACTCCCCACTCTGAGTATACCCTGTGCTGTCAAAGAGATTATAATCTAATGAAAATATTTCCATTACTAGCATAAAGTTAAACCATTTCATAACTGGAGGAGAAAGAGAAGCTACAGTCTGACTATAAGCATTTCTTTGAAAAGTAAAGAAAATCCCAACAGATAAGAGACAAAAAAACCTATTTGAGTCATCCACCAGATGATTGTTAGAATTACAGCCAATGCTTAAGCAATACAACATTGAGCTAGGAAAAGTCATCGTATGGTTGTTCTGCTTATGGAGTAGCCTTACTAGTTCACTAAGCATTGGGCAATCTATTTCTCTGTTACTCTAACTAATTTTCAGAAGCTGCAATGTAGAACTGCAGTGTTAGTGAAAGGATATGCTCATCTTCACCAAGGCCTGGGATTTGTATTGCAGAAATTTATCAAACTTACATCACTCCAAGTGTACCATGTCCAAATCACCTAGTTGCTACTATGGACTTTTACATTTCTACCCAAGGAATGGCTGGGTTTTGAAGCTTGATCAACCAGAGTCTTTTACACTGAACTGCAACTAAACAAAGCAGAGTACCAGTTAAAGCCAAAGAACACATGTACTCAGCACAAATATGTGTTGATACAGTACAGTATGTATGTGGATATATATGTATATATATATGCATATATATGTATATGTTACATTATAAGGAGAGCGCCATTCAGGGCTTCTCAAATGCAAGAATCCTTTTACCACCTCAAAGTCTTGACATTTCAGCCCATTAAATTTCACACTAAGACAATGAGAACTCCAGTATTTTCCATATTGAATGATTATTTCTACTTTAGCCAATTAACCATGCAGGGCCAGCAGAAAGAACGGGAGCTTTAATTTTAATAGCACCAGTCCTGCCACCTCAATCAGATGGCCAAGATTTCATCACCAGATCATTTGCCCTCTCCCTGCCCTGCAGGTGTGTATCATGGGCATTAGTGAGAGTTTTCCAGACATCATCAGAGTCATATTAATTGATCTCTATCATTTTACTCCGTTGATAGAGAAAGTGCCACAATTTATGAAATTTCAAACAGACAGTACAGATCTGACAAGAATGCAAGTTTATACTCTGCAGTACTGGCTAGAGTCATATTGGTATTAATCACATAATGATCCTGCCTTTTCATCCCCAGCAAGCCCTTTTACTCATAGTGGCTGTTATCATACATACGACTGAAGAGCTGGACAGCTTGATAAACAGTGTTACTCACTGTTATCCTAAGCCCCAGTCCTTATAAAGTTCTGCTGCACAAATTTCACATATAGCTGTAAGAAGTTCCAGTTAAATCACTTTGAGTAGGTTTTCTTACTTTTTAAGAAAGAAGTAGAAGCAACAACTATAAAAAAAGAGTAAAAATAAATGTAACAGGCACTTAATAAAAAAACTAAATGTTATTTAGATGAGTGGGAGCTACTCACCTCCCTTGCCTTTAGTCTACCTAGAATTTAGATATCTATCTCAGACAAAACATTTGTGCTTCCTCCACTCTTGAGGAAACAAAAGTTTCCTTCTGGAGGCTGTCACTTCCACAAACGGGTCAAACAAGCCCCTCCAGGGATGGCAGATCCAAGGACAGTCAAGGATTACCTGACACACAGGTGAGACAAGTCTTGCCTTCTCTCTTTATCCCTCTGCACTTTCCTCAGCAGGGGAGGGAGGTGCTGATCTCCCCTCTCTGGTGACCAGCAGCAGAAGCAAGGGAAGGGAGTGAAGCTGAATCAGGGCAAGTTCAGACTGGACACTGGAGAAGGTTCTTCACTGGGAGGGTGGCTGGTCACTGGGACAGGCTGCCCAGGGACCTCCCTTGCCCCTGGCCATGGCACCAAGCCTGCCAGAGTTCAAGGAGCCCCTGGGCTGCTCTGGATAACGCTCATAGTAACAGAGATCAGTTTTAGGTACTTCTGTAAGGACCAGGGCATTGGGCTCTGTGACCCTTCAGGTCCCTTTCAACTCAAGACAGTGTGTGATTCTAAGCTGAAGTAACTCAGCAGTCTCCTGGACACCAAACCAGCCATGCTGCATCTTCATGGACATGTATGTTACTTAACCACAAACCTCCAAATTCCTGATGGGGCTACAGAAGCTAAACAGGACTAGAACTACTCTGTCAAATAAGGATAGGTATTACACACACCCCTAAGCCATACAGCTTTACAACAGGCTCACACAGAGCCAACCCATAGGAAAATATACATAGGCTATGGGATTGTTTACTCTGGTATATCTTTTTAGAGCATGAGAGCAAGATATATTGTCAAATTAATCCTTAAATTGTTTTATTTATTTTAAAAAATCTAAATACAAGAAGGCTCTAAAAGACTTCTTTTTGTTCAAAATTCATCAAGCAAGTGCTATTGAAACACTATGAGGACTCTGGCATATAATTCCTTACAGGCAAGTGTTGGTTTTTAAAAGAATCAAGAAGTTAGGCATTTTATAACAAACAGCTCTCAGTCCCTAACTCTGGCAGCAAAGCCACCTCTATCCTTCCTTCACTCTACTGTATCAGTATTGCTGTGTCCCCTCAGTTAGAGGGCTATCACATCCAAGTGGATAGGATATGACACAGGCTATACTCCTGGCAAATTCAAGGTGTATTTAGAACCCTTCTCACAAGGTCAGATTCACCTGAGCTGCATGCCCATGACAGCCAGTATTACAGAGCAGGATGAAAAACCACAGCCAACATCCATCTTCCAAAGCACCTTCTAGAAAATAAATCAAGCAGCTCCTGGTGCACAAGGGCACACTGGTCCCACCTGCTCACAAAGGCATCTGGAATTCATTCACTGTTTTGGAAGGCAGCTGTGTGAGGCCACAACCTGGCTTCCATGGCCAGGAGCTCCTCCTTGCCCACACAGCTTGGTTCTCAACCAAGAAGCCTCAATTTCTTCATTACAGAAGGGGGAACCACCACGTCCCAAAGCCTAAACATCCTTTTTGCATGCCTACAACCCATGGAGCATCCAGGACAGTCAGTTGAGCCAAGATCGTGCCTAAGGAGGCATTGCTGCTCAATTAGCTGAGTTGGCTGAAGGTTTTCCCATTGTAACACAAGTTTTCTATTCTAGTATTATTTTCAGTGTTAAAAAAAAAATAAAAATTCAGTGGAGATGGGTGGGGTTTTTTGCGCAAAACTTGATGCTTTAATGAAAAAAAGGTTGCTTTTCTCAATATTTTGCTGTTTATTTCTGTTGGGAACACTTGAAACACATAACTTTTGTCAGAGAAATATCAGTCCGTGTCTGTCCGAATTCCTCCAGTGTCAGCTGGGAGCTGTAACTCAAAGGCTCCACAGCCCCCTCTCTCCCTGGGCACCTCTCCAGCCCTCATGACGCATTCCCTGTTTGCTAACCCAGGGTAGGAGCATCATGGGATCTGTGATTCAGCCAAAGAGCTCAGCCCCAAGGGAGACATGGCGCACAAGGCACTTGAATGACAATTTCTGAGGGCTGCAACAGTAGCTCAAACTGATGCTGCTTTAAGGGCCAAATGGATTTAATTAAATGTTTCCATTTCAAAAGGCTGGAACATTTTATTCAGTGTTTTCCAGTTGACAATTTCTCATTTTTTGAAAAATTTCCATTCCAGGAAAATGTTTGGTATTTCAGCTTTCCATGTCAGTTCAGGATGAAATGAAATGTTCAAGAATCAGATTTTGATGGTAAATGGACACTCAGTTTGGGGAAACAGCCACATTAGTTAGCTGTCAAAAGTGAAATGGTTTCATCCATTCAAGAAAGGTGTAATGCAATTTGCCTTTCACTTCAGTAGAAGCCACCTTTTTAGCTCAATGGAGCTTGGATGGAGTCCCAAAAGACCAAGGGAGGGTGGAGCTGATCACAGTTACAGATCTGGGCAACAGGGGTCAAAGGTGAAAGAGCAAGAATATAAGAAGCAGCAACTAAGATGATCTGTTACCTGGTCTTGATCAAAACAGTTTTACTTCAGTAACAGGATGAAAATCTATTATGATTATAACTTCTAATTCCCAGTTACAGTAAAGATAGCAGTTAATCACTAATTTGTAGAGTAGAATAAATCCATAGTATGAATTTGTCACAAGCACTATAGCTTCCAACGCTCAAAAGAGTTCCTCAGAAAACCTTCATATGCTCCATTCAGGGACACTACTCTTAAGCCACAGATAATAAGGTACTCAACTGCTCACCACAAGTTGTCTGTCCTGCACTGAACCCCCCAGAACTGCTCTGCTGGATTGGTACTACAGGAGCTCTGTCAGGAGGGACCAGGGTCTCTGGACTTGGAGCACATCTGCAGGTGCAGAACAGCAAAGTGTGGGGGGCTTCCAGAGCAGACACTTCAGTGACAGCTGGGCACCAAACCCATCCTCTGCACTGCCCAGTCTGTTCTGGGAGTAGCCCCAAGCCTTCCACCTCAAAGAGTACAAGAGGAACCCTGGGGAGTCCACATGCATCAGCATCAGGGTGTGTGTTGAAAGGAAGAGAGCACTCAGAACTGTAAGTAAATCAATTCATCTGAACATGAGGGGTGAAGAGAATTGGGATTTGTTTATCTTTCATGTCCCTTTAGTACAAGGCAGATGTTTCTAAGTAATAAGCAGAAACCTCTACAATTTTCAAGACTGAAGAGGAAGGGAGGGAGGAAAAAACATGTACAAGCTTTGAGGATGTTCTCAGCTCCAGCTTAAAAAAACCAAAAGAACCAAAACAAAAATGAAACCAAACCCACCAAAATCACACCCCACCAAAAATTTCTATCTGTAAAAGCAAGTTTTTTCTTAAGCTGTTTGGTAATTCTTAGTTCACAGGAGCATTTATCCAGAAGGTTCTTTGTGTTTCCAGTCTAGGTTGTAGCAATCTCAGTGAGGCACTAAGTTTTAGGCCGTTAAAGTCTCTCTGTGCAGCACGGTCATTTTAAAATGATGTGGTACCCATCATTGCTTTCAGCTATAAAAAGAAATGCAAAACATGTTTTCATTGCTTTAAAGAAACACCACAGATACAGAACTTCAGATTTTCTTTCTAGGCAGTTTGCAATAGTTCCTACACTTGTTTCACAACCCACTCATGAAAACCAATGTTGAACAGCTCAGTCAAATAATTTACATTAAAAACTTCTACATACGATCATATTTTATTGTTTTACTCAAAGGCTTCCTGCTCATTTATGTCAGTGGTGTCAATGCATTTATGGAATTTTTGTAGCACTGTAACTGAAAGTAAAGCATTGATCAGTCTATCATAGTGTAGTCAACAGCTTGACTTACACTAGATTAGATTACTTATCTTTTCAGGATAACAGCAGTGAGTTTGTGATAACATTTAGTGCAATTGAAAGGAGGAATTATCTTTAGAGAAACAGGTAGTAGCAGCAGCAATACACACCTTTCAATGTACTGATAACAAAACAGGACTCGTCTTGGAAGTTTTGCACCATCTGAAGGGCAGAAGAAAAAAGCCAACACAATACATTTTTAGCAATCAAATTCACAATTCTTTCAGAGCCAGTATAGACTTAGAGGAGAGGTGTTAAACAGCATTTGGTGTCTAGTCCTGCCCAGTCCTGAGTAACCCTGCCCACAAGATTATTAATGTACATGACTGATCAATTAAGGTCCTTGCAATGGCTACTGTGTTTAAGGGAAGCTCACACTAAATGTGCTTGCCTGAAACTGATCTAGCTTATTCAGCATTTTACCATCCTCTTTGCAGCTCTTGATCCTGAAGGTTCCTATACCACTCCAATTATTTTATTAAAGATCACACCCTTTGCTGCGTTCAGTGAAACTTACTTTAGATAGGATCAAGGTAGTCCCTTTCCTAAAAATCCAACAGTGGTAATTACATATTCAGATAAACAATGGAGCTCAGCTGAACGTACATCAGCATTTAATGAAAACCTGGAAATGGTAAACCCCAAGAAATGGACTCCCTGCTGAATAAAGGAATTGCTACTGAAAAGCCACCTCAGCAGCATCCATCTAGCTATTTTGATCAGACATTAAGTGCAGATGCTGTGCTTGCAGGATTCATTTACCTTTTTGTATTTTGTCAAGGAAGAAGAATTGTAATGAAACTGTTATAAGAAGCAAGGCAAATCATGGGAAGAAAGACTAGGACCTAAAGCTACTGAGCTATTCATGAGAGGCAACTAGATTTTCAGAAGAGGTGCAGATTCTAGTGACAGCCTTAAATAAGGAGATAAAGATTATTTCAGTTGCAATATGAAAAGCCCATTTAAGCCTCATCCTTAGTCAATGCTTCCTCCCATCTTAGAGTAGTTATGTGGGACAAAAGAGGTAAATTACCTTCAGGAGGTGTCTCATACAGTTGAGGCAAATGCTGGACACAATTCCAGAGAAGGGAGGTGTGACCTGAACCTCTCTGATCATTTCATGAAATCCAGCTTTCTGCAAAAGCCTTCTCCTAGCTACTGAGTATCATTCAAGAAATGCATTTTTCAGCTGTAAATTCTCACATCAAAACACCCTTTTCAACTTGGACTGATCTCCCTATACTCTTTTGGATTTAACATCCAGCCCCTACTCCTCCAAATCAAGCTTCTCTGGCCAGTTTGTGTGTCTTTGCCTAATGATGCATGAAGTACATTCACAGAGTGCCACACTCTTGCCACTGTAGTACTAGAACAAGAAAAAAATATTAGAAAAGCAATAGAACTTGTTAATAATTGACTTAAGCAAATACTTAAAGCCTTATACCCAGGCTGGTTCATGCAATTTCCCTACCAAGAGCTGCCTCCAAGCACTTTGCATCCATAAAGCATTGAAGTTTCAGATTTAATCAGGCTGGAATAGCAAGGAGACTTCAGGAATAAGCATTACAGCCTTCCATTTAGGCTCCAGTTGAGACCATGCTCTGCTTCATTTGTTTTAACAATGCTTCTTTAAATGAAGCTCCTTAAGTGTTTCTGGTGCATGAATGAGTAAGTAATTTAGTAGAGGAAAAAGAGGAAGAAGGGCAACTCACTATTAACCTGTAAGTTAATGGAATGAACTAAATTAAGGCATCATATAATGGGACACAAACAGTATCAGAGGTCCATAAATTATAGTATGCATATAGTGACAGACCCAGTGCCTGGAAACATGGGCCAAGATGTAAAACTAATTGCCCTACAGATTTTAAAACTTACCTTCTTTGAGGAACTAACCTATTGAATTTTAAAAGTTCTTTAGATCCTTACTTCACAATGTGTGTAAGTAGCCAAAATGAAAAGAAATTCATAGAATCATTTAGGTTGGAAAAAAACTCTAAGATCACCATGCACAAACATTGACTTGGCACTAGCAAGTCCAACTCTAAACCACATCCCCAAGTGCCACAGCTACACAAGTTTTAAACACCTCCAGGGATGGTAACTCAACCACTTCCCTGATCAGCCTGTTCCAATGCTTGGTAACCCTTTCAATAAACAATTTTTTCCTAATACCCAATCTAAACTTTCCCTGGTACAACTTGAGGCCATTTCCTCTCATCCTGACACTTGTTATTTGGGAGCAGAGACAGAGCCCCACACTGCCACAACCTCTTTTCAGGTAGAGCGCAATAAATGACCAATTTTGGGGTTTTTTTACTTTAAAAAAAAGCAAACAAAAACCCAAACATCTTCTACAAAGCAAAGGTCTTGAAACCAAAATCAGTGTTGTGCATGCTGATTCGCTACTTTAACCTGTTGGGATTAATGGCTTTACAATTCTCCCTTGAAGACACACTCCATAATTTTAAAGTTCATTCTAACTCCAAGCACTCAGACAACTGTTGCACCCCTGACCAAGCTGCAGCCCTCAGCCCCTCACCTCATTGCTCACTAGGACGTGGATGCCCGTGGGTCCCTGCCGGTAGATGCGGTTGATCTGCTGTGGAGAAATGCTGTACAGGTTTGCAATCTTCTCCAGCAACTCCAGCGTGGTCAGCTCCTCTAAGAAGATTGCATGATACACTGCAACAAGTGGAAAGCAGCTACAGAATAGCAAACACAGATGGCACCAAGACACTCAGCGTCAACAACCAAATGGGTTTAAGATGAAGGTTCAAGTGGAATAAACAAGCTTAGTATTTTAAAGCATCCTCCAAATATCTGACTTGATGATTTGCAGAAAAATACCCACTATTCCTATGCAGCAGGCAATTAAAACATCACTTTTACCCAGAGGAAAACATGGGGACTAATTACAACTTGCATCATGAGGCACTAAAACAGCCTTCTCATAAAGCTGCTTATATTTTTAGATAATCCTCTTTTACTGATTATTGAAGTTTAAAAAAAATAATTCAATCAAATAGTAAAACACATGCTGTGTCACACAAAAGCAGTGTTTTATTAGACACCATTCACTGATTCCATAGGCACAAACTAAAACATACAATGTATAAGATAACACCATGGATGACAGTATTGCTTTAGAAATCCAAATTATAGCTACCAGGTAGGAAAGCTGTGCCTGTTTATTACTAAATGCAAGATTTAAGGATAATCTTTGTTCTCATTTGATTGCACACTGTGTCATGAGGGATGAAAAATTCCCAAAAGCTTTGAACTTTCAAGAATTATAACATTACTTTAAGAGATACTGACTTTTAATTTCCCTGAATTTTTTCAAACAAGAAGACATAATCTAAAGCAAATTGTGGATGGAAGGGTGGTTTTTAATGCTGTTGTGCCTACTAAGAACTGAATAGAGATTTTGCTGTGGCATTCTGCAGATAATTTGTAAGCTGGGTCTGTCCCCCAGGCAGACAGTGTCATTTGGAATCTGTAGCTGTGAAACCACAACGAAAGTGGCAAAACTGGGATAAACAGGATCCCTTCAAACACTAAGGACACCAAGCTGTCCTGCACAGGAGCTCAGGCAGAAAGCAGCATTCTTACCAGGTAAGTGTTTAACAAAATCCATCCATAAGAACTTACCACAAAGACTGCCATCTCCATTTTCTCGTTTTTGGTGGAGATGGGACCTGTTTTGCTCTGGTTCTTGACAGACATAAATTGTCATCTTGGGCCTCACACTTCTATGGATTAATCAAAGACAGTAGTAAGTTATTGAGTAGATCTGAAATAGATCTGGAAGTTCCAAGTCAGCTATCAGACAATAAGAGATGGAATCATTCCTGCCGTGCATAAGTAACAAACTAAGGGATAGTCTTGATGCTGGTGACTAGACAGCCTAGGATGTCTAGCAAGAGACTCCTGGGAGGTGATGCAGAGCATCTTAATCATTTCAACATCAGATAAGGATAAACAGTTTACAGCACTTGCTAAGCAGTTCATCATACCTGCCTCTACTGAGTTAAATCCTGCTCAGCTGTAGAATTTATGAGCAGCATAGGGTAGTGTAGGCTGTGTATCTCATGAAATGGATGCGAGCTATCAGCTGGTAGCAAATAAACCACTAAAGATCCACATTATGTTGCTTTGTTTTGGCAACATATCTGAGCTGTGCTTGGATTTGAATATCATTGTGATCTCCAGTCCATGAGAACGTCTCTGAAGTATTAAAAGGAACTTTAAATGCTACAACTCCAGGATTAACTTCTACTTAACACTGAAATTATCAAGGGATCATAAAAAATTAGGAAGGAAATAGTACAAACCTTCCTTTAATTGCATTAAAGAGCCGAATTCCATCAGCAGGCCCACAGATTTGAACAAAATCTTCTTTGGACATCTTCAGTAAGTCGGCACCTACATATTTCAAATTGATTTTTCTTCAGAAGTTAAGCAAATCTCAGCTTCCAAATAGTATGTATGGGCAGCAGAAAAGGGCAGCAGGGGTAGAGGGCGTAGAGAATCCACAAAGCTAAACCAGATCGATTTATATAGAGAAGGTGCAAATTCAGAGAGGTGTGCACTTTAAATCAATCACTGTGAAACTGAAAGCTGTCAAAAGAACAGTGCTGCATTGGAAAATATTCCAGCCAACTCATAAACAAGCCAGATATTTCACACTGGCCATTAAATGACCTGGTCTTCTGTAACTGTCACATTCACTGAGTTATTTCATCGTGCTGCAAGTCAGAGAGAGTCTCCTCATGGTTTCAACACCTCTAACAGCTGCCCCTTCCACCATCTTACTGGTGTGTACAACTACTGAATGGAGGGCACAGTGAAGGTGCCAGATGCTTCTTAAATGTGCACATGGACAGGATGGGAGGCAGCAGACAGAAGATGAAGTGCTGATTAGACATAAGAATAAACATTTTCGCTGTCAGAATAGTTAAGTATTTGAAGAAGTTGTTTAGAGACACTGTGGAATTTCCAGCCTTGGAGATGTTCAAAGGCAACTGCACAAGGCCCTGGACTTGCTTTGAAGTTGCACTTCTGAACTTAGGAAGTCCCTTCCATCTTAACTTATTTCCTTCCATTTTTACTTACTCTGTAGGTCTACAAACAGTTTTGGTAACTGGTAACTAATCTAAGAACCAAAGAACAACCACACTGGATCAGACCAAGGATCCCATCAAATGTGGTCAGCAGCAGATGCTACACGAGCAGCACTTACAGAAGAGAAAAAAACCAGAATACTTGGACTGTTAAAACTCACCCGAAAAACTTGAGAAGAGTCTACAGAATGGAGAGAACCTATTACGATGAAGCCACTGCTGGGCATCTTGAATAGAAGCAGAAGGAAGGAGATGCTACATTGCAAAAAGAATAAGAAGGTCTTGAAATGAACTGTTCACCAGTGTCCTAAAAGAGAAAAGCACCACATTAACATGATCTCAAGTACTTACATCATTGGTGGGAGGCAGGAGCTCCATTTGGTGGGTTGGAGAACTGTTGCTAAAAGAAATTATATAAAGTTGGAAGAGAAAAAAAACACATTATTTTAAGTTTTACATTGCAGTGTCCATCCTCTTCCCCCTCCTCTATTTGACTCAATTTTCACAAGTTACATCCAACTTGGCATTTTTTGTCTATCAGATCTTTAAAAAGGTGTTCAAAAGTTGGAACAAGAATTTAAAAAAAACACTCTCTACCTGAGTCTTTTCTTGGTCAGTTGAGGTTCTCCTCAAAACTGAGAGAAAAACCTCAGGTTTACTGACCTCAATCAAGCTTTTCCACACAGTTGACTCACTAATGTGACATCATCTAAGGAAGAAAATTGTAACCTACAGGGTGGCTGAATTTGAAATTTCTATGAGCCAGAAATATCCCAACTAAATCCATTGTCTAATAATAATTCTTTTTAAAAATTGAATAAAGGACCTTATAATTCAACCCTGGTGTTATCTTAAACATAGTCAAGTGGTATAAATCATGCAAAACCACATTTCTAGTAAATTCTCCTAAACACAGACAGGACTCCTAAACATATCAGGGATTTTGCCAAAGGGAAAAAATACTCAGCAGATCTCTCTACTAACACAAAATTTTGTAATTTCAGTGTGTGTTCTTTTTCATAGTCTGAGGGGATTCATTGAAAATTAGTGATACAACATGGATGAATACAACATGGTAATTAAGTTGTGTGGGAAGGCAGTAAGATGGCAGAGTCCTACCGAAAGTAAAAGCCTATACCAAATTCCTAAGGGGAAGCATGTAGCAGGGAGGACTGATAAGTACTGAGGGACACTTCTCTATCCTTCTGACACCAGTTACCATCTTCAGCATTTCAGAATCACTAAAGCTGTCTCATTATGATGGCTATTTAATGAATTAAACATGTCTTCACTAGTCCTTTATTCTGAAATGGCATCTCAAAAGCCAGGCTGTTTTGCCCCAAACATGATTTCTTTACGTGTCATTCACCTAGGAATTCAGCACCCTAAACTACCTCAAGACAGAAATTAGGGAAGAAACACCTACTCTGAAGAGGTGCTGAAAGCCTTTACATACTTGTGAGAAGATACTGGGGTTGGTGGTACAGGGCATGGTGTGTTCTCACCAGGGGTTGCCTGAGGCCCTCTGATGCTCCCCTTCCAGCCACCACATAAACATGTACAAACAGTACTCTGCACTACAGGGAATTCCTGGATGGAAGGTCTTAAAGGATTTTGGAAAATACTTCCTGCTTGCTAGAAAGGGGGGAGGTCCTTAACATCATCTTGCAGGGTAAGAAATGCACGGACACACGAAGGCTACCATATCAAGAGGGAAGATAAAGCATGTATTTGTTACATACCCATCTCCGAGGTTGAAGCTGTTGGGAGAGCTGTTGTAGCTTGGAGATGGAGCATTGTTCATTTGATAAGGCACATCTGGCCAGGGAGAGCACTGTTGGAAGAAAGGCAGTGGGGAAACTTTCATAAGGATGGAAATAAAGGATTTGATTCTCCTCTAATACCACATTCATGCTGTTGCCACGCCACTAGCTTCAGCTCATCACTCCTGCTGGGAGGAGGAGATGGGCCATGGATTTTCTACACTGCTCTCCAAGTCGGCTGTCAGGGGGCCAAGATTGATTCCAGTTGTTGCATTCCACATTTCTTTCTCCCATTTCACAAAGCCTGTCCCCAAATAACACTGGGCCAAAGCGTGCACAGCTGTAAGTCAGAGCAACGCCACTAAGTCAACTCAGACTGAAGGCAGCAATACAGAAATACCCCTGGTCTCAATTATAAATCCCTAATTAAATCCAGGCAAGAGTGACAAAAATGGTCCTGTGGCATTGCTTCAGGTTTATACCAGCAAAAGAGCAGAATCTGAACCAGCCTGCTGAAACCTCTGGCTATTAGCCAAACAGCTCCAGTCATAAATGGGTACTAAGTGGAGAAAATTTAAGATAGACAGACAGACACAAAGCTACTAAAAGCCTTCACAAATATAGGTCAGACTCCACATTCCATGACAGTAGTATAAAACCAGAGTAACCCAGCTAGAATTGGTGACTCTGTCCTGAATTTAAGCCACAGTAATCAGCAGGAGAAATCTAGCCCTGTTGAACCCCCCACCACCAAGAGCTCAAGAAAATGCTCTGTAGCGGCCTTGTTTGCAATGATGAAAAGACAGCAAGTGTAGCTTTGGAGCTTTATCATCTCCACAAACACTAGCAAATGTTTTATAATCTCCACAAGCACTGGCAAATATTTAACTCTTTGGCAACCCACATTTCCCCATGCAATATGTCAAAGTGCATCAGAGCTCACAGGGAGAGTCTGGGATCTGCCAACTCAGTAGAATTAGGTCTGTCAATCAGAAAACATGCTGGTTGCTCCTGGCAACGTGAGGAAAACGGAGTGGGAGAGATTGGATCTCACAAATAGGAAGTTGATTTAAATTAAGAATAATTAACGTCATTTTTGGAAGTCCAGCAAGCTGCTCCAAAAAAAAGAAGAACTAAATCAAATAAGTCAATCCCATAGGGAGGCTGAACAACACTTCTAAATCTCTTGAGTCCTGTTGCTGACTAATTCTACAGCCTATGGTAAGTTTATACAAACATCTTAGTAATGACAGGGAGGGGCAGAAACACACACAACTCTATACCAGATGCATCAGAACATAAGACAAGATATTCCTAGAGTACAACCCAAAATCTTGCATGTAACAACAGCTTCATAGGCACACTCACAGAAAAACAGATTAATAATTTAATCAGACAGCCTATTCATCTGCTCAAGTGTCCCATCTTCAACATGAGCTTTTGCCAAGCAGTTCTGAAAAAAATACAGACAACTGTATTTTCATACAATGGGCACCTGAGGGCCATGACAAGTGCCCAGGAGCACAGTGGTGAAAACTGAGAAAGTTGTTGTTTCGGTTTTTTTTAAAAGCCAGGCTCCTAAGGGTTATAGTTTATACCCCACGACAAACTTTGGCATCTTTCATAAATTTCAGCAGTGAGTCATTTTATAATTTTGCTTCACTCTCAGTTTCACTCAGATCTGAGCACACATGTCTCCACAAGACAATCTCCAGGGCTCAGATGCTGTTTTCTTTTAAATTTATCTCCCAACATGATGTAGTATGATGTGTCTAAAACACTTTACCTCTGTGAGAATAGTTGTCTCATAGGAAGGCTGATACTTCTCCTTCTCTTGGGTGGTCTTCTTTTCCATTTTTTCCCTGTCAGTCTTCTGTTTTCTGTCTGCTCCTTTAGGCTATAAGTACAAGCACAGGCTCTCCCTTATGCCAAGCATTACTAGTTTGGAGACAGAGGCCAACAGATTTATCTAATCTGTTCACAAAAGCCTCCTTAAGATTTACATGCATTCTACAAATGAAACAAGATCAGATCTGCATTTTCTAGACAAAAGAATTAATCAAGCATCCCTACTGTTTCTGTACATCCATCACTGATGCCTATTGCAATTCTGAAATAGACTGACCACAGCCCTGAGATGTGATTCCAACAACTTCAGTCCGTAAGTTATGCACCTCAACTGGCATTTGTAGCATCTTTCCAGAAACAGGAAAGACACTGCTCACAGGAACAAACTGGAGCAGCAGATCCCTTGAGCAAACAGGCCTATGGAGAGTTTGAGGTTAAGTAGCTATAGGTCTGCCATGCCTGGATTAGGAGCTTCACAGATGCTTGTTCTCTGAACCTTTTTCTCCTCCAGGTACCACAGAGACAAACTGTGCTCCAACAACAACAAAAAGGTATTTAAGACCTCCACAATAAAATTTTATTGTTCATGAAAGGTTCAAACAAAGAAACTGAAGATGCCCTAATGCCTTGATTGCCTAGGAGCATCAAAACACACTGGATACTCCAAATATGTCAATATTTTTATAGTGTTTGAGGTGCAACAGACTGGCACAAGTCTTGGTGCAACATTTCAACTAGAATTACTGTGTAGGTCAGTGTTTATAGCAAAATGTGCACAGGAGACCTGTTTAAGATCTTAAGCATACCCAGTTAAAAGTCTGTTCTTTTACGTCAATATTTGCATCACTCCTATGCCACCTGAAATCTTTGCATGTTCCTGTGCCTTAATCTAGTTGATGACAAAGTCAAAACTACCTCATACCTTGAACACTTTGATCTGGCAGCTTGCAGAATGCAAGTGTTCTGTGTATTCACCATTTTCATTCTGCTTAAAGGTGTCGATTTGCACCCGGAAGGGCACCCCCTTCTCTCCTCCATGTTTCCGTGGAGTAAACTCTGTGCTGATGCAATGTACCTGGCAAAACAGAAACTGTGCTCATCTCTGGAGACAGCTGGAACCTGTGCTCATCTGAATTTCAGATACTGCCTGAACATGAAGTTTTGGCTCCTCACAAAAACCTAAGAGGCAGAAGATCTTGTATGTTTTCATTTCTGTTCCTTTCGACCAAATAATCAGAACAAGCAGTTCAGAAAGAAACAGGGCATCAGGAAAAGCATCCTTTAATTAAATCCCTCATTTAGATTAAAAACAGATTGTTGATGCTCAGAATGAGAAACAGTCATGAAAGAGGAAAGATAGGAAAACAGGTTATGAACAGTTTTCTCAAAACAAAACCTATGCTTAGAAAGCAATATCCGTGTCTGAGTACTTTTTTAAAGAAAATCCTGGCAGTAGCAGGTAGTACTCCAACATTAACAAGTAGCCAGCAAACTGATTTAGCGAGTATCCTACAAATTAATTACACATGATTATCACAAGTTAGTAATTATCATTACCACTCTTCTCTATTGTTCATGTACGGGCTATTTTGTCTCCCCAGGTCTTTAAAAGATATCTAACCACTGTATTTAGCAGAATATTGACTTATCTCTTACCTGAATGAATGCTGAAGCCCTCTTTGACGGATCCCAGAGAAATTCAACAGTGTTCAACTGGGTCGGGCTAGCCCTGGGATCCAAGATACCAACTGACAGCGGGATATCTGTAGAAGAAAACCCCTAAAATTTTAAAAATATTAAATTGAAGAAGAGAAAGCATTTCCATACCATCAGAACATGCATGTGAAAGCAAATCCATCACAGACAGCTCTACGTGGGACCTATAGTGCTAGATCTCTTTCCCTCCCAAAGACATACAGGATTCTTAGGAAACCTAAACACTCATGCAAACACTGCATGCACCGCTCATGTCCCCAGCAGAGCAGAGGTGCCACAATGAAATAGCCTCACCTATATCAAGGATGCGGTCCCCAGGCCGACTCCACCTCCAGCCCTCGAGCTGCTGATGCTCCGTGTACTGCAGGCGGCGGTCATGGAAAACCACACGAATTATACTCTGTTAAAAAAAGACAGCAGCATGAGCAATGGCATCCAGAACCCTCTCTCAAGATGACTTTGGTTTTCCAGAGTAGAAGCAAAAGCTGATCTGCTATGCTTCTCGCCCCCATTGATGAGGAGAGTAGAAGGGTCCCCCTAAGAGACCCATCATCATGGGTATCAAATTCCTAAGGGACCCCTGAGAGAGAAACACACTTCCCCCTTCACAGGGCACATCTTACAGGAGTAACACAGCCCTGTACAGCTTTCTGGGATTCACTCTGGAATTCACTATAGCAATGTCCACCTAATCTTAGGTGTCATGGCATGTAAACATCACTATTTTGCCTCAACACCAAAAAAGGCTCATATGGGGGTAATATTTAATGAGTCTGTACCATGTCCCAACCCCAGTATATCCCATTGTGATATGCAAATGTGGAAGTCAGCTCACCTGTCCCAGTGGAGCTGACATGTTCAGACACCTTGTCAGTGAGAATTAAACTTTATTCCAGCCATTAGGAGCCAGTCATAGGATTTGCCCCAGAGTAGTGAAACAAGGGTAGGTAGAGTAGGAAAGCATCTGTAACAGCAGGCTGGTCTGCAACGGTGCAGCCATGCCAATCACTGGAGAAAAAAAGGCTGGAATAAAGGCAATCCCCAGGGCAGACAAGTCCTAAGTACTCCTAACTGAAACATTCTTTTGTATATTCACAGTGCTATACTTATATGAGTTAATGACCCCTAACATCCCAGTTTCTCAAGCCCACACTCTTGCTGGGCACTTCTGTATCAAGTGAGTGAGAAATTTTTGCCAGTGAACCTGAGAAATGCCTAAATCAAACCCTAGCTTCAAGATGCAAACATGCCACAGTGGGAACACCTGCAAAATTGGAATCCCAATCCACATACTACCTGAAATGGGCAAAAAGACAAATAGAGAATGGCCTAAACTTGGACAAAAAATCCAAATTGGAATACTAATTTTGCAACTAGTTCCCACTTCTCAAAGGAAATCCTGAGGCAGAAAGTCAAGAATTGAAGGTTGGATCCAGAACCAGGGTCCAGACCAATGTTTTTGAATTTGAACTGTTTTGGCAGTGGAGGAAACAACAGGAAAAAGTCCCCCAAACCAAATGATCAAGTTCTATATGTTCATCATTATGCTCATTACCAAAGTAAACTGGACCTATACAGAATCAGCCTGGCAGAACTATGTAAACACCTGGGCCCTCCATTTGTCACGTAACAACCCAGGCATGCTGCTGTGATTCAGCAGGGAGACAAGTCTGCCTCTCCACAGCTTTGACCGTGTTCACCACTGAACTTTGGGATTCCCCTGAACCCAATATTCATAGTGGAACTCTGGGGTCATGATCACAAATAGAATAAAGGTCACCCTGAAGCCCTGCAAAGCCAAGCTGCATAGTCCCATGAAACTAGCACTCAACAACTCCATCACCCCTGCTTCCATTAAAAACAATGGCAAAGTGCTTTCCATTGTCTCAGTGGGAGCAAGGTCAGGCCCTTCATTAAAGGCTGTATGTAGTAGCAGGAAGAAAAGAAATCTATGTTTCTCCTTACCTTTACATATTTTGTGTTTAAATCTTGAAACTCTCCCAATTTCCTATTCTCAAGTAGACGGATTTCATAAGACTGACCTAGAGTTTAAGGAAACATTTCCAAGGTGTTTAATATGTTGTAGCAATGAGAGAGTCATGCTGGCATTTATGTGGCTGATAAAGCAAACGTTTGATCAGGGAAAGCTTATTTTTGCTAACATAATGCATTTGCCCCAGTAATCGACAGGCCCTAAAGCACAGCAGAAATCTGAGGGGAAGGTTTGCCTTTTGGCAGCTAAAAGCTCTCCATTAGGGCATCAATTATAGCTGTCTCTCGAGGCTGCTGTGGTTTTCTGGTCACCCTCCAGAATGTCACCGGGGTGCTTGAGGCAGTTGTCCCCCCATGCCACATGGCTGTAACAGCACTGCCTCTGCCTGTCCCTTCTGCCAAAGCAATGGTTGTGTGAAGAGGTGCTGGCACAACAGGTCCAGGAAAAGTTCTGCAGAGGATGGCAACTGGGGAAAATCTTGTGATTCCTCAGGGAGCAGTCAGGCCTGTAAGTGTTTTGGTGAACCACAGAAAAAAAAGTTTCATAAGGCCTGGAAAGTCGTTGCCAAGGGGATAAATATTCCTCCAGACTGGTGTGGAGGCAGCAATGGGTATTACAGCATGTGCAAGGACCAGTTCCAGGAAGGGAATACACACTCCCATCACCCCACCACCACCCTCACATAAGGAATTTAGTCAATTCAACAGAATTCAGCTAACTGGTTTATGAAATAACATCTCTTCAAGGCTGACAGCGCAGACAAAGGAGGCTGATGTCTCAGCACCTTACACACAGAAATTACTAAGACAGTACAAATGCTCACTGTACTACACCAAGTCTTTACAATAAGCCTGCAACCAGTACCAAGGCAGGGTAGGATCATTAGGATTAATGGAGCATATGTGTACCTTATGGCTAGCTTTTCTTGTTCATCTTGCTATCCTCCCTTTTCCTGAAAAATGCACAGGGTAGGACAAGGCAGGCACCAAGGAGCAGACCAGTTTGGTTTTTCTGGCTCAACCAGTATCTCTGCAGAACTGGCCCTGCAGAAAACTGCAAAGCAGATCTATCTCCCTCTAAGCAGCTTCTACCAGCAGAGACAAAAATGCTGAATTTTCAGATCTGGATTTAGAAATGGGAAACTTATGACAGCAGATGTGCCAGAAAGGCAGACTGCCTTTTGAGAATCCCACCTGCATGGGCACAGACTATATCCACAGAGCACAGAGATAATTGTGCTTATTCAGCTGGCTGGCAGATAGCAAAAAGAAAAAAAAAGAAGGACAAAAGAGGCCATACTGAAGCCCCAAATGTTTGCACAACAGCCCTACTGATGTTAGTAGGAGTTCTGCAAACAGGAAATGACCCCTGAATCCAGCAAGTGACTGAGGGCATGGGGAGAGCAGAGAATAAACCACATGAAGTACCAAAATAACCAAGGCAACATGCACCGATCTTTACCCATCTCCTGGCACAGGAGTAAAACAAATTACAACAGTGACCTGCCTCTGAAGACTGCTAGACAACAAAAGTGGATTTTGTAAACCACAGTCCTGAAATTGAGGTCTTCCACACTTAAACTCACAAGACTTTCCAATGCTTCCATTGATACATGTTAATACTGTTCACCTGGCAAATTTTAGAGATATGTACCGCATCAATTCTGTTATACTAGCATAAAAAAGATCAAGGTCAGGTTAAAAAAAATGTGTTTCTCTCAGAATCATAGAAAAGACCCTTTAGACCATCAAGTCCAACCATTAACCTAGGAATGCCAGGTTCACCACTAAAACATGTCACCAAGTGCCACATCTGCTGGGCTATGTACTTGTATGTGCTGTACATGTTTATCTATGTTGGCTGCTCAGTGGTTCACTCTGGAGATACACTTCAGCTACAGAGTGATACAATTCATCATCTTGAACCCATTCACACAGCCAAGTATCCCTTGCACTTACAGTTCATTCCCATACAGATATGAGGCTAATTAATCATTACAGAATATTAATTTAGGTTTTGAAAGCAAGAGACAGTAAAAGACATCTGTGACTGTACTCAGGGGTAACAAGGACAGTGAAATGCAGAGGTATGAGCTGTGCTATGGAGGAAGGCAGTGGTCAAACCAGAAGCATTGTCAGCCATTCAGCAAGTATCTCAGGAATGAGCAGGTTTTTGGGACACCCTTGTGCACTGATACACTCTCACTCTTTGGTCAGCCTGATCTGCTTATCTTCAGTTACAATGAGACAAAAGAAAAGAACGTGTATAAAAGCATCATCCATATTCTTTTCAAACTAGCATCAAGCACTCAAAAACTCTGCAGCATGCCATCTCTGACCCCCTTGCAGGGATAGGGGCAGAATTGCAGCCTGGAATGCAGTAGGCACCACACATCTCCACCTGACAGGAGTGATTCACCTTGGAGGGAGTCAGAAACCGATCCTGCAGACCAGTGAAATAGAAACTGCAGTGTAGACAGAGTTAATATTAAACAGAAAGCCAAAGAGGAAATAACATGCTTTGATCAAAGATATATGGGTCATCTGATGGAAGCCCTGGAATGCAGTTTCTGCCACGAAAAGCCTCAATCAAAATGGTATTTTATGCTAACTGCTTTCCCCTTGAACTCTGAATGTTTAACTTGAGTTGCTACATGATTATCAAACAAGACTGCTCCCAGCCAAGCTTTAGAAAACATGAGGGTATTTTCCCCTCTCTGTGAAACACTGTCAGTGAGAATTTGGTCCCAATTCCTCAAAGTTCCCTTATCTATCCATCTTCTGGTAGTGGTTTTTAATTTATTCTCCTTAAAGCTTTCTAGCAAATTCATTGCTTTGCGGCTTATGGTACCCAGCATTTATTAGCATGGACAGCATTCAGATACTTGTACTTTTATAGCACCAAACTGCTTGGATTATACTTTTTCCTTGGAAAATACCTTCCAAACCTTGTTCACCCTGTATTTTCCACCATTGCTACCAGCAAAACTAGTGAAATGGTGAATTACAATCTCAGGCCTGCAATTATTACCGTAAAGAAAAAAGGCTCTAAAGAATGACCACTTGGATGTTGGAAAACAAAATCCCTTTGTAAAATAAAGAAAATAATAGCAATCTAACCTGAAGGAAGCTGAACTCCCCCTGGCGTCAAAGAGGGCAAAGAAGTCACACAAGGCTCTGATAGATCATTTATAAATCCTGCACCGCTGACTCACCAGCACGAGCAGGCACACACTGACAGTTTTCTGCTAAAATGAAATCTGTAACAGGTAATTCTTAGTCAGGTATCCAAATCTGTAAAGAAACATGTCTGAAAGTGTGATTAAACAATCTGCACTTCCAGCTCCTAAGTTAAAATACAACTAGCTAAGCCCAAAACAAAGCTGAAATACAGCGTTCCCCTATACTGAGTTTTTCCATGTGTCTCAGAGGGAAACACTGATTAATACCAGCGCTGAGACTAACAGTGATTTGATTTAACAGCCCAGGCCAGGTGTAATACTGGGCACATGCACAGGGGCACCTAAAGCACTTCTGTCACCACCTGAAATGAAGGGGACACTTTGCAAGCAATCCCCAGCACAGCTGATGCTGCAGCAGCCTCCTGCACAACTGTGTGACCCTGTGCTCCCCTCACTCACCACAATCCTTCTCCCCTACCTCAGGCAGAGAACAGGACAGTAATAATACTCAGAAAACCACAACACATTCCTGAGATGCTGTTTGTCTCCCAACTTCACTGAAAGCTTCAGGGGCACCAATAAAAACCCGGGCAAGTGACAATACACTGTAATTTCTATTTTAAATAGACATTCTCTGGGCAAAAGGAAATTCATGCAATCTCCTCCTAGGCTAGAGTTTGAGCAACTCACTTTACAAACTAAGTAGTACCCAGTAAAATAGTAACCACCCAGGTCCAGAGAGTTCCTGGTTCGTAATTTATGAAGCAATTCTACCTATCTGAAGGAGGATTTATAGACTGCTTACTTTTTCAAACTTGCATTGTCTTTGATAATTAACACACATTAAATGTGGGCATGGCCACTTAATGTGGGGCCAGTAGAATTTAAAGTCAAGCACTTACTACAGATGAAAAATAATTCAGTTCAACACAGGAATGATATCACCTGCTCAAAAGGTACAAGTCTAACAGCTTACTGATTTCCATGGAATTTAGACAGCCACAGAAATTTTAGGCAATTTCTGAATACAAAAGATTATCACTATTTCAAGCTCAAAGTTACATTTTGTTCAAATGTCATTTTACTACACAACCACAATATCCTGTTTGCTTTTCTTTGCTTTGGTGTTACATTTCAAGGGCCACTTGCACTATGCATTTTGTGGTTTTCTGCACAATACACTGATACAATACATTCATTTCCAATTAGGATGCTGATGTTCCAGGCTGATATGACTCAGGCCTTACTTAATCTAACAAAGTAGCCTTTCCAGAAATTAATTAAACCCTAACCTTTGAATCAGCAATATCCCCAACAAAAGTCTGCAGAAAAGGGAAAAAAAGCCCCAAAAAACAACAGTGTCCTCTTTCTCAGAATGTATCCACATAGCACTAGACAAAACCAGCCTGGAAACTGTTTGATTATTAAGCCAAGCCAATAAAAATTCCATTTAGCAACTTTATATGGACATCCTAAAGAGCGCACAGATAAAGGCAAAGGAATGCTGACAGTCAAATGCACCATGCAGAAGGAGGGGGAGGGAAGAAAAACCCCAAGCATTTATCATACCGAACCAAAGAATATCCAGCAGGCCGGAGGATCACCTTTGAAACAGCAAAACACAACTATTCAGGGCATCAGGCAAACACAAAGATTTTTCTGACAAGAAAGATTAATGAACCCTCAGGGTAATCACACAAGAGTGGCAGAGCTGGCATGTGAACTTGCATGCTTGATGACACACACCTTTTTAGCCAGTCACGAGCTAAAATAAAAATTAGCATAAGACTTGCTCAAGTGTCCCATGTGTGGACACTCTGCAGGACAAGAAGCAAAAGCAGAACCCTCAATCCCTGAACCACAATGACAGTGAGATATTCTGCAGTTGCTTGCTGTAGCCTCATTTGACAAGATGCTGTAGATATTTATCCAGTGGATATTTTGAATTCACCAGCTACACAATAGGCCACCCTGGAAGTTCCCACTATGCTAGGAACATGGAAATCCTGCAAAGGAGGACAAGCTGTGGGCCAAGAAATGCAAAAGGAACACCAGAGTCCTTCTAACGCTGCAGGCCCATCTTGCCCCACATCCCATCTTCAATACAGCAGCCAGAGATGGAGCAGGGTCAATAAAGCCAGCCTTTTCTTCCTTGCCATATCTTCTCAGCTTCTGGTATTCAGAGTCCAGATTGCATCTACATTGAGCTGCCCAGCCATGACCAATGCTCATTAACTCTTTTGTGTGGTCTCCTTCTGAATTTGCTTGTACTGTGGCCATCAGAACCACAATTTCCACACGCCTTGCTTTAGCACTGACAGTCTGGGCCTTCACCTGCCTCCTGCCTCTCCCCTTGCACAAAGCTCCCTTAGCTCCACCATGTTTTGGTACCCAGGAGTTCAACACTGAGGATTCCTGCTCTGCTTGCCCCTACCATCAGGGCAGTAGTGCTGCAGGAACACGGCACAGCAATTCAACTCCTAATTCTACCACCACACCACAGAGCTTCACCCTCATTATGTCCCTTTTATGTTTTTCCTCCTTTTACAATGTGCCCCCAACTCAAGGGGGTTTTTCTTGCCCCCTTTTTCTACTTCCCTACCTCTTTCTTGTGGGAAAGCCAAAGAGCTGCCTGGGAGCCAAGTTCGCTGCAGGAAAATTTCACTGCTCATTTACTATATGAACATTTTTCTGAGTCCTACTCTCCACAGACTTTTGAAGACGGTCTATTTTACAGTGGTGACACTTCATAGCTAACAGGCACTAACAGAAACACTCCTCATTTACAATGGTTTCCACTCAAGAGAGGGAGGTGCATTTAAATCCCCAAAGTCTCACTTTGAATCAAGGACACAAAACAAGCCAGTGGACACAAAAACTCTTCTAGCTGCTAACTTCACTGTGTGTACTTGGGCTTCTTTTGCCTAGACTTCCACTTGATCTCACCTTAGCTAAACCATGTTATAAACTTTGATTTTTAATACAAATTTAATACAAAGTGAAAAAATTATGGACCTCCAGTGGAAGGCTGAAAAAATACCTGCCCTGTGAAAATCATTTCTTCCTGTATTTCCACTTCTTTAGCATGTACTTGAAACACCCAGGATTATCTTAGTCACATCTGTCCAGCTCAGAAAACCTCAACCCTCTCTGTGTAAGTAAAAAATACAGGCTTTTTCTGGTTTCAACCTGTTTTAAGTCAATTTGGACAACAGGTTTTATAGCTTTGAAGGAGTAGCTTTGTGTGTAATATTTACTTGAGTTTCAGATAACTAAAATGAATGGTCCTGGGTGAGGGTGCTGACGAGGGATGCAGAGGAGCTGAGGATGACTCCTGACCCCACCTAGCAGCTCCCTCAGATGCCCCCAGGTTAAGTCCCTTCCTCCACCACATTTCTGCAATAGGAAACTGGGAGAAGCCAGTCCCACTTCCACCCACGGCTGCTCAATCAGGCTGCCACCACAGGGCAGGGAAGGGGATGGGATCAAAGCTGAATGTACCTTCCACACAAACGTGGCACCAAGCTGGGACAGGAGGAATTTCACTGCTTGCTGTCGAGTTTCAGGGACACATAATAAATGCTTCATAGGAAGCAAATAGGAGGAAAAAAAAAAAAAGAAAAAGGTGCTTTTTTTCCCCCTACGTCTTATGGAAAAAAAAAGTATGGTCTGTTATAAAAATGTATATTATTCCTACGAAAACAGCTAATCAGGTCAAACCTACAGTATTTCTCAAGCTTCTTACTACTACCTAAAATGTGAACTTTTAGGGCACAAATTAGAGGAGGCTAATTGGAAAACTTCTATATCACCTCACATTGACAGTAATATTCACACAAACATCAAATCCTGTAAAATCAGAGGCAAAAAATTCTTTGTCATAATTAAAGGAATCTCAAATAGATATGGATAATGAGGTAAAGTAAAAAAATCATGTGGAAATGTGGAATATCAGGCAAAAATCTTCCCAATATTTTCATACTTCTTACTCCACTCTGAGGAACTTCTGAGCACTCCCTTTTTTCACAGATATTGAAGATTTATGGGGGAACAAAATGCAGTCTAGGGGCTTCCAGTAGGATTTGTGCACAGGCTACAATCCAGCAAGCTCACAATCCCGTTTGAATTTCATCCAGATGTTAGCAACAGAAGAAAGGATTACAAAAAGAATGGAAAACAGCCTCTTGGTTAAAAGACAACTGAGATTCTAGCTTCCTCGGGACAACAGAAGTCAGATGCTCTACTTACACAGAGGTGCCCTGTCATCTGAAGCAAGATTCATGGTGAGCTTTGGGATGGTGTGGTTTGGAGACAGGGTTGTTTATCCTGGGCTGCCAAGTGAAGACAGAGCTGCCAAACATATGGGGAAATTGCTTCTAGCACAATTAATGGCTTCAGCTGAGACACCAGAACCTACTCAGAGCTGTCTTCAAAGTCAGGCAGGAGACAAATTCCTTCTCCAAAGATGAAGTGCACCACAAGAACCAAAAACACCAAAAGCCACTTTCAGAAATGGGAAAGACAAATTAGCATTGTTAGCCGTTTCGTTTTTTAAGCCATCCAAACCCCAGAACAGAGTGGAAATGGGTCAAGGAGCAGTACAGCATCCCATAACAATTAGGAAAAAGGATGCATGGGTGGGTGGGCAGGAACCAGGAGCACCTGGTACTCACAGTCTCAATGGCACAAAGCCACAGTTGTGCCTGTGATCTCAGGCAACGGTGGAATGTTTGTCCACATGGGAGAAGCCACCAGCAGCAGAGCTCCTACACACGCCCAGGGCCTGCTCAGTGATGGCAGTCACTGTTAGGAAAAGAGGTAGTCCTAGCACGGGACAAAGCAAAAATATCCCCATAAACAGAGCTATAATTAAACCAGAAGCACACCCAGCCAGAGCTGGTCACTCAGCTTTCTCTATACTACATTTAGGCAAGTAAAGAACCATTCCAGGAAAAGTCTAAACATCCAGGCAGTTGCGACCCCATAAAAACTCAATTACGTAGGAGTTAACGTCAATATAAAACAGCTTTTTTCATTTACTGTAAAGCTCAGTGTTTAAAACTGGGTTCTCTTGCTGTAGATTAAGCAACCAAATTTGAGCTTTAGACTTTTTAAAGGAGGCAAAGGTTCTCTTCTTCCTCCTGCCGTAAGCAATTTCATCTCCTACTCAAACAATCAGGCATCTACTCCAAAGTATCCTCTTGCCCAGTGCTTCCTGCACCTTTCTTTGGAGAAGTAACCTGAGCACATCTGCAGTTGAGCTGAGGCAGGACAACACCTAACAGATTTAAATGCAGCACCATTTAAAATGTATCAATTTATGCACACATATCTTGAACCCGGATATATGCCTTGGCACCCTGGGGGTGAAATTTGGGCTTTTGTTTAGGTGTGACCCAGACTCAAGTCCATCATGAGGTTTATGAGGCATCATTTGCTAATGCACCTCTACAGCAACACTCCCAAAATCACAAGTTCTCTCAGATATTAGTGGGCTTCCCTCATGGCCTGGGTTTTTGGCTTGTTTGTCTTCTGAACTATGTAGGACTGGCACTAAGGCTGACTCCTGGTAGACACCATAATGCAGGGGTGTCCAGCCTTCCAAACCCTAGCCAGCTGTACACTAAAGTCTTTGCAGAGCCAAGAACCACAAGTCACACACTGCAGATCGGGAGAGCTGAACGGAGCCCAAGGAAACTTTACAGGCAGATGACGGCAAAGTTACTGTGAAATACCTCTGGGACTCTGGGCTGGATCTCTCACACAGCTCTCAGTGACCTTCTGCCACCAAACTTAGCCTCCCTCTATTTGAAGTAATTATCATCTGAAGTTCTGAGCCAGCCCAACACTGGTCATGAAATAAAATCATGACTTGAACAGCTCACAGTCCACATGTGGTTCTGGCACTACAAGCTGATTCCCCTGGGCAATGACTTTCAGGTTTTTGTGATTTTTGACATTTTGTTTTTCACAATAATGACTTTATTCCTCAACTTTATTAGCATTCAGATCTACTGTACACAGTGCTTGTTTCCTCCACATTCCTTCTGCGGCAATTTCTGGAACCACCTTTCGTTGCACCCAATTCTGTCCGTGTTTGAAACTGGTTTCAGCCAGCCATGGTGAAACCACACCCCATATGACCATGGAATATGCACTGCATCAAGCCATCTTGCTGAAGCAGTGGTTTGTAATATGGTTGCTGGTTGATTGTTTGCTTGAAAATCCCTATCCACAAGAGGCACTGAAACAGTGCTAAAAGGCAGGCTAGTTCCAGAAACGTTAGGATGTTTGTGCTGCAGACTTCTGGACAATGTAGTTCTGTTGACAGATGTGATCCCCGACCAAAGGAGAAATGCCAGCAGCAGCTTCCAGTGCAAGGACAGCACCTTTACCAGTCTCATGGACTGAAGGTGGAGTGGTATTGAGACACCTTACTAATAAGCCTGTACTTTGTCCCATCAGATGAGTAATCCTCCTGAGATCCAGTAAAGACCTCTTAATGAAGGAACTGCCCTAAGGATCAACAAACTAATACTGAGTTCAATTTGGCTCCAGTCTCCCAAGGAATGTGGGAAGGCAGGAGAGGAAAGAGATTGGGACTGACAAGTGTAATGAGTCAGTCTTTGGAAACCAAGCTACAGATCTGACTCTAGTTACCTCATTTACAGGCTGGTTCTAGAGTTGTGGCCAGAGAGCACTCATGGTTTCAAACCGGAGCAGACAAACTTGGGACTCTGCCACTGCTGAATGTCCCCAAGTCAACTTAACAGCTAAGCTCACTTCGTTATGCTCCCTCACAAATCCTTCCCCTGCCCCTTTGTGCAAACACTGCACTCTGGTTTCCAGTCCTCTCGGCCTCCCTCCTTGGGGAGAGTCCAGACCAAAGATCTCTTCCTCCTCAACACCACTGACCATCCCTCTAGGTCTATCCTGCAAGAAGCAAGGCTCAAGAGAAGCCATTATGCTTCACAAGTCTGGAGCCCTCTCCCACCTGCACACAAACAAAGCCACAGGACAGTCCTCCTTCCTAGTCTTTTCAGACCCCACATGGAATTCTCCACTGATTCCTCTTCCATCTCTGCTACTCAACATGGCCTTCAGTTTGCTACCCAGTACTTCCAGCTTTCCACAGCCCATAGGTCAGGTCGGTCAGAGCTTTCTTCCATGCACTTCTGCATATGGACATTCCTGAGCTGGCCCACCCACCACCACTGGAACCTGTCACGTGTGGAGAATGTGTTCCAGGGCAGGAAGCAGAGCTGCTTCACAGTGACAAAAGGTCATAACTGAGTGGTGAAGAGCTAAAGCTGAGAAGGAACATTTGAACAGCAAGAATCACCTGGCACGCAGAAAACCCCAAAGCCCTTACTCACAGTTTGAGAAAGCAACCACACTGGATGTGAATTGCTTTGTTGGGGCTGCTGGGACAGCCACTGTCTTTGTACCTACCTTACTACAAGCCAGCCATTACTGACACACAGGCAGGGCAGAGGGACATTCATTAATGAAGTTACCCATTTGCTAAAGTAATCCATCACAACACTCAAGAAGGGAAGTCTTATGTAACAGTGCTTGGCCAATCCATGATAAACACAGAGGGAGGTTAAGGTGCAAGAGGTATTCCTTTGCTTACAGCCAGCACAAGGTCTTAAGGTACAAGGAATGGTCCTGAATTGCTTCATGAGATGTGGCACTGCAGCTGGGTCACAGTGCTTTGTAGTCAGCTAGTTCTTCTCCCATGCCACAAGCATTGGTTCCGGAAACGTCAGCTGCCTCAAGGTCCCCTTCACACACCTCCTCAAGCTCATAGAACATAACTCTACTAAGGGGATTCATTTTCTGACAGAGCCTTTTAATCCTCACCCCTTTTTAACCCATGGCAATGTTCTCACCAATAGCCCACTAACAGAAACTAGACAGCCCAGTTCAGCCCCTCTGCACAGCTCCTGCCAGCCCCATCCCTGCTTTGCTCCTCCAGGCCTGCCCACATTCATGCTCTTCTGTATTCTGCAAATACACATCCCACCTCGAGGGGTGAAAGATAGATGATGTCCAAGAAATGACAACAAAGCAGGAAGCACTGTCAAGATGTAACAGTAGACAACTCCTTGCAATAGTAAGCAGGACAAAGCCTAACACAACATGGTCTATATAAAAGGCAGTAACAGTCTCACTTTACAAAGGAAAACATGGATTGCTCCAGTCATGCAGTTTTTTAAAAAACTCACGGTATTGCATTAAGAGTTGTCTAACTTTTTCCCTGCCAAGGTAAAAAAGTAGGCACTGCTTCAAGTATGCTAAAATATTTGGCTGTCAACAGATTTTCATTTTAAAAAATCTTTTATTCCAATAGGAAAGAATTGCGTTTCATAGGAAGACTGATCTCAATCTCTCAATTGATATGTCCCATTATAACCTCCTGGGATCTGCTGTGTTTAGATGACAGAGTCACATATCCCAAGCATCTTTTGATCCTGAGAGACAGAACAGTGCCAGCTTACATGACAGGAAATACCTCGTTCCTTGGGTAAAGCCTGATCTTTCTGTGGGGGTTCTATGGGTCTACCAGCTGTCAACACAGATCCAGCAGCCAGCTGCACCTGAGCTCAGAGACCAAGGGAGGTCAGGGCTCTGATTTCTACCAGCATTAAGAGAAATCTATCCAGGAAGGTCTTTTTTACAGCCTGGCAGAAACTGAGTGAAAACGTGTTTTAGCATAATCTGTGCATGGAGAGGTCTGATCCCCTCAAGACCCACTCACAGGAGGTGCCACAAAGCAACAGCCAAACACCAACCACAGATGTGTCTGCACAAATGCTGCCAAAGGGGGGAAAAGAAATGAACACAGAGAAACAAAGTGTTTATCCAGGAGTATGAACCAGTCTGTGAGGTCAGCTATAGAGGACCTTGCCGCACCGAACCCCGGCAACTTGTCAAGTCAGACACTGAGCAGAGCCACCAGCAGCCTGTTGGAGAGATGTCACTGCCCAGACCTCAGAGCAGCCCTTGGATACCTGCTAAATCATTCCCTGGCTATGCCCTCCAGCAGTGCCAGGGGACTTGCAGTGGTACGAGCCCTCCCCAGTCCATCATCAAACTGGCCTTGTGATATGAAGGCAGGAGACTGCAGCTTAAGGTGTCTGAGATCAAGCCAGTATTTTGCCACAGGGAACTGTGCATGCTGTAACACTGCCTTAAGCCAACAGTTAATCAGTGGTATTTCTTTATTTTAAAATAGTTGATAATCTGGTACATAAATGTGGAAAATTAAATATTTCTCCTTTCCTCCACCCCCCTCCCCACTTCTACCCCTCTTTTCCCAGCCCGCTGCCCTCCCGGTAAGGCAAATTATGGGATCACATCTCATGAACTGTTCCCAGGAAACATCCTCTCCTTCAGTGTACTGCAGACCCTACCTTGGTTGAGGTAGGTCAGAGTCTCCTCGTGCAGTTTCACGGCGGGGGAGGTGGCTGTGCAGAGGACGTACTGAAAGGGGGGCAGCTTGGCATCGTTCTCAGGAGACAGCTGCGGCTCCTCCTGCTTGAAGATGGGCAGCGCAAGCACATCTCTGCAACGCACAAGTTACACACAGTCAGAAGGAGTTTATGGGCTATCCTAGCCTCAATCTGCATCTGCTTCTCATGATCTGAGATAACAGGATGGTCTCTGGAGAAACACCGGGTTAAAATGGCTAAAAGAGGAAGAGTTTGGCCTGTTCAACATAACCAGGCAACTTCTGCATCTAAGATATCAGCACTGCATGCAAAAGAACGTAGCGCTGGCAAAACAGAGTATGCCTGAGAATTAATGCAAGTTTTTAAGAAATAAATCAGATTCACTTTTCAGTTAAGCAGTCTTCTTGACAAGGAAAAACTATATCAAAATAGATCCTTCATCCTTGTGGACATACTTGATTAAGAGTTCTCAGGTTCTCAGACAAAAGCCTTTCAGAAAAAAAAAAAAGGCAAGAAAGGGCACTTTGACAGGCAAAAGTCAGATGAGTAAAATGTCTTCAAGTAGCAGCCATGGGTGGGAAGCAGACACAACTCTGGTGTACAAAGGAGATATTCAGGTAAATGATGGCATGAACAGCTGGATTAATTTATTCATAGTATCTCCTTGCATTCTAGTAAACCTGGTCCCAAGGAATCACACAGCTCTTAAGTCAGCACTGGGCTACCTTTGTAAATGCACACACACATGTGTGGGAGCAGCTTCACTAGGACCTGCACACAGCCCCAGCTCCCACTTCTTTACAAAATGCTGGTAGTGACCTGCCTGCTGCTTTAGTCCCAGGCTGATCCCAACCCACACTAATCCCCAAGCAGAACTGGTATTAGCAAGGCTGAGAGCTCAACAAATGATGAGTTGATTAGTACAAAATGAGATGTCAGGAATAAGCATCCTTATCTCAGCCTATCTGACACTGAAGAACCACATTAGCCTTTCCATGCCACTAACATTGCTGATCACTGTGTTCACCTGCTTAAAACATTAATACCCTTCCAAATTAGGAGGATTATACTGAACATGGTGACAATTCAGAACAAGTGATTTTTCTTCTCCTCTGTTTCTTCCAGATTCTCTTTACACAGGCTGTAGCTCTGCTCCTTTTGACAACCCCATACACAAAATGCACCAAGAAAAACCATCCAGCACGTACAGGCACACAACCTGAAAGGGCATTAAGAATTTTTTCCTTGCCGGTTCAGTTAATGATCCACTTATAGCACTCACAACCTTGAAGGCTACCTAGGTCATCAGTGAAACGGTGCAGCAGTTCAGAGTAAACTGCTCAAGTGCCTGGTTCAAACACAGGTACTCCTGTTTAATAGAAAACAATGCCAGAAAGCAAATTGTGCCATTTCAGATGCAGACAGAAGAAAAGAAACACACATCTCTGTTTCCATTCTCTCGTCCAACCCCACGCCCCCAGTATTATCAGGGACTCGAAGGCATCCAGCCCCATTTGCTTCCTGGCATTACTGACATAATCACAGCTCTTGCCTAACTGCTGCCACAGAGAGG
Organism: Ammospiza caudacuta; assembly: GCF_027887145.1. Lineage (NCBI taxonomy): Eukaryota > Metazoa > Chordata > Aves > Passeriformes > Passerellidae > Ammospiza > Ammospiza caudacuta. The sequence continues at coordinate 32,571,406 of NC_080600.1, forward strand.
CTTTTTTTTTTTCCTTAGTGATGATTTACTACAGCAATGAAGTGACAGAAATGCCTGCAGTAGATTTCTGAAATAGATAGCATTGCTCCACACACATGCAGGATCTGATACTGCTCCGGAGTCATCTCACCCAGCCTGGATGCCAACATTTGCTCCTGAGGATGCCAACATTTGCTCCTAACCCACTCTGCACAATGCTCTCTGAATGCCTGTGGCTTTGCAGATGAGAACAGGTCAAAAACTCCAGCACAAAAACTCCTGCAGTCTGGCAGAAACAGAGCACAGAATCTGGCCTGGGTTTAACTGTTGGGGTGAGGAATTTGTACATACACTCACCTGAAACAGTTGAGAAATTTACGCAAGGGGAAGTCAAAATTTAAATACCATATTTCACATCAGGTTCTCTGTACCCCTACACCTGCCAGCTGTCTGATCACTGAATTCTGCAAGCATGGAGGAATCCATGACTTGCTTTCTGGAAAGCTTCACCATATTTAAGCTCGAACAAAGCCACACAAGTTAATCACATTTTTACTCCTAGAGCATTTAAACTAATGGCCTGTGCTATAACTGCTTTGGGTCAAGACCTTTTTAAGAGTTCGACCTTATTGTAAGTGTTTGGAACTTAGAATGAGGTCAAAAGAATTTTTAAGTTATAAGCATATAAGCCATCACAACACTTATTCAACTCTTCACTCAAGAGCTGCAAATCAAGTTTAGGGAAAATCAGGCTTTCGCAACAGTTCCTATCCTTAAAAAGAAAAAGAAACGTTGAACTCCTTAAAACTATCCCAATTTTCACCGTTATGCTACAGATTTACAGTTCTGAATTTAAATAACAATTAATTTGCATAACTAGAAGGAGAGAAAGTTAACAGAACAGAGGGTAAAACATGTACTGCGTTTTCATAAAAAATGAATGAAAACTTGTAAGAATTTTTCTGTAGCATTATCTTGCTCCAGCTACAAATACCACTGAAGTACAGCAGAACTTACACGAATGTCTCAAATACACAGAAAGCTCTCGATCTCTGCAAAATATAACTTATACAAACTTTCCTTACAGCAATTTCAAATATTGTACTATTTCAGTTTCTTGTAGTCACTACAAGGTGGTATGGAAAGCCTTCAGAAGGGCATTGCTCAGCAGAAAAAATGCCCCTGTTAGAAATGCATGTCCTGACACATTCTCATGGAAAGTGAATTGGCCAGAATTAGCCATCTCTACATAAAAAAAAAAAAAACAAGGGTTTTGTTCAAACAACCTCCCCTGAAACATCTGAGGGCATTGTTGCCATCAAAGTGGCTATAAGGATTTTAATCCCAAATCAAACGTACCACTTAACACAGACAGGTACTCATTAAAGCTGAAGTTTGTTCCTAAAACACCAACAGGTCACCTCCATACCAACAGCGTTCCTGACAGAACAGGTATCCTTTATCCCCCAGCTAGCATCAAGCCAACAAAAATAAGCTAATATGTTTTCTGGCCCATTAAACGGAATTTAAATTGTGGAGTAAAGCCTGACCCAGACCTGATGATCTTCTAGCACTCCTGCTGCAAATCCATGGAGTTACTGCAGCAGCCTGACCACCATAAACACTCTCTAATGGAGAATATGCTGATGCTTCTCTGCTAGTACCATTTTCACTGTCCTAAATTAATCAGATTTGCAAGTGCAAAGCAAGAGAGAACAAGATTTTTGCCACACACATGTTGTGAAACTGAGTTATTGACATAGAGAGGAGATGAAGAATCTTGTACGAAGAAACGGAAAAGCTGCCAGAAGGCAAGAATCTCCCAATATTGTATAATTGGATAACAGGGAATTATTATTTAGTCCAAAATAAAATTCCTTTGCAAGTATACTGATAGGCAGCAGGAATAGTCAAGATAGCGTGTCTCCCTGAAAGAGAAGCATTATCTGCATTCGAAGGGCTTCCCCAGACAAACTCAATGCTCTCTCAAGAGGGGTTATTTGGGGGTACATTGGAAACTCAGGGTTCTTGAGCCACAGCCAGGCTCTCCACTGCCACAATTCAGCAAAATCCCACTCCGGCAATCGCCACCAGCTGACGGCTGGGCTTTACATCTTCAGAAGGCAAAGAATTCACAAGCACCCAGCAAAAGGGGAACTCCCAAAGTTGCCTGCTTTGACATCGTTTGGAGGGAGGAAACACGGGTTTGTGCTACACATGTCACAGACTATTGTTTAGCAGCCCTTGTACTTAAATTAGGCACATTTAATTAAACGCAACTGTGCGGAGGCAGGAAAAAGCTGGTTTAGGCAAGTTCAGAAAGTGAAATTCTGCGCTTTTCACACATCGTCCTAAAACGCAGAGAAAGAAATCCCATCCCAAGAAAAGTGGGTGCCTTCTCAATTTGCCAGCAGGCGTTTTCCTCAGACCTCTGACAGCGCTCCGCCGCCGCCGCACCTCCTCCCTCGGAGCCGCGCTACCCCAGCCCGGAGAGGAGGGAACCCGGCACAAGCAAGAAAGCAACGCTGCAGAGAGCTGCCTAACCAGGCGCTAAAAAATAAAGAAGGGAAAAGAGAAATCAAAAAAAGGAAAACGGTCTCTTGGGCAGAGGGAGCGGCGCGGCGGGGCACCGGGAGGGAAGGCGGCGGGCGGCCGCGGGACGGGGGCACCCGACCGAACACGCACCCGGTACCAGGGCTGCCGCCGCCCGGAACTCACCGCAGGTAACTGCCGGTCGAGTGCTGGTTGTAATGCTCCGGCTGCGTGTGCCAAAACAACATCTTGGGGGCGGCCGGCGGCGGTCCCTGCGCTGCGGAGCGGCGGCCGCCCTGCCCGCCCCACGGGTGCCCGACACTCCTGCCGCCAACTGGAGCTGCGGCTCCGCCGCCTCCCAGCGCTTTTATGGCCCAGCCCCGGCGGGCGCGGGTTGGCCGGGCCGGGGCGCCGCAGCCCGGCGAGCCCTCCCCCGGCCCGCCCCAGCGCCAGCCCCGGCCCCCGGCGGGCACGGGCCGCGCAGCCCCGGGGCGGAGCGCCGGCCCCGAGGGACGGGCCTGGCGCGGAGCGGGGTGTGAGGGTCCTGGGGGGCCGGGGCGGGACGGGCATGGCAGCCCGAGGGCGGCCCAGGGCGATACCCGCTGTGCTGGGGCTGCCGCCTGGGCTCTGGGCTGTGATTTAAACCGGGCCACTCCATCCTACAGCAGTGTGAAAGTGCTGCTCAGGCTCCTCGGAGGTCCCTGTTTTCTTTAAATGAACGACAGCTGATGGCTTTAGGCCTGTGCTGTCTCTTACTCTGCCCTGTGCCTCAGGTTAATGCGACCTTTGTGTCAGGGGGTGTTTTCCAACTGAGAGAGCAAGAGGCAAAGTTTGCCAGAGGAGGTGGATGAAGAGAACAGTGTCAGAGACTGAACTCACCCCTATCCCATTGGAAACACTCCTGTACTTTCTACCTCAGCTCCCCCACACAATACAGAGAAGTCTGTTTCTTTTCCATGTCAAATTGCAGATCCCGATCCTCACCCACAAAGCTGCCCATAGCTGTCATTTTCCTAAGTCCCTGCTCTCAGGGCACCTTCATGTCCTACCAGTCCTTCTCTGGTCTGGTAGTTTGGACAGGATGGAACAACAGGGGAGAGGGATTCCCTGTTTAGTCATTTCATACTGTCTGTCCACCAGCAGAAATGGGAACAGATCCTTAGTTACTCTGAGTCACTAAACTAAATCTTTCAGTCAATTTTTCAGGAGGGGGCTTCCTACCCCTGAGGTTCCTGGTCAAATTTCAGCTGAGAAAAAGGCACTTCCCTCAGGGTACTTGTCAGCACTGGCTGTCAGAGTTCACTGTCAGGTGAGTTTTTTCAGATAGATGAATTTTCTATTCTCCTGCCATGATTATAGAATATTGATATTGTGATAGGATTTATAGATCATAGTTAGGTCAAGCCCAATAGAGTCAGATGCAATATAATGATGGTCATTGGTGTTTCGTATCTTGAGATAAAGAACAAGGTAGCCTGAAAAACAACTAAGCAGCTTTACAGAGATGTTATGAGTCTAAAAGTTTTTAGGATGCATTTTTTATATCTGCTTGTTAATTTCAGAGTAAAAAATTGCACGAATCAATGAGCCTTTACAGTACCCTCGGTCGCTACAAATTTAGACAAACACTGGCTCTAGCAAAGCAAAATGGCTGGAGTTATCTTTTATATACTCTCGAAAATATTTAGCTCTGCTCACACAATATCTGAGACCTTGATTAAGCAAAGACTATATATAGCTCTTGGACAGAGAAACAAGGCAAAGTTTGCAGAGCTGTCCAAGGACTTCTCTAAATAGTAAATATACTTCCACAGTTGAAGTAGTTAGCTGCACCTACTGGGGAAATATGAAGTCCAATGTAAAAGTAACTTGCCACACTGTGTGAAACAAAGGACTCCATCAAGTCTGGTGTGATATATTTTCTTTACTATCCTTCTAGAAAATACATATGTTGGAATGAAAATTACTTTAAAATTATTCCACTCATTTCCTCTCCAGCCTGTTGATAAATGTAGAAAATAAAGTCTACTAATTAATTTTACAGAGACTCTGGCAGCAGCTCTGTCTTCTAAACATTCCCGTCCTTCCCATTCCTTTCTAAGCCAAATCTGATGAAGAAAAACTTTGTTCTTTGTCTACCTCTCCTGAAAGAAATCTCAGCCATTTTCTGGTCTAACTGCTGCTCTTCCCCCTGTGTGGAAGTTTATGCCACAACATCAAATACCTTCTCCTGGCCTTCAGAACCCACCACATCACATAGGCCAAATCATCCTCTGCCCCTCTATCTGTGGGGCTCCAGCATCTGCTCTTCCTCTTATCTTAACACAACCCCTCACTGAAGAAGTCTTGTCCACCACAGCTTTGTCACCCAAACTTCCATGTACTCTCCTACTTCCTCCCAGATTAAAGTAATTTCCTTGCTGTGCTGATTGCTTTTCATCTCCCGTTTTAGATGCTTGTTCAATTTGCCATGGTAAAATACTTTGATCATATGATTAAAAGAGATTGATTGAATATTTTGTTTGATGGATTTTTCTACTTGAGGTAATGCTATGAAGGGACCTTGGGATACTTTTTGTGTTGAAAAAAGGTATTTAAAAAAACAAGTGTCTTTTTCTGTGGATCTTTGTACCTGGAAACTCAAGTAGTGTGCCAGTGAGTTCAGTCCAAAAGTTCATTTTGCTGCTTCACTGTTCGTTGCAGTCTCTTTAGCTAAGCACTGAGTGGGAAACATCTTTCATCTGCTTCACTGGAGAGTCGAGAGGTTTTGATCAGCTTTTCAACACCTGGAACCAAACTAGCAGAATTTGCAATGAAGTGACTGAGATATTCACATATTCAGTTCCTTTTCTGCTCTGGAAGAACAATGTTCCCATTAGCCAAGGGTCTAAATGGACTTGAGCATTGTAACACTGTAGAGATGGCTACAGGTCTGTAAAGGGATTGAAACACTTCACTTGCATGAAACTGAAAAGAAACAGAACATCTCCATACCTTTATGACTTCCATCACAAATATCTGAGTTGCTTCTGGGAAGTCTAACAGGATGTTCTATATCAGTTTAGCAATTTTGTGTTCACAAGCCCCCGATAAACTTAAAGGATCAAGGGTGAACATTATAGGGTACCCAACAGCTCCCAAAAACAACCAGTTATTCAGGGATTACTCCACCTCCCTCCTGATGCACAGACCATGGAATCTGGATGGACTGCAGGTATCTGAAATGAGCTGCAGAGACTTATTGAGATGGTCGCCCAAGCACTGAATATGCTCTTATGAAAAATAGTCAGCATGTGCCTTTGTGTTTCCTCTCTGTGTACTTTAGCTCACAGGTTTCCAGCCTTTGGCTTGGGGATCCTTGGGGGAGTAATATTGAAGGAGGCTCTCCAAGATAACCAAGAAATGTGACTGGGCTATGACTGACTAAATTTGCTCAACTTTCCCTGGAAAATACTGAAGGCACCAGAAAATAGAGAGGACTCCAAACCTGAGGTTTTAATCAACAGCAATATTATGAATGAAGAAAGGAGCAGCTTTTACACAGCCCTTATTGCTTTAAATTAGAAAAAAACATTGCTTTGGCTTTGACGGGGTTTAGGACTGCTTCCAGTGGCAAGTACAGGCTTTCACAGGTACTGACCCTCAAGTTCTTCTCATCTATTCCATGCTGGCCCACTTTTCAGATGGAAACCAGCCCAGATGGGTTCCCATTGCCCTCTGCTGAGCAGAAGCTCTGGGCAGTGGCTACCACCAGGACTATGAATGCAGTGATGGTATAACAGCCAAGAAGGAGGACACTGAACTGGAAAAACTGAGAATGAATGAGGTCTTGAAAGTGTGCATTATACTGACAGAAACACAGAGCTTATTTTGGTTTTACAAGAGGAAGATTAACAGGTGACTCAAACATAGTCTATAAATACTCCCATGGAAAATCAACATTTTACAAAATATGCTCCTGAACCTCAGAACAAAGATACAAGAGCCACAGAATAAACACTGCAAGTTAATAAAGTGAGGCTAAGAACATACTGCAGTGAATGTAATCCACCATGAGTGTAACTTTCCCAAACTTTGTGGTTAAAGCCACCTCCTGCCACCCCTATTTTCTAGAGATATAACTACAGACTATTTTTTTCACACGTACACACACACACACACAAAAAAAAAAAAAAAAGAAAAGAAAAGAAAAAAAAGTTTAACAGAAAGTAATTCATTTAGGTCCTATGGCCAGTTTGAGAGAGGAGAGCAAAGAAGCTCACCAGGACTCTTTCTGTCATTACAATCTCTGACGTCTCCCACCAAAGGTTTCCAAAAGCCATTAAAGTCACCTCCCTGCTCTACCTCATGAGTGTGGACCAATGTGTCCCCTTCTCTGACAGTGAAACTGCCCCGTGCTCATATGTTGTGATGTGCTGTCAACACAGTCATCCTGACACAATGAGAACCACATTAACTGAACTTAATAGCAAAATAAATATCAGGAAGAATACCACACAGACTGGCTTATTTTCTTATTCAAGTCATTCATTAAAACCCTCACCATTTTCTTACTTATCAGAGGTCACCATCAAATTTCCAGCTGCCACTAAATTTCCAGGCACAACATAGCACTGATGTATCCACGAGGTCTTTTTGCCACAGAAATTAAGCCTCATTTGCGAGCTCTCCCCAATGTCACATTAATCATTTTGACTGTCCTGATTTTATCACCAGAATCAAAATTTTCTTTCTTCCTGGTGAACATTTCTTTTAAAGTCATTTTGTCGTGGAAACAAAATATTTACACAATGAGGAAGATGGATGATTGAATGACAAAATAAGTGCTTTTTAAATGCTCATTATACATCTATTGGCATTGGCTGTCTCATTGTGAGCTACAGGCTGCAATCGTGGGGACACACAGTAGCCGTGTTTACATTGCTGCAAGAGGGACCTCTGGAGCCAGCAGCACAAGTAGGAAAGCAGCACATGATTAAAAAAAAAATTTAAAAAACTAACAACAGCAGAAAAAAAAAAATCATGTACTTTTTGGCCAAACAGCTGTGCCCAGAACTTTGCTGGGTTTTAGTTCTGGTCCCTCTGGCTGAGGTCACCGTCTGTGCTGCGCTCCATCACACCTCACACACCAGGGTGGCAGAGTGGGGGACTGTCACTGCCTGGAGCTTTGTGGGGAGCCGTGGCAGGAGGTGAAGCATCGTCACTCAGAGCTGACAGCAGCCCAGCTCTGCTCACAGCTCTGCTGCCAGAGGAAGCTTTGCTTCATAGCTGAAAAATTGTAGCTGGGCCAAAAATATCTGTGATGGCTGAGTGTATCCCACATCCGCCCAGCAGCCTGGTCTGCCACCCTGCCCCAAGCACTGGTGTCAGCACTTGCAGGGAGAGGAGAGCAAGGAAAGGAGAGGCCAGGAGCCAGGCTGCAGCAGGAACTGACTGCTTCAGCCAGCTTTGCCCAGGGTGGGTGTGGGAAAGCAGAAGATGTCTCGTCCATAGATCCCACAAACCAAGGCTGTATCCTCTCTACTCATGGAAAGGGAGTCCTAAAAGCCTGAACAAGAGGCAGAAGACTCCCTCTGGAGATTTGCAGGCACCACCAAACTGGGTGGGGTGGTTGGCATTCTGAGCACCCATGCTTTGATCAGCAGGACCTCAGGAGACTTGAGGCCATGAGAAACCTCAGTGAGTTTTGCAGAGCCATGCAAAGCACTGCACCACACTGGAATAACCCCACGCACCAGTTCAGGCTGGGAACCAGCTGACTGCAGAGCAGCCCTGATGAGGAGGATCCAAGTGTTGTCTTGAAAGATTAAGTACAAAACAGCAGTTCCCCCTTGCCACAAATGAGCAAACCATTCCTCATAATGCATGAGATCAAGGAAAGCTGTCACCCCTTCTCCTTGGTGCTGGTGGAACTCACCTGTTTGAGCCTCCTGTTCAAGGTGGAGAGTTTGGACAGATCCAGCAGGTGAACTGCTGAAACACTCAGTAGGGCACAGAGCACCTTTCCTGTGAGGAGAGCTTAAAGGCATTAGGCTTGCTGGGTCTGAGGATGATGAGGTCAAGACAGGTCCTAATAGCAGCCCACTGAGCAAAGGCATTAAAAAAGGTGAAGTCAAGCACTTCTCATTAGCAGCAGTGAAGGCAATGTCCACAAGCTGTCACTTGGAGATTAGACTGAGCATTAACAACAACTTCTTCACCAGAGGGCTGGAACAGGCTGCCAGTCAGGCTGTGGCATCTCCATCCTTGCAGGCGCTCACGACGACAGCAGCTGAGCCATGGTTGATGCAGTCCAGAGGAGGCTCCAGCCCTGTTTGGAGGTGGAGTTTAGGTTAGAGACATTCAGAGGTCACTTCCCACCAACATTTCAACAAGTCTATGAAATCCTGCACAGAGTACTGTGGTCCTGACCCAGGTTTTAGTCTACATGCTCCATAATCCCCTTCCTGCTCAAGGCGATGTCCAGGTCTTTACCAAACGTGTAATGGGATGTTCACAGCTTTGTACTTCCTGAAGAGACTCATGGCAAAAGGTCTGCAGACTGCTCTACTGCATGTGCTGTCCTGCCCCAGTGAGACTTCTATGCAAAAGCCAGCTGAAAAGTGGTTATTTTTAACTCTGGAGGAAAGGCTTTATTGTAATCTGGAGTTGGCAAAGTTACAGTGTCAAGTAGCCACATCCTCTCCAATGTAAACTCTTCAGACATGAAATAATTTCAGGATAATTGCTAGACACAGTTGAACACGTAGAAAGAACTGAAATGCTCCACTCCAGGGCATTTATCTGTTATAGGACAGCACTAAGTATGAAATACATTACAGTCTCTCATTTCCCCTGAAACACTTTAGAGACATTTTAAATTCCTTGAGAGGAAAACAATTCAAGATGCTTCATGTACTCAAAACACCTTTCAATAGTCCTTCAGAGAATGCTTAGTACCTCAGCAGAATCACATAGTCCTTCACAAACACTATGTTTAAAAACTCAAAATACAAGAATACATTGGCAATTATTATCATTACTATTATAGTAATATTTGTTCTTTGCTTCAAAGTAAAGCTCCCATCAAATTAGGTTTTTCTTATAGAAATGCTCTAGTTGGATGATTCACACAACAAATTCATAACTAAGAAGATAGACTGGAAAAGGCAGTGTGGTTTTCTTTTATTAGCTACATGTAGTCTGACTGTAATTATTCCCAACTGGAATATTTGTACATAAAAGCAATTTTGCAATGGCAGTAATTTGTACAATTATTCTAATAACATGTTATTCCCTTAATTTTTATAAACAAATTCTATGACTCTTTTTTATTGTGTTTGCAGAGCAATTCCCAAGTCAAATAATGAGGCCTCCCAAGTTCCCTGCAAGGTAAGGTAAGGTGAGGTGAGTGGAGACTGACCTCTACTGCTAGTTAAAAATGCATTTATTTCCTCAATATTCCTTTCTCCCCCAGGATATCCCAGATTTCCTGCTTATACAAGGTGTCCTCTCTTGTTTCTGCAAGTCCTGTGTGGCAAGTTAACACATGTATTGTATTAATGCGTTAATACATTTGTATTAACTTCATATGATGGCACAGAGTGTGGATGCACCTTACACCTGCAAATATCCCATCACCATTAGGTAATGACCAAGTCACCTCACACTGCAGGAAAATTAAGGACAAGCTGACATCACCAAGAACAGAGGTGGATGTGTGAATAAATCCCAGGGTGATGAGGCCCAGTCTAGCTCTCCTCAGCAGCCATACAGTAGGGCCATGGAGAAGCCATCCCTTTCAAGGTGGGACATGCAGTACTGACGTCTGTGATTTCATTTTCTTCTTATGCCTCCAGGGTTAAACTTAAGAATTGTCTGACAAAAAGTAGTGGAGTTACAGGAATCTCAAAAGTGTGCACGTGGAAGAAGAATCATAGAAACACAGAGTATCCTGAGCTGGAAGGGAAGCACAAGGATCATCGAGTGCAGCTCCTGTTCCTGCAGAAGACATCCCAAGACTCTCAACATGTGCTTGAGGACATTGTCCAAACACTTCATGGGCTCTGGCAGGCTCAGTGTTGTGACCACTTCCCCAGGAAGCCAGTTCCAGTGTCCACTCACCCTCTAGGGGAAGAACCTTTTCCTGATATCTTAATATCTAACTTGGAGACTTTATTTTCCACATAACAGTGGGCACATTGATGTGACTTTACAATAACCTGAATGGGACCAATAAAAATGTGACAATTTCAGCAACTTCCCACATAACCCAGGGCAATGGTTTAAGGTACTGTACTTTCCAATTTTTTTAAGACTTGAAATCACCAATTTCAAGTCTCTAATACACAAATCATCTGCCCACTTGTGCTGTGGATAAAGACTTCCCAGAAAGGAATGGGATAGCATCTGAGGGCACAAACAGACTATTTGAATGAATACCCTCAAATAAGACAATCCCAATGACCAAAGCACAGAACTGCTGCACCTGCACTTGCCAAAGAAGGCCTGTGGATTTGTTTTCACAGTGCAATAACCAACCTCACTGCACAGCCCTCCTGGGGGCCATCACTGCAGCTTTTCCCATGGTGTAGTTGGTGGAGGTCAGCAGCAGTTCAGATGCACAATATTCAGTACTGCTGGCTACAGCACGGCAAAAATAACCCATTGCTTGCCTCCTCTAGGTCTGACTGTCCCACAGCAGCCGGACTAAAGGGACAACAGATACCAAGGATAAAATTAAAGCTTACTGTATAAAGCAGAAACTGCTGACTTCAGTAGGATTTTGTCTCAGGCTAGAAGCACTCCCGTATTTCATAGCAAAGACAAGCGCAGACTTTCAGAGGGAATTTTTTCTATTGTTCCACTTTAATCAATCAGTGCCAATTAACCAACATTTAGTTTCAGCTTGAGGAAGGAATGACAGAAATAATTATGTCCTGAGACAAACATCCCATCAACTTCTCCAAATCATTAACTGCCTCAAATGAATCAGCAATCAATTAACTGAGATTAAAAAGTCTAACACACAAACCATCTTCATTCCCCTCTCTAGAACCAGGATGACACAAAGTTACTGCCCAGCCTCTGCATGTGTTCGTATAAATGCAGCCTTACTCTGTCCATAAAACAGTGTTGCTGGTTCATCTCAGGGCAGGGGCAGGGGTCCCTCTGACACTGAAATTCAACGTGGATTTGCTCTTAGCTGACCCTGAGCAGGGAATGGAATAATCCGTCCTGACATGTCTGTTTATAAGGCATCAGCTAAACAGCTGTGTTACCACAGAATAATTCAATCAAGGGCCTTGTGCTATAGATGCATGTTGCCCATTGTAAAAGAAATTTGTGGGCTTGAAGACAGATTATTGTGGATAGACTGAAGACGTGAAAAATATAAATACTAGTGTGAAATAGGCTAAGGTTGTAGTAGTTTCACTGTAGCTCTGCCTTCCTTATTTGAGTTATTATAAATATATTTTTAGTATAGGGTGCAGAGCATCCTGAATTCCCTGGATTGTGTCAGTGTGATCCCATTGCTATAAACACTGAAGATGAATCAGATGAATCCTTCTAAACATCTGCTTTCATTTATCAAAACAAGGATAAGGAACCTGGTCACAATTTATAAATCTCTTTTGGGAAGGGTCTCTTCTTGACAGAAGAAGAGGTGGTAACACTGAAGGGGAAGCTGAGTGCATCCAGCAATGGCCAGCTCATAACACCTGGTGTGGGCAGTAGCAGTCATGGGGATTATTAATGGTGAGACAGGACCGTTTTTTAGATGATAAATAAATAGAATAAACCCAAAGTGACATCATCTACTTAGTAGTGTCAAGCAGTCAGATTTATATCTAATCATCATAGCTGCTTTTCAATAGTTTCCATTTATTTGCAGTGGCTGGCATTTTGATTTTATCATTATACCTGCCTCTTGTGCTTTTTTTCTTCAAAAGCATAAAATACATTATTCTGCAGGTTTATTGTTTGGCCTGTTCTAACCTTAGCAGTGAGTAAACTTACAAGGTTTTAATCCAGCCATGCAAACATAAGCTGCATTGAAGAACTGGCTGAACCATTGGTGCCAGTGTACAGCATGACAGGGAGTCCATGGGGAATTCCAGAGAAAAGGCCAGATTGTGATAATATTTACAAAAGGGGAGGGATGGCCTCCTTGAGCAGCTTGCTAACTGCCCAGCTGTAGGAATCAAGCAGTGAGGAACACGATGATATGGGGAGATGTCTCTTGGTAGAGGCTGTGGGTGGCACACCTGGTGTTATTCCAGCTCAGCAGCAGGAGTTGGGAACAATCAGACAATGACCTTGGAGTGAAAAGAAATGTGCTTTTAGTAAAGGTAGCTTCTTCTCCTGCTGTCCCCCCTGGGGTGGTCTGAGGCTCTGTTTCACCTGTGGGATTCCTTTGCTGCAGACCATCCCTTGTTTGTTGGCTCCAGCGTGATGGTGCATCTCTGCCAGCTCCAGCCCAGCACAGCTGGGCGTGGATGAATGTTACCAGAGGGGTTTTCCTCTGCAGCCCCTCACCTGTGGGGATTTAGATGCCAGCAGCTGCAGAGCAATTCCCTGGCTCCTGCTGGATGAGGGGGTGATGCTGCAGCAGGTTCAACCCTGCAAGGGCCCAGGTTGCTCCTCATGTCATTTCCCCTCCGGTGGAGAGTGACTGCACTCCACAGGCTAGCTGGCTATAGATGGGACTTTTGCGGGATTCCCATCTCTACTGGAAATAAAAATAATGGTTGAAAATCATTGAGCTACACAAATGCAAGAGCCTTCCAGTGGCCTTGAATATGCTATTCATTGAGGTCGGAAGCTGCTATGGAATTTTTCAATACATGATTTAATCTGGGCAGCCTGAGCTCCAGAAGCAGAGGGAGGAAACCCTTCCACTCTGGAGCCAGGGCCCCCAGGCAAGGAAAGGGAACATTTTCAATGGCTTTTAGAGGACACGTTGGCCAAGTCATGCATGTTCCAGCAGTTCACTGGCAGCACTATAAAGCTAGAAAAGAAGTGTCAGGTGAGCTTTCTAAAAGGGCAAAGATTGCTCCCTACTCTGGAGCATGCTAACATTTGCACATTTGTGGATTTTAACTGCATCATGGTTTGAAGGCAACCTCTTAGCACAGAGATTTTTGGCCACCCTAAACAGAGTCAGCAGAAGCTCCTTAGCAGACAGAAGCCTGCTGTGGCACCCAATTCTCAGCAACTGAGGTGTCCCTAGTTGGGTCTGGGGTGACACAGCCCTGCCCTGAGAGCTGCACTGCCTCCCCATGCAGCTTCCACCCACCTGCAAGGCACACTGTCCCTCTTCCCTCACCTGTACCAGCAGTGCCAGGAGGTGAGCAGCTCCCTCTGGGAATTGTTCTTTCTTCAGGAGAGGAAAAAATACCTTTTTTGGTCTTCATTTTGCTTCTCAGATGGATCAGTCCCTGGATCTGAGTCTCAGTGTGGAGCGGTGGTGCCAGCACAGTGTGGAGAGCAGGGAGAGAAGAAGCCAAGGGAGGGCTGGGGATGGATTCTGCTCTCAGCCTAGTGAGGTGTGAATATCACTGAGGGTACAGCATAGTCTCAACTCCAAAGAGACCAGTGCCTGAACAGGTTTCCATGAACTACTTCTACATCTTCCTGCCTTGATGGCACTTCTTCCCTCCTGACAAAGTTTGCTGACATTTTCTGCATACAGCGTCTTCTTTTCTATTCCAGAAAATCTGGGACCTTATTAATAAAGCAAACAAACCCATGAGTCTTAACCTTCACTGTTTTGTTTCATTCAGTCCCAAGAACCCAAGGGAAAGTAAAACACAACATTCACTGAGTGGTTCCTGAAGGGTGTGGGAGCAGCTCTCAGCAGGCAGAGGAGACCCAGAGCTGGGGAACACCTGAAGGACACACACTGTGTCTTCTCACCCTGCACTACACAGCTCTTCCAGGCCCTCTAGTAAATGTGCGTTGAGCTTCAAAAGCGATGTCCTCAAGTCAAGGGAACATCATCACCAAAGAGGCATCTATTGAATTTTCTGTCCTTCAGATGCCAGTGGCCTTTTTGTGGGTGTCTTTGATTTTAGAGACTGGTCAAGGAATTTGTGCTTCACACTCAATTTCATCCAATTGCTTTTAAAGCACAGCACTGCCAGCCCAAGAAATACAATCTTATCCCAAGGCCTTGAGAAACGTGGTGGCTGTTTTTAAGTGTCTTCCTCCACCACAAGCAGCTCTTTGTCAAGGGCACCCAAGGCTAACAAACAGTGATAAGAGGATCACATCCCCCACTGCAGCTCCAAGGGAATCAGGCTCTAAAGGAAAAACCTTGCAAGGCCTGGTGCACCAGGGCTGAGGCAGAGCTCCCTGCCCACCCCCAGGTACCCTTGGCACCAAGGGTGGCAGTGCTTGGTTCAGGGTGCAAAGCCTGCATGCTGGCTTTAGTCCCAAGGGAAGTGGCATCACCCTACACAGGCAGGGACCATCAGCTGCATTTCCCATCTTGGGGCCAGTTACCCTGGGAGAGCCAAGGGAGGGGAGCTCCCCTGGCAAAGGTGCCTTCTGCAGCATCCATGAAATGGGGGAATCTGGGACATAAGGTTAGAAACAAACCCTAACACAAACAGAGCTGAAGGGATGGTTGGATAAAATTTGAATGTGTTTCAGGAATTGAGGAAGCCCATGACTGAACAAGTGTTTTAACTCCCTACAGATATGTAATAGTTGTGGAGGGATCCTGAAGTGCTGAGAAACAGCAAAAAAGCAGAAACTCACCATCCCCTTGATAATAGGAGCTCTGAAGGAAGATGTGCCCCATGTCCCCACAAGATCTCCCAGTAACTGTATATTGCTTTGCTAATTTTTTTTCTGGATGCAGAGTTTGCAAGGTCTTCTCCTGAAAGGGACCTGGTTAGTGCAGCATCCCATGCTGCTGTTTCTCCATCTGCACATCCAGGGCAACTGGGCTGTCACCACAGGAACACTGGGAAGATGGATTAGTTAATATTTGCTTAGTGCTCTGGAGATAGCACTATATAAGTCTAATTGCATTTTATGCCCTCATGTGATAAGGATGTCATCTTGGATTAGAGGGGATTAGTTGTTAATGCCATTCCTGTACATACCGGTCCCCTCCAGGGCTCTGATTTCTGCTGAGAAGGTTTTTCGCCCTGCTCTCAAATCAGTGAGGTCCTCCTGGTTATGATCATCATGGAAACCAAAGATTTTTGATGGATGAAAACAAGGCTTGGTGGATACTTGACTGCTGTCAGCCAGGCATAGGTGTGTGCTCAGGGAATGATGGTGTGCATTCAGTGACTCTCTTGCTCTGGCATCCCTAAACCTTTGGCAAGGCCAGGAGAAGGGGTTGAACTCCCTCTGCACTGAGTTCCAAACACACCACCAAGTTATTAAGTACAAATCTAAGTTAATGTTTAGCACTTGCCCAAAACAGCGATTGCCAAAAGCCAAAACAGAGTGAGGATACACACGCTGGTAATGACTGCAGGGAAAATGCCACTGAGAGGACATTCCCACATCCTGGCAGTGCTGCCCTCCAGGGAGTGCTCCAGGCTGGGGACATGTCCCAGAGGGATGCAGGGGGCCTCTGGCACCCATGCTGCATGGCAGGAGCTGGGCAATCACAGGGATTTGCCTTTTTGAAGCCTGTTGCAGTGAAGCTTGCACCCCTTCCCCACAGTGACCCTGATGACTCTCAGGAGAGCCAAGGACCCCTGCCCTGGCTGCAGAGGTATCACAGATTATTCCAAGATCCCTTTCAAGGTTCCCTTTTCAGCACTTCCAGTTGCTCCAAGCATTATTTTGGAGCAGGCTGATTTCAACTTCTAGCTCAGAAAGAAAAGGGCTGTCCTGTCTCCACCTCCCACCAAGCAGGGGGTGTCCCAGAGGAAACCCTGGATCTGTCACCCATGGCTGACCACCAAGGCATAGCCAAGGGTAGGGCACAGGCTCCTCTCAGCAGCCGAAGTCAGGGATGCCACCTCCTGGCTCCCAGCCCACAGCTGACAGGAGCAGTTTGGGCTTACAAGCATGATGAAGAAACTCATTGGGAAGGAAAACCTCCAGGGACTTCTTAAAAGCTGCATTAAACTTTCAGAGACAGATCCCACCATGGTCCTTTAGCAGGGACCATCTGCAGGCAGGTATAAAACAGGGAGCTGCAGCAAGAAGTGGTGAACAGCAAATGGAGTGAGCAGCAAAAGGAGCCCTTTCTGGGCTTCATAGGGAGTGCCCATGACAGCTAAGAGGGCACAGCTGAGTGAGGAGGAAGGTGAGGGCCCCATCTCTGGGAGCCTGAGGGCTCAGGTGAGCACAGTTCAGGCTGGTGCTGCTGGGAGCCAAACTGGGTCGGACTGGAGGTGCTCCTCCATCATCAGTGGAATGCAAAAGCAACTGGAGCTTTCTGCTTACCTGGGTTGGCTCCTCAGGGCAAATACCCACCTCCACTTATTTCTTATTGTTGGCCTGAAGAGCTGGACTTTTGCAAGAGAGGAATAAATTACTACTCCTGTCACTCTGGGTGGGTGTTCTCCATCCTCCCAGGGGAAGAGGTGCTGGGTTGCAGGTGGGGTGCAAAATGTGTGAGGAGAAAAAGGTTAGTTTGGTGTCTGAAACCAGATATGTTCCGTGGAGGACACCCCATGGAGCACCAGGGGCAGCTGCAAGGCAGAGTGCTGGGGGACAGGAGGCTGAAGGTGCCACCAGGGTGCCCTGGCTTGGCACAGCCTGTGCAGAGCCATCACCCTGGGAGACCTGAGCATCGCATTCCTTTGGCTGCCGAGACTGACCTCCCTCCCAGCAGCTACTCCAAATGCAGGGCAGGGAGCCAAGCTGTCAGGGAAGCCAGCAGGATCCCTTAGCAGTTTTATCAAACTCAGCAGTTTTTGGGAGAACATTTCCATTTCAGTGAGTCACAGCCTTGGGAAGTGTCTGTCTGTCGGCAGCGATGGAGCTCAAGGTGGGCACACAGGGAAAGGCCCCTGGGGCACACACCTGACCCAGCATGGACACTGCTCAGGAGCAGACATCCAATGAACCTCCCACTTTCTGGCTAGTTCTCCTCCTTGTCCACCAGCAGAGAGGCTTGTCCAAGCTGAGTTTTCAGGTGTAAGTGGACTGACATGCAACAGGTAAAAACAACAGGATTCTGTTCCTTCACATGCTTGATCACATCATCCCCTTGCAAAATTAGGCCTGGAAACAAGTTAACTTTATTACTCTGATTGTTATGTTTTCCTCATCTAAATTTTTCTTGCTGAACTCAAAATGTCTTGCCCTATCCAGAGAAGAGATTAACCCCCTGTGGAATTGCCTCTTGCATATTTGAGGGCTGCTCTCATGCCTCCCTGAGCCCCTTCTGTTGCCTGTTATCCAGCCCAGAGCAAGCTTGCTGGGAGTCATCATGTCCTTGCTCATCTCTGGCCTCCCTCCAACCTGCCCATGTCTTCTTCACCCCAGTAGGAAGCCAGCTTGTCCTCCCAGGCCTTCTCTGCAAACCCCCATTCCCTTCTCCCAGCAGGTCCTCACAAGGATTTACAGCCTGTCGCTCAGCAGGGATGGAGCTGTTCTCATTGCTGGAGAGATGGAGGAGATAGGGCAGGGGATGCAGCCTTGGGGGTACACAGCAGATTGGAGACTTGCAAAGAGACCAAAAATGCTGTCAGCCCCCACTCCCTGCTCCCAAAAGGGATTTTTCACCCAGGGAGCTGAACCAGGTCTACCACATCAGCTTGCAGTGCTTGAACCAGGGCTTCACCTGTCCCAAAAGGGAATGATGGTTCTGGGGCAGCTCTGGAGGGGCAAGGCAGGGAGCCAAACTGGGCTGGGGACTCTCAGGACTAACCAGGACCCTGCAGTCCCTCCCAGGGCAGGGCTTGGTTTCTCTCCCTCCTTTTTTTTGTTTTTGTTTGTGTGTGTGTGTACTGGGAGTAGCGCTGACACCGAGTCTCATTGGGCAGGACTCGGCTGCTCCTCATCCATCCTCTCCCAGCAGGGTTTGGAGGGATGCAAACTGTGGCAGTTGTAGGTACCTCCTTGCAGGAAAAAGCAGGAAAAAACTGGCAGGGAGTGGAAACAAGTGACAAGCAGATTAGAAACCCAGCTTCTATTTATAGAGTGGCAGTCAAGAAACTGCCCCTGTGACAGGGCCATCCGTTTAACCCTTCTGGTGCCAAGCACCAACACCCAGAGATGCTGAGCCCACCCAGCCTGTGCCGTGAGAATTTTGGCACAGGGGAAACAGGATCCTGCACCAGGGCACCTGTGGAGGGGGCAGAAGACAGGTCCAGGCACAATGGAGCTTACAGGGGTAATTCCTCAGCAAGGCACTGAGGAGGGTTATGGTTGTTGAGAAGCTGGGTCACCAGGACAAGGAAAGGAATATCCCAAGTACTCTGCTGCATGGCAGACAGAAAGGGACAAAAATATTTCCTCTAAGAGGGAGGTAATGAACATGTTTTAGGGGCAGCTCCAATGTTTGCAGCCTCTTTTGTGTCCCCTGGGCTTTGGTAAGTTTGAATGTAGTGGGGCCCCTGCCTTTGAGGGCCACTGTGTATCCCTTGCCCAGGAGGGGTTGCTGATGCTCACACAGGGCTGCTGCATCCCTCAGGAGACCCCTGCTCAGTGCTGCTCCTCACCATGGACTCCCAGAGCTCAGACCCTTCACCAGACCCTGCTGCACTTGCAGTGATTTGTTAAACGGATGCTGAAGCTCCTCTTGGCTGTTCCTGTACCTGCTGTCACTTATGGGTGTCTTTATGCCACACACGGTTGTTTTATACACTGCCATGGCAAGACTTTCTAGCTGTTCCCCCACTTGCTTGTGTCAATAGCTATTTTTACAAGATTGCCTTTCTTTACTTCTTAATTGATCTAAATCCTTTCCCTTAGCTTTCTTGTTAAAGGTGGATTTAAAGAAAAGGACTTCATTATCTCGGACATTTTTGAGTCATTATGAATTTCATCCCTGTCTTCATTAATTACTCATTACCCCTCAGCTCTGGAGGGCTGCTTTGTGCTCGAGGTGTTTGTGAGCAGCTTCCCTGGCACCCTGTAATCCCACCAGCCCCTGTTAGCTGGGTCTGGTTTACACTGCCCTCACCATCCCTCGGCTGCTCCCAGAGCAGCTCCTGCCTTCCCTGTGCCCAGCACTGCCTCTGCACACTCCTGTGGCCCGGCTCCCTCTGTGGGGTGCACCCCATGAGCATCACCCTGTGCTTCCTGCCTGCCCCAAGGGACAAGCACCCATCCCCCCTGTCCCTGAGCCGGGCAGGAAGGAGTCCCTGGCTCAGGCCAGTAATTCCCAAGACTTGGGCTGCAGTCAGATCCAAGGGAGAATCTGAGCCATGAGCATCTCCTGTGCTGCAGAGGTCCAGGGGCACAGTGGCTGCAGTGGGTGTCATTCCCTCCCATCCTGCTGGCAGAGGGAGGCTGTGCTCAGTCAGGCACTCAGGTGCTGACCCTGCTACTGAACCAGCCTTCTGCAGCCCATTTTACATGCACATCCTGCCTGTAATCCCGTATTGTCCACAAATGGATCCACGACTGGGGATCACAATCAGGGATAGCCTATCTCTGGACCTATACAAGCACACAATCATCTGAGAGCCCCGGTTCATGGTCTGCCCTCTCCTCCCTGGATCAGAATTACATCCATTTCTGCCCTGAGCCTCTTGCCAGGGCTGGAGTGTGGTGCTGGGGTGGGCCCTTTCCATACCTCATGGAAATGTATGAAAAGGCAAAGCAGGAAAAATGTGTTGGTGAAAGGAAGAGAGTGGGGTATGATATTTGCTCAGAGAGGGTAAACGAGGGTTGCACAATCAGAAGCAGTGGAATTATTTAGGTTACCACTGATCAACTGAGCTGTATTTTCTTGGGGGGTTTAAACCAAAATATCTTATTCTTTAAGTGTAGAAAATGGAGATAAGACATCTACCTGGTCCAGGAGTGGAACTCTGCTGACATGTCCCGAGTCACTCCTTGGCACTTCCCTTTTTGGGAGGGAAGGGGTCACAAAATCATCTGGGGGGAATGCACAGGGAAGAAGCAGAAGCAGCTCAGACTCTTCAGGACAGAGAAATGAATTGAGAATGGGCTCTAAGTGCTTCCAGCAAGTCTTCACACTTGCCAGGAATCTGCTACCTACCTTTAATGGCTGGCAGTGACTCCAGTCCTCCTCCACAGGGTGAGCTCAGCAAAACTCTCTAAACCAAGGATACAGCCATTCCTCATCCTCCATCTGTGAAGCAGGCAGGTGGCTGAGGACAAGGGACTTCACCACAAAGGGGATACAAGGCACAGATATCTTCAGGTGGTTCAATAAACAAACTCTTCTGTCTCATCCCAAAGAACACATGAAAATCCATAGAACCATTTAGATTGGAAAAGTCCCCTGATGTCACCAAGCCCAGCTGTTAACTCAGCACTGACAAGTCCACCATAAAACCACGTCATAAGTTACACATCTACATCTTTTAAATACTTCCGCAGATGGTGACTCAGCCACTTCCCTGGACAGCCTGTTCAATGCCTGACAACACTTTCCACGAATTTTTTTTCCTAATATCTAATCTAAACCTCTGCTGGTGAAACCTGAGGCCCTTTTCCTATCATTTGTTACTAGGGAGAACACCTCTCTACAGCCTCTTTCAGCTGGTTGTGGAGACCTATAAGGTGTCCCCTGAGCCCTTTTCTCCAAAGTAAGCACCCCCAGCTTCCTCAGCCACTCCTTGCAGTGTTTATTCTCCACACCCTTCCACAGCTCCCTTTCAGCCCCTCCATGTCCTTCCTGCAGGGAGGGGCCCAAACCCAGATTTGAGGTGCAGCCTCACCAGTGCCCAGCACAGAGGGACAGTCCCTGCCCAGTCCTGCTGGCCACACCACTGCTGGTCCAGGCCCGGTGCCACTGGGCTCCTTGGCCACCTGGGCACAGCTGGCTTGTGTTCAGTCACTGCTGACAGCATCCCTGGGTCCTTCTCTGCTGGACACCCTTCCAGCCACTCTGCCCAGCCTGAGGCACTGCCTGGGGTTTGTGATCCAAGGGCTGCATTTGACACCTCACCTTATTGAACCTCATGGAATTGTCCTCAGACCATCAACCCAGCCTGCCAGACCCATGTGCAGAGCCTTCCTGCCATCCAGCAGCAACACTCCTGCCCAGCTGGGCACTGTCTGTAAACTGACTGAGGGTGCATTTGATCCCTTCATTTGGATCATTGACATGAAACAGCAGTGCCCCCCACACTGAGTTCTGAGGAACACCACTGGTGACCAGCTGCCAACTGGGTTTGACTCCCTTCAGCACCATCCAGACAGTTTTAACCCAGCAAAGAGAGCAGCCAGTGTCTCCAGGAGGTGCTGTGGGAAATGGTGTCAAAGACTTTACTGCAATCCCGGGAGAAAACATCCAAAGCACTCCCCTCACCCACTCAGTGGGTCACCCTGTCACAGAAGGAGATCAGGTCAGTCAAACAGGACGTGCCTTTCACAAACCAGTGTTGGCTGGCTCTGGTTCCCTGACTGTCCTGTACATGCCCTGTGATGGCACTCAGGAGGATCTGCTTCATGCATTTCCCTCACCCTTTGTCACTATGTTTCCTGTGCATCCAATAAAGGATGGGGATTCCCCCTCTGGCTGTTAATTGCTTATTGTCTTTTACAGCAGCAGCCAGATTAAGGTCTAGCTGGGATTCAGCCCCTCTAATTTTCTCTCTGCATAAACACATGGAAAGTGTTCTGGGAAGAAGCCAGGGTTCACTGGGCAAGGATGGACCTTCCCTCCTACTGTTCTGGCACACAGCACAGTCAAAACAGACCCTGTCACCACAGGGGCAAGATCTGCAGCAGGGAGAGCCAGCACTGCCCCTTGCTCCCAGCCCATGAATCTCAGTGCAGAAGGGTCCCTGGTCTGGCATGGGGCAGGGTTTGGTGACAGTGAGGAGTGCCAGTGCTGCTGTTCATGCTCTCTGACACTCTCCATACACTCTTCTGTCTAGGAATATTCAAACCAAAAGCCTCCTCTACAAAATCTGAACCTCTTGTGCACTCCTGGCTTCCTTGCTCCCAGCACAAGTTGTCTGAGGAGCTTTTGCCTTGATCATCAAGGTAAAAATCATTCATACCTTAGGGAACTAATTTCCTGAGTGTAGAGCACAGCTTCTCTACAGGTTTTTAAATAGTGATGAGTTACTATTCCCACAGGAAAACACACAAGTGCTTGAGTGCTCAGGCTGTCCAGACAATTCAAATTCAAGTTCTTTGTCATTTGGTGCCAGGCACACAGACCTGTGCAGTTCCCAGCATTCCTTCACTTCCCTAAATGCTTCATCACCCAAATTTCTACAGCCATGTATTTAAAACCTCTCTAATTCTCTCAATAGGTTTCAGAATACAGGTATCTTCGAAGCCCTTCCTCCTTGAGTTACATGACTTTGCACAACCATCAGCTTTCAAACACAGTAGTGTCAAATAAGACCAAGTCATCTACAAGCACAGGTTGCAATAAGGAGCTGTGTTGGACAGTGAATTACTTTGAAATTACTTTGATGTTTCTCCCCCAAGAAGAAACCCACCTTCCACTTACTCTAGGGCAAACTCAAAAGGTTTTATTTTAATTTTTTTTTTTAGCAAATTCTATCACGTAAATGTTAACAAAAAAACATCTGTACAATTGCCATGATACACTCAAAAGTGAAACAAATAAGATATAAATACAGATATGGATGTAACATGACAAAAGCGGAAAAAATAGAAAAAAATACATGCGCATGAACACGGTGCCAACAAAGTCATTTCTCATGGCTGGCATTTTTCAGAGCATTTTTAACTTCCCATTTAAAACATTGTTAGCAACGTCCTGCTGTGTACTACAAAGGTCTATTTTTCTGTCCCTTAATATGTAATATTATGCTTGATAAATAAAGGGGTGGGGAGTAAAGGTTCTGATGACAAAGATGCAAGTTACATTACTTATACAGGTTATTGGTAAGCTAGTAATAAGCAATTAAAAAGACAGTCTTGTATTGTATTGTAATCCAGGCAAGCACACATAGTGTACCTTAAGAAAGCCACATGCCTCGGTATTTCTGAACTACATGAGAACTACAGTACGTAGACCTGTGGGGCAGATGGAGCCGGGATTTGCCCATGCCCACGGAGCACTGGTGCAGCCAATGGCAGAAAAAACATCCACATCTGAGATTTCGGCAACCTTGCAGCCACGAGCTGCTGTCTGCTGAGAGTTTTCTCCCATTCAGATTTTTAAAGCATGGTGGGCAAAGAAAATACACTTTTTTTTCTTTTTTTTTTTTCTTTTTTTTTTCTACTTTTTTTTAAAGGTACGAAAAATTGAAGCCCTGCATAATGGGCAGCAAGAAAAAAAAAGGCAGCTGCAGTAGGTGGCTAGTGCCAGGAGAAGGTGAGCACAAGCTTCACCGGAGCAGTGAGGCACTGCAGCATGCAGACCTTCCTCTGCAAGCGTGCGTGGACACTGATTTGTAGCCAGAGAGACCTTTATGCTTGCTGAAGAGAAAACAAGATGATTGTACAGCTTGTTGAAGTCAAAACTGCAGATCAGAGAGGTGACATTCAGAGCTAGCCCTTTGAGTACTTCAAAGGAAACACAAAATAAAAACTGGGTCATGTTCAACATCCTAAAGAACCCTACTATGTACATTGTCGATGATGATTCATAAATACCCCAGCAGAATGCTCCTACTGTGGACAGGCAGAACACACCCTGGAGTCCTCCCAGGATGGACAGTGCTCCACCCACACCATGAAATCAAGTAGCACATGGATGAGCATCTGCTGACCAAGAGAACTGAATCTGATTCAGAAGCAAGGCCTGATCCCCCTGCAGGGCCAGGGAAGCGCGGGCTGGCCGCAAGGACGAGCTCAGACCCCGACTGCGGGGTCAGGGATGAACAGTGCACTCACTCTCAGTGCATACAACAGCGTTTTATAAAGCATATAAAATCATTGCAGAAGGAATTCGATTCCTGGAGATTTGCTACAGTGTGCCATTCAATGGAAAGGAAAAAAAAATCAAAACCAACCAACAGCAAATGATGATAGACCAAGCTCCATCACAGCTGGGAGGGACTAACACCACCTGGTCAGCTATGCTGACCTTCTGAACCCCAGACCTGGAACAGAAGATGCTGAGCTGAGATGGGGAGAAAGAGAGGCATAAATACTAAGCAGTTAAGAGCACAATTAAAAAAAAAAACAAAACAAAAAACCAACACCCCACCCTCAAAAAACCTAGCCCACTACTAAAAAAATCAAACAAGACAGCTTAACTGCTGCCAACAAGTCAACTGAGTATTTCCTCAAAAGGAAAAATAAATTTGTGTTAAAATCAAATTTGAATCATTCAAAAAAAAAAAAAAAAAAGAGCATTCTAACAAGCACACAGAAATATGTGGAAAAGAAATGGTCCACGGAAAGGCAGATACGAACCATGGAGCAGCCAATTCCCCCCCTTTAGTGAGGATGGCTTTTCTGAGCCTGCAGAAAGACCCTGGGGGAATCCCCCACCCCAGGAAAGCACATGGTTTCTCCTGCCATAGCATTACTGGCTGGGAAAGATGAGAGAATTAGCCTTGCAGCCAGCAAAAGCCTCACACGTGTGCAGCAGGAGCAGGTCACCTCCCCTGCTCTCAGGTCAGCAGGGAAAGGGACCAACAAGCTTTGCAGCCCAGTGACACACAGTGCCCCACCAGCCCCAATCCCTCCTGAGAAGAGAATTGGGAGAGAAGCTGGCACCAAGCGTCAGCTCCTCAGGGATGGGGTTGAAACACAGAGGGATAATTGATGGAAGGGGCTTTACCCTTCCCTGCTGCAGTAATGGAGTCTCATGTTCTCAGTGTGCTTCCAAGGTGTCCCTTCAGCTCCTAAAGGGGAGGTGGAGGAAGCTGGAGAGACTCCAGGGCACTGAGAGCAGCCAGGGAACACACATCCATCACCACAGCTGCAGCCATGAGCTGCAAGTCCATCACCCTCTTGCATCACTGGCATGGAGGCAAAGCCCCAGCTGGGATCCATGGCAGGTTTGGGGTGGGCATGCCCAGCAGCCAGGATCCAGCCCAGGGCCAAACCCAGCACGTCAATTAGCAACCTCCTGCCTTCCCTGGTTACAGGCAGGCCAGGGGGAGCTCCCCCTGTGCAGGAAGAAGGGTCTCTGTTCAGGGAAGGGCAGTGCTGTGGGTGTTTCATTGCTGCTGGTTTGCCTCTGTCCTGGTCTGTGTCATCAGGCTGCAAACACCTCACCCAGAGCACCCTGATGCCAGCAGTGCCCAGTGAGGGACCCTCACTCTTCTGAAATGCAGAGCACTCAGCTAGCCTGTGCATGGAGATGGCACAAAGGAGGCTTCTAAGGGCAGTTAAGAGCACTGCAGGGTCCTCAGGAACAGGAGGGGCTGTGGCAGGCAACCAGCACTGTCCCGGCTGGCTCAGAGGTGCTTCCATGTGGTATTTCTGTTCAGATTCAGACACCCTTTCTGTCCTCTGGGATGAACATTTTGCCCAAAGTGCAAAGGAGCTGTGGGGACAAAGCCATCCAGCATCAGTGGGTCAGTCAGAGCAGCAGATCAGCCCTTTGTTGCTACAGATTTCAAGGAAAACAGCTGGCACTGCAGTACAGCTCTGCCAGCTCCCACTGCCCACCCACTGACACACTCAGAGCCTAACCCAATCCCACCCACCCAACTCCACTATCCTATTTGCAGAATCAGTCCCAGAACTGGGTCTCAGGTTCCCTTTGGGGAGTAACAGGTAACCTGGAGAGTCTTTTGAACATATGAAAGAGCCAAATGGGTTGAGAGGGGAGAAGTATTTACAAAGTCAATGAAAAGAGCAAGAGCCCAGCTGTTATGCACCGCACAGCTGGCTGGATAGCAGTTACAGAGAGATCAGCCCATCCGGGGTCTGTCAGAACTATGTACAAAACTCAGATGTTTAAAAAGAACCTACTTTCATTACTCACTTGGTATCTCTCAGTATTAAAGCATCTGAGGCTGGAATCACAGCCATACCTGCAATGATCTCCCCATGGAGGGCCCTGCAAGTCAGCTAAGCTGCAACAGGGAGTACAGAACAGGAACACAAGAGTTGAAAGAAGAGAAGGACCCAGCCAGAATGGGTGAGGGGAGAGAGCAGGTAATTAACACACAGGAACCAAAACTGGGTATGAACTAAACCCACAAGATTTGTTTGACTTTTACACGTGCCCAGGTTCTTGGACTCAGTGTTAGAATGCTAACCTAAACATATTTCTGAGATTTCAGCAGGCTATACAAATATGTTTAAGTATGGCTTTCTGATGTTCACTTTTAATGAAGACTGCGACACAGACCTTGCTTCCTTTACATTCAATACCAGTAAGATTCTACATAAAAGCTTTGAAGGGACTAAAATACTGATTGCAATAAATATCTGCATGTCCTCCTTGAGCTGATGGAGCGCGCCAGTGAAGAGTAGCAGAAAGGTCTCTGAGAGGCACCGTTGATTGCTTCTAAGTCTACACACATGTCCACACATCTCCATTAACTGTGCGTTGAAACATCTGAAGAGGAGCTGCTGTTGCTGTTGGTGGTCTGTGCCCTCTTTATATACAAGTTTAGTAGCTTCATCTGAAAGAAAGAAAGAAACATCAGGAGAAGATGCCAGGAAAAAACAGAGGGGAAAAAAGCTGACTGCCAATGTAAAAACTCTGATTCCATAGTGAGCTCATTTTGGGGTGAGCTGACACTGGGCATTCTGGAGGAAAAACAAGAAAACTGACCATATTTCAGAACAGAGACAAGAGGCTATGCCCAGTCCCAGTGAAGTTACAGACAGATTTCATGGGATTTAGAAAAGCCTCTTGCATTTCACTTCAGCAGCCATCAGTTCACAACCCTCAATCCTGCAGCCAGGCCAGGTCAAGCAGGATTCCCACAGAGGTCAACAGGGTTGCAGGCACACTGGTGATCCAAGAGCCAAGGGTCTCCCTCCTAGGAAACACCCTGAACCTTCCCTGTTGTATAAAATGTTTTCTTTCAACGACATTATATCTTCACTAATGTGGTACATCTAGTGCAATTGCAGTTGTTATGACTATATACTTCCCTTGCATGGATTTGTTTTCTTTTTCCTCCTTGCCACCTAAACTCCAGATCCTGTAATGACTCATGTTAACATTTAACTTTAAACAGGCAGGCAGTCTGCATAAACCCAGAAGGATTACTTACATGTTTATAGTTAGTGATGTGGTGGACTCTGTTTGTGGCACCTAGGATACTGGAATAATAAAGCCTCTACAATATTTTATAGGGGGATTTCCCAACATCTCAAATATAAACCTCATCACACATAGCTGACTCCTTGCAGACCAATTTGAAGGCACAATTGTAATTTTTTTAGTGACAAGACAGAAATAAAATCCAAGTGGTTTTAGTTTCATATTGTTTTGGTCTATACCACACTGCCTTACCCATGAAAGAAATTGACTTCAAAATGACAGAATGAAATCCTCTGAAGTAAGTAGCTATTTATGTGCACAGATTTGTTTCAGAAACAAAACCTGCAGAATTCATCTTAAAACTGTGTAGAAATCTTGGGTATGAAGACTTAAAACAGCAGAAAAAAAAAATTTGTGGTGGCTTGTTGAGAGCTCTGAAAAGCAATCAAACACCAACACAAAATTCTTGTCTGAAGGACAGAGTTGAATTAAGGGCTTGGTTTCACTTGCAGCATCAGGTCAGAATTTGAGTTTTGCAGCTAGTCTGACTCCAGGGTACAAATTCCTTTGAAGGGTCATTTGAGCTTGCTGTTGTCCCAGAAGGAAAGGGACACATGTGCTCTGCTGTTAAGAGTGAAGCTTTACCTGCATCTCTACCAGCTGCTACCATCTCACAAGTTGCTGCTGAGAGGACCAGCTCTCCCACCATCCCCATGCACTCCCATCACTCTCTGCATGAGGATGCCTGTGTGGCCACAGAACAGACTAAAAGCTATTTAATTTGTATTGCAGATCTGCTTTTCAGCCAGAGCAGCCAGCTGAGCCAGCTCACTCCACAATCACCTCTGGATGTAATGCCAAAGGAGGAAGACAAACGTGGCTGGAGAAGGACCTGCTCAGAGGCAGCCTGCAGTTACACAAGATCAAATGTATCACAAAACCAATCTCCAAACACCATTAAGATTTTCTAAGTGGGATTTCAAATGCTCACAGTGCTGAGCAGGTGCAGTGCTGCTCCTGTGGCATTTGTCAGGGTGAGAGAGGATTTAACAGAGTTCAGGGAACCCAACCCAGAGCTACAGTGAAGCCACTGGTCTTGCTGCTAGTAACAGCCAGCAGAATGGCTTGCAGTACCAAAACACCAGAGACACATTACTCAGGTACCTTGCTTCCTGTGAGTTGTGCGAGATGAGGTTTCAGTTCTTCTCCAATTACTGAATAAATAGCCACTAGGCAAAATACACTGGCTTTTCTGACACTGCTCTCTGTGTTATCATAACCCTGGAAATGAGAGGAAAAGGTCAGAAGACAAACAGCACTCCCCAACACCCTTCCTGAGCAATACACTGCAGAGCTGATGTGCATTTTGCAAATGTGGCTGACCTAAGAGATCAATTAAAAAACCTCTGCTTAACATAACAGTCTGCAACCTGAATACTCAAAGAGCAAGAGAATGCAATCACCCTATCTGTTCCTTCTGATATTACTTATTACTGTCATGTTGTAAGTTATTAATATCTAGTTATTTATAGCATTAGCTAACAACACATGGTTTCCTAACACAAGCTCAGGACTCCATCAGATACACACATTTCTGTGTCCAGTTCAGATAACCATGAACTATCCTGAACAGTCAGGATTCTTTGGAGGGCTGCTTACCTATCACAGAGGAAATACCACAGGAAAGAACATGCTGAAAGACCCCTGTGCTGATCTCTGGCAGCTTTGGCAGAGCTCACACTAGCCAGCAGGTCACTCAGCAGCTATGGGCAGCAGTGCCAGGCTCAGGCAGAGATGCATCACTCAGCACCATCCCACCCATAAGAAAGGCAGACACCACTCCAGCCTTAGGGGTGCCAGCTCCTGTGGCTGCAGGGTGACCTCTGCCAGGAAAGCCAGAGGAGGGACTGACCACAGCTGGGGCTGTCCCAGCTGCAGGGCCCAAGCACAGCCCAAAACAACAGTCTGCAATCCCACAGAGCACTGAGCTGGGAAAGCAGGAGACCTCGGTGAGCTCAGAGAAACTCCAAGCTATTGAGCATCAAGGTGGAGAAAAGGCTGAGCCTCCTCATCAGCACCAGGACAAGCACCACAGCTCTCCCCTGCCAAGCCCTGCTCTTCCATGGGGTCCCCCCTGTCCATGGAGAGCCTGCTCCAGGCTGTTGAGCTGCACACTTGTGCCCACACTGCTGCTGACACTCCTTGCCTCCTCACCCCTCTGCCAGGACCCTCAGCGTGGTGAACAAGCACAAAGGTGATTCTCTCCACACACAGTCCTTCAGCCAGCATCCCAAAATACTTCCCAAATGTAAGGAGTAAATTCCTTCTATTACTGAGTTTCTAAGGTAAGGAAATACCTCAGGCAGACTCTGCTCTGAAATAAGAGCCATTTAAAGTAATTAAAGAAGACAAATAAAGCTGCCTTTTTAAAGGCATGCTGCTCTCAGATTTTTCCAGTACATCAAAGTTTCGCTGTTCAGATTGTTGTCTCAAACAATGATGGCTAAAACCATTTTACAACAAAAGTTTAGATGAATACAGAATTGTCCAATTCCCAGAAGCTGAGATTTAAGAATTGCAAGAACTGACACTACAAAGTTGGGAAGAATGCCAGGATGCATAAGGGGAATTTCAGACTTTGCTCTTGTCCTTCCAACATTTTAAGCTCACAATGAGGAGGCCTCTGTATCCCAGTTCTCCATGGAAGTCTTACCCACCTAAACACATCTCCCCCTTTCACTCTGACTGATCTGTTCCTGTCACAGTCTCTCCCCAGTAAAACACACACATTTTCTCTCCTTCCTCACTGCTACTTCACATATTTTCTTCTTGTTTGCAGCCCCATCCCAGCACTGCCAGCTGCTTGTGCAGGGGACCAAAGACAGCACTGCTACAGCCAGTGCTCAAAGCTAAATCCATAGTGTCCAACTAAGCCTTAGCACTGGCAAAAACACAGCTCCCCACCCAGCCTGAGAGAGTTATGAAAGAGGCTGAATAAAGTCAGCAAGTAGCTTGGTCCTAATTTCAGAGAGAAAAGAGGAAAGGAGCAACCTGCGTGCTGGGATTCAAATTCAAGTGCAAAGAGCACCATCAAAGCACAGAACAGCTCAGCAGAACTAAAGGGGAATTAAAGGGGACTACAAGATGTACAGAGACAGTGTAAAATGTGGCTAACTCCTATCCTCAAATTTATTTCATGGCTGCTACTGGCTTATTTGGGAGTCAGGAAAAGGCATGCAATTGTGGAATATCCATGTAGGAAACTGAATTTTCCTTTCCTTAACATTAAAAGGATGAAAAACTCATATATAAAAATTTTATTTTACCAGAAATAAACAGCTTAAATTACCAAAATCTGGCCCCATAGGGTCCATCAGTCTCCCTCCCTTGTGGCAGAGATGTCACAAATTAATGGTGGCTTGTGCTCAGGAGCAGTGACATGGGATTCTGTACCTGTAACAACCCAGGAATGATATCAGGTAGGAGCTGATGCAACGATTCCTTGGAAATCCTCTCGATGACTTTTGTTTGCATTTTGATGGCAGCCAAGTTAATTGGATAGTCTGCAGTCTGAATGATGGGGCAGAGCACCTTGATGCACTGCTCGGGGTGGATGGAGCTTGCCAGGGTGGAAGCAGCTTCTTCAGCAGCTCTGACAACCTGGAATGAAAGTAGAGCAAAGCCTTATGTTAATGAGGTCACCCTTGACAGCCAACACTGCTGCTGTGTGCTAGGAATGACTGCCAGGAAATGCTTGGGGATGTTCATTAACAGATCTGCAGGAGGCTTTGTTGAGAGGCAACTGACTCTGAGACTTCACATCCTCTGTCTCCACTGACATCTTTGCTCCAGCCAGTGGCAAGAACTCCTTCCTGCCTCATGTAACTGTGTCAGAGTTGTGGCTAGGTTGAAAAAATGATCTGTCACCCAAGGCAGACAGGCACTCCCAATCCCAGGAGGAGAGAGAGGATGACATCTCTCCAGCCACTGCCAAAGAACCCAAACCCACCAGCTTAGACTTACACCAAAGGTTTCTCCTTAACCATTATCACAAATGGCTCTGCCACAGCTTCCAGTGTGCACTCAGTGCTGAGTGGCACATGCCATGCTGAGGCACCCTGGCAGCTGTGTCCTGCCCCTCCCCAGCTGAACCACACTGCAGCCAAAGCCAGGTCACAGACACAAACTGTCCCTGACTCAGCAATGTAGCCCATCCAGGCAGCACTGGGATCACCATACAAAATGGGAGCCAGAACAAGTGGAAACAGCAGCAGAACCCACCCTCTGAACCAGCCCACACTGTAAAGGAGTCACACAAAGCAAGGATGATGCTAAATTCAACTCTACCCTGAGAGAAAGCAGATTCACAACTTCCACTCTTCCCCAGCAGGTAGGACAGCTAGTTCAAAGAAGAAAGACCCAAATCTGGTCTCTCCTCCCAAGAGAATTTATTAATTTTACATTCTGCAGTAATTGGATAAAAAAGAACAGGATGGGAAGGCAGGTTTTCTTTTTTCAAGTGTCTGTGCTAATTGCCAGGCAACAACATGAAGCTTCCTCTTGGCTGTCCTCTTCCTGGCCACAAATAACACACTCTTTGCTACTCATGTTCTTGTTACAACACAAAATATGGAGGATGCTATTTTCCATCTTCTCTCACTCTCCTCTTCTCAGGACTTACTTTAAAGGGAGGGTAAATCCTGAGCAGACAGATGCCCTTGTGGGCAGACTTAGATCCAACACCTCAACTTTAAGAAGAAAGAAGCATTCACATCTTTGTCCCCTCATGTTTGGGCTCTTCCAGCTAGTCCCAGGCAGTCCCTAACAAAGCCCAGGAACATTAAATCACCCCTCTTTCCTGGTTGTGTGGGAGGCTCAGGTGCCCAGCACCAGTTCTCTACCTCCTCCCAAACTGATCTACCTGGGGCAGTCTGAAGTCAGTACTTTGAAACTAGCACCAGGAAATCTGTCCCAGGCAATCTGCAAAACAGCAAATCAATCAAACCACAGGTGTCCCATCCCTTAGACCGAAGCCATGGCTGCTGAATTTGTGTTGTTCTCCTCTCCCACACACTGTGATGGCATCAAACTCAGGGACTTCTATTTGAGTAAGGCAACTATGGACAGATGTAGCTCTATCAAAGCCTCAAAAGAAGGTAAGCTTTCATTATTTTTAAGCAGCTACTGTGGATAATGCATGAATAAGGAGTAGCTGGAAGCTTATCTTAGTCCATGGACGACAAAACACAAGGTTTAATTGACTTTCAAGAGAACAGCAATTAATAGTGACCAGAAGAAATCATCTCCACCTACAGAGCCAGCTTCACCCACAGTCACAGCATCCCAGCCATGCTGCCAACATTTATCTTCACTGATGCTGAGAGCTCCCTCCCTGAAACAGGAATGGCACAAGACACTTGTATTCCCAGGAAACAGCAGAACTCCTCCACTTGGCTTTTGGCATTCTCTAAGGCAAATCCAACAGTGAATGTGACCTCAGACACTTCACACAGCACAAATATTGCATGCAGGCAAGATATGGGCAGGATGGTGAAGTAACCTGAGATTTTGAACTGCCTCTGTACCAGTGCCCTATTTACAGAAATAAAGCTGCCCAAGTGCTCCATTTACTTCAAGCCTTTCTCATCATTTAATTATAACATTAAAACATAATCCAAAATGAATGGCAATCCACAATGTGGTCAATATGAAAAAAAAAAAAAGTTCTTCCTGAAAGATCTGTGAATGAGCAGCTAGGCAGAATAGAATGCTTGCTGGAGCAGATTAAGCCAGGAGCTCCCAGAAGTCTCTAAAGGAATCCACGTCCAGGCACTGCAGCTTCTGATGTCTGCTTTCCAAAAATGATGGAAAGCATGAACTTAGAGGGCTCTGATACTTTACCATCAATTTAACTATTCACTAGGAAGCCACTAGCCAAAAAACCCCAAATATTACTATTTGAACACAGGCCACTTGGGATTTTGTTCTGCAGCAATGTCAAACACTGCTGGGAGGGTGTTTTCAGACACTCCCAGACAGAAAAGCTGACACATATATCATAACACACTAAAAGAAAATTGTAAAAAAAAAAATTCAACCTTATATTCTCTTGGAATCCTACTTGATAAAAAAACAACAATATTTTAGTATAAACCTATGGCTAGACTCTGATCTCAAACACACTACCATTAAAAAAAGCAGTAGGTGAAAAATTTAATGAATATTCTATCTGGGTTTCAGCTAGATATCCTGTTTGCACACACTATACTATGTCTACTAAGTTGAAGGTATGAAGCAAGTCCATGAGACAAAAAGCCCATTAACCAATCCCAAGCGCAAGGAGCATTAAAATACAGTGAATTTTTAACAAAATAAGCGAGAGTTCAACAGCAACAAAGGTCACACACATTTTGCCCATCAAAAGGTGAGTAACGAAAGTTGTGAAGGTACAGAAATTATTTATACCCTTGACAGTCCTGCTTTCAGCACTGCTGCCCAGTTCTAGCATGGATGTGGCTACATTTAGGCAGTGGCTGGCTGTTTCACATCCCTTCCCCCCAAACACAGGAGGATGCATTACACATATCCAGCACGACAGGAGCTTGTAAATATGACAACACCAGGGAGACTTCCAAGCCTCCCATGAGCACATCTGGCAGACAATGCCTGCATCTCAGCCACACTTCAGCAAACTCCCTGAGCTGTGATTAACTTTAATAACATGCTCAGGTCTCACTGACATCAACAGCATTCCAGCATGTGCTAACATGCTTGTTTGGATGAGAGCCTCTGCAGGTAACAGCCCCTGGCTCCCTGGGGAAGCACCAGCCGGTGACAGGGCTTAGGAAGGGGTAGGGCAATACCAGCTGACAGTGAGCCAAAGGGAAAAACTCATCCCTGCTGGCACAGGAAGCCAAATGCCATCATTTTGCAATGCAAGTACCAGCCCTGTCCTTCCTGCTGGCTTTGGCAAAACAAAACACTCAGCCACCCAGAGAGACTGCATCCCATGTGGGGCTCTCAGTATTCACCCAACTGGCTCAGAGGTCTGCTCACCTGGCACTGCCAGAGAAATCAGCAGCACTCCCAAACAGGAAAGTGCATTATCTAAGGGTACAACCTGCCAGGTCATTTGGCAACAAGAACATGAAATTGTGACAGAGTTTAGCAAAGACATTTTGCCATGAGGCACACCCCTTGTGTCTTGCAAATTGGACATACCTTACAGCATCAAAAAATCAAATGTCTTTTTTAATCAGGGCTTTAACTTGACCAGCAGAGTGAAACAACCTTAAAAGGAGTGGGAGAAATGAATAAACAGGATCAAGGAACAGGTCTTCCTCCCAGCTTTGAAGGCAAGACCAACAGATACACGTTGGGAAGTGACAGGAAAGGCCCGTACTAACAGTGACACCACAATAAGTAGTGTCTATGTAATCTACCCTTTAGCCTAAGAAAATGAAAGGGTGCTGTTTGCTACGTGCTCAGACTGGAGAGCTTGCTGTCACAAGAGGATTAGAAGTTAGACAAGTTAACCAAAGGGAAAAAAATCCAACCCACACAGGGAAGCAAGGCAGAACCATTCACACGGAAAGGCTTTAAGACAGCTGGAAGGGGGAAGAATATCCACAGGGAAGCATCACTGTATGCCTGCTTCTTGCTAGTGAGTCAGGGAGGGTATCAAGTGAAGCAAGATTTTTGTCTGACCTAATATAATTATTCTTCGGAATCTCAGAGATACAAAGTAAAAGTAGAAAAGCCGTCAAATGATGACAGCAGCTGGAAGCAGCAGGTTCAAAAGGGTGGCTGCGAAGCAAGATGTGCAAGACTACAGAGAGCCTGCAGTTCTTTAAAAGCACAGACACTAAGCTGTATGTAAGGTATGTCACAAACATGATTTTACCTCCCAGTAAAAGCTTAGAGCAAACCATGGCTTGAACTGGATAGTTTGAAATCGTTCAACACAGGGCAGGTAGCCCTGGAATGCAGATCTAAGAGATAGCTCTTGGCCTTAAAGCAGTAGGTTTTTCTCCTTTCTAAAGGCTTACCTTATGCTCTACACACTGGAGACGAGATTCAGCCTGACTTTTGCAGGCATAACATAAGCTCTGTGTGCTGGAGGGTTCCTTGAAAGACATCTGTGATACACTGAGACCTTTCTAGTGAGTCTCATGAAAGAGAAGTTTTTATACTTCCACCCAGCTTGCTTTAGGGAAGGAGCCATATTCACATGCACAAAGCCAGTGAGGTACAGCACACAGAAAGCTATTCATCACCAATGTCTTCCTTAATGCTACCAAGGAGCAAACTTCTTGTCAGGCAGTAACAGGTCAGGCAAGCCCAGGAATATGCATGGGAATTGCTTCCTGATTTCAGTGTGAGGGGATATGCTGATGTGCAGCATTAGTGTGATCAAGACAGTGACCTGTCACAGAGCCTTCTCTTCAATCAGAAAAGCACACTGGAATCATCAAATCACAACATTTGCTGGACAAACTTTGGATGACAATTCCCACTGGTTTACCTGGTTAACAGAGCACTGCAGCCACAGGATCCTATTCACTTAAGACAGCCAGAGCTCAGACTCCATTCTCTTCCACTCAATTTCTTCTGCTCGGCTACTACACTTCATGCATTAACATGTTGCTTGCTACCTGACAGCTGCAGCAATCAGCTTACGAGTTTTGAATAGTTTAATTTCTGCTTTAAAGAGACACAAAGTACTGGAAAATAGGACAAGGAAAATGTCCTGACTCCCCTAAAGCGTGCCAGGTTCATAGGCTACACAGGGCATCAGTGTAACATGTAGGATCTCAGCAAAGCAGCACCTGTGGCACCTGGATGAGAGCTTCCCACAGGAACTCAAGCTCCTTTGGGAAGTACTTTGGGAGTACTCTGCCATGATTGCTAGTTCCAGTGTCTCTGCAGAAGGTTATAGAGGATGAGGCAGTGCAGGCAAAGCCTCACTGAAAGGTTAGAGGCTTTGTACACCACTGTGAAACAAGCAGCACCAGAGAAGTTTATTAAGCAGAAGAACAAGGTTTTGCTTTCAGGCTTACAAGACATGTGGCTGGGCTTTTGAGCCAATTTTTGCCATCTAGAGGTGGTTACTTAAAGCCTGTATAATCTGAGCTGGAGGGGAAGGAGGTTTACCAGTACCTAGTCAGGCAAACTCCCATCCCTGAAGGCTTTACAGTCTAATTCAGACAGGAACAAACAATTATGGACTTGGTTTCAAAGCAGGAAGTGGACTCAGCAATGGGTGAGATGAAAAAGCAGTGTGATTTTTATAAGGATTCAGAGATGAAGTAGATTAGACTGCTTCTCCTGGGCACTAAACATTTGAAATGTACTGGGAAACTGAAAAAGCACATAAACATATATTATGAAACATCAGTGACTGCCCAGCTGCAGCACTTGGTAGCTTCCAGCACAGACTAAGTAACAATCTTCAGGACTATGATCATTTAGTGCTTTTCTTTTTGCAGAGACCTACACAGATCATACCATCATCAGAAGACAGTTACAATATATAAATATCAGAGGCCAATCTAAAAGCACCTCAGCAAGATAATAAAAATTATCAACAGGTAATGGGTAACTGATTTCTTCTTCTCCCTCTTTCAGAGGGTTACAACAAAGAATGTACAACAACAAGCATCCCAATTATGCTTATGGACTTTCTATATCATAAAATACAGAAATTAGATATCTAAGATATGGCACAGGATTCTTTCCTTACACATAGAAAACAGACATCAGTTAAGTCCATAGGATTTGTGCCAGAGACAGAAACTGGGAATTAGCTATCCTATGATTTCTAACTCTGCTGCTGATTTCCAAG
Source organism: Ammospiza caudacuta (assembly GCF_027887145.1). NCBI lineage: Eukaryota > Metazoa > Chordata > Aves > Passeriformes > Passerellidae > Ammospiza > Ammospiza caudacuta. Next base: position 32,608,971 of record NC_080600.1, read on the forward strand.
ATACTAAACTATTTGTTTTAAAATACTCAATAATAAGGAATTATCCTCATTTTGCTGGCATGAAACTGAAGCAATGTCATTATCAGTGGTATGGGGTCAGCAAGCAGAATCTCTCCTTAGTTATGGGTGAGTAACTACACTGGAACAAATGAGTTAATATTAACTAATTGGCAACAGAAAGATGGTTCTCTTCCAAATAACTACAAACAAAGATTGATTAAAATCAACAAGATTTAATATCATCCACAACTTCAATTACGTTCTAATGCTCCTAAAGTAAGTGAAAGGCATTTACATGCCAACCCCCCTAAATGTTCCCAGTTAGGACTGAAGCAAGCTTGACTCTTCACATCACCCCATTAAACCAACAGCACTGAATAGACTGTTGTACTACAAACAGTATAAAAACAGGACAAAGTTAAAAAATGCAAACTAAACATGAATCCCAACCCAGAGCCCTCTAGTCTGTAGCCGAGGGTTACATTAATTTTGACCTGCTATTGAGGTCTGTGCTTTGCCAATCTCCTGCATTTGCACTCACAAGGTGTGACTCAGCTCCAGCTCCATGCACCAACTTTTCCTCTCCCATATCCCTGAGGGGAATTGTGGTGCTCTCAGCTGTGCTGCTCTGCTGATCCCAGACCTTGCCTTCAGCAACAGAAGGCAGACGATTTTTAGCCATGGCAAAGACCCAACTGTCTAAAGACTTCTGCTTGGCCTTGGAAAAACAGCCAATTATCCAGGCATCCCAAAATATCCAACTATGCTACCACTGTTTTGATACTTCCAGCTATGTAATCTGGAATAAAGTCACAGGTCTTTTCTTGTTTAAAAAGGAAAAGAAACTTTAACTAGATACCAGCACTCAGCTGGGGGAGGGGGTGATATTTGCTGGTTGGTGAATATATTGTTTTTGACATTTGATGTCTCCTGGTGATGCTGAACAACAGCAATATTGGAATTTGTGTAGACAAACAAACCTTCCTGATTTCCAAAGAACTGCCTCTTACTATGACTTCTTGGAGACAGTACCCAACCTTAACACTTCTGCTCCTCTTCAAATTCCCTTTGCTTGGTCACTTTAGATTGAGTCTCTGGGGGTCACATATAACTGAAAATGTGAGCAGTAGCTGGCAGCAATTAGTAGTCCCTGTGCTGAAGGGGAAATTCAGGTAAAAAAAAAACTGAAACAGATACAGCTTGCTCAAAACAGACATTTTCTCCTAAGTTACACAGCCTGTTGGACACCAAATTATCTGATCATAACCAAGGATCACTTCAGTCTTCTGCTACAAGGCAGAAGCAGCCCAGAAACATAAAGTGGAGTGTCATCTTATCAGGACATCACTGACACAAAGATTAACCCTTTCCCAAATAAATTATATACCAGCTTTTCTTGAAATAGTTCTTAGAGTCTGGAGGAAGATTTGATTTTATGTAGTTTAAGAACAGTGCAACCGCTCCCTTTAATACTGGTCTGATATAGTGAGAAAGCAAGCTGTAGAACAGACTGCTCAGCACCTCCTTTCCCTCTTCAGCTATTCTTTCCAAGTGCCCTTCACTCCCAAACTGGTGAATCCTCATTTAATCTCTTGCTCAGTGGGATCCAGACAAAGGGCAGCTCCTCCTGCCCTCCTGGAGGGAGCAGGGCCACAAAGTCAGCAGAGGGACTGAGCTGGAGGGCCACCAAGGGAAGGGAATTTGTGACCTCCTGGCTCCAGGCTATGAGTTTGACCAACTGAGCCATGCCCAAATGATCTCTCAGTTAATTTTTCACAGACTTAACTGAATCAGCAAGTCCCAACTACAGGTAAAAGCACTTTGAGCACATTCCCAGGTATATATTTAGCCTAGCTCATGTGGATACTCAAGTGCGGGTACCTTTCTTAACTTCAGGAATGCTGATATGCTTAAACGACTGACAGGCAGATGATACTTTCCTGGGCTGCACCATGGTTCTAGAGCCTCATTTACACAGGGATCAGAAAATACTCATAACACAGAAAGAAAAATCCAAAACCAATGTCCCCACTTAATACAGCTGTGCACACACAGTGGATGGCAAAACAAGAATATACCTGCAGTGTCCTGCTGTGACAGCTGCCCCCCAAAGGTCCCACTGCAGCTGCTGATGTCTCATTATGAAGCTGCTGGGAAAGCCATGTCAAATCAAAGCCACACTATGTGCAGCACAGCAGCAACTTGCTGAGCACAGCACAGCTCAGTTATTCTATAAAGAACTGCCAGAACTCCCACCTCTCATTCCTGGTTTATCTTTCCCTGCTTTTCCCTGGGAGGTGCCTCATGCAAATCCTAAAGAACCTTTCCACACCACAAGAATACAGAGGCATAAAGCATGGTGCTATCAACATCAGTCTTGGCTTCTGTAAAACCCACCAGTCCCACAAAGACAGTGGATTCTGAGGGACATTAAAAACAATGCCAGGGACTATCTGGAAAGGTCCTGCTAGAAATGTTAGTTCTGGAGGATTCTCAGACAAAAAATACAAAGGGCACTGAGTCAAGGTGAGCTGAGAAGCATGCAAACAGGAAAACTTGCCAATAAAAGGCACTCCTTCAGAACATAATGTTTTGTCTGACTGCTTTATCAGAATATCAATTTACAACTGCTTCTCACTACTCTGAACTGAAAAAGACAGGGGTGCAAAGGCTCTAAATCAAGAAGAGGAAGGTAGGCAGAGTAGGGTGGCCCTCATTCACTAAAGCATTAAACATATTCTACTTCTGTATTTTAGAGAAATCCAGACTGTTATTTTCTTTCCCTGAGGGTGTTTTTTGTTCGGCTGTTTTGATTTTCAAAACGTACAATTTCTGCTGCCCATGGTTAAATAATCTTGTGTCATTCACCCAATGCTCTGGAGCAGTCTGGTCTATTTTAATAATCTTTTCATGGCCAAATATCTTCAGAGATGCCTAAAACTGCTAATTTAGAATAATCCTGTTATAGAGAAGAATAAATGCCTTAGATTTCAAACCAAGGACTTTGGTAACAAAACCATCACAGACTGCTAGGGAAGTTCTGGTAGCACTTTCCAGAAGGTTTAGTTCAAACTTCCAACATGCATGAGGTAGATTAGAAGATCCAACTTGGAAATCAATCTACAAACACTAACTTTAAATGTAATTTGAACTGATCTACTTAAAATATTACCATGTCCCTTTATTCTAGCTTACTGCAGAATACTTTCAGTTTTGTACATGAGTTCTCTAACAAAAAAGAAAATGCAATTCACCCTTCCCTTTGCTTCTTCCTCTGCCACTGCAGCATGGCCTCTGTCCATTTTCTCCTGTTACTCACCAGTTCCCAATTTTCTAGCACAGCCCAATTTCACCATTCAGTTTTCACACACAATTCTGCTTAACACAGCCTTTGTGTTCTCCAGTACATTTTATTCTTACCTGTACACACAGAGGCAGCACAGTGCCCCCAGCATGTTCTAAAAAGTAATTAAACATGCCCTTTTTTTTCCTATAGTTCTCAGCCTGTCCTGGAATAAGCAGGGAAATCCAGGGAAATTAACAAACAGTGGAATACCACTCCACACAGCTCCAAGTCTACATAAATAGCTCTGACAGTCTCCACTTTTTTCTTCACTGTTTCAGCATGTAAAAATCCTGTCTCTTCATACCTGGGAGACTTAATACTGATTTGTTCCACTGTCAAGAAGACTCCACGTTTGCCTGTTAAGCCTCACAGGTCCTACCTTCCCTCAGCAGGTCCAAGTTGCTTTTCCAGTAGCTGAAAGGTTCACTCACCTCCTTGTGGGAATCCTTATGTGCTTCCAGTGTTTTCATGATAGTCAACTCCGCGTAGTTCTTGAACCGCGCCGGCTGGTTCCGCAGGATCTCCCTCAGGACCCGCAGTGCCAGGGCCCTGATTGAATGCTGTGTCAGGAAAAACAGACATTAGAAAAAGGTTAGAAAGAGTCACTTCTCAAAATTGTAGTTTGAAGTGAATTCTCATGGCTCATCAGAAATTTGCATGGCTCCCTAAGCCACCAGTTCCAGCGGAGTAAGCAGTGGAGTCAATGTAACAAAATTCAGAATTGGGCTCCTTGCTTGCTCTTGCACAAAAAGCCACATAAAATGACTGTTGTCACATATACAAGAATCAGAATGACTACTTTCCTAAATTCCATTTTCTTTTGGCAATGAAGTACAAATTTGTACTCACAGGAGGACATCTACATTACATGAACATGTATATTTTGCCATTCCTCTTTTGCTCAGCTTGGCAGATCCAACTGGGCTCCATCCATGCCACAAAGCTGTTTTTCATGTACTAAAGAAGTAAAACTGACTTGTCCTGTAACTCCTATGGAAATTACTTTCAAGGACTTAAGTTACTGTAGTCAACACTGATCTATGTCTTCATCCTTCCTATCAAAAGATCATGAGCAGAGGGGATTTGTAACAGCTGTTTCAATTTCATAACTTACATTAAATTTTTGACCTGTGGCCATTCCAAATAGATGTCATTATTTCAGCAGACAAATACGTACTTTACTTCATCCTCTTCAGCCTTTAAAACATGTGCTTTGCTATTCATCTGAAAATTCCTACAGTAGCACAATTCACGTGTACTTAAGACAAAGTCACCAGACCTTGTGATACTTGTGTGATGGTGCTATCATTAAACAAGTAAAACTACAGCAGTTCATGCTTAAACTAAGAACAATGACTAAGAAAATGTCAGCAACCTACCCTGCTTCAGAATTAACATTCCTGAGAGCATGATATGTATTTTACAAGTAGTATAAAAAATACAACAGATTTTTGAATCAGATGAAACAAAAAAATAGAACTGTGAGTGCTTTGAAGCCTCAGTATTGTAACACTCAGATGGAGCATGGCTCTGATGTGAAGGTGCGGTGGCGTGTTGAGCCTTTACCAAATATCATTGTGCTGCAAGCTGAACAAATATCCCCAAAGAGAAAAAATCCTAGCCTGTACATTTCCACTTTGATCAACTACCAAACATAAAGCTGTGATAATAACACAGTTTTTTTTTTTAACATTTCAAAACAAGATCCCCTATAAAAGCAGCTTGCTCTTGATGACATTTTTACAAGAGACAGAGACTCATCACATGAGATCTAATGCCCTGGGTCTTTAAACCACCCAGGGGAAAAAATTAATTTATTCTAGAATGCCTTTATTCTGCTTGCTGGGAATGGGTATAATATAGCTAAGAGCTTGTAGCTTCATCCTAACTCAGAAGAGAATAACAGAAGTCTTGACAGTTTTTTACTAGACTAGAACTTCTTTTCTGATTTTAGTTTCAATTTCCTATCTATTTATTAGTAACACTCTTGAAGGAGGGGGAAAAACTGGGACATTTTGGAGTAACTTAAACTCATCACTGAACAGAGTGAAAAAGTAGAGCTGTTAACCTTCCAAAGAAAAAATAAGCAGTGCAGCATCACTGATGAGTGGCAGGTTTCATTTAAACTGGTGTGTAGGAATTATTACCCAAGATGAAGCAATAGACAGGAGAATTAAGACAAAATCTACATCTCACATCTTTGTCTCCAAGCGTTTCCAGCAGCAAGAGCAGAATGGTTTTGAAATGCTCCTCCCAAACTCCAAGATTATCCTCCCTTGTGATCTTGAGCAGTTCCAGGAGAGCTCCTTTCCGCTCCTCCACCCGCTCGTTGTGGTTGGAGAGCTCTTTCAGAAGATCAGCCACCAAATCCGAATGGTCAATGGGTACTTCTAGGACAAATGGCAGCAAATCATTTGGAGAAATGGGGAAAAGATCAAAGGTGCCAAGACTGCTCACCCTCTATGGAATAAGGTTCATGTAACCAAGGGCCCCCCAAAAATGCATCAACATCCAGGTGGTCTCAGTCAAGGAGGCAACAGAATCAGACTAGCCCATAATTTAACCTGAGTTCATAGCAGGGCTCATGCATCCGCACGTGGCTTCTAATGAACCAGGAAGAGATGACAATTGGTTTCTTCCAGTTCCAACAATTACTTCTACAAGATGAGAACTGCTGTGGTTTTTCCCAGACATACACACCCAAAACCAATGGTCACATGTATGACCTTTAGAATAAAGTACAGTGACTCATCAGTGTACTGCAAAAGAATAAAGCTGATGTGTAGCTGCACTTAATGAAGTCAAACACTCAATAACAACAAGCTGTTGAGTGAGACATTTCAGCCATGAAGAGGGGAAGGTCCCAAAGCAGTGTCCCTACAGATGCATGTGGATGCTTAAGGGAGTAGTTTACAGGAAACCCCAGGCAAACAAGAATCAAAACCACAGTATAAAATTTTTTCCCAGTATCCACAGATGAGGTTCTGCTGGGACATGAGAACAAAGGGTATTTCATACCAAGCTTTGGCGCAGATGCAATGTAATACACAACACATGCACAGGCAGGCACGTATCTGAGGGCACTAGGCATACAGAGTGGCAGTGAGCTGCCTGCAGTGCTACAAGGTGAGCGGATACAAACCATCCCGGAGCTGATCCATGTCGTCATCAAACACTGCTTCCTTCAGGGCAGTCTTGTCGTAAGTGTTAATGGTGTCAGCATAAGGATAGGGGTTGTACTCTCGAGCACGGGGCCCCGAAAAGGCGCGGGGAGGCTGCGTGTTCAGCAGGGAGGTTTTGTTGTCCAGAGCCATCCTGCCGCCTTCCACAACGTCACCGCTTCCGCGGACATCGCCACTAGGGAGAGCAAGGCCACCATCCCGAGACACCTAGGGGAATTGAACAGAGGGGAAAAAGAGAGGTTTAAAATTCTATGGAAACTGTAGCGTTTTTGGAGTTCACCCACCAACAGGAAAAGGCACAGATTTACATGTATTATTTATACATAATACTTACGTAAAGCTTTGATTACTACCTCTTTCTTGCACACAATTGCACCTGCTCAAAAATATCTCATAATCATAGTTTCTGTAACCAGTCTTGCACCATAAGATACTGTATGAGCTGTGCACTTGGAATGAGCACAGGTCCTAAGCAGTGAGGGAAACCATCCATACATTTTAAGAACATTTCCCATTACAGACATGACTACACACACTCCAGGTAAAAGCCATCACTGAGCCATGCTGAGGCTGAGGAACATCAGCACTGTTTCCATCCTTCATGGCACTTGCACAGAAGCCCAGTGAGCACATTCCACAGGAGGCCAGAGTTCAAAGGGAGCCAAGGGAAACAGTCAGTGAAACCCCATAATTAAGATATAAGAAATTAACAACCAATAAGCAGAAGACGCCTGTAAGAATACAGCAGGAATAACTGGATTTTGTACACGAACAATCCACAGACAGGTTTGATCACAATGTTTTAAAATTTTGTCTATTGGGGGAGAGTAAACAACGGAACACTTACAATGTCACAGTCCTTCTTTCCATCACGTTTGATTGGCTCATTCAGGTCCTCTTGACTACGGAAACTAAATTTCTCAATCGCTTCTGTGACTCCACGAAGAGAGCTGTAGATTTCATCAGAGTTTAGGTTCTCCGTGTCATAATCCAGCATACTAAAGACCAAACGTATATGAAATGTTACAAATGAAACTGGAATCCGCTTCTGACTGTCAACAAAAACAAGCTGGAGACATATGGTTTGGAGTGCCCTTTCTAACAGTGACTTGTAACACAACATGGATGGAATCAAAGCAGAGTTCAGGTCTGAGCTTCCCCTCAAATGGGGCTAAAACAAGGAGAACACATTGCTGTCAGTGAAAGGAAAACAGGTCCACTGTTTCTTACACTCAGTAAGTATGCTACCTTCTGCAAACCAAAAAACCCTATCCCCAGTGTGGCAGTGGTGTAATTTAAAAAGGAAAATAGTCTCAATCACTCTAAGAACTCAAATGGTTGTGACAGCTGGCGGAAATGAAATCAGTGAAATTTAAGTTTAACAATATATGAAACTATGACAGATTTAAATGGAAAGGAAAACATAACTGGACATAAACCTTAGTCTAATATGGCCCATTTTAATTTATAAAGTATTAAAACTTAACTCACTTGCACAGTGCCTTGATAAAAACAGCATTTTAGTAGTTGGCCTAAGTTTGAGAATTCTCTCACTTAAACCTGACACCTTCTTGCAGTTTATCAGTTCCTCAGAAATTTCTGAGCCAAAAGTTTTGGGATTCCTTGAGGAGTTATCCAAAATTAGGTCCCATGATAAAATGCCTTGCATGCAAGGGCAGATGATATTATAAGATCTGGAGTAAGAGAAGTTCCTACAATCTTTGAGAAAATAAAACAGCATTATTGGCAGGGCTTTGCTCTATCTAGGAGAAGTTGAGTTTGCATGACAATCACTAAATTAATAGATCCAGCAAGACAACAATTTCTGGCAGTCTCAGATCTCAGTAGAGCCAGAAGCAAACAGACTGAATCAGACATTTACATCAAGTTGTTTGTCAATAAATGCAAGAAGTGGCTCCCTACAGTGGTGAATTACTATTTCATAACATTTTGGGAAGAATGACAGGATAGGGTTGGAGGCAGATGGCTGAACTGAGTTGTGTTCCTTTTCCACAAAAGAAAGATTCCCTATGAGGTGGGTGGGGGAAAATCCCAAACAAACAAGAAAATCCCTTCTGAATTCTGCATAGACAGCTGTTATTTTCAATGGAACCAAAAGCAGGATATTAAATATCTATTAAATATCTAGAACCACAGCTTTTTTTTTCTGGAAGAAACTTGGGGACTTCAGACAGAGGATAAGATGGGCTGCAATCCTTTGGGATTAACACACTGAAAATAGCCATAATCCCTGGCTCCCAAGCAACGTGTTCGCACTACACTCACACAAGCATCAGCACCATGTATTTTGGCAAAGAAACCAAAGAACAATTCCCCAAACAGTGTCTGGCAGACCAGGGAGAATGAGCAATCATTTAACAGACCAAGATCAGGAAACAAAAGCTGTTCATAAACCTACAGAAGTTGAAGTATTTAAGGCTTTTCAGACAGCTGAACAACAGTAATGCACTGTGATGGCTTTCCAGACAGAAGGGAAGGCAGTTTTTAGGTTCTTTAGAAGTACCAGTCAGGAATGGGAAAATCTTTGTTTCATACAACCTCAAAAATATACGTTTTGAGCTCAAGCACATTTAATTCACAGACCTTAAAGAGTTTTTCATGTAACTTTGAAGTGGGCAATGAAACACCCATTTGAAAAGGTGTACATGTGACTGTACCTGTGTTCTCACACCAAGAGATGACATGACTTACCAAAGGTCACACAATTAAATCCATAGCAGAAAAACCAAGAAAAAATCACAAATATAATACTGACAATAAATCTGCTGAAGTCATCACTTCTTTCCTCAGGGATGAATTCTGCCCTACACTGTCACCAAAGAACAATGAGAATACAGACTCTTCCGTGCAAAGAGACTAAGGTAATGTCTCAGAGCCACCAATGTGATGCATTTGTCAAAGCACAAACCCACATTTTAATAAAGATCTAAAGAATCCAGTGATTTCATATATAGAAGTAAGCCTGTGTAGGAGGTCACATTATGGCTGTGCTCTACATGAATGAAAATTCTACAATGTGAACACACGTCTCTACTGACAGTATGTGCACTGGAATACTTCACAGACAACACAATGGGGGGAATAAAAGCAAAATGGAACTACACTCACCTTTCAGGAAAAAAAAGGGCACAAAAGGGAAAAAAAATTATGACCCATGCAGAAAACTAGAGGAAAGGCACAGGATGAATAAGAAGTGAGTAGAGATGAGCAGTGTTTAGGGATGTCACAACATTATTTTCCATCTGCTGCACAAAACCAATGCAGCTGTCTGTAAGCTTATAAAGATACAATTTGGTAGTTTTCCAGTCTGGCATGAAATACATTTTACTTCCATAATTGTTATTCAGTTTCCAATCCAAACTATGTGTAAGTAGTCCACAGTTTAGTGTCTTCAAGCAGTACACAGTAACTCATGTCCTTGCACTTTCAGGCTCTGGGCTGGAATATATGTTACATTATTCCAAACCTTATTATCTGGTGTCAGATAAAAGAAGACAGAAAAAACACTCTCAACTAGTTTTATTCCAAAAATTAATATGGATCCCCTCCATAGATATCTCCACAGTGTCCTAGCAGAGTCAGAACATTCATTTGAAGTTTTTAATTCTGCAGGCATTCACAGAGTTACCTACTACTGCATTCTACTTTCTCTCTCAGATGTCACAGGTTCTCAAGCTTTGAGCCCTCAAAGAAAAATTTCTTTGCTTTTTTTTTCATTAGTTTTTCATTAGGAAAAATTAAAGTCTTTTCTTTGGCTTTAAGGAAAGACTATATAGTCCTTCATCAGGTAAGACATATCTAAGTCAGGAGAAACTACATTTACAGATGGTTTGTTGTCAGGGTTTAAACTTTAAAGAATCCAAGGAATTTAACAGATATCTGACAAATTAAATTTGTATTCAGGTTGGGGTTTTTTTTCTTAAAACCAGCATACAGCTTTAGTCCACTTCATTGATTCAAGAGCTGTATGCAGACTGGAACAACATTTGAGGGCACAGGAGGAGGAATAGAGGTTGAAATTGTGATTGATAAACTCAAAATCTTGTGGTAAGAACAATTTTAATTTCAGCACTATAAATTTCCAAGATGTTCCACAAACACATTATACAAGAAAAGTTCTATGTGAAGTCACTCCTGAGCTGTATGTGTCCATCTGAAGGTCCTCTAGTGCCACACGCACGGTGCAGCCAAACTGAAAGATCCTGCCCCTGGTATCGTAATGCAACCAGTGCCTGCCAAAAGTGCTCAGCAACTGTGTTCTGATTGGAAACTGACTGTGAAGCATCTCCCCTGCCATCTTCTGGAATGAGTGAAAGAGTCTGGAAAAATCCACTTCATTTTATCCCCACTAGCATGCTGCATCTTCCCCAAGCAGCGAGCAAGTGGCTGCCTGTCACCCCTGCTCTTAGAAAGCAATCATCATCTCTGCTCCTCTTCCAACCAAAGCCTCTGCAAGTCCCACATTTGAACAAATCCTGTGGTGTGAAAGGTAAATAATACTGTGACACCTCAGACAAGTTGGTTTAACAGGTAGCTTGTTACCTGGGAGAGTAAGAGCGTCTGAAAGTCTTGTGGGAAGGAGCAGTGGGGATGGAGTTAGGCTGAGAAAGGGGAGGGGGGTGCTTCGACAGCCCATCTGCACTCCAACCCCAGAGCCGACTGCCGTGACCAGAGGAGAAACAAAAGAGAGAAAAAACAGAGAAAGGAGAGGGAGGAAAAAAAAAAGAAACTATAATCTGAGTGGCTTAGTGCTGTCATGCTGCCTTGGAGAGAGAAAAAAATTAATAGAAACAAAATTAAACAAGAATACTCCATTGCGCCTCACAAGTCTTTGTTTTGGTCTTTATTATTCACTTCCATTTTTATTCCTAACATAATATGATTCACAAAAAATCCAGTCCCTGCTTGTACTAACCAGTAGATTTCACAAATGGATATAGCCTCTAGAAACAACTCCATTTATAATGTTCTACGCAAGCAATCCCTGGCCACACGTGTATTCAAACTCTAAGCAGGTGTTTCTAAGCAACAGGATTTCCCTGGAAGAAAGAAAAATTGAAATTTATTTTTTTATTAGACACCTGAAGATACCTTATAAAGTTTGTCTTCTGGTGCCTCTATAAAAGCCTGTAGTCAGGCCCTATATAATCAGAAAACTTTTGCAGGGCTTAAGATCTGATCCTGTTTCACCAGATTCAAACTGAACCCAAATATGCAGCAAGTGAAAAGTCAGTCTGGAGTGTAAATGTATAATGGGGACCCGGCCCAGGTCTCAGCAGACAAAGGTGGAAAGACTGGGTGAAACCAGCCTCTGAGTTGATTCAGATTGCTCCTTAAACTTTCACAGGCCCCTTTAAGTTATTGCATGACCCTGTGCCTTTGGGTCAAGACATCCATTCCTGTGTCAATTTATCCAATCTCTGCTTTTCTCCTTTTCCTATTACAGTACATGGATTTTCAAAATCACCTTCCAATGAGAATAGATGCTTCAGCTGGTGGAGTATTCACAACACTACTTTGTTTCTATTACATTTCAGCACATTGTCTTGGATATTGTATTTGTACATATGCAAGTGAAAGATACTTTCACATGAGAAATGACAAACAAGTCAAGAATTGCTCCAGTGCAAACAGCAGCAAAGCCAGTTAAAAAACTCCTCTGAAGAGCAGTGTCAAAAATTTCACTCATTAACCAGCAATCAAATCCCACAGCTATTACATGCCAGTATCATCAAGGAAATACTCCAGACTTCCAGACTGCTTATCAGAAGTTTCACAGCTCAGGTCTCACCTACCTGAACACAGGCCACCAAACAATGCAGGCTTGTTCTTATTGCATAAAGTGAGTGGCTTATTTTAATTCTGTTTTCATGTCTTTGTTTGCTCAACTTAATACTGAAAGTGTCAATCAAATTTTGTTTTTAATGGTATTTTTTATTATCAGTGAAATAACAAATATGTAAACTGACATAGCCAGACAAAATTGTAGCCTTTTATTCTGATGCATTTCCTCTAAAGATCTTTGAAAGACTAAATTGTTTTCTTTAATTTTGGGTGATTTTTGTTTATTTGCTTTCAATAAACAAAAGTAAGCACAGGCTTCTGGGCTACTAATAATGGCAGAAATTCATTCCAAATGTATTCATTCAATTACTCCTACAAAATTCTAATATGTGAAGTTCCCAACCTGAATGTAAAATTTCAATTTGCAGAAGTCAATTTACCATTCAGAACAGTATTCTAACACCAAAGGACTTCACAACCTAGTGTTTGCCACTTTGTACTAAACATCATTTATTAAATCTCAGAACATTTCCCCGTCCTACACAAACCCAAGCCATTTATCTGTGCTGTACCTAGGAAACATTCTTCTCTTTCAGTCTGAAGTCTGGTGGTTTTTTCCTATTATTTTCAGTATTCCCAAATGCCCTTCCCTGTTTTCTTTTTCAGAAAGCACATCTCTCTTCCATAACTCCTCTCACCAAAATCTAAAACTGTTAATGAAAAAAAAAGCAGATACAGATGCAGAAGTAACTCACAGATGTAGTGGATATGTTATAGTGACCATGAAGCAGAACTGGAAGGAGTAAATGAAGGCAGGAGCAAGGACTCTGTCAAAGACCCTAAAAGCATGCAACCCTCCTGAAGACTTCAGGGGATACTTAAGCAGATGTTATCATCTGGATAGGCAAATCAGCTGTTCGCAGAGTCCACTTCAGCCAAAACATTCAAAATCTATCCATAGAGCCCAAATACATGTACACATAAATACACACACAACTCCCAAAAAATCAGTCACCTGGAACACACAGATAATACAGTAAATCTGTATAAAGGAAACCTTGCTGACTAATTGCAAGGTTGAGGGTATTGCCCACAAACCATCAGTAATATGGGAGAGCAGCTATGTTTAGCAGCATTTTCATATTTTTACAGGACCCAGTCATCCTTTCTGCACATATCCCAGCTCCAAAGACATGTATGGCTCTGCATTTGACTCCAATCTGTGAACCAAGAAAAAAATGCAAGGAAAGCATAATCATCAAAACCAGAGCTGGCATTAAGAAGTGGAGATAATCCTTGCACTGACTACACTCAGGCTGCCTGTACAAGACATGGGCAGGGACAGAGTAAGCAGGGCCTGCACACAGAGCATCCCAGGAAGCAATGGGAATGCACAACCTGACTAGAAACATTTGGCAGCAGGCCCCATTAAAATGAAAGGCCAAGACTACTTTTGGAGGAGAGCTACACAAAGAAACTGGGAATCTTTATCCTTTACACTGCTATCAGAATGACCTGGGCATGCTTATGTTCTGAGTTTGTAGAGAGAAAAGTGACATTTCCCACCAATGCTGAATAGCAAACAAACATTTGAAATGGAAACATGACACTGAAACACCTATACCAAAGAATGCAATGCTGCAGCACACCCTACTTACCACAACGCGTCAGCACATCTTTCAAAGCCTCTTCTCTGAAAGGACAACCAGAGCTAAATTCTCCCTTTAAGTCAGGACCATGCCCAAACTGTGCTACTCAAGACATTTTCAAGAAGGATGCAGCCCAGCAGAGCTTCAGAAGCTCCTGCCCCTGATTTGCAGTATTTGTCACTACCTTTTCTACAAATGGCAAAAATCTGTAGATACTGTTACAGCTCAGAGGGCATTCACCACAAAAATGTACAGCTTCTCCCTTCCAAATATTTCAAAGGGCTTTCACAGCAGCTTCCACCTTCACCTATCACTGAAGAGTAACTTTTGAACATCACTCTTTAATAACTACACCTAGCAAGGAAGCAGGGCACATTTCTTAAAAAGACACCTAAATTTTTGATTAAACACCTGCAAGAACTCTATAAAATTGAAGGAATGATTGTTTTCTAAAGGAAATTGCTGGCCAACTGCATCCATGGCAGAATGCTTTGGAATTACATGCTCTCTCAAACTAGTCCTTGTGAACAAATCACATATAGAAAAAACCCTTTAGTTTCTAAATCCAAAATGTTAGAAAGTAACAGCAACAACGCACACTGGATGCTTTAATCAATACTTTGATATTTGCCTCCTGACATCAAGAGGTGAGAAGAATGCAAAGACAAATATAAAACAGTGAGTGAAGTGGCAATAAACAATTGTGTCCCAATGGCAAAACCCAAAAGGCATGGTAAAAGGTTGTGGAATTACAAAATAAGTGCCACATGCCAACATGGCCAACAAAACCACAACGTAACCACAGGGAGACACAGTCAGTAATTTCCCATGACAGAAATCAGCAGGGCAACAATGCTCAAGCTAGTCAAAAAGGAAGCAACATAGTTGGAACTGTTCCCCTGAAACTCTACCACTTAATTTCTTAATGAAACCTTTGTGGAAAAAACTCATAATAGGCAACTTGGCTTTGGCTTTCAAACTCTTGGTTTAGTTTTGAATTACAGCAGATTTAGAAGTCCAAAGATGTATTTAGATACCCAAAATTTTCTCAGGAAACACCAATGATTCCTATGCTGCTGGTATTAGTGTAATTATTCCTTACATGCTAAAGGCCTGTACTTTTCCTGACACACTGGAACTCACATGTCTAAGCATCCCTTCAGAGAGAGTTTTGCAAGTAACATGGGCAGATCAACAGATTTCAATGTAAACTGCTACACTGCACTATGAACTGCAGTCCCACCTAACATGGTTCCTTATGCTTCTTCCACAACCTGCCATGAAGAGGACAGGCAGACACGGACAGCAGAATTTAAGTTTTTCCAGCATGAACTAGAGCTTGTCCAGATAACAGCTTGCGGCTTACCTCCAAAACTGTCTACAATGTCATCTCCCCTGCTCTAAGTTTTAATGCTGCAAAACATCCACATTCCCAGCAGCCAAGAGCCCATGTTGGCTGAATACAAGATTTTGGACAGGACGAAAATATTCTAGGGTAGCACCTGCAGCTTCAGCTGAACACCTGGTTGGAATAGACCTGCTGCTCAAAAGACCAGGCCACTGCTCTGCTGCTGAGGAGCCAGGTGAGCTATGTGGGAGCTACTCAGCACTGAAACACAGCCTCCAACTCTCTTTGTCCTCCATCCTCACAAAGAATAAGAGGGGACAGCAGATACAGCACTTCTCTCAGCAGCTCAAGCCCTGTAATATAGCCAGAAGAATTACTGATTATAGGTCCACACCTAAAAAATGGCACAATCTGAAAGTCCTGTTCTGAGAGTCATCACAGGCTTTGTGACATAGGCAATCTCAACAAGACCTTATTTCTAATGCTGCCAATTAATATTACCTTCATTATCCACAAATGTAATTCTGAAGAAGGCCACAAAAGAAAACTAATATGATAAGAAAAGATATTAAGATTACACAGACAGCATGAGGACTGGAACATATTGAAGTCAATCACCAGCCACTTATTATCATGTTCAAACACTGCTTCTTTGCAGAAATCTACTGCAAACTTATTGTCTTGTTTTTGCTTTCAAAGCGAGTCATATTCTGCAAGCGCACACTTGGTGTTGAAATCCTTTAGTATTTTGCAAGGGGTTTAATTAGCCTGCCACATTACCTTGGAGACAGTCCACCATGGGAGCAGTTGGTAGGTGAAGTTAAGGGGCTGGTTCTGCTGCTGGAGTGCCGGGAAGGAGTCCGACCAAGGGTATTGCTGGGGGAACCCTGACACAGAAGCAGGAAGACAGGGATTAGAAACGTGTTGCAATGCACAGGCAGGTACAGCAACAGGTCCAAACAGTGCCTCTGTTTGCTCTAGACAAGCTTAGTGCAGTTTTGATTATGCCTTTTGACCTAAAAATCTGCAGCCATGGCTCATGTAGTCATTAATATGCTCCTTCCTTTATCTGAGGATAAAGAAAGTGTATGTGCGCTTCTCTACAACCCACAGTACCTGCAATTTAAATACACAACATGTATGGCCTGCAAATATTGTCAGAGAAATGGTCAATCAATCCAGCTTCTCAAACAAGATTTGCAAAGCTCCAAAATATGCTCATCATTACCCTGACAATTTAGTATTCTAATTACGCAGCTATTTTCCACATTGTCTAAAGCATTCTGATTACGCTCGTTAGGAGCATAAGTAAGCAGTCTAACTTAGCATTTTTCCACTGGCCTGCACAATCTTTTATACCACAGCAAAATGAGTAGAAATTGCTCTCAATTCTGACACTTTTCACATAGAGTCAAACCAGACCATTTGCCTGGAAGCCTAATGCTGCAGTTCTAGCTTACACTAAATTCTATTTAGCCCTGTGGAAGTGCAAAGATAGGAGGGTTCAAATTCCAGCAAGTTCACAAGATTTCCACATTAAAAAGACAAAAAATTCCCTAATCCTTGCTGCTCTGGAAAGGGAAAGAAATTTCCTATTTAAATCTACTAATATATTCCTTCAGTGAAATAAAAATATGTAAGAGCTTCATATAAAAGCAAAACATAAGGTAATAGGCAGAGAGTGAGGTGACCTTGTAGGTCATATTAAAGATCCCGCAGGCTCCTTAACAGACAGTATAACAGTTATTAAATTGATCTCAATAACAGTCATAAGCCCAGAAAATCTGTGGTATCAGGATCTGTTTTAGCCAAAAAGTCATTACTGGCAGGACTTTCAAAAGCACCACCAACTTGAAAGCACAAACCCCACCAATTTTAATGCACTTCTCAGTAATTTTTTAATCTCTTCTGGTTAGGACTATATTAAATTTTAAAATAACTGAGTTTTTTATTTTAATGGTTCCTTTTAAAAGAAAAATCAAACAAAAGCCTCTGTTGTCATATTGCTTCAAGACAACAGTTACAGATAATTCAAAACTGAACATCTGCAACAGCTTATCAATGAGCTGCTGTCCTTGGGGCTCTGCTGTTTGCAAGGACAAGGGCCTCTCACCACACTGGTGTTACTGGAGTTCTTGAGGTGGTTGTGCAGGAGCTTGGTAGCACCATCCTGGAATGTTTTTGGCAAGGCACCAAGTAACATGGTAAACTCAGGAGTGTTCAATTCAAAGAGAGAAATCAGGACTATTTGTGCTGCCTGAAAAGAAGAAGAAGAAAAAAGAGACCATCAGTTTTTGTTCTTTGAAAAGAGCATGCATTCTCTTGGTAGTGATCCTTATAGTAAGTGATGTGTGCTTCACTCAAAAAGAAGACTCCCCTACCAGACAAATCTTTGAAATGTTCTTTGTGATATATCATAACAAATTACTAACAGCAACAGTTAGCTTTAGTTCTTAAAGTTTAAATATATTTCTCCATTTATATCATTGTTTTCCCAGATGTGAAGTGTACAGCTATTCACAGCCTAGTGAGAAACTCTTACCATTGTCCTGTCCAGCACATATTTCAACCGAACAAGTTACTGCAAAGATTTACTGAAAACAAATAAAATGTGAAGTTCAAACAAATATGAAGACTCTAGGACTGCAATTTGT
Organism: Ammospiza caudacuta; assembly: GCF_027887145.1. Classification (NCBI taxonomy): domain Eukaryota; kingdom Metazoa; phylum Chordata; class Aves; order Passeriformes; family Passerellidae; genus Ammospiza; species Ammospiza caudacuta. The sequence goes on from NC_080600.1 coordinate 32,626,955, forward strand.
CATTCCTGTGCTTTTTATTTTATGTGTGAATGGGATGAGCTCTCTTCCCACCCAACCTCTTCTCTTCCTAGGGATCCCAAGTTTGTTTCATCAAACAGATAATTCACCTCTCCTTTTAAGTCTTGACCACTCAGGCTTTTTCAACAATAAAAGACTCCATCTGAAGTGGAAGACTTATGAGGATGGTGACAACCACCATTCTCTCAACCATGGACCAGCTGAACTCCACCACATTTCCTAAATTTAGTAAGTGAAACTGAGGTACCACTGAAACAATTGAGAATTCTATCATTAATTTTACTGGACAGGGTTTGCTTTATGTGCCTCAGAGAAATCCTGCCAGAACAGGATCTCCCCATGTCCATTAGCAAACACACTGCTCTGCAGATCCTGAACTAAAACAATGGAATCAAATGGGAATGGAAGCAGAATAAATCACAGTGTGCAGACCTGAAAAAGTAATTACCATCACATGCTCCTAACTGGACTTCCCCAGCAGCATCCAACCTGTGTAGATGCACTATTCTGTGGGCTTTTTCCCTGACTACCTTGAAAAAACAAACATCAATAAAAAGAAAAAAAAGAAAAAAAAGAAAAAAAAGAAAAAAAAAAAAAAAAAGAAGCTATGATGAAGGTCCTCTGATAGTCTGCAGCAGCACCTGCTCCAAGGAGCGTGTAGCCATTGACACATCAACTTCCAGAATACCTATCTGCACACAAAGCAGTGGCTTGGGCTCACAAAGTTAAGCAGCAAAGCTACACATGCTCTTGTTTTGGAAAAGCATACACATATGCTTAGGAAGAGCAGACAGTTGGGTTGGACCCTTTCAGAAACTTTCTAAAATCTCCTAAAAATGAAAAATAACTTTGAAAAGGGTACAAATGTAATTCACTGCTGTGGCGATAAATGTACATTCATTGTTCTCATCACTTTAAAGGATTTTTTAGTAAGTTATGTGCTCAAAAAGTTGCCATAATTAATTGAATCTGCAATTCCCTGTGGAGTGGAATTCTTCACAGATGATGAACTTGGGTACACATGCACCCTTCATAGTGGACGGGAATCACAGCACCCCACCGTTTCAGTGTGCAAACTGCAATTCAAGCTATACTGTTTCTTCTGCCATCAGCAGTAACCAGCACAGCTTTGTATAGAAAAATGTTTTCCATCCATGAAAGTTTGGTATCATCCTTCTCATATGGCCAACAAAGGAACCAAGGCCCACAACACTCCACAGGCTTCCAAGGACTGCAGCAAACAACAGGTCTTCAGACTTCATAGCAGATGGATCATGATGCCTCTCCTGCCAAAACTCTTACTGACTTGAACAGAAACACAGCATGTCATTATTCACTCCACTCTATAGATCTAAGGATGAAAGAAGTGGGGAGATAGTTTTCCCTGTGCCTTTCTCAACTCCATTGTCTACCCTCCTCTGACCTGAAGTTTTGGACAACTCTGCCATGAAGCCTGCCTGGTATCCAACAAGGAAGTGTATTTCTGTCCATTTTGATCCAAGAACTTTTAAGCTTTCATCAGCACAGTATTTTCTGTAATAAAAATATGACTGCACACAAGAGATCTGAGAACAAGGAACAGCAAGTTGAACTGAATGCAAAGTGACAAGCCATGCCAATGAACATTCCCACTAGTGAACAGCATGCATATCCTTGATAGTTAGGAGTGGACATGCAGATCCTCTGTGGCAGAACAAGCAGATCTCACATTCACTGAGATTAAATAAAAACCAACAAAACTAAAAAACCCCAAACCAAACCCTACAAAAATTGATCAACGAGGTTTGCAGATTGAGAATTGCCTAAAGATTAGAATCTGGAGTTATCAACTGCTAAGTCAGGAGCTGCCCAAGAGAAATGTTTGAGATGCATCTCAGAGATCTGAGAAAAACCTTCAGCAAAGCTCCACCACAAACACTAAGAGCACAGACATTGTCCTACAGGAGTAGCTGAGAGAAGTTTCAGGTCTCAGAGGTCACTACAGTTTTGTTCCACTTTTGTGTTTTGGCTTTAATAACAACAGAACTGTGTCTGCCCTCCCTCATTTCACAAATACAGTTTGTCTTTAGGGGTGTCTGCCAGAATTCTGCATACTCAGTGCTCTTCAGCAGCTTTCCTGTCACCTGTAAATAGTCACTGGGCTTTGAATGACATGCTTAACAGCAGCTCCCAATGCTCACAATTTTCTGTGGCCTCAAAGAAAACAGACCTATAGTTTAAGCCTTTTGAAATAAAGCCAAGGACTACTACATTGTGAGAGTGGTGCTCCAGGAAAGGTCTCAAAGACAACACTGGAGTTACATGGGTAAAACCCTGTCTGTGCTCTTTCTAAATTGTCCTCAGACATCCAACAGCCCTCTCAGGTTTATTTCAGGCAAAAGTCATTATTTGAAAGGGTGCCCATAATTTCCTACTTATTATTTAATACACAAAGGTCTTAGTCCCTACCACTGTACCAACAGTGCTACTTAGTGGCCTCAAAAGCTGGAAGCTAGCTTGAAATTACATTTGTAAAGTGCTTCAAGTTTCACTCCTGAAATGCTTCTAACACAAGGAATTTTATTTTGGCAATGAAGAACATCAGGAGCAGCATTTCCACATCTGTTTTAATAGTTAGATCAGGACACACTTGCTAATCCTCTAAGTTCCACTTATCTAGCAGTATTTTTACCTAATCAAAGGACATCTTCTACTGATAATGCTTCTAAGAATTTTAAATCTGTGGATTTTCAGCTTGTGACAAACAAGAGACATTTTCATAATCTCTGAATTTCTGGACGTCTTGCTTCATTAGATTACTGTCAGAGTAAATAAATACAACAAGCAATAAAAAACCCCTTATTTCTGTACACAATGTGCAAACATTCTCCATGCAACATTCATGCTTGATGATATATAGTCTGAAGAAAGTCATATCTGAATTTTCCCTTGCCTTTGTGCCCCTGTACCATTAGTACAGAACACTAATCCATCTCCTTCAGTGACACAGAACGTAGACCCTACAGATTATCTAATCTTAATGAAGCCATTCACTGCTGCCTTCAGCTGGAGAAACTCCAGTCACTTCAGAGCCTGACTGTGCTAGAGACGGGGTCTGGCTCAGTGTCAGGTTCTGAATCATTTGCAAAGGATTGCTTATGTCACTTTGTTATTTTCCTTATCACAATGCAGTGAGAGATCAGGTTCCACAAGCCAGTAGCAGCTCTCAAAGTTTCACACTCTGGTCACTGCAATTCCTGCTGTCCAACAGTGTCAACTGCTAAAGGGACACAAATGCTTCAGCAATATCTGGTTTTTGTTTTTACCTCGATGGTGGATGATAGTCAGATTCATCAAAATCTGTAACTTTTTCAACTTCGCTGAATTATAATAAAATGTCTTGGAAATCTTTTGGGTTTATTAAGCAAACAGATCAAGGCTAAGTGGAAAAATCCATTGATTTTAGAAAGGAAATGTGGTCAGTGACGTAGGGTTAATAGAAGTGCCTTATGACTGCTGCTGCTCCAGTGGACCAAGCAGAACAAGCAGATAGTTGCCTGAGCTACATGAAGGCAGTTTCCAAGTTACTCAAACATCTGTTGGTGATGGGCTCCCAACACTGGCAGCCCCATAAAAGAAGGGGACTTTGCACCCTGACGCTTTATCAGGTATTGCAACAATAGAGTTAACAGAAAAACACATCAAAGCCAAAAAATATTTGAGACAAACACACTTTTTTCAGGCTCCCAGTCCAGGTCTCTTTACACAGCTAGACAGTTGAGTTGAGACTGCAAACACAATTAGTGTGATTAGTGCACAAGGCTTTCAGTCTACCTGTTTACATTTCTCTTCCAAGTTTCCTTCACCAGGCCCTGAGGAGGCTGTAGTTGTCCTAGCTGGCAAATCCTCACCCACCCAACTATGCATCGTCTGGGTTTGACAAACAGGAAAGTTGGTATTATTCAAAGAAAACATTTATTTCAACTCAATCACCTAAACAATACACATGGTATTTTTCTGTGGAAGAATATGGATCAATTTCTTGCTTCATTTCAAGTAAAAGAAACTAATTAAAAAAGCATTATTTGGTGTCATCAAAAGAGCATTCCTTTTGGCAGAGGGCAGCTGAAATTAAATTCAAAATTAAATTTGGCCACAGCTCTCAGGCTTACACATGATCCCTTATTTCTTGTACAAGGCATTGCTTTGGCAACGTCCTGGTGGCCTCCACAACCACCTGAAAACTTCTGCTGAGGGGCAGAGCCTAGGCAGTGCTGAACTGGGATGGGACTTGCATCTGGCCAGCCAGGAATGGGGCAATAGGTGCATCTACCCACACCTGCCCTCACAGTTCAGAGGAAGTTATGGTTAAAAACTTGCAAACTCCTCTCTCCAGTCTGGACATCAGTCTGATGGACCAACACTGTCTATAAATGCTTTTTATCATGTGATCAGTCTGGGGAAGACCCTCACTAACATCTACTCTCTTTTGACAAGCACAATTATATTCTGAATGCATCGCACACAATTGCATTCTGAATGCATAAGCATCCAGTCTAAGAAAAATGTGGTTTTTAATAATTTAAGGCACAATGGAGCAGAGAAGCTCTCTCTCATGTCACTTTGATTTATACTAAGCTGCAGATCAAATAGAGATCCACTGAGATCAAGGGGTAGCACTTGCACATTAGGCAGCTGCATTAGCACACACTGGCACATGGCTGCAATTCTCCAATGAGTAGCTGGTGTTAAGTGAGTTATTCACATCTACTGAGAGTTTGCAAGCTCTAAACAAGTGTTATTTCAGTATAGTTTCCAGCAGACAATTAAGCATTTGCTGGCACTGAACTAACAAACTATCTACCAAACCAAACCTTCTGCTTGTTCCTTTTCCAGGCCTAGAATCAGATGAGCAAGGACATCCACATCACAGGCATGGCAATGTGAAGCAATAAATGGCTTTAGCAGTTTATATATAACCCAAGCATGTTAGCTTGAGTACAAGTTTTTAAACACACAGTTTTCCCAAAACACTTGTATTAGCATATGCTGTTCATACCCACATCCTGAAAAGGAAGAATTTGTTTAACAGATTTAAATAGAGAAACAGATTAAATCCATGTTGCTGTTCTGTTTTACACAGTACATACTTTATAGATCACAAAGTCAGAGATAGCTGCATTACAAGTGTCAAAGGCATCTCAGAAAAGTGACAGCAAAAAAGATGCACCACCAAACCACCACATGTTTGGATTACTGTTCTACAGCAAATTATGACTCATGAGTGCTGTTGTTTTGTGACCTGGGCACAGAAAAGACCATGGCAAAAATGTTCATTATTTCTTGAGAACCAAACATGACCCCAGAACTCAAGTTTGATGAAGGTTACCCTGAGTAACTTTGCTCATTATAAAATGGCAGTTGATGCAAAAACAGGTTTCAGGACTAGAAACATAGATTACCTTTCATTAACAACTAAGAAACTTATAAACTTGGCACAATAGAAGTCTGAATTCTCAGACAGAAGTTCCCACATATAAACTAAGAAGAAGAGCTACTGAAATCATATGGTTTGTAATGAAAACATGCACTTTAATCTGCATGGATTTTTGAAATGCTAGAGGAAGTATGGCAGAATTACCCATCACACTGCAAACAGCTCTGCAATGCAGCATGTAAGCATCACCTCTAGACTTAATTTTCAAAATAGAAACATCACCTATACCTGAGTAGGTGTGTGAGTGCTTATATAAATGGCACAAACAAACATATTGTTCACAGATACATGTATGACTGTACAAATTCTGGGAAGCCATTTCTTCTCTTGTATTACCAGCACTAGCTCTTCCAGCAGAGTAAGTGCAGAGTATGTGTATTCAAACTGCTTTCAGTTTAAGGAAATCCACCCTGGCACCATGCTCCCAACAGGCAAATCCCCATTTTGAGGCCACTAACATTGGGTGAAAGCCATTTTCCTTACACTGCGTACACCAAAAACATTTGGGCTCTCATAGCTCTGCAGCATCAAATTCAAAACAAACAGAAAATGAGGGATACTATTTTGGAAACACAGCTAGGACACAGAGATCCTTTTTGTTCTAATAGCTTTAAATCAAGTAAACACTACAGTCCACCAGGTGCCCTTCTTCATGCATTACACTATTTTTCCTAACACTGACTATGTTTTAAATGCCTGATAGAAGTTCTTCTGGGCATTTACACTGACTTTGACTTTTTTTGAAATATTCTTTGGCTAAAAGGCTGACCTCAGCAATATGGATATAGTCCTATTTAAGATTTCATAAGCCTGAAATGAAATCCTAATGCCTGGTGGAGCCAAGGTAACTTGGCTCATTGTGGAATCCATGAGATGCACAAGTCTGGTACAGGAATACTGCAAGAGTGCTAGAGAAACCTCTGACCCAGAAAGGTAAGGGCCTGTGGCTGGAGAGTACTAAAATAATTTGCCATTCCAAAGTATTTCTGTAGATGTCCTCTGCCCCTGCTACTGTAACAGTACAGGCCAACATGTTCACTGTGTCATTGAGGGTTCACTGCTCAACACCAGTGCAAATAAGCAACGCCACTGCAGCTCACTGAGAGGCTCTGAGGGTGCTCTGACACATCTGTCCCACAGCAGCTGAAATCAGACCCATGCTAGATGGATGATTAAAACTTACAAGAGATTTTAGAGGTCTCATGGCATCACCATGCAAAGCAGCCTAATTTTCTTCCCTTAAAAGTGTTTGCTTTCCTGTCACTGGTCCTCCTACAGATATCACAGAAATATTTTCTCTAAAGTTGCTCAAGTTAGGCTTCACGGATGGATAGGTTTTGCTAATCAAAGTTACAATATCAATATTTCTGAAGAAATGACCTTGAGGATTACCAGTTAAAGAAGTAAATGCACCTTCATTGACTGCTTCAGCATGTGAAGTGCCTCTTGGCCTGCAGTTTTCTCTCTGAAATCTTCCTCATCTTCTTCATAATTCAGAAACTATTCCTCAATCAATTTTAGTGAAAAAATCTGACCCCAAACTTATTTTCTTAGGATATCTGTTGACTTCACCTGCAAACCAGTGGTAGCACTCCAAGGAGGGCCTTCCTCAAGGTACTCTCAGGAGGGCTTCATCTTCATGAAAATTAGAGCAACACAAGCACTCTCTTGGGCTTTTTGATTCAGTGCAATGAACTTGGATTTTCTTACCAAAACCCATCCAACTGAGTGTACTCAAGGGCAGCTTGCAGTGACAAGTGGGACAGTTGAAAGAAAAACTTTTCCCAGTTACATAAGTGGAAGGCAGAACGTGATGTACACGTGACAAAAGGCTGCCCATAACATGTAAAAATGCCTTCAGGCTTGTAAAATAAAACCACCATAGGAATGTTTAATCAACAGAGAAGCCAGTCAGGATATTTGAAGCAAAGGAAAATATTTCTTCTGCCCTGAGATCAGCAGTCCAAATACCAATCAAGCAATACAGATCTTGTTATTTATCATTAAGACCAGAGCTGGGCTGATTAACAAGATGGTAAGAATTGTCATTGGCCCTTCACCTCAGGAGGCCTCATTCCCCTTCAGCCTGTACAAAGTCCTCCTAAACCCTAAGATCCTGCATGCCCTCACAGCTGATTCCACACCCACAAATTCTGGGCACTCAGGTTAAACAAAAGGTTCCATTCAGACAAGCCTTGGACACGAGGTTTCTGTAGGCTTTGGCCAAAGTCAAATGAGAAGCCTCATGTTAATTTCCATTCTCAAACTGATGGCTCTTTTCCAGGATCAAAGTATTTTCCCACACAGAGCCCATGCCTGTCATCCAAATTCAATCAGCACTTTACCTACGTAAGGATTGCATAACTTTTCTGGCAATATCACTAATGGAATGGTGAAGTTACTGACTTACAATGTCCTCACAGACCAGTCATCACAGTACTGCCATTGCCATTGTGTTACTTTTCTGTGTGGTAATTAACTGCCTTTTGTAAAATTATTTAATCAACTCTTAAACAATTTTCAGAGGAAAATCAGAATTAACACCCTGCTACAGCAGGAAACAAATCAGTGCAAAGGAAAGCCAAGAATCTGGTACAAGGTTAGATGCTACTGCAGTTGGAATTACAGCTCAGTTATCTGAAATCCTGATCTGTGCCCTGCCCACTGATAAGCTCTGCTTGAGGAAAAAGCCACGAGGTGGCTGCATGTGCAGGAATCACCAACAGGTGCTCTCCTCATGCTGGAAGCAGATCCCATCCAGGTCTCCACATGGCACTGCAGGACCTGCTCCTGCCCTGTGGCTGCTGTTCAGCTTGGAAGGAAAATGTCCTCACCTTTCTTCCAGCACTGCTTGCAGGAAGTGAACCTTAAGCTGAATGCAGGGTAAACACCCACAAGTACTTTAAAACAAGACAAATATTTACTCATAACACACTGCAGATCACCTTATTTTAATCTTAAAGCTTGATAATAATTTTAACTGCACATAGTTCATGGCTACTGTCAACAGTTTAAATGGTTTCTGCCCTGAGAGTGAATCACAACATTTTGTCAATGTACACTTTAGTATCAATTGCATGTTCCTCATAGTACATCACGTCCTCCTTGTGATAACAGACCTTATGTTTTCACTACAGATGTCATTTCATACAGGACCATAAACTGCTTTATGCAAATCAGCATTTCTTTTGACTTTTTCTTATCTCACTAGCTACAAAACATGAGCTGTAGTTCAAGTTGTGTCAGATTGGTTAAGTGTGCTCATTAAGTGTGTTTAAGTGCTGCCACAAGAAAACACAAAATTATTAATAAAGCTGTAGCATTCAGTTTGAAAAGGTTTTTGGGCTAAACTACATTTTTTGTTCTGTTTTTCCCCAGTGTCTTAACCCTGTGTGGCTGGAACCTCCATGACCATCACACATAGTAAACAGTAGTAATGGACAGACTATCACTAACAAAAGGATAATCTCAGCATAGACTGAAAATATAATCAGTTCTGTTCTTGAACAGATGCCTTGATTGCTATTACAGGATCAGATTTGCATGACTAATTGCCAGGTGCACACAGCAGCCACATGCCTTCCTCACTGACACACATCACCAGTGGGAGGAAGTTTGCTTTATCTGCCTCTGCTCACAGGTAAACCCCAGGCAGAGCAGTATGGCCACCACACACAGATACTACTGGCATTATGGTAGAATTCAGTAACTCAGACTTGGGTGAAGAGGATATTGGCTGTGGGACTCCATTTCTTGGGGGAAAGAGTTCCTGCCTCCACAAGCAGCTGAGCAGCAGCATCACTGCTCCACCAAGTCAGCCACAGCTGGACACTGGATTGCACCACCCAGGAGCTCTCCATGCCACAAATGTTGTGCACTCTTGTCACCTGCAGGAGCTGAGCTCATTGCACTGACAGTCTTAACACCAGATTCTATTGAAAAACTATTTTTACACTTTTTACAGACTTCTTGTGGCACTTCAATCACCTGAAGACAAAACTGATTTTTCTCCCCAGTAATCTCCACTGCTGTCTCCATTCTCAGTATTTGCAAGGCGTGGTCTGCTTTGCATTTAGAAAACCACAGATCTTGAAGGCCACCATAACACCTTCCACAAGGACAGAATCTTCTGATGCTTAAATGAATCATCTTGATACTAAAAAGGTACTAATACCACTTCCCCCCCATCCCCAAGTTATATTGCCAGGAAAAAACATGGCAATATTTAATTGTGTTCTTCAGAACATTTCACCTACCTAGATTGGCTCTTGATAATCCAATTCGCTATTGCATAATAAATTTATAAGTCTGTTAACTACAGTCCTGACAGAGATAATGGCCAATGATTGTTTATAAATCCTTAGCTGCACTGTTTCTTCTAAAGCCTCTGCTTTGTACTATGTTCTTAATAAAATCATAGTACAGCAACGATATGATGAAATAAAGATCACCTGTGCATTTGTTTTTAGTAGCCTAAATTAGCTTAACTGTGTAATAATTTATTTGCAAACTACTGGCACCAAAGGCAAATCCAAGTCACATGCAGGTTTAATAAAAACAATTTTGATTCAGTAATCTCTTGCCAGCCCCCAGGCACTTGCCCCAGTACTACTCAAGTTGAGTTTGCTGCAAGTTTTGCCAGAGCTGTGCAAGTCATTGGAACAGACTGAAGGATGGACACCACACAGTGAGCACCTGTCCCCCACAGCCCACAGGGAACAGCAAACACCCAATTTTCCAGCTGCAGCAGATACTCTGTGCTTCCCTTTGCACGCGGCAATGATGACCCCTAACGGTGGAATGTTTCTCCTGCTGAGCAATATGAAGAGATTTTGCTTTTCAATGCATATTTCCACTTAAAATAATTACAAGTTCCCCTGACAGCCCAGCAGCCAAATAAACTGCTTGAGATTCACCTAAACTGTAACACAGAAACAGCTGCTTTGCCTGATCAATTCTTTCTGACTTTGGACATGGAAATATTAAAATGCAAATCCATATTCCAGATGTAAGTCCAGAATTTAAAGTATCCCTTTTTTCCTGAGGGAGACTGTCTTACAGAAGCAAGTTTCAGTTACAGTGCTGTGAATAATCCCTACAGGAAGTCTTCAGAAAAGAGGTTATTCCTTTTTCCCCCAGAACCAATCATCTGTATGTGAGCAAGCAAACTGCACACGCCCAAACAGCTTCTTTGAAGCCTTCCTTCAGCTGCTGGATAATGCTGCACACAGGTGTGTGGCAGCACATGTGATACCCAGCAATCTTTTCATCAGAGTCAAATGAAAGTAATTTTATTATTTCCAAAGTTATAAAATTGCATGCTATTCTAGTATTAAGACAACATTTTATGTGCATATAATGTAAAGTTCTCATACATTTTTTAAATTCTGGAATTATTAAAATTTGGCTGGGATTTTTAAATCCAAGTTAATCTCAAAGCCTTTAACTCCTACTGGAAATAGAAGGTAATTTTAAATTGTGTTACAGATGCCAGCTATAAAACTAAGTCTTGCTTTTCTCTTGGGAGAGATGAGTATCACTAGCTGTCCCATTTTAGCTTGCCTGACACTTGCATCGAGAGCACGATAAAGAACAAGGTAACTATTACCCAGGCCTGTCCTAATTGTGTCAGTTTTTTCCAGGTAGAGATAAACAGACAGCACTTAAAAGAGAAGGGCTGAGAGCCCCTGGCAGTTTACTGATTTGTTTACTTTCTTTTAACAACATTATAACACTGAAGTTGTGCTAACTTCCAGTCTACAAAGCCTTCACCTAAACAAAACACAAACCTAAAGATATTTCCAGAATGCTCAAGAAAAAGCACATTTTCAAACCATGATCTCTTTTTGTATGGTAATAGTAGTTAAAGTCAGTTAAAGTAAAAAAATATACGAAGACATATTTCATAAAAAATATATGAAGACATGTGGGCTGAATTGACAGTTTTGTTTGGACAGTGAGGTGTATAAAATCAGGGCTTTCTTGATTCTGATCACTGAACTTTTCATTACCTTTATGACAGGTTTGTTTGGTCTTTTTTCTCCTTCCTGAAAGCAATAATGACTAAATTACTTCATCCTCCTGGCTTACCTTTCTCACATCTGAGCTCTTTGGTTCTGTAGTCCAAGTTATAATTCTAGATACAGCAAGTCTTGTCTCACTGGAATTCACAAAGTCTGTTGGATCCATCTGTCTTGCCAAGGACTCAATATACTTCAGGATAGCAACTTTGACCTGAGAAATGCAAAGGGATTTGTGAAGCTCAGGAGCTGGCAAAGATGCATTTTTTCCATAGGAACAGATCCCACTACAGATTGACAAGACAAGACTTGCATCACATGGTGGGGAGGAAGCATTCCTGGCACGTGTCTCCATGTTGCCAATTCAGTTTCTATATCATGCCCATAATACCATAATTGCCTTCTCATGAGTTCTGTGCTTCATGGCATGTCTGACATGACAAGCTAAGACAAGCACATTGATGCTTTAGTGAAATGGCTTTTGATACTGACCTTCAGGTTTGGTGTCTGGGTCTGATCTACAATAAACCTCATCAAAATGTTAAATTGCTGATCAAATGGAAAAGAATCCCTGTCCAAAGGAAACAAAAGCAAATATGTAATGCAACATAAATGAAATTAACTAATACCTCAAAGCTTACATTGCAGATTTCAACACACTTTCCTTCTTGGTAACTTTACCATCAATAAGAAAACCTCTAAGTTTAAGGATTAGCTAGTTATTGACACAATACTGGAGCAAACTGCTAAATCAGCATCTTTGCACACTGTTGCTCTACTGTCTGTACACTTCTGTTGGCATGCCTGTCCATTTCATTTCAGACTCTGCTTTGTTCCCTTATCTCTAGAAGCAGCTTGGTTTATCTTGTCCTTGTCCAGGATTCATACCTGGTTTTGATCTGTCTTCTCTTTTTTCCGCACTATTTTCTCCTAGATTATGACTACTTTTTCTTTTCTTTTTAACTATCCTATTTCTAGAATGAGTTCAACTTTACTGTAATAGTGTCCTGGGCTGGACATCCTTTGCAAAGGACATGGGGTACAGAATTGGTGTGAGCACTGCATTAGTATTCAAGATCTTATCCTGACCTGTTATTTGTGTTTGAACAACATGAAAGAGATGCTGAACTTTGTGGTAAAGCACCATTCATATTCTGAATACTGCATTTTTTTTTTGGGTGTCTGACAATCAAAAAACCTGATATCTGAGCATACACCCCACAAACCCCTAAAATTAATCCATTATATATTTTGAAATTTATGCTTTAAAGTTATTTATTTAGAAGAGAGACTTTTTAATTCAATACTTGAAACACTGTGACATAACTTTTTTTCTCCTTTATTCTGATATTCATCAAGATTGAGCCCTCAAAATACACAGCACTGCTGGATTTTTAAAATCACACCCTCCTGTAATCCCAAAAAACCTCAGCAACATTTGCCATCTGAGTACTCTACCTGGTGACATCCAGAGCTTTTTGAACCTTTGCCTGCACAGACCCCAACAAATCTGCTCCCATTTTCTTTAGCAACTGGGTCAGGAGAACAAAAAGCCAATCCTGCAAGTCGTCTTTATGAATGATGATGAAATCAACCAGGGTTTCCAGAAACATGCTGAAGACCTATAAACAAAACAAATGTCATAAAAAGAAATGCAGTTCTTAAAATAAAAATATTCAATGGGGAAGGGGGTTTACAGTCTAAGTTTCAGAATGACTTTGTTATTGGAGTTTCATGAATGAATGATTTTAGTGACTACATTGCTCTGGGAAAAAAATCAGGCAAGACATGTCTAAAATGTGTTGTATTAAAATACCACATGTAACAAATGAAGGAAGGAAGGGGTAGGAAACACTTACTCTCTGTTGGGAATTCCACGGCAAAGCAGGCCATGCAACAAAACAAACCACTCGTTAGCACACAGAGTGATCAAGGATGCAGTTTCTCAACAGATAAAAGACACATTCATTCAAAGTTTACATTTTCTTAAAACATATCTCTTATTATATACCTTGGATCAGATTCAGTCTCATCAGTCAAGAAAGTAACATATGTTTATATACAGTTATATGAACAAAGTTAATGTGTTTAACACCATAACTAATGAGTTTGTATCAGTAATTCTACAAAAGCAGTGAAGATGACAGATCACTGCTGCCACAAAGGACATACTTGAGCCCAGAGTGCAATAAACTCCCACCTCACTCAGAAATTGGAATTATTTTGCAAACAAATAATTACACCTTTGCCCTTTCTACTACACAAACCTTGGGGAACCAAAGCATTAAGAACTTACAGGTCGGTACTACAAGCTTGGTGAGACCTGTGGGACAGCTGTAGTACCGACCTGTAAGTTCGGTATACAACAGTATAATTATACAACATATATTATACAACATATATTATACAACAGTATAATTAAGGCAAAAAAATGCACATTTTGAGTAGGACCTGTGACAGGCTACTCTGCCTGCCCATGGAATTTCCACCCAATAATCATTTATTAAAACTGGTTTACCAAGAGGTCTTGAAGTACAAAGATTTATACAACTTATTCTTTCTCAAACTGCATTTAACCCAACTACTAATATTTTTACACAGCCATACTGGCTTTCCTCAACTAGCAAAACACAGAAAAGGGCATGAAATTCCCTTTTCCTTTCTCCCTGCTCCTCCTTAGCTGTCCATAGAAATCCACTGGTTTTGAACATGCCTATGGGCACTACATACCCATTCTGTGGCCCACTTCTTAAAAATGTTTGTAAATTCATACCACAGCCTTTAAATTCCAAGGTCAGTGATTTAAGGAAGGCAAAGTAGCTGTATTAAAGACCTTGATTATGAGAATCAGAATAGTATCTTGGTGAGACACCTGCTGTCAGTTGTTCACAACACACAAACCCCAGAGGCTGTGATGAGGCTCACGACCCCTCGAGGACCACTCTTCCCTGTGTCTCACTAGAAATACACCCTAGAGAAGTGCAAATCAAACTGAACTCCTGGCTCCAGGAGGTGACCTCTGAAAGGCACTAGGCTGCTCCTCAGGCAGCATGGAGTAACCAGCTCCTAGCATCATAAAAGAGACTGAGACACACCCCCTCTTTGTAAAACAAATGCAAACCAAGGAGATTTTCAAATGCCAGTTTTCCCCAGCAGATGGCAGGGGTAGAAATACAAACCACTCATCTTGGAACAGTGCCAAATGTGCACACACAGTATTGTAGGAGAGCAAGCCAAAGCTTTGTGATCTTACCTTGCTGTGAGGGTCAGCAAACATGCGAGTAAATATTTCACACAGCCTTTTTAACTCCACTCGGCTAAAATACATAAATAAAACACAAGATAAATGCCAACGTTTTAGTTGCAGCAAAGAAAATAAAAAGCAGCTAATAAATATTAACAGCTGAAAGATTTAACCTTCTTTATTTAAATGTTATTTCGATCACACTTCTGAAAACTTTGCGTATCTAGGCAAAGCCTTTACTGGCACTTCATTTTAACTACTGGGATCACCAGTTTTACATTAAGAATCTAAGAAACAATTATTTTTTTAAATCTTAAACCAGACAATTTTATTTTCTGCTGCTTTTATTTTCTTTTATATTCTGAATTACAGAAAACAACTTGAAATGTGCATGTTTGGGAGGCACTCAGCTTCTGTCTAGGTCAAGGTTGCTGAATCACTGAATTGTGCATTTTTTTCACCTTAAACATAGGTTTTCCAAGTCTCCTTTGTGTCAAGGATTTCAAATTTCAAGTAAAATCAGAACTTTCCAGGTATATACTAATCACATCTTTTGGTTTAAATTCCCAGTTGCTTCAGTAGTATCAGTCTAGAATCACAGATTATTAACACATCAGAACTGACTCCAAAGTCTGACAGCAGGCAGGCACATTGAGGAGCCAAACACATAGAAATAGAAGGAACATTAACGAATGGCCAGCTATTAAATCAGAAGATAATTACATCAAGGAACAATCTAACTTCCTATTCATATGACATTATTAGCTGCTCAGTAGTGCTCTTTTTATGGCAGGGGGAAAAAAGAATGATGCATGAGATACTGAGTTGGAGTCAAATGCAGAACTCTTTGGTGCCAAAGCTCTTATCTGCAATGTACTGACTCAAGTCTTGGCTTTCCTGCAAAGCAAACTGGCAAAAAATACAGAAGCTCTTCTTGTTTATGGTGCAAATGAAACCAGAGCAAGGCAGTTAGGTTACATTTCCTGCATACTTATGGATGTGAACAGACATTTTTCACCATTACAATGAAACCAGAGCAACTCATGAAATGAACACTGACTGCTCAGAGAAGACTTACTGAAGATTTTGACTATAGGGAATGTATTTCCAGGCCAACATTAATTCTACAATCCACCAACTTCTCTCTTTCTAAAAATAATCTTTGAACAGGCCAGAATAAGGCAGTACTCTAAGGATGCTTTATGTTAGATTGCTTCTAAGAAACACAGGACTTTTTTTTCCCCCAATAAATCTATGCATGAAAGGCTGATTAAATTTTAAAAGGGCACAAAACCTATGGGTTTAAGAGTCTGGTAGAGAGGGAAAAGTCTTTGTAACAACATCACAGTAGGCTGTCAACTTAATTCAGGGTGAGGCTGCACAGGCTCAAAATGACTACAGCACTCTCCTGACATCATGCAGATTGCAGGACTCTGAATGAACCCCTGTTTATTACTCTAATGAATTTTCTTTCTGGACAAAGGTTATATAAAGTCAGCAAGTACATGCATGTCTGCTTCTAAAAGCTCACAGACCCAAGGTAACAATGCAAGTACTAAACTGCAACAGGCAGTGGAAGAACATTTCCTTAAGGGACTCGTTTGCCTTGTTTTGTTTAGGAGAACTTATGGGGAGCCCTTAAAAAAGTAGGCCACATAAAGCTCTATAAAAAAAAGAGGATGGGTAAGTGCCATTCCACTTTGCATGCACATCTCTGGCTATGCAAATCCCAGCTAACACAGGATCAGCCATCTTTCAGTTCAGAATACTAAAGAAAACCCAACCACATCATCACCTCTTATTAACGCGTTTCACCACAACAGAAGGCATCAGGTTTAATTACAAGACAGACTTGCCCCTTGGACTAATGACCTTGATGATGTTCTCAAGATGCCGTGGGAACAAGCAGGATGATAAAATCTAATCATTAGAACAGGCACCAGATCAACTCTGAACCAAGGAGGAAGCAGATCAAAAGAAAACCAAAATGAAATACAGAGAACTAATCACAGTATCAAATTTAAAAAATAACTGCACAGAGGTGTAGTTTCTGGGACAGATTTAACAATTATTCAGGATCAAAGCTAAGACAACTTGCTACCTTGAGGGACTGGTGACAGCACAGTTCAAAAACTACAACCAGCAGGGCTGAAATCAAGAGTTTAATTCCATCAGTATTTCTGCAAAGATCTACTGACCTGGATAAACAGCCCATCACCAAAACTTCTCAGAGCTTCCTCCCTTGCAACTATCCCCAGCAGCACTCCAAACATTGCTTACAATCCTCACACACTTTTGTGGCAAAATAAAATCTCACCCAACTTTTTCATAGAAGTAATGAGGTGCCACAGTTTTTCCAGACAGTTTTTCTCTTTTGTTAAAGAGAAAGAAAAAAGACAGCATACATGATGGAAGTATCTTTTAAGAGACTCAGAAACAGACCACATCAAAAAGCATCTCTGATCTAGAGACTAACTACCCATTTTAAAAACCTGTAGCACTTCCCATTTAAGGCCTGGATCACATCACGTGAAGTGCTAGAATATTTTTATAATGACAAGAAACCAACTTTTTCAGGCCAGCCCTCAGCACACTTTTATTTGGACTATTAACATGAACCATCAAACTCTTTTCAGGCAGTGTGAAGCCCTTTTAAAATAGAAATAATTGCACAAACCCAAGTAGGGAGGCTCCAAACAACCACTTATATAAACCTGGCTACAATTTAAGTACCTATGATTCATAGCAGAAAAATAAAATTGTCATTCACAACTATTTGTGAATGTTACCTTCAAAGAAGCCAAGAGATAAACAGCTTATTTCAAACACTTTCTCCATAAACTAAGCATGAAATGTGGCCTGAGAGCCAGCTGGCCTGAGAGCCAGTTGTCCAGTTAATATGACCTGTGGCCATTGGGAGTTTCCAAATGACTACTGGATAATTCTGAGACCTACTGGGTAATTCTAAAACCTCATTAAAGGCATGATGTGCCAAAGGTGTTGGAAGGGGTTATGTGGTTCTCAGCAAGGGAAAAAGGTCTCCCTCTCCTATGATATGCAGTTTCAGAGCTGGTACACATACTCCACAGCCCTAAGAAACTTCCCTCTACAGTACACACTACGCCATTTATAAGACACAAGTTTCTGATATAAAATTTTTCAAGAGTTACAAACGGGATCTATAATTACACCTAACACAGCCTTCACAGAGAGTCAGAGTACAGCCAGTGCCAGCACTGTCTGATCTCAGCTTTGAAACACACACCCCGAGTCATGTTAGAGTAAGTGCAATGTTTTCTTCACCAACTAAATTGCCATGGGAAAAATACTGAAGGTTCAAACAGGCTAATGTAAAAATGGCACCACCCTTGGGAGTATGTTTACAACAGCACCACTGTGGGAAATCTCACTGTGCGACAACAACACCTATCACTGCAGGTTTTCATGAGACAAATGAAGGCTGAGAGAAGACAGTGTGCTTACCTGAGCCCTTTCTACACTACTGCCACCAATTATACTGATTACAACGCAGAAACCTTTCCAAAAGTTAACTGCAATCCCACATTGTGGAGACAAAGCCTTTACAGCCATGGAAGACAGTACCTGTCTCCATAAAGCAGGTACACAACACTGCCTTCTGGCTGTAGCCATCCCTAATGAATTACTGACACCAGAAATCTATGAAGTCACCTCAGTGTCCTCTGGCTCTTCAGCAGATTCTGAAGGCCTATGAGCCCCTCTTTCCTTTCAGACCAGTTGGAGCTGGCGCAGTGGTTGAGGACCTCAGCCACGTCCTCGGTCTGGCGCAGGTAGTGCGGAATGCCCCCGTTCCTGGAGCCGTAGGAGCGCTCCGAGCAGGCGCTGGAGGCGTCGCTGTTGGCGTCGTCATCCGAGTACATCCCATAGGGCTCATACCTCCTCCTCACTGGCTTCTTCTGGAAAAGGGGAAACGCAGAGTTATCAACTTATTTATAGTTACATCGATGCCAAAAGCAAAACATTCTACTTGCAATCACTAAAAAGGAGATTAGTGCTACTGTGATAGTGACTGAAGTGTTTTAAAGATGCCACCATGCATTGCCTGCTTACCTCTCACAGCAGTGCAAGACAGAGCCCACTGATTTCAGTGAGACTGAGAGACTCAGGGGAAGAGAGCCTGCCTACCCCAGCATGAAAATGGTGTGTTTATGCCCAGTAGAATTAAGTTACTGGCAATGAAATTAAATACAATACATGTTCTATTGGCAATAATGGTCAGTTCCATTGTTGCAGATACTAGGACGATGCAACCTCTACTTTAAAAAAAATTAAGGAAGAAATAGCTAAAAGAATCTGTGCTGACATGCCCAGTCAGTTTGCTATCAATACTGAAGTGACTCTAGAAATGCTCTGGATATGGCAATTTCTCTGTTAGTCTGGGCTAGGACTCTTTCCAGAGGCTACTAAGGGAGTTGAGTACTCAAATCCCACTCATTTCCATAGCATGGCATTAGAGGACCTAATTCCCTTAGGTACATCTTTGACTGTCTTGATCCTTACAGAAAGAATAGTAGCATAATTGGCAGCAAAAAAACCTCTTAAAAAAACCTTAAAAGAACAGGGTTGACAAGATAATGGATGAAAAAATAAATATGTATATTCTAAAGTGTTTGCTACAGAATTCCTTCCAGTGTCCAGTCCTACAGGTCTTGGACTTGTGAAGCCAGCAGAGTTTTGCTTCCACTAGGACTGGAGGACTGAAGCATAGAAATTAACTCACATGCAGTATCATGGGCGTTAGCAACAGGGTGGGGAGAGTTGGAAAGTAGAAATAAAAAGTCAAGAAAGCACTAGTACCTTGCTCCTGGAGTCTCCTAACAGCTGTAGGCAGGAAAATATTGAAGGGTGGGAAAAAGCATAGAGAATTATGTCAGAAGCTTATGTAGGGTTTGTTTTTGCAACAAAAACGTATAGCAAATGTGTCTTAGCAAATTAAAAAAAAATACAGTTTTGCGAAATAAAAGTGGGTATAATAATGCCTGACTTTATCTCCTAACTGTTGCACTACTCATACTGGCTACAATTTCCCTTAGGGATCTTGGAAGTGAGAATATCTGTTAAAAACTTTTTTAGGAACAGATCTATACTCAGCACCTCTTTTCTTACTTTTAGGAAATCTACAATGAAAGATACCAGATATTTTGGTAGTGATTTATCTTTCCCCACATATTACTAGCAGCATTTCATTTTAGAGTCATGCAAAGAAATTCTGATGTGAGGAAGTCGCTATCTACAGTACAGCACACTTAATAAACTTCACTTGCCAAGTTCTCTTTCAACCCCCAGTTCATACATCACACTGTTTTGAAGATTAGCTTCTTTTAAGACCCCCTGGTTGGCACCACTGGCTTAAAGGCCTCACTTAACAGCAAAGTTTCCATCACCCTTTGAGCTCTTCTGACAGACCCCAGCACTGATTCCCAGTATTGACACTGTGGGTTTAGGCCAAGTCCAGCTCAAACAGAAGTAGTGGATCCAACTGCAATTGTACAGAGGGAGTAGCAGTCACAGAATGACCCACCATGTTTTGTTTCAATTGAGGATTTGGCTGAAGCCATCTTTGGAGAAGTTTTTTCATTTCTTACTACATGGAAAAGACAACTCTCTGAAAACAAGGTTACTGTGTAAAAGCTGGCATCACAACACTCTCTCAAAAGGAGCCTGCACAGGCTTTGTAAGTTGCCTGTTGTCAGAAGGCAATGAAGAGAAAACTGGGGTGGTGGGAAAGAAGGGATGAACAAGATTGCATCTCCTGAAGCTGTACAAATTCAGATTGATCAACCAAGTCAGCAGCACCAGCTAGTTTCCAGCTAGACTTAAGTATTTCCCTTTTAAAGTGTTCAACCCTTCAAAATTTTAACATTTCAGTTTAATGTTACTTAACATCAAAGCTGGAATATTTAAAAGAGCACTCTAAATCTTGCTGAAGATTAAGTCACACCCAAAGAAATCTCAGGGCTCATGAGTAAATTGAAATACTGTGAGACTCTCCTCCCTTAAGAGACCTGTATTCAGCAGCTGCTCACATGCAGGGATAAAGGCTGATTTCATTTACACAGGCAAACCATTGTCTGTAATTATGTCCTGAACTGCTCTGGTAGCAAATTTGAGGTGCTGAGAGCAGAAATGGGCTCACAAGCTGTTACATTTGGTGATGAAAATGCTCACCAGTGATTCAACCCACTAAATGCAACAGTCCCATCCATTATACACTGCTCTACCTTTGCTCACAAGTACTTTCTTTGTTTTAAAATATAAATTTTGTAAAAAGGGCCATTTTTCTTGAAGTACTCTAATAGGTGCCATGAGCGGGGTGATAATTGGACACAAAAAGGAAAATGTTAGCCCTCCTTGGGGAAAGTGAACTAGGAAATGGAGAAAGGCCATCTACCAAAAACACTGGCAGCATGGTTCATCTTCCTTAAAGTGCATCTGAGACAGATTCTGAGAGATCTGTTTCAAGATACATCAGGAAATCCTTCTCTCATTCAGCTCTACAGCTGGAGAGGACCAGTGGGTACCCAGCTAGCACTGTACAATAATTTCTCCTGCCTCTACACATCCTTGCTCCCCCAAATAAGGTACATACAAAGGCTTATCATGTGACTTCTGAAAAGCAGAAGACACTTTCTGGGTTCTATCCAAGAGATATCATAGTACAATAAGATTATACAGGAGAGCAACATTTTTTAAAATGACAAAATTTACTAGGAAAAGCAGTGAATGTTTGAAAGTATTATCAGCAAACCAGACAAATACAATTCAACTTACACCATAACAGCATGAGATGGTACAGATTCCATGCAAGCCAAGTTATGAGCTCTCTGTGTATCTACCCAGGTGCAAATAACATAGGGCAGAAACTCGTTCTTGCTAAAACCTGGTCAGGAATTGACACTAACAGAGAATGCTGTTCTTCTGACAAAATCTTCATGCAGGTAATAGGACTGATGGAAATCTCTGACCCCCTGAGTGCTGAGCACCCTCAGAGTGCTGGGCACATCACATCCTCTGACAGCCAAGTGAAAGGCAAACAGCTGATTCAACCCATCCTGCAGCTGTAGCACCAACCCACAGCACTCTGTCTGACAACAGCTGCAGAGAAGTGACATGGAATCATGAAAAACATTCTGCTGCCAGTATTCCCAAAGTCAAACCAGCAAAAGGTAACTCTACAGCATCAGACACTGGCATGATCAGGATAAAGCTATTTAGAAAGAGGAGAACATACGTACAGGTAACTTTAAGCCACTTTCCAGAGTTGGAAGCATTTTGTATTTTCCCTCTTACCAGTGCATCAGCCACAGCAGCCTCCAGATCAGTGCTGGTGCTCAGGACTCGCATGGCATTCACAGAAGCAGGCATCCTGCCTGGCTGTCCGAGCCCAAACCGGTCTGCACAAAAGACAACAGTGAAAGGGATTGTTAAATGAATTCACATCCACTTGGAATCCTAATCAGGTGCCCCAGTAGTTCTCCCCACGGACTATGGGAACTCACAGTGCTTTTCCATTAAATGCCCTTTTACCCAGAGCTCCACAGAGTCTGCCACTAGGGTAAGAAATAAACTATTGCTTGTTGGGCGTTGGAGGCAATTTTGGATCCTCAGGGCAACTTTTCATTTATTTATTTTAAGCTGGGAAGCAGGGTATCTATTTTCTCTTTCTTTTTACTCAGTTGTCTCAAAGTTTTATTCTAATGTCAGAGGCAGAAAGGCCCATCCCAATCTGGCACTCTCAAAAATCAAGAGAGCTTCTCATTAACTTCAGAGAGACAGAACCATGCCCAGTGTCAGAACATGTAAATACTCAAGCACTCATCTATCCTGCAGCCTTTTCTCTCAGGCAAGGATGTGAGACTAGCAGCATCAGATTAGTCTATTTTATGTCTCAAGGCTTGATTAACCACTAGAATATACCCCTACACCTTCACAGTATAAGAATTAAGTTAACAACTCACTTGTGAAGTGACTCCAGTTTCTGGTTCTCTTGAGAAGAAGTTTAAATTCCAGAGCTCTATATCAAAACTTGTTTTGAGCAGACAATATAATCTTTCTTCCCTTTGAATTTGATGGCAAAGCTCTCAATGGCATCCAAAGAAATGGCATTGACTCTAAAATGCCATTTACACTCCTAACATTAATTAGTTTACTATCATTTGCCCAGTTTACCAAAAAAGTTATTGAAATTAGGTTTTTTTTTTGCAAAGCCAAATTCAGAAAGGTCTACTAGCAGAGCTATGACAGAATCAGTAGCTTAAGTATCACAGGCCAGGTTCTGGCAGCTGAGTCCTTCTAGAGGGAGCAGATCAGGTACCAAATACTGGGATCCTGGCTCTGCTCCATAAGCAGAGCCAGGTTGGTTATGACATTCCAAGTTTTTCTTTCTGTGTGGGCTGTTGCTTGCTCATGCAGGACTCAGACTATCCCTCCTGGAACACATGTTACACCTCTGTCCCTGTACCCACACATGCCAACAGGAGTTTTGCCAGCAAATTCAGTGGTGCATGGATCAAGCTGCAGGAACCCATTTGAGAGACCTTCAGCTGATCCACATCAAGCAGCAGGAGAGTGGGGTCAAGTCACACAGGTCTTTTAATACTTCATCTATAATTAATTTAACAGTGGAAAAATACTGCTTATCAAACTGCTGAACCATATTGTGGAATTGCTCAAAACTGAGGCCAAACATGGTATTCAGCAGCTTAATGTGTTTTTTGGGGAAAATACTGCATATCAAAAATTTCATTGCTTTCTCTTTTATGAACCTACTGCACTGAAATATCTTTTAGGGATTAGCTTACACTGACATGCATAATTTATATCAGAGATTGAAGCTGGCCAGTTCTACTGTCCTAATTACAAAGCTTTATTTGAGATTAAGCTACTGCGGGGAAATAGGGAAGATTTTTAAAGTCCAAAGTATTTTGAAAAGAAAAAAACCCTGCAAACTAATATTTATTTCAAACAGAAGTGATACCTATCAAAATTTGCTGTTTCTTAGAGTTACATGCCCAGACAAGACATTTCTGATTTACAACAAAAGCACATTTTCTACAAAACACATTACAAGGGGAAAAAAAAAAAGAAACAAAGTTCTTAGAACTACTGCCAAAAAGTAATCAAATCATGACATTTCACAAAGAAATAAAAGTTGTATGTGTTATTACTATCCCCTTTTTTAATGCACTTTGGTCAAAGAATAATTTCAAATATGAAGATGAAAGAGTGCTTTATTCCTAAAATGGAAAAGTCTGTGCACACTTAACAGAAGCACAGAGATGATAATGCAGTAGGTCTGACTGAAACTAAAGCCACCACTACAGAGATACATACACTATAAAGTTGTACAAAGGACAAGGATTTTCCTAACTATAAATGAGATCTGGTACAGTACAAGGCCTGTAACTGTTGAGGTAAGTTCTGGACTTGGTTTTATATTTAAATCCAAACCAATTACATTACTCAAGTGCTACTGAGATCAAAATTTGGCTTTAACTTTTGAAACTACATAGCATGAAAAATACCACTGTCATTTGTTTTTGAATAAATTTAGTGTTACATTAGAAAAGGGAAGATAGTTGGTTGGGTTTTTTTTTAAATGAAGAACAAAATGACAAAGTAATTCAATTGTTGATCAGTTTAAATACCCAGCATAAAGAAACAAAATTGAGCTTTTTTAACACATTAAGTACAGTGTGGCACGCTGGCTTCTATCTCCACGGCTATGAGGAATCTTCTGAACTACTTTGTTCAGTGATTTTTGAATTTACAACACCCAAGTTACTCCAGGTTTCTCCCCAAGACACTGTTGCCATCCTGGAGTGCTGAAATAAGACCACAGGAGAGACCTCAATGTATGTCTGATGTGGGGCTGGGAACACACCTGGCTCCAGGAATAACCAGCACAGTCAAGCCCAAGGTTACTGGGCAAGAAATCTGCAGATTATGCTCTGGCCACATTCCCTCATCTCCCTGGCCAGATTCATTCACTATACTTGTTACAAACTTGGTGAAAATTTGCAACCACCATTATTAATCCTATTTTGCCATTTTTTAGACTATTTTGGCCTTCTGTAGCACACAGGTAACCATACAAAATTTGATTATGCATTGTACCAAACCACAGGAGCCAAACATGAAGCGACTATCACAGGAAGTCAAAAGCAAACAAAGCTTAAATCTGTATTACATCTGAGCTATTTTAAATATTTTTAATTATTTTGATTAAATACAAATTCAAATTGCTATCTGAAAAATGCCACTCAAATCAGCTTGCATCACTTCTGTTGAGTAACATGATAAGGGAAATGTTTTGAGTGTTTTAATTAAGTGATAGCCATTTAACTAGACTCATGAGAAACAGTATTTTTCACTCCCTATCTGAAGGGTGTTAATTAAAAAACTTTCATTATAACAAATTCCTTATAAGATTTTAGCCTCCAAGAAAACACTGAACTCCTCATCTTCTACATTATCTTTATCCCCACAATTTAGTCTCTGTTGTACTGAAACTAACAGCCCTCATTCAATTATTTTTAAGATTCCCAGTAAAATATCCTTATTTAAAAGGAATTACAGGTTCTCCATAACTGCAAATCCAGTACAGGGGTGGGAGAGAAGTAACTGGAATCTGCAGATTTTTCTCATTAGATGAAACCAACAGTCGCATTATGCAAAGCCCAGTGAAATTAAGGGATTTTTTTTTTTCAAAAGCTTCCATGTACTTTGGCAAGGCCTTGAGAATTATATGAAGGATGGATCAGCATGTGTTATGCTCCAAAGTTCATTCTGAAAGCTTATCAGGTGCTTAATTTTTGCTGCTCTTGTGTATTTTGGAGGGGATCCCACAAAGAACTTTCATTAATAGAGACAGGAGCCCAGAATATTTGTAATAAATGGGATAAAACCCATTGGGATCCTGTCCTAGGCACTGAAAAGTGCTACACTGCTAAAGAGGGAAAAGAATCTGCAAGTACTCTGCATCAGTCAGGATTCAGCCCATGCTGCACAACTGATCCAATTTACAGGAGAATTGAGAAAGCCCTGGATCACCCTTTGTTTAAACACTGTTCACAATGTTCCTAAAATGCACAAAATTAAAAACATCCAAAAAATGAAACTCAAAACAAAAAGCCACGTTGAACAAAAGCAGAACAGAAAGCCCGGCAGCGGTGAGAAGCACATGCCAAGTGCTGGCTGATGCACACGATGGCAAATGTTAAAGATGGTGTAAAACAAGACTACGATTAAGAAGCGGATTCATGCAGTTAGCGCTTGTTCACCTGACTGCCCAACAGAATCAGCAGTGGAGAGAGCACTAGTGGACCTGGAATGACGTCGAGAAGCTGCAAGTAGAAGGAATGGCAACACCCACAGGATTAACACACATTGAACCCGAGACAGAAAATGCCACAATCCAAAGGGATGTGTGTGAGTGCCACCGGCAGAGGCGTTTCACAGTGACGGGGAATGGCGCTGCGCGTGGATGCGGAACAGCGACAGTGCGAGCCCCACCTCCGCCTGCAGCTCCCCCCTTCCCCATGGCCATTATTAACACAATGCATGACAGAGCTCATTTGGAACAGTCCCAAACTGGGTGCAGCTCAGCAAAAACACCCCGATGCACATCGGTCACGTTCCAGACCTGCAGGTCTGGCGGGCGGCCGTCATGAGAACGTGGAGCACGGAACTACAGAGAAGGGTTTAGATGTGTCTGATCTAAACCCCAAAGTGAAGCCATGAGGAATGGTGACGAATTGTGCTTGCAGGTATTTTTCCACAACATTCTAGCCTATGCATAATAAAATCAACGTTAACAAAGAGAATGTGTAACCACATAAGCAGGAAGAGTCATACAGGGAGGTCACCAACCACTGCACAGGTCCTCGGGTTGGTTTCTTTTCCAGGTAAACACACGTACACACATATTCAGGTGTTGCTACTTCCAAAGGTCCCTTGCTTTTAACAAATTTTGCATACATGTTTCTTGAACCTCAGTATGTACATGCAGAGCTAAGGAGAATATGCACATCACACACCCATCTAGAATGATACATGTATACAAATTGTTAAAAGCAATGGAGTGCACACAGTAGCAGAGGAGCCCAAGCCAAATATAGCTCCCACTTCAATTCCCAGTTGTTAGCAGCACATCAATCACAAAATGCCTTTGGAGAGGCTCTCAGTTCTTGGCTTCAGCATACAAGTGAGTTCTTTATGAAAGCAAATGAAGAACGGGCCCAGTCATTCCCAAATTACAGAAATTGTCTTTCTAAAGAAGTTTTCCCTATGTCTAGCAATGACATGCTCACCAGCTCAAAGCAACTGACCCAAGAAACCGATTGTTCATTTAAGCAATTCATCACCACAGACTCACTGAAGGCCTTGCTGCTTTAACATCATAACTAGTACTGTCAAGGAACTGAAAAAATAAAGCAGAATCACCTTACAATACAAACAGGCTTTGTCAGTTATGTACGTAAGTGTGCAGCAGAAAATTCTAAGTGCTCTGTTTAAGGCAAAGCATTCATAAACACAAATACTAATATAATGACATAGGAATCAGCAACGTGAGAAAAATAAAATTTTGGGTTTCTCTGACTCTGAGAGCTTCACTAAAAGTTATATGTAATGTGGCCTTTGGCCATGGAGAACATATGCATTTATTCAAGAGAATTATCCCACGGATATCATAAGTAAGCTCATGGAAGTTTTGCATGATCAGTGCAGGATTATGGACTGAACCCCTCACAATTAAGGTTCATCGCTTTCCCCTAAGCCATCCACTGTACCCCTGTGGACACCACTGCAAGATCAAGGCCCAGGGAAAAACAAGAATAACAAAAAATTTTAAAAACCTACATTTCTGCAAGGAGGCTGACTGTTTTTACTAACTTAGGAAGCAGGACTCATGATACACAGACATGTGTGCCTGTACTGCAGCCCCAAAACAACAGAATGCCAGTGCTGACATTGACCATAATGCCAGTAAATACAACAATCTTGTCATTTCCATTCAGTTACTCTAAATATGATTCACAAATATACAAGTTAATCTTTATAAGCAAAACCAGACTATGAACAGCAGGATTATATTACCTTTGCATTATTGCAAGATTAACTGGGTTCTAACAATACTGTAAGAGAACCACACTGTTTTGGCTTAAACTGACATATATAAATTTCTTTGAGATGAATTACACACCACATAATTAACAAATTCATGAACATAATTGATTTTAAAGCATTTCAATGAAAACACAAGAAAAGGTAATAAGGTAACAACTACATTGTTTTTTTGTTGTTACATTGATATTTCCTCCCCATGTAACGTTTATGGCCTAATAACATGTATTTCTAGAAATGCATTACTCTTAAGGTAATTAAAAATCATGAACTAAAAGGAGATTATGCTTTCCTCACAATAAAACAGTATAACACACGTCTGTAACTGACTGTACACTTATAGTCAGAGTAAGAGTCAGATTCAGCCCTGGTAGAAGTCCAAAGCTCACACCAACTGTGGTTCTGATACACTGCATTTGCTTTTCAGAACAAGGGCTCAAGGCAGTATTTCAATGACTGTATTTTCAATAAAATAAACAAAACACAGCACAGTGACATACAACACTGACAAATTAATACTGAAATCCAGCCTACTTATACATTTTGGCTGGAGGAAAAAAGCTTCATTCAAAATTAAAGCTAGGCAGGTTAACTATAAAAATAAGCTACAGTTATGGATCTACTGCCTTTTTCTAGATCTGGTATGAAATCAGCCTCATTTAATCAATAAAATGTTCATCTATTTATCTTAAAGAGCTATGAACCAAGTTATGAGTGCAAAGTTGAACTCCTTCCATTTCTCAGCAGAAGCTGAGATCATAATGTAAAACAGATTATTTTATAGCTCAATATAATGAAATCATTGAACCCAAAAGCTTCTCCAATATTAAAACTTATGATCTCTTCCATTTACACATTACATCATATAACTGTATTTTGTCACTATGTGCAAAATAGATACTGTAACACCATTCTTCACTGAATTACTACATAAATGAAGAGAGCCTGGAGATTACTGTATTTCATGTCTGAGATGACAAGTTTTGATACAAGAAGTAATGTATTGGGTTGAACATATGATATGACATTTGATCAGAAACATTAACTGTCTTGCTGTATTCAGCATTGTGCAGAAAAACTCCTGCATATGGTAAGTGTAATAAGATTTTCTATTTGTACTGTACACTTTAACTGCAGTTTCATGATGCTCCTTTAAAATCTCAGTCTTTCCTTGGTTTTACACTGCCTGACAAAGCTTCCCACAGCATGTAAAACTTAACTGATGATTGACTATCCTGTAAAACCTCTACAAAAAGAGAGGTGCTATCTCCACTGGAGGATTCAGGATAGAAATTATATACTGTAACTGTACCTAGCTGTAAGAAAATCCAATCATGAATAATTGAGTCACTCAACAACAGGCTACAATGCTACAAAAACTACTTCAGTGTGACCTAGAAAATCCAGGCTTGCCCTCCCATAGATTTCCATCAGTGTGATTAAGCGAAGCACAGCAGCCCAATAGAAGCTGATTCAATCAAACTAAAAATTGCAAAAGTTCAAACTAAGCTATTTCCCTGCTAACAGTGAAGTGCTGAGAACCAGAATTGAAGCATGCAGAAGAAAACAGAAGGGGGAAAAAAAAATGGGGTTGGAAACGGGGAGTGTCAGGAATCCAGAGGACAGAAAAGAGCTCATTCCACCTAGCAGTGTCTTGAAAGGGTAATCACAACAAGGGAAAAAGGAAAAAAAATATTGACCCTTAAAGCTCCAATGCCTACATGTACTCACCAAGTGGAGGGAAGCCCCGAGCAGGGCTTGTATCTCGACTGCTCTCACGGCTGGTATCACGACTGCACCCCTGACTCATGCTGGGTCGGGGGATGCGACTGCTCCGTGCTAGCATGCAGCATGGAGAGTTTCAGAGAAGGTGAACAAGTTTAATGAGGACAGAAAGCTCAAAGTCAAGTCACAGTTCTGTTAGTTATGGTAATTATTACATTAGTAATTACAATTTGTAGCTGCCTGCTCAGGCTCTTTACAAACCAACTACCTTACATGCTGAGCTGTGTTTGTGATGTGAAATTTCAGCAGCCTTAATGTCTGACTGACAGTCTGCTTTTTTCTTAAGCAATCCAAGTTTTGTTATTCAAGTAGAGCAGGAATCTTCAATCATTTAGGGAAGCTCTACTGTTGCAAAAGAGATGAGGCTGAAAGAAACCCTTCTGGAATATTTCTTCCTTCATTTTAAAATAAACACCCTTCTGGAACAAATGAGCAGAGAAAAATTTCTTTAAGTAATTAATACCAATATGATGTTTTTACATAGATTTGCCTTTCACAGGGAGAGTTGTTTTGAACAAATATCCTAAGGAAAAAAAAAGGAGTACTGCACAGACTTGTAGAGATATCTTTCTCTAATGAAAGATACTGGGGAAAAAATATTTAGAACCTGAATACCTGAAAGACAGGTTAAAAAGTGATTTGAATTTGAAGAGAGCGGTAGCTTCAGATATTTAACAGAAGCTAACTTCTGCTCCTCAGACATTTCTAGAAGTTTATCTTTACGATTTTATATGCACACAGTTTGAGGCTTATGCACACTTCAGGGGAGCTTTAAACTATATTCCTTACTTGTACAAAACCCTACATGCTTGCATATGTTTGAGACTCTGAATGTTTCAAAAATTCTTGCAGAAAGTTATTTAGTAAGATTTATGCCTGATGAAGAATACAATATTTTCTTAGGGCAAAACCCAGCTTCTTAATTGTCAGAAGAATTTAATGACAAGAGGGATTTCCCTTGCTGTTATAAAAAGGCAGTACCATATTTCAAGTGTTCAGGAGCCGCCACAGAGGAATTTTCTCAGGCACAGAGTAAAACCTAATCTGCCAGCTTCGGTGACAACACAGCAGAGGTACATATGCATGAACATGAGGGTGCTAACACTTTGACTGTACCCTCATTTTTATAAAAACTATGTCATTTGCATGCTTCAGAATATATATATATTCTTAAAAATCTCTATTGGTTTGTATACAGAATTTAAATGCCTAGACTAAAGCTGAAGTTCCTCTACAGTGCTTCAGTGCTCTCACATCCTTGAAGCGTCCTTCAAGCAAAACAGTACAGAACAAAATAGAAACCTTCATATTTAGGTTTTAAAATTCAAATAGAGTCTTCTGCCAGATTCTTGCTTTGTCAAATCCCTCCCAGTTTTGCAAAACCAAGTTCATATCTCTGTGATGAATTAATGGTTCTGATGGTTGACCTCTGATGTCAGACAACGTGAGATGAGCAATGAACCAAGCTGATTAGATCACCACAATGTCTAATGATAGTGACTTAGATGGTCTTACAATAAGTAAGACAGACTAAATTATAAGAGCTGGATGAAATTAGGGTTCATGAGTACAATAATCCCATCTCAGATGTACAAGGGAAAAAGCTGACAAGTGAACTACAGGTAAGAGTAACACTAAAGTTCTCCAAACAAATACTTGGTTTGAAATTGCAGACTCTCTAGAAGCAACCTTCTCATTCTTGGGTCTCATGCTTAGATGTAAATAATGGCAGCCTTCACATCAGGTTTGCACAAGCAGTCATTTCTCTTAAACAGAGAAGATCTGCCCATCTTTTCTATAATACAACTGTACTAAAACAGTAAAGGCTCTTTAGAGAGGGAGAGATACGAATGCTTACAAAAATTTTGGATGCACACAACAGATTCTCCTTCCATACCAGCTAACAGCAGCAGCATGAATATGATGAAAATGCACTTTAATTGCATTGTCCTACACTAGTAGGACAATGCTACAGATGAAGCATAATACTGACTGCACAAACAGAATAACCAAAGCCAAACATTGGGTACTTCAGGATTAATGGTCAAATAAAAGGGTTGCATGTTGCTGGATACAAAAGAAAATTAAGGGGAAAAAAAAAAGGATTGAAAAAAACTGAAGGATGAGTCTGCTGTGGACTCCCAGGCACCTGCCCCACATTTTCATCACCATGTTGTGTAAAGAAGATTTTGTATTAGCTACTCAGACTATTTCCTTTAGACACTGCCAGCAGTAAAGGCCAGCAGTGTTGTCACTTAGCTAAGTCTCTCACACTGTCACAGCCTGTCTCTGCAGTGCAGGGAGCAAAAGCAAAGAAGACTGACCAAGTCTCAATTGGAGAATTCTCAATCCCCAAAAGCTGGACAGAAATCAAGTGAATGAATAGCAAAATGGATTAAGAGGAGAAGGCAGCATGAAAGCACACAGTGTGTCCACAGCCAGCTCTGCTGTGAGAAAGTCTAGGACAAGACAAGGATGAGTTGTTTCCAATAATATTCCAATATTGTAATGTGTACTGTTACCAATTTCACCTGGAAAGTCAGAGCACTTAGACATGGCTCCCACCATTATTAAAACACACTATCCAGCAGTCTTATGCCAGTGGAACCCAGCAGATGCAAATATCCCCAGCAGAACATGAAAGTGCCCCTGTTTACCAATCTACCAGAAGAAACTGGTATTTCATTAGGGTGTGAATTTTAATGATTCTTAAGTGGAGACTGAAAATCAGCAGACGCTTTCTTACATCAATAGCAGCATTTTAAAGAGCCTGAAATTCTGCCAAACAGCCAAAGGAAAGCTCTGCAGTGGGGAACACCCAGGCAAGGCAAGTCAAGAACTGCCTGCAAGTTTCCAATGAACGTACACAGCATAACCCCAACAGAAATAGTGCTGCTGCATGAAGCTGATGGGCAGCTGTGCTTGCTCCACTTTTTGGAGAATGGCTGTCTTGTATCTCTCACTTCTTTCAGATCCAGCTGTGCCACATGATCTGCAGAGCATCCAGCACAATTAACTTCAGGCTGATAATTTTCAATCCATGGGAAATGGACATCATCTGTTTGAGCACAAGATCTCCTTCAAGGAGCCCAAAGAAATGCTCAAGATTAAATGGACTGCACTCCTCCCTCCCTTATAAAACTCACTGAGCAGACAGCAGAGGCAGGCTTAAAACTGAAGTGTCAGAAGCAGAGACATACAGGTGACCACACAGGACCTCAGAACACTGAATGTTCCTTGTTGTACTGCCTCTGGGGAAACAAAATCTTCTTCAAGCTTCCCAGCACACAGAAGGAATCTACTTCATGGATACCTGTAGTCATCATGGAAATCAAAGCTAGCAGCAAGGTACTGATACTAACAGCATCCACATGCAGAGGGCTCTATTATTGCTACTGCCCCAGGAGAGCCTGAAAAACCCCAGGGGATGGTTTCTGTATTTGGAATCAAGGTGAGTGGGAGTTTATTTAATGAAATGAACAAACAAAATAAAATATCAAGAAAATATAGAGACTGAAGCAACACAATAAAAAAAGCATAAAGTACTGTTAGCTACTATGTCATAAAGTCATAAGTACAATGGAATAATGGTATATAGCTGACAGCTCAAAAGTTATCTCCATCTGGGTCAGTATTGCAACTTTAAAAATCCAATAAATAGAAAGAATTTCTGCATCTGAACAGTAAAGTGTCAGACACTCCTGTTCCCATACCAGCTCAACCCAGGCTGTGTCCACCAACCTGGAGGTGATAGGTAAAAGCCACACACTGATACATGTCAGATCTCTCTCCCACTCTCAAAGAACAAGCACTAATTATGTTCTCAGGGAGCACATCAGAGAAATGATACAAACTACTCTTTCAAAAGAATTTAAGGCTCCTGTAATATACCTGAAAGCAGGCAACCCAAGAGTGAGGATTCTACACAAGGCAATTTCCCTTCAGGTGCTCAAGAATGTTTCAAGTCAGACCACACAGTATGATGATCAGCTTAAGCATGTGTGATGGTACCATCCACCATTCTTTGCTTCCTCCTAAAAAACAATGCTCTTCTACACAGTGACAGCAGAACAATTACCTCTAGTGTTTGGGAGGCGCTTTACATTTTCAAAGCAACAAACAGAAAAGCATAATGTACTCATACAGAGCCCATAAAATAGATCAGACATGAGAAGAACACTGAATTTGGAAAAGCAGTCACAATGAATATGCAGTATTTTTTATGAATCATAATGGCATATACACTCAGGTGCTTTAAACTCATTTCAGTATACTGGAAAGAATGAATAAAATACTTCTTTATTAACGACCTTCTCTGCATAAAGATGCAGCTCAAATGTAAAATATAAAACTATTGCTAAGGCAATAGTTACAAATTTAACTGCCAACAGTAAGGCTACAATTTCAATAAATTTTAATCTACTGGTAAAGTTTCTAGAGATAAAAATAATTTAGAATCAGTATGATTTAAAATGTTCTTCTACATTAGCTTCAAACTTATAAAATAATTTATATTAAAAACGAAAATGTTCAGGCAGCACACTGAATAACTTTTCACTTCAACTCAGATACATAAAGTTTTATATACATGATATTTACTTACCTGACTTTAAAAAAAAGTCTGCTGATAAATTTGAAAAAAAGAAACTATTACAGAATATTTACATAACAGTCACTGAGATGAAAGTATCAAAAGCAGAACAATTACTACATAAGTCTAAAACGTGTTCTAAGAACGTGGCCAGGATATTAAGGATGAGAGAAGCAAACCATTTCAAATGCAAAATTTCTAAAATAATCCAAGAAGGTACTTTTTGCCCTTGATTCCATGTGACTGTAAAGATTGCTCAACTCATTTTAGGAATAAGCTTAAATGAAGTCTCATTATTCTGATGGTTATTCACAATTGTTCTTGCTTCCTGATCTAATAAAATTGCTCATGTTGAATTTCAAACAGAAAACACATCATGACATCTTTAGGCTTACTTTGAAACCATAAGCTCAACCTGGAAAATTAAAATTACTCTCCTACAAACCACAATCACATTAACTTGTCAGCTGAAAAACCCAGAAGAATAAGAGCGACATGAACAGTTCCCCAGCCACGAGGCAAGCCCCTCCTTCAGGCACATGGCCAGCAGGTCCCTGCAGTGACTGCTCTTACCTAGGCCTATTCTGTTGGGACTCGTCTCCCGACTGCAGCCCTGGCTCCGCGGGATCTTGCTGCGCTTCTCTGAGGATGATGGCACTGCCTGGACTCGGGATGCTCCACTGCTCAGGCCACCATAGGAGCTTCCTAAGAGCTTACCCGGAGAGCTAGACCGGCTACCAGCTAGGAGAGAACCAGAAACGAGGAACAAACAATTAAAATCCCCCAAGATTTTAAACACACAGCAAAACTGGAACACAGTCAACTCTATGTAAGAATCTAATCCAAATCCCTCAGAAAACTAATGGGAGTATTCCCTATAAGCTTTCAAGAAGACTGAGAAAAGCCCATGGACAATGAACACTGACATCAGGAACCCTCTGTTAGCCATGAAGATCAAGCCCAAAGCAGACACTGCAGTGTATGAACACCCTAGCTGGCTTTAGGAGAGTTTGCAGAGGTGCTGGGGCAGCCTTGCTGCAGCAGCAAAGGATTTACAGGCTGCCTCACCTCCTCATAAAGCAACCCCAACCAGGCTGTGTGCAGAGCTGTGCAGCAGTGCCTTGGCTTCTGGCACAGGTCACCTGCTGCAAGTCAGTTCAGGCACCTTTGTGCTACACTGCAGTGGTGGCATTGCTTTTCTGCAATAATTCAGTGAAGGAAAATAAAATACCCACCACGTCTGAACAGATCAGCACAATAATGGATAAATCCCATGAGCATCACACTCATAGAGATGCTGGCTTACTTAGGTCTGGCTGGTTAAACCTAAGTTATTTCTTTTTCAGATAATAAAAATTTTTAGCAACTTCAATAGTTAGCCTGTTTGAATAGTCCATGGCAACTTTACATTTCTTCTAAGAAATGAGTATGTGAGTCCCTGAAAATCTGCTGTTGTCATTACTATTTCTGACATTAAATTTATTTGCTGAAACAGCCTGGAAAAGTATATTTGAAAGGGTTGCAAGAGCATACTCAGGCAAGCTCACATTTTGAACTAATATTCACATTGATTTCTTGCTGAAATGCATCTTACATCTCAGAAAAATTTCATTTCCAAATACTGTTACAACTAGAGTACAACGAAACTTTTCTTCTGTCTTAATGTAAGAAGATAGGGAATTCTTTTAGCATCATGAACAATACCATGGCACATATATGAAGTCACTTGTCCCCTCCAATTTCTTGGCCAGAGCCATTCTGAACCAATCAAATACCCTCCAATACTGTATGAGATGCCAGCTCCATTCTCCCCACCCCAAAGTGACAGGTGCCAGTCTTCCACACAGCACCATCACCTAAGAGTCACCTCACTGATGTGAGCAGAGATGCACTGAAGTAACTGAGACAAAAATTCAGCCCCTGGAGTTCGAGCTGCAGCAGTGAGCCAGCTTTGACATCAGAACATATGCTTTACCATGTTTGATTAGTGGGAGAAAGCAAAGTCCCCTGCCATACACATTTTGATTTATGACTTCAACAAAATGCTTTTAAGTCTTACAGTTAGGAGAGAATAAGGAAAGCTAAAAGCTTAGCAGTTAAAAAATGTGAAGGAAATAAGGTGAAAAAGCAAGAAAGGGAAAATGTTTCTTACCACCAGCAGGATTAGCTGATCTGGATCCTTGATTATGAGGGCAGACCAAGGGACAGGCAAAAAGTGGATTAAAAGACAGCAAGACAATACAGCGTTCAGCATGCGGTTTGTGCTATACACAATACACACAGATTTATTTACAAACATGTCACTCCTAAAGCTCTGCAGAATGCAGTGAGTTAATGTGCAGAAGATGCAACTAAACTTCCCAAGGTTGACCATCTTCTCAGCAAAATGTCAACCAAGACCCAAGCTCTGCTCTAAACTGCACCCCAGCCCAGTCTGTGAAATTACAACATGGTTATCCACTGGGTGGGCATGGAGAATCTGGTTATGTGACCAACTCAACATATTTAAATTTGTACATAATTCCATGCAACATTTGTTTAAGGATAAAGATCACATCTGGTTGAGAAACTCAGCAAACACTAGACCAAGACAGCAGGTCCAGACACGACCACCTGAAATCTTCATAAGGCATTATATAGAAATATTAGGTCCATAATCTTTGAAACCTTTAAAGAATAACTATTATTTAAATACTTCTGAGACTTGTCTCATTTGGTCTGACCATTTTTCTCCAAACTAAGAAAAAGGTGACTTCTGGCTTTGGATAAGTTCTAAGTACAATACTGAAGAAATCAATTTACATTAGCATCCCAAAGCCCAGATATATCCTTATGACCTCAATGTAAAGATTTCCATTTGGCCCCATGCTCAATATACTATGTCTTTCTAGACAGATCACCCAGTCTAACACAAGGCTATAAGCAGCTTTTTCAACCCTCCAGCATGACAGAGCAAAGCAATGAAAGAATGAACAGAGAAGGGCTTTCAAATAGGGGTACAAAGCAAGACAAGTCCTCAGAACAGACAGGTCCTTCACAAACCCAATCTCCTATTCACAAGGCTGAAGGTCCTCATAACAGGGAGTTTCTCATTCCCTCCTGTTCCTTTTTAAATCTGAGTGACAAAATTCTCCTCAGATACACATGACAAATATGCAGCAGCACCATATGTGTGGCTCCTAGGAGAAAACCATGCCTTGCCAGGAAGCCAGAGAGTGCAGATGTGTCATGTGAATCAAAGCGGAACCCTTTTTCCCATATCTACACAAAATAGGTAATGTCCTATTTTCAACTGATGCCAAACCCTATTAATTTTAGACAGCTCACGTGTTCACACATACAAAAATAGAGTCACATAAGCAGGAGAGGCTTGGCAGGGTAAGCAGTCAGCTACAGGCACAGAGGGTGTCTCAGCAAGACACAGTGCCAGTTATTTAGAGCTACACATCACAGCGACACGAAATTCTGCTGCACAACTGGTAAAAGAAGGCCACAATTAAGCACCGGGACTTGGGGCCCTGTTTGGCAGCAGGAGCACACACTGGCTAGGTGGGATTCCATTTGTCCAAAGGGAGCCCAATTCTCTGATGGTGCTACTGCAATTCAAGAGAAACACATGAGTAACTCTGTTCTGCTGCCCCGAGAATAAAGGCTCCTTACGCTGGGACTGGGACACCACTTTGGCGCGGCTGCGGCCCCGGGTGTCGGCAGGCGTGGAGGTGACGCTGGTGGCGCTGCCAGAGCTCTGCCTCCGGGTGCGGATCCGGCCTGCAGGGATGCAAACACAAGCACACTGTTAGCAAGGCTCTCACAAAGGCAGCAGCAGCGTCTAACACGCTATGCACACAATTAGCCAGGGTACAAAAGAAATTTACTGGGAGAGGCAACAGCTTTTATTAGGCTGGCTGAGATGCAGGGGAGGGAGTGGAAACAGCCACAGCCCATAGTCCAAAGCCTTCTTTGCTTTCTGTAATGCTATCAGCCAGTTTAATTAAAAAATATTACCTCTCCATAGCCTTTGCTCCTGT
Organism: Ammospiza caudacuta; assembly: GCF_027887145.1. Taxonomy (NCBI): domain Eukaryota; kingdom Metazoa; phylum Chordata; class Aves; order Passeriformes; family Passerellidae; genus Ammospiza; species Ammospiza caudacuta. The sequence goes on from NC_080600.1 coordinate 32,665,281, forward strand.
TCTATAGTAGCTTCTTAACAAAGGATCTACAACAAAAAAATTCAAGCCTCCTAAATGCAGCTTCCTGTATCAAATTATTACTTTCTGACAAGGTGATCACCCTTCCAGAGACAGGTGTGACAGATGCCCTCCCAAATTCCATCGCTGGGATTTCCAACTAGCTGTCTGGTGCTTTATATCCTGCTCCACCTGCACAGGCTGGCAGGCACTCCTGCGACAGTCTGTCAACACAGCCTGACCACACTTTTATTTCAGGCTCATTGAATTTTCCCTGCTGTTTACAGGTCCCTCATATTCATCCAAGATCAGTGCAACTTTACTTGTAATGGAGAGCCCTATTTAACATAATCAGTGTTGAGGAAAATAGATTCTGTGTGCCTTCTCTTTATTTAAGCAGAGAATGGATATAAAGTCTCAAAGTGTTCTCAGTCCTTGTTCTATCCTTTCCTCATGGAAAAGCCACTGAAATTTGAGCTAGGAAAGCTTACAGGGTCATCAGTTCATCCCCTTCCTGGGGTACGGTTGTTTCCTACAGAATGCTCTTTCCAGTGCTATGCTTCAATTATCTGTCTCTAGTTAATGGGAAAGAAATGATAATTAAGAGTAACACAAAGAAAGCCTCCATCAATACTTTTCCACATGTCAGTTCTTAGCCAAGACTGAAGTTCTTTTGTCAGGACTCATGCCAGCACTATCCTGCATTCAGAGGATGACTTCCAGTCTCAGGCACAATAATGAAAGGAAAAAACCCACAGCAGGTAAGAGATGTCTAGACAACTGCACCCACTGGTTATAGATAGTCATCTCCTGCCCTCTGTCTCCACCATAAGCATACAGAGATATATGAACAGGGAAACACACACACTTCCCACCCAAAAAAACACATGCAGGACAAGACAATGGCAGGCAGCCCAGACAGAGCGGTTGGGAGCTATGTTCCTTCTCTGAGCTCTCAAAATATTCATAACATGGTCTGAAAGCTTCTGCTAGACCCAAAGTGACAAGGAGATGCCTAACTTTGAGAAGAAAGGGCAAATTTGTTTGCAAGGAAAAAAGCCTACAAGACAGCTCTACTTGAAACCTCTCCACCAGCACCTAGCTTTAAAAGAGCTGAGTAGGCAAAGTACAGGGAAGTACATTCAAACAAGTGTTTATAGACAAGGAAGGAATCATCAGCAGAAAACTGGGAAAACACAAACAAAACTTTTTTACCACTGTCTCAACTGAACAAGCACTGAGCACACCCCTGTGGGTCCAACTGCCCTAAAACTGGCTGCTGATGTCTTCTTCACCACAAGCAAGGCTGCAGATTCCTCTGCTCTAGGGCATTCTTGCCCCTTACAAAGGGTCAGCCTGATGCACTGCCAGAGGCAAGCTCTAGAGCTCTCTGCCAGCCAGATCCCACCCCGTGCAAGCTTGGCACAGCTCCACAAAGGTGAGCAGAGCCACCCTGTCAATTGTTAATGAGGTGGACCCAAAGCCTGATACAGGCTCCAAGGCAGGCAGGCAGACATCGCACTCCTCTCAGAAACCTCAAGGCTTCCCTTCACTTCTGTCAGGAAGGCATCACAGTAAGACAAGAATTTAAACCTGACCATCTTAGGAACCAGCAATGGAATTCATTTACATCCCTCCAGAAGGCCATTGGGAGGCCTTGGCATTGCAGAAAGTCCTAGGGGGAAATCAAGTTGAAATTCAACACTACACACAGTAACAGGCAGTACTGGAAGACACATTTAGTGATGTGCATGGGCCAAGAATGGGTGAGAAGGGACTGATGTCTCCTCTTACACAAAGGCCACTTAAGACCCACAAAATTTTCTGGATTTTTCTGCATCTACAAAATTTGGGGTGTTTTTTCCCCCCTTTCTTGTATCTTCATCAGCAGGTGACTAAGAAGGGGAAAACAGGGATAAGATGTGTGACTTTTCCAACTTAAGACAAACCAAGTCTAAAATAATATATAAAGTGAAACTGAGACTAGCTTCTGAAACCATTTCTAGGGGCTTAAAAAATTAAACAGAACTAATGCAAACTTAATTAACATGTGATTATCAACAGGACTGGAAGAAGAAAATTCAGACCTATTTTGAAACCCCTGAGGGCTGGCGGACAGATTCCTACAAATTTCAGCAGTTTGTAAATGAATGAACAAATGTCCAGAAACAAAATTCTGCTTCCTTTAGGACTGGTACATTTGCACACTGATTTAGGCCTATTGGGTGTCAGAGAGAACCCTGTGAGAGGAGTTGTTCTTCCACAGTAAGAACAGAGTCCAAACACTGATACAGATTTTCCCATCCTTCAAAAAATGCTGACAAGCATTTGAACTAACACTGCATTGGACTTGCATTGTGCAAATAGATTTTTAATATATATTATACCAAATACAATATGCATATATAGTAGTTAATCCATACAACACAAATGTGGCTTCTACACTCCCCAGGAATTTCATTTGAAAACAAAAATCTGCATTCACATCCAAGAGTTATTTGCACATAGGACCATGTGTGTGGCTTTATCTCTATCATTCTAACCCAGACAGAAAAACTCATTTCAAGCAGAACTGGAAATATAATATCAAGTAAGCTATTTAGAATGTTTCTTGTTCTTAAATTCAAGCAAACACCTCCCCTCCCAAAACTTCTTTGCTTTCAAGTGGGTTTGTTTCCATATCTAGTTCAAACTACAGATGTAGCAATCCATATTTCACAACCATTATTTTTCTGCTGCTTTTAAAAGTATTTCTGCATTCTAACAACAGCACAGCAAAGGAACAGATAAAGACTGCCCCAACATGGTTTCCAAAAACCATGAAACTATTTCCATAAAAAAGCCCTTGATCTAAATTTGACATGTGACACACTGTTGTTGGTACAGAAAAGATTTTGAAAGATTCCATATAAACGTGTTGTGTTAAGAAACCATTTCTGGATTTTTAGGAGATTTTGGTTTTATTTTTTAAAGTTATTGTCGTTATTAGAACAATGGTTCAGAATCAACCCTGAAATGTCTAACAAATGCCTAAACCTAGAAGGGTTTTTTTGTTTTGTTTTTTTCAGAAGAGGAACAAATTAAGGAAGATTCTGTGATAACATTTGTGCTTTACAAGAGGCTTCACCTGGCAGTGAGGTTGAGTCCTCTGGATGGATACTGCAGCATCCCCACCCCCAGTGCACAGAACAGCCAAAGGCTTTGTGACACTCAGTCTGCATGACACTGAAGAAAATGGTTTTCAAATAGTCTAGAAATGGTATGCAACAGCCTCACAACTCACTTTAATGAATTCCATGCAGTGAACAGGGACACCTACAACCATACAAGTTATACATGGACACATTGGGGCAATGATGGTCTCTCCAGGGATCACATTCATGCATTTATGTTACTCAGCACTGGGGGTTTTGCCCCACTTGGAGAAAAACATTCCTGAAAGAGCCTCTAGCCCTAGCTGTGTCACTGCTAAATAACACATGGACATGGGAGACACACAGAGATCAATTAAAAACATAGATAATATTTAAAGAACTTTTTACAACTTCCATCAGAATGGTTTCTATACATATTTAGCAATTCTCCAATGTTAAAAAGACCTGACTCTGCACAATGATCTTCCCTGAGAGGCACTTGATCCTTATTGGAAACCATCAGGCTGTGCTGCCTCAGGGTTTTACACGAGATCTCCCTCCAAAGCAGAGGGCTCAGTGAACACTTCACCCTACACAAACAAACACAGCCAAATCAACTCAGCAGTTGCAAAGGGATGGAGCAAGAAAAGCAAAAAACCTGCTACCTGAGCAATTTTGTGTAAGGTACCACTGTCAGTCATGACTTTGAATCAAGCCTCACTCTTAAGGATAAGGGAGAGCTTTAAGGCAGAGTAGAAAACAGGAATGATGATTTCTTTCAACTTGTGTTACTCCTAAAGCCTTTGATAATGCACTCAAGGTGGACACCTGAGACTAAGTTATCTGAAAACTGCAACAAGCCCCATTTTATTGCCTTTCTGGTGAGTACTCAAAACCATTAAAAATTTTGCCCCTGACTGCAAACTGTTGATTTTGTTTTGAGCTTGCCTGTCGCAGGTCAAACCAGCATTTATGCTTTCCCTTTTGGAGAACGGCTTTGTCTGAAGGGCTTGACTTCATGCTTGCTTTGTAAAAAAGGTAACACAAATGCTCTGAACCATTCTAATAATGAAAGTATTATGCAGCCTTTTAAAATATTACTTGAAAAGCTGTTTCATGATAAAATATGCAGAAACTTTTCTAATGTTTTCCTTTTAATCAGGTATAACAAACAAGGCACAAGGGTCACCTCCCTAGCACTAGCTGTGAAGATCAAGACTGTAAAGGTTTATCTCTTTCTGTGTGTAAAGCTCTTAATGCAGTTCAGAAGATCCCCATTCATGAGAGTCTGGGCAATCAAGGCACATCTGTGCACTGCATGAAGACCTGCCCAAGGCTCACTGGAATACAGACTCACCTACCTTTCCATAAGGAGGTGCATTCCTACAGCATTTGCCAATTGTTGGGATGTCACAACTTCAAACCAAAGGACTGATACTCAGCTCTTAGCTGGCATTCTTGCACAGGCATCACCTACTCTATCTTGCTCCTTTGTTTGAGCTGCCTGACTCCAAACCAAACTGTGAGGAGAACCAAGGGCAAAGCAGAAGGGAATGGCCAAGTCTACACAATGCTGGCAGCCAGCTGAGGGGAATGAGCAGGATTTTACAATGTAGCTACAGAAAGCCATGATGGGAACCAGACTGCAGATTTAATGTCAAGCTGAACCACACAAAATAACAGAGGAATTTTCTCTTAAATTACTTACTGGTGACCTGCAAAAAACCCAAAACAAACCACAGGAGCACAAATGTAGATGACATTTCCGCTTTATGTTCTGTTTCCTTCTGTTTCCAGAGCAAGAGGATGTTTTTTTTAACCCCACCCTCTTAATTTTTACATTTATGTCAAGAATACAAAGTTCTATCTTCCCTGCAGTTCCTGACTCAATTTGCAGGATCACAGAGTTGGCAGAAGACCTTACTCAGTTTCATTATTGAGTGAAGGACACTCAATCCTGAATAAAGGGTTTTTTGCCTCAACTACCTCAAAGGAAAAAGATGAAGAGTTTCAAACAATGATTAAACTAATTCTTGAAGTACTCTAGCTACTATAGTGTACTGAGTTTTAATTCTCCCTGATCCTCGTCATCAAAGAAGAGAGAATCCTACAGCAAAAAGAAGGGATAAGACTTAGTATCTAAAACAGAGGGGATAGCAAACTCAGTTTCTGAAAGTTCATCTCAATCTTCCCTGCCCCAAGCAACTTGCAGGTTTCTATTACAGATTTTTACCAAATTCAATCTGTTCCTAATGTAACTGAATTGAAAACAGTAACCAAATAAAACTCCCACCCTTTTGTATCATGACAATAAAGTATTTAATAAACTAAAAATAGATGTATTGCACAGGACAGCTGTTGTAACAGGCCTCTGCAAACATTATTACAGCCAAGGAGAGGATTGAAAGCTGGTATTTCTTGTAAAACATTAAACCCTCAACATTTCAAATGTAGGTCAAAAATAGATAGGTTTGAGAATTAAGACAAAAAAAGAGAAGAGTCAACAATTAGAAAAAAAAAGGAAGAATAAAAGAGATCAGTTATTACAACAACTTGGAATTTTCATCTAACTCATGACTGATCTAGAAATACAGGTTTCAGGTCAACTTCATATTCCTTATCACTGACAGATCACAAAGCACAAATACTTCCTGCTCAAGATGAGATGTAGCTCCTCTCTCAACACTAAGTACCATTTCCAAAAATGGTACAGACCTTTTCTTCCAAATAATAAATCAATGCGTCACTAACAGTAAAGAAAATAACACAGATGTCACAACAGCACAGTGGCACTTTTCAGACCACCACATCCAAATACAAGCAGCCATCAAAGATATGAGCACAGTCCCACAAGACAGTAATAGATCCCTTGAAAAGAGACTTGCACTGGGGAAAAAAAGGCTTTGCTGCAGAGCGTGGTATCTCCATTCTGTGTAGAAAACATTTTTGTTTCCAACTCCTGTCTAGCTCAGAAAAAGTAATTTCCCAGTGATCTTTTTTTGCTGAAGAAATAAGAAATAAAGAACAAGTTTTGACAATGAGCCAGAAAAACAGACTGGGATCCTTCCCAAACTTGCAGGCTCAGTGCTCTAGTATAAAAAGCCTTTCCTCCAACTGTCTTTGGTGTAAGCCATCTCACTCAGACAGTTAACAACAAAAAGAGAGAGGTCAGGTTTAAAGAGGTTGACTAAATATTCCTTCCCTAGAGATCATTGTTTACTGTCCTCATTTTTCTGCCATGTGATCATCTCATTCAATTCTCTCACTGCCCAGTCTCTTCCCGAAAGCATTTGGCAGTTGTGACCTGAGCTTTGGATGGAAAAACACAGCAAACCTTTACACATCAAGGAGAAAAGAAATCACAAGCCTTGTATTGTTTGGGAGTTTTTTGGGGGTTTTTTTTTGGTTGAGGTTTTTTTTAGTCCATACACAGGTCACCTTGAACCAAAAGCAGAGCTTTAAATAGAGAAACCCACATAACGTAGTGACCAGAGTCATAAAAGCAGACTAATGGTTTTTAGCAGGGAGGAGCTCAAAGAGAAAGTGAAGAATACCCCATGGCATCAAAATGAGCAGGACAACCATGCAACACTTCATGCAGGTCACCAGTGAATATGGATGAGAACCAGGTAACACTTTGAGAACAGAGACCAGGTAGGGCAGTACGACTGTGGACACACCTCAGTTACACACAGACTGCTTACCCTCGGCTTTACTGGTTGTACCATCTTTAGGCAAATTAAAGAAAAGTAAGGACAGGGTTAATAGGGAAAAATCAGTAACATCAACAGAAGTGGGCACTATATATTAGCTAAATAAATATGAAAAAAAAATTAATACAATTAAAGAAATGAAAAAAGTTGGACCAAGCAGCAAATCAAACCTTAATGTATCGGAAAAAAACACTTGCAGGCTTTCCCTCCTGCAACAACCAACCTTTGCCCAACTCCATTTTCATTGTTTGCCCCTTCATTTTTCTCATGGGAATGTGCAGGTGATAAATGTCCCTACTAGTTAAAAAGGAAGCAGGATCCTTCAGGAGCAGCCATGCTTGCATCACTTAAGAGTGAATTTGCTACTTTTCTCCTAGAGCCTGGTTAAAGAACAAGACTGACACTGGATTCAGTCTCTAAGCTTCAAGGACCAAGTCAGCTCTAAGTAGATACTTCCTCCCCCTTCATTCTTCCTTATGAAATAAGACTGCTTGAAGCCAGTGTAGCCACTGAAGCCAGAGTGCAGCACAACTCAACAGTGACTGCATCTGTAAGCCCACCATCATGGGATCAACTTCACGTTCTGTAATTACACTTCCACTGGAATGTATCTGCATCTTGAACCAAATAAGAACAGTTTAAATCAGAGTAAGAATTCAACTTCTGAACTGAATACAGCCAACACACCTAAGCCAAGGTAAAGCATTTCAGATGTGAAAGAAACCTGTCTGAAAATCGAATCCATAAAAATCATCCCTATATAATTCACCACTTACTTTTTAACAGGTTAAAGAGCAAATCTCCTACATTAAAAGAAGAAACTCCTCAACCCTTCTCAGTGAAGACAATGTACACAGCTTAAAACAAGAGCACAGACCCCTGAGTTTCCTCCCTATTGTAAAGGTAGATCGATGACAAATCTGGGATTAGATTAGTGTGAAACCAGCAGAATGAGGAAGGAGCTCAGATGATCAGCTCTGCTCACAACTGAGATGAAGCTCAGCAAATACAATGTCAATCTCTGCCTTGCATTTCCTCCTCTGTGACTCCCTCGATGGCAACTCCAGGAGAGAAAGATCCAATGCAAAGTTTGTTTTAAGAAACCCTGAGACACCTGAAGGAGATACACAATGCTCTGAGGGAATAATGTGGCATGTGCCTATAATCAAAGAGTCAGCTTAAGGAGCAGATACTTATATCCTGTCTGATGGCATGGCAAGGCTGACCTCCTCTTAGCTTCTCCATCTTTCTCCTTTGTGAAACGGAAAGGAAGCAAACTCAACTAAGATATACTATTCAAAGCATAAAACAATGGAAAAGCAGTTTCAGGAAAGGAGAGAAGGAAAAGAGACAGGGGAACATGTCAAAAGGAATTGAGTAGCATTGTCCTCAATCTGTGAGACGCAGATTATTACACAATTCAAAACTGTTGCTTCAAGTCAGTTCAGCTGTATATTTTTTTTCCTTAATCCCAAAGGGCAAGAGATCACACACTGATCCTGGAGAGCTGGTAACTATCTCAGAGGCACGTTCTTCTAGTCAGAGTTTATTATTCCAATAAAACTGCGAGGCACTAAAGGAAGCTAACTGCAATTGTAGAACAGCAGATTTACCTAGTGATGCGTATGACCCTGGGGGCAAGGCTGCAGCAGAACTGAAGGGGGTGGATGCTCCAGCAGACGTCACTTTTGACTTGGCACTAGCTGCTGCATTCACATCGACGTCACTGCGGGATCGCTGCAGAGATCCTGGTGTTGACACAGATTTTGTACTTACTGTAGATGCTGCAGATGGGAGTGGGAGATCCAGAATAAAGAAGATTAATTTTTTGAGCTGTGTGCTTCAAAGAGCCTGACAAGCAGTTTAAAGTACTATTTTTAACACTCCCTGCTGGCACTGAAATACCTCAACTAAGAATGCTTTATCAGGGCAATGTGGGCTTCCCCACGCTGCCTGCAAAGATATTTCATCAATGCTGCCCTGGATACTACCTCTAAGAACTTTATCAAGTTCTATAAGCTTAAATGATAAGATAAAAAGACTGTCAGGCCAGTAAAAAGAAATTTCTAACAGAGTATAGATGGGAAAGTTCAACCACAGTACCCATCACTGGCACGTGAGAGTTGCTGGCCAAAACAGACCTGCAGGTCCTTCAGTCCAGGTTCTAATAACTTCCTTCCCAACACCTCATCTTCTCATGAGGATCGTTGTTCCCATCACTTGTTGATGCTCACCCTCTTAAGCATGAAGCTTGACTACTCAGCTGCAAGCAAACATGCATTTGTGTGCACAGTCAAGTAGGTTACACAACAACATCTCCTTGAATCAAAGGTCTCAGTAGTTACAGACAAACCAGCCAGAACCCAACCTTGGTCAGGTGTAGAAGGCAGCTTATCATTTACAAACAAAGTTTTGTCTATTATATTCTATATTAAATGTATTATTTAGATTATTGTCTGCATTTACATAGGACAGAAAAGCTGTACCTAAATATTCCATCTGATAAGAAAAACAGATTAGCAATGAGATGGAAATTAACACTGTAGGACTTGTGTGCAGACACCTCCAGTAAGTGCTGAAACCACAGAGTATAAATATCAAAAATTGTAAAACCGAAGGCACTATTAGACTATGTAGCTGCATGTCTTAGCATCAGCAGCAGTTTATTCAAAGCATACCTTGGCTACAATTTTCAAGGCTTTTTAGGCTTCCTTTCAGGTGTAAGAAATTATTGATTTACTAACTTATTTTAAAAGCATTATTTTATCAGCAGCTGATGCACAGAATATGGTGTAAATTCCAAAAGTAATTAAGATTTCTACATTCTGAGCTGCTGTTTTTTACAGAGCAGTAAACAGTGATCAAAGCTGGTTTTTGATTATCACAATGTCACACTTCCTCAGCAACACCTAAGCACATTTTCCAGCTCCTGTTCTCACCTCTTGATGTTGTACTTCCAGTAGGACTTCTTTTGGCAGAGAGTGGACGGCTGGAAGTTAATACAAACATTTATTAAAACAAAACTTATATCTCAGTCACTAAGATCAGTACAATTCTGTTCCATCAGCACACAATTAAGCTAATAGGAAATTATTTATATGCAGGAATAAACTACAAAGCTTGTTGTTTAAGAATGCAGCACCACCACGAAATTATTTATAAAAGCAGTAAAAAATAAATTAGTACTCACATTATTTGTGCAAAAAAAAGAATTTTTAAGAACACTTTTTGTAGATTTAAAATTTACACCAGTAAGTTATGGGTATTTTTCATACAGGTCATACGCTTAAACCACACACATTTGGAGTCTAAGTTGATTGTATATCTGAGAGTAGATAAAATACATACATTCAACATAGGAGTGACATAAGTTACAACTCAAGTTTAATTTACTCATTTTTTTTCTTTTATCTGGAAAGAGACAGACTTACACCTCTAGGCTTAATGCTAAAGGCAGAACTTCAATCTAAGAACTGTTTTAAGCACCTGAAAGGAATAACTAACAGTATCTGCTGAGCACAAATAACTTCCTAGAAAATTATCTATGGAGTCAAAATAATGATTATATTTTAAAGCCAGTACAGGGTTTTGTTGTTCATACAGTGTTGGATAAAAACAAACAAACAAATAAATAAACAAACATATCTATTTTGGAGTAACAAGTGTAGAGTCCAAATAATGACCAGATGAGCCAAAGCAATGTGATGGCTCCCTTCAGTTCAATGCAGAGGCAGTGACACAAAGCCTTACTTGAGACTCTCCTGGGAGCTGGAGGAGGAGCGATCCGACTGTGGCAGGGACACGATGCTGTCAGAGTTCTTCAGGTGGGACTGCAGGGCCTTCTGGTAGGAAGACTCCAAGGTGTGGTACAAATGCTCTGCCTCTCGGCTGAAGTGACTGTGGAAACCCCAGTAGCACCTGGAATGAGGCACAGCACTGTGAACACACCCTGGTCACGCTTTAGGGGCTGTGGCACAAAGGCACAGCCAGAGCCCTTCCCACTATACCATCAGTGGGGCCAATGCCCAGCCATTTCCAAGCACCTACTGCCCTGACACATTTAAGACAAACAACTTTTTCAACCACTGTGTTGCTCAAACAGCTGCACAAAGACAAACCAAATAAAAGAACCATTTGCTGCATTTGTTGTAAAAGCAGGAGTAGCCAACAAAGCTGCATTAGGGAAGAAGCCCTCGTCCCCCCAGCTGTCTACTGCACACGGGAGACTGCAGGCCCACCAGACTGACACTAGTTTGGGACTGGGTGTGCAGCAGCTACTTCAAAACCTGTCAAAGGCCGAACACACATGAATGGGCCTGATTCAGGAAAGCACCAGTTGCTGTTTCCTTCCTTAAGTTTAACCAACAGGTCCCCAAGAATGCTGCAGACACGTCTCTGCACTGAGCTGAGGATGCTGCCTGTCTTTTTGGAAAAAAAAAAAAAAAACAAACCAACAAGAAAAAGGAAAGAGATGCTCACATGCACTTCAAATCAGTGCCATGATGAAAATAAAAGAGCATTTTAAGATGAGGGAAGAATTCCTCTATGGTCCAAACCTCCTGGCTGATGGCTAAACACCATTCACTCTTGAGGCACAAAGGAGATGAAGACTCTCAGTACTTTTCAAGAGGCAACTAATGGGCAGTTCAAGAGTAAGATCATCAGATCAAATGAATCAAGAATTGTTTGTGTGTGACAGCCAGTCCTCAGAGAAGCCACATGCACTCTCACATCACTGAAGAAAACAAATTTCTGTCTCACAATCAGCCACACTACTATTGAATAAACATGGGAAGAGAGAATTAAGCATGCTCTCTGAAGTCCCATGCCATTCTCCTTGCTGTCTATTCAGCTTAACTAGTCACCCACTGTGAAGTCTCAGTGACTACTGTAATTTTCAGTGATGGACATGCTGCCTCTCAAAAGGATTTAAGCATCCTACTGCGAAACATCACTGCTTAAAACACAGCATTTAGATGAATAAAATTTATTATTCGTTGTTTTTATGTTTTACACTATCCTCTTTCTGCAGAAAAACGTTCCTGTAGTTCTGTTCAGAAAAGCAGGACCCTGGTACACAGCACACTACTGTAAGTATGATCATATTGATGGAAATGCATAAGATCTTCAAAAGAATAAAATCAATTGCAAATATTAAAATTTCCTATAGATATACACAATTTTTTTTCACTGTCATAAAATACTACCTTAATTTAGGATACCATTTAGCAGTGTACTAGCACAAGGACTTTGATTTCAAGAGTAGCAAATAACAATAGAATAGGCTACTCCAGTGGGATGGGACCTATAAGAGACATCTAGTCCAGCTGTCTGACCAATTCAGAACTGACCAAAAGTTGAAGTGTGTTGTCAAGGACATTGTCCAAGTGCCCCTGAAACAAGTTTCTGTAGGAACCCTGTTCAGTGTTTGACCCCTCTCTTGGTAGAGGAATGTTTCCTGATGTCCAGCCAGAACTTCTCCTGTCAGAGTTTCAAAGCATTCCCACCTGTCTATCACCACATCACAGGAAGAAAGGATCAGCACCTCCCTCTCTGTTTCCCCTCCTCAAGGAACTGTACAGAATGGTCACCCCTCAGCCTCTCTTTTTTCCACCAACTGGGTAGTCAGGAGAATGTATCTTCACTGGATTTTTGTCTCAACCATCACTGACTCACAAAACAGGGGCAAAGAAGGAGAGGAAGAAGAGACACCAACAACAGCTTCCACTTACTTTCTTGCCTCTATCCTGGCTTCAGAGTCTGCGTCATGAATTCCCTTCTTTATTGTTTCAGCCAACACTGATATGTGTCTGAAATAAGAAAGAAAATATTATCCGGCAGTTCAAAAAGATGTGGCACACTTATAAAGAAATTACTAATTTGATTTTGCCTTGGTTTCTGAGAACAAACAGTTCACCACATCCTTTCATTTCCATCAAGGATCTTTTCTGTCCTTTATTTATTTATTCTTACAAGTCAGTTTTATTTCATCCACACTGCTGTCTAGGAAACAGCAAGCAGCATCCTTCATAGACATTTACTTAGCTATCCAAACTGCCTGGATTCTAGAACAGTCTCCTAAGGCCTAAATAGTCTTGTGCAGTCTAGGGCTAAGGAATTGTGTCCCAGTCTCTCTTTGCACAATTACTTCAACTGGTCACTAGTCTAAAGTAATTTAGAAGTCTCAGAAGGTCCTGATAAGACATGCAGCAGATTTTACCTCATCATCTCACTTCAGGGTGCAAAAGGAAAAAAAAATTCTTAAACAAAAGTTATTGAGTTCAGAGATTTGCTCAGCCAGGTTTTCCAAGGCTGGCATAGGAGACATACCCACCAAACTCTGAGAGAACTACAGAACAAACAATGTGTGTACATATGTGCCTCTTTTGGATGACAAAAACATCTCTACTACAGCTACCTAATATGGTCTTCTCTCCTAATGATCCTTTCTCCAGAATGACCCAGGAAATTATCTCCTCCTCTCCAGATAAATAGGACAGAACAAACCCACTGGTATTCATTCAGAACTTACCTTTCTAAGGAGTGTGTTTGCCACTCCTGCAACAGCAAGTCTAAAAATTCAAAGCAGCGCCTGAGAGGAGAGAGAAGAAAGAGAAGAAATGCTGAGTTTAAGTTAATTGGGGCACACTGGCTTTGCCATAGCTGACTCTGAACAACACCAAGGTTTGCTTAGGAAACGTTTTGGGACATCAAAATTCAGTGTTGGCCCCAATAAAAAATATCAACAGCTCTAAAACAACATTAATAAACAGTCAGAAGTATTAATTGGAGGCAGCTTGCTATAGAGAAGCCTGAAGAGAGGAACTGCCATAAAACAATCCTGGAAGCTTCCTTTTTCAATAAACAGGATAAGTCGCAGGAGATTGACACTGATACTCTGTACCTCTTAGTCCAGGCTTCACACAGAAACCTCACAGCTAGCCTCATGTGGGGACAGACCTTTCCAACTTTGATCTCCTTTCCTCACTTCAAGACTCGTAAGGCACAAGTGTGCTGAAATGTGCTCAAGGTTTGTCACCAAATACAACCACAAAGCCCTTCCTTTTGTCTATCTCAAAGAGAGCCAGTTAATGCATAAGGAGGAGACAAGAGTCTCCCAGTGAGGTAGTTGGCTGAAGCATGTAGATGCCAAGTGCAGAAAGGATCATTAGACCACTCAGTCCAGCTTCCCTTCCACATGATGCTTTCATGTAAGACTGATTTACTGGCTCAAAGAAAAGAAGCCACGGTAACAACAAGCAGTGGGGAAGAGGAACGTGTCGGTAAAAATGCCAAAATAATACGTTGTTATAACAACATGCAAGGACAACAATTAGTTTAAAAAACATTTCTTCTTGTGGAAAAATGCCTTTTCCTCTCTGCAGTGATGCAGTTTACACAGGATAGCTGACTTTTAATCTGAAGTCAAATCATGGAGAAGAATGAGATTCATGTTATAATAAGTAAGTGTGTTTTCAACCCTTTTCACAAATAACAACAAACGCATTCACATTTTCAGAAAACATCTATTTACTACTAAAAAGCAGTAAATGCAAACTCAATTCTCACCTTCTAACTGCAACAGACTTGGAGGTACAATTACTGGTTATGATGGGTATTAACCGAGGGATGTGCGTGTGCTGGAAGTAAAGAAAAAAGAACAGGAAGAAATCTTTACATAGCAATTCCATAGAATGAAAGACCATCTCTTCAGCCATCTGAGCTCAGTATTCAGATCCTTACTGTTGCTCAATACTTAAAAACAGAACTGCTAGATAAAGGAACACTAACAGATATAGGCAGACTTTTAATATCAAAAATATTTTACAATTTATCAGCTAAAATACCTTTAATAAGTACTTGATTTTCTTCTTAATGACACTCTCTAGAGTCAAGTAGCTGAAGTCACTGCAGGAGGATCTGAACTGCCAATGGTGACAATTTTAGAGACATTAGGCTACCTACAGCTTACCCAATGAATCACTAGGCAGGAGTCACCACTGTGAACTAAGACTTTTGAGAAACACGGACTGTCTGTGAGGTATTTTAGAGCATAATTAAGAGGATGAATCTGTGCTGCAAGGCTGGTCTAACATCCTTTCAAAGAAAAATGTTTGCTCAGCTCTTAGAGAGATGGAAATATCTCTCCCTGCAAAAAGAAACATTTCCCCTACTATTTTGGCAGAGCTCAACAAGCATCATCTGCACAAGGCTGCAGAACATCTGCAACAGCCAAGCCCAGCACTATCAGAAAAGTAGATTAGGCATTAATCTCATTTTTATTGCAGCAGCATCCATATTTCATCAGAAACACTGCAGTGTTTGGAAATTATAACACTGTTCTCTTTTGATGTATACTTACTCGAATGATTAATCTAACTGCTACAACACCAGAAGTGGCCATGACTTTGGCACTATTGGGAATTAGATTAAAAATTGTTGGCATGATGGCTTCTGCCCCATGGTCAAACTTGTTTCCCAGAACTGATGACAAATGTCTGAAAAACAGAATGAAGTCATGCTGGTAAGTGAGCTGAAGATAAAGCAAGTCAGACTTGTATGGAACATGTGATATAAGCACATCTGACATCTCAATCTTTGCAACTGTCACCTCCTCTCCAACTCCAAAGGACAGATAACACCATGTTTCAAAAAACAGTTCCTTTCATTTCAAACTTGTGTCCTATATTCATCTGAACCCTGAGAAACAGTAACATCTGCATAAAATAAAGTAATTAGCACAGCTAAAAATTTATTATCAAACAAATGGGATCAAGGTGATAGAATATTTTTGTTATTTTATACTTTATATTACAACTTCTCTAAAGCTCCCTATTTAAAAAAAATGTCAGAAACACTGCAGCACACTTTTTCTTGAAGTATTTCACAAAGGACAGACCATCAGAAATAAAAACGAGCTCAATCTGAACCAGAAGAAAACATAAACATTTCCAGCTTTAGTGTTCAATGCTTCCCTACTTGTGCATGAAGGCATGCTCATTCATTCCGTGCATCCCCCATCAGCATTGTTTAGTACTCAGGAACACAGGTTGGCAAAATTACAATTAGTAATTTTGGCCTACATGATGGGGTTTGAAACAGATGCAGAAAAACCATGTTCTAGCTTTAACTATACAGCACTAGCTGCATCTTAACTGTGTTTTAACCAATGCCTGATCCTTTTCTTCTACATCCCGTTTCAAACACACAGAAAATAAACTCACCCCAAGGTGATACAAGCCTCTCTGACAACTTGAGAGCGCAGGTCTTTAGCAGATAATTTAAATGCTCCATCCAAAAGTCTTAAATGCTGGAAGAAGTTATCATATTCTGCAGCTCCAGCCAAAAGTAAGGAGCGGATCTTTTTCAACTGTTAGGAGCATAAAAGAAATCAGTGACTGTTAATGAGCAGCAAATAAAAGGACAGCTCAAGACCAATAGCTGGTTCCAGGTTTTGTGTGCAATTATTCACCTACATGCATTGAGGAAATTGATTCTTCTTGATGTCCAAGTAATTTTATTATTTCCTATCTTATATTCAACCCATGGTTAGTTAACATACTAAGTAGAATAAGCTAAACATCCTTGCTAACTTAGAGAAATCCAGAAGTGCTGCATTCAGCAATTCAAATTGTACAGTTAATAACCCAAACAATATTTTTTTTAAACTAAAAGGTATCTTAAACTTACCTTTTTGTTCCCTTATTTACAGCAGCTTCTAATGTTTAGGTAATCTCACAGCTGACTCTTGTGTTAAAAAGATATCTAGACCTAAAGGGCACAGTTCACACTCTGGTCTGGGTAATAATGACAGACCCAGAATGTGTCCATTGACTTCATTAAAACAGTTATCTGGCTCTAGCAGAAGGGGAACCTTGACCCCATCAAAATGGGAAATTTCCTATTAATATTACAGGGACCACCATCTCATCCTACAGACAATCCTCTGACACCTTCTCAGGCCCTCCCGTGCACCAGTGCATCTGCACATGGGCTCGATTTCAGCTCCCTGTTACTCAGTACAGAAATAAAATTAAACAGAAGTAAGCTGAATCAGCCCAGTCTGCCACTCAGATCTGTAATTCAGGGTTTGACAGACATGGCAAAGCTGCTAAACCAGTGATGAAAATCTACTGTGTAGACAAGACTGCATCTATTTGTATCATGAAAACACAGCTCACCTCAGTAAATAGTATATGGTCTTGACATGCATATAACACCCAATTTTCCACTTCCACACTCCCACACTCATATTTATTTATTCAAAACTTAAGTGTGTAGATTCTTGCTGAATTATTTTACACCTCCCTTTTGCAGAAGTATAAATAAATTCTCTGTAAGCAAAGTAATTTTCTGCCTTATCAGGTAAGTTTTAAGATATTCTGAGTAAGACTAGACATTTTGATCTTAGAACCTGCTAGCAAATTTGTAGCTTTGAACCTGGATTTGCTGCACAACTTCCAGTTCAACCTGATGCTATCTCAACAGACTCTTGTATAACACATAGCAATTTCCTTCACAAATGTGGCTTAAATTCAGTCTGAAAAGGAAACATTTCTCACAAGTCTGGGGGAACATAACAAGTGCTCACCACTAAAACTACATTCCAGCCTTAGTCTGAGGTTTTCTCAGTACCCTCAGTGGGATTAAGCTCAGTGTAGAAAAAGCTTCTATTAATAGAGATGCTATCTAAATTCACAACTTACCGCAGAAACTCTCTGTTCCCAGTCATGTTTATCATCTGACAGTATCTCTCTGATCTTGTTTATGGATTCCTCGAGATCCCGGCTGGAATAAATCTACAAATTGAAATACAGAGTAGCACTGTAATGCAGGATTTACTCCATAAAATCAGATCACTTCCCAACTACATTCTTATGTCCTTTGCACCTCAATGCTTAAACATCATGTGCTAGCCTTGGACACAACTGGCTTTGCACAATGCAGAGACTTTACACCCATTGTCTGCAACTAAAAACTTAGCAATTATCACAAGATGATTAAAGGATTATATTACATGATTTTAGTATAGTTTCACAATTTTAAGCAGCATTTCTGCAGCTACTAGTGGCTATATTAGTCAAAACCTACAGAAGATCATGAGTAGACACATGTGCTTTTCAGCTGTCCCAAATATAAAGGTCCAGTGAAGGAGAGGGGATACATGATGCATCTCAGCCATCCAGCCAAATCAGCAAACATGCATGGTCCAGTTGTCACACTCACAACAGCAGTGATCCCTGAGACACAAGTCACCTTTAAAGCTTTCAGTTCCCAGAGGGTTTCACATAAACTACTAGCACACCCCACCATTTAAAACCTGCCTGCCTTCAACTTCTAACCTGCTTCCCCCTGAAGATTTGCCAACATCACAATGAAGCACAATTTAACATTGATTAGCATGAGATCCTATATCCACCTTCTGCTTTTTAGTACAGCATGGTTTAACAGTTAACTCTTCTTACCTGAACTGTTGGGACATCTTCAAATGCCTTAATGAAGTCTTCTTCATCCACAGCACCTGCCCCCTCTTTGGCTGCTGACACACAAATGAAAAAGCCTTTTCAATCTTGTTATCAACAAGAGAATCAATTAAGAAACCACCAGCTATCAAGGCACTTAATCAGGAGAAAGTTCACTACCCATGCAGCCTGGGAGTGCTGCAGATGTAATGAAAGCAGAGGCAGGGAAATTCAATGCCAGGCACTGGTGAGACATTCATGGCATCCTTCAACTCACAGGCACACAGGGCACATTAGGGAAGTCATTACAGTAGTCACTCAACAGTTAGGGGACACAGTCTGAAAGATGAAAGGGAATACTTACTTTAATTATATGGGAGACTTTATTTTAAAGGATTTAATCCCATCTATAATAGATGAAGGTGGAGATCTGACAGGTGCACAAACAGACGAACGATAAGGAAGATAAACAGTCTCTGGAATACTAATCAGATTAGAGACTGCCTGATATAGGGAACTTTCTCCCTTTCCCTAGGACACATAGAGAATTAGAGCTACATGTAGAATAAGTGCTAACATTCAGAATGACTGATCAGTATCCTTTTTGCACCTTCATTACCAGAAATGCCCAAAGGTCTTAAAAGAAAGCTAGTGTGTCAGGTTTAGACTGCAAGGGCTGAAGTGTGGCTATATAGCTTATGTAGCTATAAGCAGCCTCAGTTCAGATATAGTTGAAATTACAAAGGCAAAAATCTACACACTGGAGCACCAACATGATTTACTCATAGCCCTCAGTGCATAACTACACAAGTGCAACCTCTCACAAAATGCAAAATAAATTATGGGGATGTGGGGATTGCTTGGAGATTCATCCTACCAGACTCTAGTTGTGGCATGCAGAGAACACAAGACATAGTGACTGCATAAGGAAAAATTTGTTACTGGATTCTGGGGGCCAGTCTGGGAGCGCATGCAAGAAGCTCAGTATGAACACTGTAAATACTTCACAGGCACATCAATTTACACAGGCTATTGGCTTACTTGAAGACTTGGAGCCCAGAGGTGCAGAGCCAAGCCTGCGGGTAGTGCCCATCCCAACTCTGCGTGAGTTTGCAGGGGCCTTTGAAGATGTAGAGGAGCTGGCTGAGGAAGGTCTGTTCCCATCCACAGAGTCTTCATCATCAAAAATTTTATCTGTCAAAAAACCCACATTCATCTTACACATGTAAGACCAACAAAGCAAAGGGATGTCACAAGGAACATGACTGTGTTATGGCAAACATGCTACGTTTTCCAGCCTGCTCTGCCAGCTCCCATCTCAGCAGTGTCCTCATGCTAAAATCCAGTTAGCCATGGAATGCCACCAGCTCACTGAACCCAATCCTTCACTACTGCAGCCACTATGTCATAAACCATTCAATAAATGCATTCAGATGAAAAGAATGAACTTCAAATCTACAGCAAAAAGATGCAAGCCCCAGAAAATACTTGGGGTGTTGACAGTCTGCAGCTCTCACGTTTATGTCTACAATAACTCTTTTGACACAGACTGTAGTGAAACTAAGACCACAAGCAAGTCCAAGATCCAGCAGCAACTGCCTGCACCAGACCAAGGATAAACAGTCAATCATCAAGGATAAACAGGGAAGTTCATATGGTAACATCCATGTTGTTTATGAACCACAGACCAATCTGGAGCTACAAATCTCCTTTAACTCTTTAAATTAAGACTGGAGATTCCTTACAAAGAAATACAAAAAGTTTCCTCAAATTCATGAAAACATAATTATAAGGTGCATCAAACCTTACATAACCTTCTGTGTACATCCAACCTCAGCCTCTACCACCAAATGTGAACATAAATTAACTAAAAATGTATTACATTCTCAGTCAAGGTTACTTCAATTCCAAAGTACTGCTTATATTGCAATTTTACACAGATTAGCTAATTCACTTGAAAAAATAGCCTTAGGTTGAAAGGTGACAAAGCAGTTGGGCAGCTGATATAGATGGAACACGTAATTATTGAGGCCAGAAAGCCAGCTCAGCCCCCATCACTCAGCATCTCCACAGGAACACTTCATTCAAGATTTGAGATCAGCTTCATGCCCATCCCTCTCCAGCAGCCCAAGGTAGACACACACTCTCTGCCAGATTAGCAACATTTCCTTTACAATTTTCACTTGGCAAAAAGTCAAGCAGGTGCTTTAATCCATCCCTGCTCAGGAAAGCATCTGGGAACATCTAGTAACAAATACAGGCTCCTAGTGAGACACTAATGAGTGAAATTTAATACAGGCTGAGCTTTCTGAAAGTAAAAAAATAACTTGATAACAGTACAGGCATATTCTTGGGGAGGCAAAAGAACAGGAAGAAAAGCCTGTTTTGTTCTCAGCTCAACCACCTTCAGTTTTCTCTGCCCTAAGTGGCACTGGCTTATTAGCAGCTGGACACAGGAGAACTATCACAGATCATCTAAAAACCTACACCCCCCATTTTGATATGCAGCAGTGCACATGATGCCATACTCCAGTCACAACTCAATACTGACATGGCAGCTACAAAAAAGCATCCCAAAAGTGAAAAAAGGTGGACAAGGACATCTCTTCATTTTGATATTTAAGATGTCTTGAAATATGGGAAAGGGCTAGGGGGAAAAAAACAACTCTAAAGGAAAGGGGTAAAATAATAACTGTTGTTCTATTACTGTTATTGTACTGTTGTTCAGGAAAAAGTGAACATGGCAAAAGTGAAAAGAATATAGATAAATAGATAAATTTCAGGTCACAGAGCTGAAGAGAATATAAACCACAATTAGGATGTGGGCTGTCTCTTTAACACGGTGCCTGAAGGCAGCCATGGAGACCGTGCTATCTCCCTATTGACACCACTCTTGTTCTGACACACGTAATTCAAAACTAATTTGAAAAGAGCTCAGGGAACAATCATGACAATGATTAAAGGATTAGAAAATATGTTTTTAATTCAATTAAATGAAAATTCTCTGCAAGAGATTGTTTAGTCTAGCCAGATTCCTAATAAGTTGCTTATGTTCTGTGTTAACACAGCTACTGAAGATTTATTAACACAGTTTTCCAGTGTGATTTATTAATATTGTTTCTTACCTAACAGAAAAATATACAACAAGGCAACTGGCTAGAGGTTAAAAACAAATTAAATTCTGAGTTGCCTTTTTTTTCCTCTCTTCCCCCTTGCTCCCCCCTTCATTTTCTGCAATAATCACAGGGCTGACCCTCTGTGAGGTTAGGAGGTGCATCACCCAGTGAATTCTACCACAGGCAGTTCTTAAAGAAGCAAAACTGAATTTTTTTCCCCCCAAAAGACACAGTCTAGTTCAAAGAGGAATTATTTCAAAAACACTACTTGGTGTGAGTTGCACCAAGGTCAGGGCAGATCAAAATAGGCTTTAAAATGTGTAATCTCTGAAGCCTCTAGGACAAGGTTTAAGTGATTCAGAAAGACTTGGACAGCCATTCAGTCCAAAAACTTCAAGCAAAACTTGTTCAAGGTGCAATTGTTTCAAAAGCTCCTATATAAATATTTAATAAACTATTATTTGACATGTGTGTATTAACAGCCAGGAGAAAATCAGTCATATTAGAAACAAAAGGTACTTTTACTAGTTCATAGCCTCTTCCATCAGGTAATAAAATTCTCCATCAGCTGCATTTCAGACTATCTGGATGCAGCCTTAGTTAACTCACTTCCTCTTCTATATGCATTTTTAAAGCCTCAGCCCGCTGAAGGGAGAAGAGGGTGTGGTTTCCTATTTCATATAATAAATCAAAACTAAAAAAAAATCCAGATATTAAAGGCATTGCACTCCTGTAGTATTTTAGCAACTAAGTAAGACTATAATTTCTTTCTAAAACAGGCTTTTCTGAGCATTAGCAAAAAACACAACACTCGAAAAATCAAACCAGCCCACCCACAGTTCTGGGGATGACTGGATTGCAATCGCATCTTCCTGCTCATTAAGTCTGCAAACTAAGCATCACATATTTATCAAACCAGAAAACCCCTTCAACAACCCAACAGCATTTTCTCATCTGAGCAGTGCAGAATGACAGCACCACGTTCAGAACTGCACATCAAGTCTGCCCGAGCACGTGTGCAGAACAGAAAGAGAAACAAAGAACAGAAAGGAACCTGGACACGGGAGTACAGAAAAGAATAGAAAACCAAGCTACTATACATTATTGTTACAAATCCCTTTTTTTTCTTTGCCACCCATTGATTCCTGCTCATAATAATCATTTGAACTGGGATCATATTTTTCATCATATCTGCAAATGGCAAATTCAGCAAGGGTGTAACTCTCAGGACGCCAGCTGAGGTGCACTGAAGCAGGATCAGTGCCCCACTCTAACATTAAATAACCATTGACATTCTCCCATCCCAAGACACCCCCAGGGCTCTTTTATAAGGACCTTACAGTACTCTCTGTCAAAGACATGCCCTTATAAAAGAGGCCTTTGTCTGCTCGCCACTCTGCTGTCTCAGAGACAGAAAGACAATCTGCTTTACGTTTTTCAATTCCTTTACATTATTTAAGAAGAAGAGAAAATTGCTTACAAGTACATATCCTTCTGCAAATAAGCTTCCTCAACATTCCTTCATATTTTCCATAGCGTGCCCAGATGTAAGAGTGCTTCACGGAGCGCCGCGGCTTTCAGTCCACAACATAATCAATCATTGCCCCTCGGATTCATTAAGCATGCTGTCTTCACACGTGGATTTAAACAGCCATGGCCTCTGTCCTCTCTCTCTCTACGGCTGCAGATCGGCACAATTCTTATTAGCAACACCCATTTCAGCCTAGCAAACTTGGGTTCACTTCTAAGGAGGAAATTCCCTACTAGTGAGGGGAAGCCAGGACAAATAATCCGGGATGAAGATGAGCTGAGCGTGCCTGGCTCGGCTGCCTTGCACTAGGAGCCAGCCTGACTTTATCCCCTGGGAAGCGCTAACAGGAGCATCTCAACAGCTGTCATCATTTGTCCATGACGAATAAATTTAGTCATTATTCATTTTTAAAACGTAACCCCTTCAGGTCTGGCCAAGGTGAAAAGTGGGGAGAAGAGGCTGCTACTCAGAAACCATGGTAAACAAGGGCCAGCACTTCCCTTGCCTGCACCACCAGCCTGGGACCTTTTAAAGCAGAGCCTCAAATGTCCTTTCCAATGAAAAAAGAAGTTTTCTGGCGTTTAAAAACTTTAGGATGTCAGATTCAAATATTTTAGTTATTTGTTTGTAAGCTTTAGAGAAGACAGACACTCTGTAGTGATGACAGACTGGGAAGAGAGCTTTCCATCACATCTGTTCCTCACAAAGATGCTCCACTACGGTCCTCAGATTTGACTCTGTAAAGGACTAAACTTGTGCTGGGCCCACTGTGCCCACTCATCATCTGTTCCATTTCCAACATCAGAGCAGCTGAAACAGGGAGGATGGGTACCTCTTGCATGAATCACCTGCAATACTCTCAGAACAATCCCACTTTTGGGTGCAGATGGAAGTGGACACCACCAGAGGAGCTTGCCTCCCACCATTCCTATGGCATGCTCCACCAGGAGCAGACAGGTAGCTGCTAAAGCTGACAAACATTACAGCACTTCCAGATTCCATGCTCAATCCCCACTAGGTGGGCAAAGCCCAGCTCCCTGAAGATCTGAGAGCCCTTTACAAGCCAAGAACACACACCAGCAAAACTAGCAATGCCAAAGGAAACAGGGTGTGTTCCTCTTTAATCCTTTCTGCCAGGCACAACTCCACGAGCACTGGACCATATTTTTGAGACAGACACCCCTTTGACATCTCAGCTCATGCCCTCCCCCCAGGGCAGCATCTGGCACCCCCATCCCCAGCTGTGACTTCTGTTGTCACCCTCTGTTGGGTGTCCAAGTGAGACAGCTTCAGCTGAGGTTAGAAGCCTTTTCGCATTAGCACACATGAAATCCAGGCATGGGTTAACTGCAAGGCTGTCCAACTCCAACATAGGTGCTGTAGAAAATGAGTTTATAAACCCACTAAAGATAAAGAGACATGCATACGGTCCTCAGCAAGATTAAGTGTTTAAAAACACAGGAGTGGCAGCTACAGGCAGGAGTCCATGGGCACAGCACATCATTAAGGTTTCCTGCTTGGCCATCTCCCAGTGTCCCAGCTGCTCTCCCTGGCCACAGACACAGCAGCTCCTTCCCACCCTCCACACCAGGCAGTGTTTTGCACCTAAAAAGCCACTCACTGGGCCTCAGTGACCCTGGTCAGTCCTGCCAATGCCACCTGCCCCTCTCCCTCCCATCATATCCAGTTATCCCAGTTTGACCCAATCACCAGCTCCAGTCCCAGCCCACCCCTGCTGCTGCCTTCTGGCACCATGTGCTGAACCACCTCATCTCCTTCACAACTGGCTTTGGAGTCCCAAAAACCTGGCTTCAGCATGAACCGCTCCAGGGGCTGAACAATGACAAGGACATGCATATCACCCAGAACCTTGGCTTTTCTCTTATCTCACATATATCACCCTATTTAAACTACAATCCACATCATTATGGGTGGGAGATTTTCTGAATAAGGTTTCAACAATGCAAGTCTAGTCAATGTATTTATGGCAATAATATATACAATAAACAACACAGCTGCCATCAGCCACAGGTAAGGTGGTGCTTAGAGACTCAGGCCAAGAATGTCAGGCAAGGCAGGTGCAAAATGCTTTTTGCTTTAATGATTCTTAAACACCACATGCTTTTCATTAATCCCAAATGCTTCCATTTTCCCTCCTTAGCAAGGAAAGCCATCATCTTGGCTGCTGCCTCATTCTGTCTAATCACTACCTAATGCATCTAATAGGTCTTCAACTTTCTTATCACAAAGGAAAAGAAAAATCCTCAAAGAAGTAGCAGCTGGAATTGTCTTCTGCTCCAAATACGTTGTATTTACATATGCTATTGTTCTAATACACACTGCTTAGACTCAAGCACCCAACTACAGCAATTTCAGAGTATTCATGCCTACCATCCCTCTATAAGCAGAAGAACATTTAGGCATAGAAATCATTTACAAAGGACATTCTTGTTAGTGAGGAACCCTACATTTATTAAACCCATATCAGTACGATAAAATTAACTTTACCAAACTGGTATGAGGGAATTGTTGCACACATTGACCTGACCACATCCAACCCCAGACTAGGCAGACACAATAAGCATATGGAAAGTAAATTCCAACTTCAATCTGCAAGAATAAGCAACAGCCCAGCAACACCCAAAATCTGCTCTCAGGGACTGGCCTGGTAAGTCAACCAAAATCATCCTGCAGAAGACTGATCTGAAATCATGCAGCTAATGATGATTTAAGTTACTTTTCTGAGGGACATTAAAATTTTCAATCCTGGAATCAGATTGTTCCAATTTAAGATGTAGCCATGATGGATGGCTGCAAGCATGATTGAGAACAAGAATTTTAAAGACTTGAAAACAAGAGACAAATAAAAAGGATTTAATGAGCCTGTTTACTTCAAAACAGAACTTTTTTTAACCATAATGTTGACAGTATTAATGCCATCATGTCAACAAGTCACAGCATGCCCCCTCTAATAGCATCTATGAGCACTAGCACAACTAAGAGCACAGCAAACAAAACTTTAAAGAAACTTCTGTTCATGAAACTAACACACCTGGAAATGGGAGTTTTTAAAAGTTAGTGAAACTGTCACTTAGCCAGTTTTCAGCCACATGAAAATCTCCATTAGCTTTAAGCAGATTTAGAAAAGAGGCAGTACAAATGTTATATTTCTATCAGCTTCATTAAATTAAATATCAATAGCAGACAACATAATAACTATGATACTGAGTGAAAGAGTACCAGCTCAGATAACCAAAATAATCCACAAAAGCATCAAAAACTGAAATAAATTCATTAAGAGCTAGGATTTATTAAGTTTCACCAATTACTTTACTACAGTTCATAGAGACACCTAAAGGAGAATCAAACACCCATGTGCAAAGAGCTGCACAGACACAGCCTTTACCCCATAATGATTTTTAAAAATTAAGTAACTGAGAGACAGACACAGACATGTACATAAGGCAAAATCAAAGTGGAGAAGAGACAGAGATAAGGATTTACTTTCCTCAAAGTAATCCTTGGAAATACAATATTCCCACAGTGCTTTTTCCAGCCAGCCACACAGCCATCCCCCAGACCTCAACAGCACCAGGAAATCCACAGCGCATACCTTGGAAAAACACACCCACCCCAAAATCCCACACATTTACATAAAGTTTCAATTTAAAGAGCAAAAGCAGCTTCTCCCTGCCCTGCACTTACCCCTGTGGTTTCCCAGAGGTTGGTCATTATGCCTTGTGGGGCACCCACCCTCCATCCCTGCCAGGCTGTCCACACATCTCCCCAGCCTTCACAAACGCCCCAGCTATTTCAGAGCCTCCAACACACTCCACACCAGGGTGTTGCTGCTGTGGCTTTCCCTGCTGGCTGTGCCAGGGGGTGCTGCCCCACTTCTGTTCTGGACCCTTGAAAATACCCTTTAAATTGCATTGCCTTATTACTCCCTCCTCACTGCACTCTCATTAGCATAATCTTCAGAGATGAAAGAGACAAAGTGGGTCCCTGGGCCCTAGAGATACCAATCAGTGAGAAAGGCTGATCAGGGAGATCTCTTAGAGTCAGAAAACATCTTGTGACAGAACTTCAGGAATGAGCCTTGTCACAGCATCCTGTCACACCCAAAATGCAGATTTCACTATTTCCCACTTTAATATTAATCCTCTGTGCTGCACTGCAGTGGCAATGTTAAGATTTTGCCTCAGCCTTACAGAAGTTTAATTATTTATGCAAATAATTATATAAAAGCAAGTGAATTCTTCTGCCTTCATTCACAAGACAGAAAAATTCCATTCTGCAGAGGCAGAGGAACTCCCTCAGGCACCATTTCCACATGCACACAGAGCAGGGATGTGTCAGATTAAAGAGCAATCCATGAACCTTCCCCTTCCTTGCTCTCACCTCCATCTCTGCATTTGCTGGAAAACTTATGGCAACAGCCTGGACTCCCTGTGCTTGCAGCAAGTCAACATCAGGATTAAGGCAGCAAAGGACACCAGCATCACCCAGCTGCTGGTCACCCACACTACATCCAGCACCCCAGGCAACAGCCTCTTTTGCCAGCTCTGTGATCAGTTTGCACAGCATTCACTTTAAAAATTATATAAATGTAACTAAAAGGCTGAGCCTTTCAACAAGAGCAAGAAGTATTTGTTGTTATTTTAATGTGTGAGTAAACTGAGACAGAGCTGAGGGACATTCTCAAGGGTGTGAAGAATCCAGGGCACTGCCAGAGCCTAGATTAAGCTCCATTCCTGAACAGTTTTTTGTACTGATCCCTTTCTCTTCCTCCTACTAAAGATGCAAGGAGTGCCACAAATATTTTCTTATTTTCCCCATACTATCTTCAAACCTGCTCTATGCATATTCAAAAAAGAACATTTGCAAAGGGCTTGGGAAAAGTAGAAATAACATCATATATTAGAATCAAAACATTAGAAATAAAGATTTTAATTTAGTTGTTCTTACATGATGCTTGAAGCTTAGCCACACCTGAAACTGAGTTCTCTGTATTTCCCAGGACTGGCACTACAGGAAAACAGCAACCAAGATTAAACCAAGCTCCCAGGGAGACACCTGCTGGCAGCAGCCTGGGGCTTATTTGCCAAAACCTGAAGGAACAAGGAGATACCTGTGGAATCAATGTGACATTTTGTCTTACCTGGACTGCCTATACGCTATGGAACTCAATTAGCAGGCACACCAACAATCTCAAGCCTTCCAATGGACAGTGTTTCTCAGCAGTGAGTGGCAGGAGCCCCATGAGCAGACAGGCCAGGTGACTCCAGCCCCACAACCAGGTCCAGATTTCCAGCTATTTGCACCATCTGCTGCCATGACATCACAGGGTGAGGCACCTCTCCAGCCTGCACTCCCCAGCTGGCATTCCCTGCACAGATCCTTCTGCCTCCTCGGGCAATAATGACCAGTGCAGCTCACCTCTCGCTGACTGCCCCAACAACATCATTGTCAACACAAGGAAATTGCAGTTTCTACTGTTAGCACTTATCACTTCTTGAGGGGATGCTCACTCTCAACACACAGAACACTGAGGTGTAAAGCACTGACAAGGAGCACACAGAGCTGTTTTTGGAAGGAAAGAGCATCCTGACGTTTCTAGGACAAAGCGCTGTTACAAAAAAAGGCAAAGGCCTTTTTTTGCCTATTTTTGCCTATTGCCTCCAGTTACACAGAGCACATTTGGGGGGGGACAGAAATGCTGCAGATCCCACTTCCAGCCACCACAGAACATCCTGCAAAGCCTGCTAATGCACCAAGTCCTGCAGAAGAAAGCTTTCTAGAGGTATCTACAAGGAGATAAAAATGCCAAGCTGCAGCCTTGTTTTCCTTTGGGTTAATTCTCAGAGGATGGCTGGGTCAGTGAAGTTTTAGGCCAGTAAACTGAGCTGGAGGGACCTGGGGAAGCTGCAGAACCAGCCCTTCCCAGTACCTTCATTTATGTTTATTTGCAACCATTAACAGGGACATGTTGCTCAGCACCTCCTGTGAGATGGTGGGGCATCTAAACTTTCCAGGCAGCCACCTCTGAGCCAAAAAACAAAATAGGTGCAGTTATCCCAGAACAATGAAGGAAAAAACAAGGCTGTTAGCCTACAGCATGTACAGCCACAGAAAACAGGAGCCCTCTATCCCAAGGCATTCTATCTGTCCCATTAAAGGCTAATGCAAGAACATGGGTACTGCACTGGCAAAACTATACAGTGTTACACTCATCACACATCAGTGACTCCCATCCAGAATGCCTGGCCTGATGCATAATTAATGTACTTTAATTAGATGACCATTTAAAATACTGTCAAATGCTCAGTGGGCAATAATCATGAGATAAGAATGTCTTAGACTGAAGGCAGCTGAGACAAAAGAAAAACCATAGGGAAAACTATGGAACAACTCCCCAGCCTACATGCCTTTTGAGAAAGATTATCAACTAGTAAAACAGGCATGACCAGCATGATAATCAGGAATTTCTACCATAAATAAATGCTTCATCTTTATAAAGATGCATATTACTACAGACTGTGAAGGCACATATACAAGCAAAGCATACAGACAAGTTCTGCTCATTTAAGAATAATCCAAAGTTGAATTTTATGATCCAGGCTATGCTCTGTAACCAGAAATGGTTACCAAACAATGGTCTGAGGTGCCTCTGAGCTCCTGCCACAATGGCTACTAAGTTAAAGAGCTGGCTCTGTGATCTCCACTGCAGCTGGCAGCAAAGGAAAGGGATGGGGAGCCAGACTTGATGCTGACGCTCCTCCGGAGATTCAGCAGCTCTGCCTGCCACTCTCCTGATGCACTGGAAGGCACAAGCTTCTGCCTACT
Source organism: Ammospiza caudacuta (assembly GCF_027887145.1). Taxonomy (NCBI): domain Eukaryota; kingdom Metazoa; phylum Chordata; class Aves; order Passeriformes; family Passerellidae; genus Ammospiza; species Ammospiza caudacuta. The sequence continues at coordinate 32,695,080 of NC_080600.1, forward strand.
CCTAACTAATAAAAGCAGGACTTGACAACATTCCTGTCTCCCCACCACTTCAGTACAGCTCCCTGAGAGCAAGCAGAGCCTTTGAGAAGCTGCTTCAGCACCAGTACACCAGGCCAGTGTTTGCAGCCCAGGCCAGCTTTTGCAATGTCTGCATGAACACATTCGACTGCAACCAGAGCTGAGAGCAGCAGCTCCTTAGAGCTGGGGAGAAATACCCATTCCCACTCACATCACACTCATTTTGGCCAACACTGGCAGAGGGAAGCAATGGCTTCCTGACAATCAAGCCCATTTGGTTTTTACCCCCAGTTTTAAAGAGAATAAACACGGTAAATGAAAAGCAGCATTTCACTTTTCTCAGGATCACTGTAGAAAAATCTTATTGTATCTATTATGATCACTCAAGACCAGTGACTCCAAAGGCAGCATTGAAAATGTATGGGGTGTTTTTAAGATGCAAAACCAAAAACTAGTGAATAATGTGAGAAAGGTATTACTTTAAGTGAAAAAATGCTTGTTCAGTAATTTTTAGAATGCATGCTCACTGGCAGTAACTTATAATACTACTCTGCACAGATTTGTGTATGATCTAGACAGGATTAGTTCCACTTTTTTGGCACAGTGGAAACAAAGGCCAAGTACACATGAGGAAACTGACTGCAGGTGGTGCAGAAAAGTCAGAATTAGAGCAAATGCCAGAAGATGTATCAGAGTATATGGATTTCCTTTATTTAATCACCATCACATTAGGCCAAATTCTGCTTCCAGCTCTATAACTGTAGGATGGAGGGGAATCCAAAAGCATGCAGAACTTTGCAGGATTTTTTTAAAGTTGCTATTATCTCAGATTTTCTTCTATGTGGTTTCAAGTGAGCATGGAGAGGTTTCAGTACATCAACTAGTAGCCTATTTGACAGATACTTCAGTACAGCATATGGTTTCCACATGGCTGGCTAACATAAACAATTCAGACTGATATTTAAGCTTCAAATAAATATTTAAGCTTCAAATAAATATAAGCACAGTCTGAATGCTTGATTTACAAGTGGAAAGCTCCAATTCCTGAGATACATCCATTTCTTGGGCCTCTTTCACCTGTCCTTCAAAGCCTCCATTTAAGAAAACCATGGGCTTAAGGAAAAAAGTCACGGGAGAAAAGCATCAAAACCAAAAATATGTCACAATTTATAAAATATTAATAGTCAGCAGGGCTTCTGTTTTCCTGAAGCTTGTTTCATCTACTCCCCAACACCTTTAAAAGAAAAGGTAGATCTTCATTCTTTCATCCACGTTCCTCCCCACAAGGAATCATCATTAGGTATAGCAAATAGAGCAGTCATACTCAGAGGGAGAAAAGCAGACAAAAAGGTAGAGTGAAGACATTGCTGAAACTTTCCTTCCTTTTGTCATTAATTACTTCAGCCTACTAAATCTGGTATTCATATTTCAGAGGCAACATGAAACTCCAAGCAAGCAGGGGAACTTAAATGTGCTACACAGAAGAAAGCCTCTTTCTCAAAGTGCTTGCAATATAAATAATGCATAGCACAGATAAAAATAATTACTATTATTTGACTATATTATTAGACTTTATAAAAAAATAAGCACAAATATCTCCCTCCTTCTCTTTTAAAAGAAAAAGGGCAGCTAAAAAATACTAGTAGTTGTGTCCTAATCAGTTTAAGACATTGCTGCCCAGCCCATTTTTATTTGGCCTCAGCCAGTGCTGCTGTTCACTTTCTCCCCATGGCTCAGCACCCTTTTTCAACCCTCATCAGGTCCCTGCACCTAGGTAAAACTTAAGCCTGTCATCCAGCCATCCAAAACCATCTGCCATGACTGAAAGTTGGACTTAATAATTGATTCTGATCACAGCTGGTCATTTGACTGCTTTAGTGACCATGCTCTTTTCTTCCCACATATATGTTCACGGTAGAAGACTTCCACAGCTGGTCTGTCCAAGAAGTAACAATGAAAGAAATCAGTTTTACCACATAAAGCTACTTACTGCATCACATAACAATATGTCAGGATCAAATAGGAAATTCAAATTGAAAAAATGTGTTTGGCAGACTAGTAAAATCTTGATTCATCTGATCTAAACTCTGCAGTTTCTCTGCTGTATCTTCTGTACCACTTGACTCTAATCCCGACACCATCTCACCCACAAGAACAACTAAAAAAGGGACTAAGGGCAGACTTGTTTTTGACCTTAATCTCTTAGTTTTAATCAAGTTCAAAACTTGTTAAGAGGAAGCTTTGAATAAACATTCACAAGCAAGCAGATTCCCTCTGGTTCAAGGGCAAAGTCTGTCAAGTGAAAAGGAAGGATGAGTTTGCGTCAGGACTCAGATGCACGATCAAATTATTGCTGCTTAACAAGTTATAAGACACCCGCTGAGCCAAAGTAGCAGCCCTTGAGATGCTATTAAACTATGGCAAGTGTAAGGCAATTTAATTTAACTTAGCCCTAAAGAAAGAAAATTAGGCCAAGCAGAATCACATTTACCACAAAGAATACAAACACTCACCACAACCCAGCTAAACATCTTACTCTGGATCTGCTCATTAAACACTCCACAAAACAAATGCTGACCTAAACAGAACTGGAGACATTAAAAACCAAAGGGGTTCCCATGCAAAAGCTGGGAATGCTGATAGCAGAAAAAGCCTGGCACAGCCATTTTCACCACTACTGGGGAAAAGAAGTCACAATCATTCATCTTTCCTTAGCATTTCTCACAGGTGATTCTGCCAAGAGAAGCTGATGTGGAACAAGACTGAGACAAAATGGTGAGCATGGCTGGTATAAAGTCTTTTCTCATTCAGAAAAGTTACTGGAATCATTATCATCACAGAATACTGAAACCCAACTGATTTCCATCCATACAGACTTCTGGATTAAGACAGGCACATCTACTGCCTCCATGCAAGACTTAAAGAAGTCAACAAGTCAAAACAAAAAAGAAAACACTTTATTAATACAAAGAACCATTTTCTAAGCAGCTTGAGAACTCTCTTTTCCCTGAGGCAAGTCTGGCTGGCACAGTGACTTTGTACATCTGTGACCCTGAAAGATCACTGCAATGATAATTCAAACGAACAAATTAGATAGCAGCTTCTTCCCTCTTGCACTGCTTTGTCTATGCTGTAGAGAGATGTGTCCCTTCATATGTGACATTTACACTTTACTCCTAAACAGCAAGCTGTAAAGTGCAGTCCTTGTGAAGGCTCAGCTCCTAGAAGCAAGCTGTCCCCTTTTCAGCAGGCTGCTTATGATACAAACACAGAAGTCACCAGGAGAACCAGACTCCACTACACCATGCTTCTGCTTTGCTACATTGTAAAGATGAGCATAAACACACCTTGAGATGAACAGTTTCTACTTTTATTTCAGTTCTAGTATATACAATTCACTGTAAAGCTTGAACTAAATAACCTTAAAACTTAGGAGGATTTTTACTACTTGCCTGAAACACTGATTACCCAACAGAGACAAAATCTAGGTAACCAGGGCTTAGTATGGCATTTGATGTGCACTGCCGGAGTTAAAGTCTGGGGAGATGGAAATAGGCTCTGGAAATTACAGAGGAGAGGCAGAGATTAAATTTCTACACCAGGAAGGACAGATAGTGAGTAGAGAAAGGAACAGAGAAATTCTGGTAAAACACATATGACAGGAATTCACACACTGTGCTTTGTGAGCCATCCCAGGAACTGGTGCATATGCAACTTCTTACTTGTCAGATCAAATAACGTCATGCTCAAAAAGCAAGAGGCAGATATCCCTTTCAGTCCAGCAATTCAATTAAATACTTCCTAGTGACTGAAGCCATGATTCCTTATTCCCCATTACTATAAAGTCACTCCCCACAGTTCGATGTCAAAATCAAATATTACTAAAACAGTATCAGCCCAAGAGATAATTTGAATGTCATATTTTCCCACTAACAGTTGCTTCTTGGGTGGCATTTTTTAAGTTGCCAGACAAGCTCAAAGCCTGGCATAACTATCTAGGGTGATTCAAGGATGACCAATTCACATCTTCCTTTTGTTCAGGCATGTTATGGCATGTACTGAAATGCAGGAAGACTTTTAGATCCACCTGCTCTCTGGAACTTAAAGGACAGAAATCCTTGTATTCAGGGGTGTGGGAGAACAGACAGAAATAGAGATTAAATGGATTCATATAATTGTAATATCCTACCACTTAGGAACAGAAGAGAGCACATGAGCAGTCAACTGCAAAACCAAAGAGCTCAACATCTGAGCATAAATCCTAATCAGGAGCAACAACAGAAACTAAGAGATTGCTTTAATCCTAAAGAGGCTTCTTTCATGGTTATTCAACAAAATAAAATAGGGATGAAGTCTGAGACATCTCTATTTTGGAAACTCTGCAACAGGTTCCCAGGTTGAGATAATGGTCTTCAAGCACTTACTGGACCTTTTACAGTGCAACAGCACTGATGAAATCTTTCCCTGAAACCAGGTTTACAGTAAGTGATGACTGGGAAGAAGAATTTGTTTTCTAAATTTGCTCTGAAGATACTGATCCCAAGGTAAGTATCTGTACCCACCAGGTCACAGAGGTGGAAGAGCTGAGGGAAGGAAAGCTCTGTGAAGCACCTCTGAAATCAAAGTATGATGCATCCTCACATTTGCATGATTTCTTATATCTCCATTTTATTAAGTCTTTATTTTTAGACCACTTTGTTGTCATCTTCCACTCACTCCACATTGCTGAACAGGAGAAAAGGCATGACTCAGAGAAGAGGAGGTGCAGAAGAGCACCATTTCTCCTTCACATGAGGCAAAGTGGATGACTTTTCTTTGTAAGGGTGAGGCCACCCAGTGAACACCCTGCTGTCAGTCCTCACTCAAATTATGATGCTCTGTAATACATCTGTGTACTGAGTGACAAACAAAAAGTCCAAGTTCAAGGTTATTAAAGGTACTTTGTCTCTCATGGGCTGTAAGGTGTCCAGACACACTTAGAATTTACATTCCAGAGCAGGAACAAAAGAAAATAACACATGTCAAAGAATTCACATATCTTATTTTAAACACATGTCATTTCAGACACAGGAATGGAGAGAATTAAAAATATGGGACTAAGTTGTTAAAAATGAAATGTGGGTTAGAGAGTAAAATCTAACAAGGAAAACAATGGTTCTTCCACATCATTCATTTCACAACAGCTTCCAACTCCCATATGCAAAGCAAAACACACTTGTATTATATACAGGTAAAATATATTTGCTGGTTTGTATTTATTAATTGTGTAGTAACATCAGGATTCCAGGTGACACCAAGACCTTCCTTCTACCAGCTAAAAGAGATTCTGAAACCTATATTCAAATGGTAACAACTAGTCATAGACTTTATCTGAGAGTTTCCTTTCTGAACCTTCAATTTTGGGGCTTCACAGTGACTCACAGGAGTGCAAATCCATTTGTCCAAAAGCACACTTGAACCAGTTGTAAAAACTGAGAGCTACAACTCACTATTTCTATTTATTCCTTCACCAAGTAAAAGGATCTTGACACTCAAGTAAATTATTTGGAAATTATAATACTGCTTAAGATCAACAGTCAGATTCCAGACTCTCATGCATTTGCTTTACATTTTCACAGATCAGAAGCAGGAGTGACCATGTGTTACACTCTGTGTAACCAAGTGTTAATACTCACTTTGACAGGCAGGATTACTATCTGTTGACACACTAAAAAATGCTCCCAAACTCCATGACTGAAACACTATCAGGTATGGAAGTGGTAATACCACAGAGAAGGTGTGAAAGCAGAGGTAGATATGAGCACCAAATTAGCAGATTTTATTATTAGCAGGTGTTTCCAGGCATTGCTTAGACTATCCAAAGAACCAGTATGAAAACTTTAAAAATTTGCATGAACAGCTGGCTGTAACACAAAGAAAATAAAGAAGTGTAAAGATACACTTCTTCAAGTGTAAAGTAGTTGCACATCAGAAAATGTCAAACAGACCAAGTTGCAGAAGAAAAAGTCATATAAATCTATCTCCAGCCAGTTCAGTAATTTTTAGCAGACTATATAGGCTGCTGCTGCCTTGTTGTTTAACACAAATAACAGGGAATGCTTATAGGGCACTGCCATCTGTCAGCAGCTGTTACTGAAAACCAAACACAGGGCAAGTGAGCAGTTCACAGCACTCTGCCTCCAGATGCAAACAAAATTCAGAAGAAATAGGAATAAACTGTAGGGGGAAATAATGTCTTATCAAATCCTTAAACCCAAATTCTATGCTCAAATGTACATAAACCTTCAGCATTTCTGGAGAAGACAAGTATCAGTCATAGTTTGTCCACTTCATTCCTTTCACAAGAAGGAGTGCTGAAGGTCCTGTACACTTGCAGATACTATAGAAGTAAGAGATTTCTGTCTAGGCATGATTATTCCTCAAATGTGGCCAATTGCTTTACCAGGTATCAGTTTGTTCAGACAGAAAAAATATCTGAAGCCTCCCAAAACATGAGAGCAGGATCAGCCTGGTTCATCTGAAGCTTCCACCATTAACCAGCTTGAGCCACCTGAATTGCTCATCTCCACTACAGATCCCTTACCTTAATTTCAAGTAGCAGGAATTATTATTTTGTCCAGACTGGAACAGAATGGCTCAGTTCCACAACAGCTCTTTACTATTTGTCCTGCTGTGGCTGCCTGCAGCAATCAGTGACCAGCAGCATCCTTTTTCATTGGATATAGTGCACATCCCATCAGCTCCCTAGATGTTGTCAAACACTGAATCCATGCTTAGAAGCCACAAGCCAGCCAGGGAAGCAAGCTTTGGACCATTAGCCTGCATATTAACCAGCACCCAGGGGCCTTTCAGGCCAGCTAAACTGTGTCAGTTGAGCTAAAAAGATTAAATTACACTCACACTGCCCCTCTGGTGAGACTCTCTTGGCATGATTTAGTCTGAAGAGTCTGTGAAGGGATGAGAACAACTTTGCCTCCTGGCACTATGGAGAGGAGAACCTCTAAGTGTCTTACAGAATTAATGCATGACCTACATGAACTTCTCCATTCATGGCTGATTCATGTCCCATTCTTGTTTAGGCTCAACAGGTAACAAGCATGGCTCCTGAACAACAAATGACTGAAAGGTCAGCAAGCATCTTGCTAGAATTAAAAACCCCATAAATGAATCACACCACAAACTAAAGATGGTGGCAAAACTTAGGAATTTCAACTTTCTACATGAAAATTTCAAACTCAAAGCAATGACAACAAATCAGCCTTAGGCCTGTCCATATCCCACTCCTGCAGGCACACCACCATGCTGGCAAATCATCTGGTTCTCTTTAGCAACCATCTGTGCTTGCCTGCACTTAAAGAAGAATTAGCAGAGGAACTGGCACATGAGAAGCACAGCACGTAACAGACAACTACAGATTCACTTTTAGATTTGCTCAGAGATTGAAAGCAAGTAAGATCAGATTTTTTAACTGGGAGGCAGGAATTTCAATAAAACCTTTACATAAGGATGTCCATAAGAAGTCAATGCTTCAATTAGCACAAACGCAAATTGTCTGCCTTGCCTCTTTACCCATGCAAAGCTTCAAGGCTGCCCACTCTCTCCCCTTTACAGTCTGGAGACTGAATTGATGAAGTCTTCACTGAAAAACAGAACCAAGAAGAAGGGCTGGAGAACTTCCAGTCCCTCTTTTTTAATAGTAATTTTGTGTTAAATTTTAAATTATTTGAAACAGGGTCCTTCTAATTCATCTGGAAAGCCTCTCCCACTGACACAAAGAATCACTGATAATTCCTGCTTGGAATAGGAGTGGATTTGTTGAGGTGATCTAGGTTAGTCATCTAGATTACATTTAAACCAGGCTTACTTAGCTTCCTTTTCCAAATATTACACAAAAAGAAGGCAAAAAACCTTACTGAGATGAAGAAAATAAATTCAAACATCCTGAGTTATATTTAGGTTGTCTACATAGGGAAGAGGAACACAGAGCTCTGTCTGCAAAATAAAGATGCCATTACAAGTTAAGTTTCAGGAGACTCCTAATAATAGTATTTTGAAGAATGGCATGAAGATTAAATGGAACAAAATACAGCTCACCTACCAATTTGTAGCAAACTGCTCTTCACATAAACAGTCAGAATATATCCACATTTAAATATCAAGCCTTAAATTCTTAATATTAAAATCAAAGAGCAATCTGCATCTTAATGCTTCACTGAAAATGCCTATGTGCAAATTGACAGCCACACTGATGACAGACCAATAAAACTAAAGTGAAGCATTATCACCCATTCTAGCATAACACCAAATCAGCAGAGGATGTGCATTAAAGGATTCATGCTGCCATTTATAGAGGTGCCTCTGTGGTGGCTTGCAGCCTTTTCATGCTGACATCAGGTTGTGTTGTTAGCTGAGGTCACATTCTCTTCTGCCTTTAGCCCTGTTACCACTCATGATAAACTGGAGAGCTGAATATCAGACACAATCTCAAATGACACTGGCAAACCTTGCCTTCAGCTCACTGACACACACAGATAGAAAGTACTGAGTAAAACAAACACTGAATCAATTTCAGGATCTTCCATAACTGCATCCTACAGGAGGAAAAATGAAATAATGGCATAATTTAGGTTAAAGGGATCTCTGAAGGTCAAATGACTCAACCTCCTTTTGAAAGCAGGGCTGACAAAGTTGTTTTGCTCAAGAACACCTCCAGACCAATTTTTAAAACCTCCACGGATGAAGATCCTCTGGGCAACCTCTTCCAGTGCTTCACACACTATCTTCAAAGTGAAGAAAAATATCAACACATAGGAAAAAACCCCAAGTATAAGGCTGTCCTCTCAGTCCCTAAAGTATGTGGACTGCTGGAACTTGCATAAAACCAACCGAAAACCTCTTGATGAAAAAAACCTACTTCTAATTCAGAGGTTTTCTGGAATTAGCGGTCTATGCATTATAGGTACAGGAAAGTCAAGATTCCAGCCCAAAATGTACAAGATGAGCTGCTCATCACAGCTTTTTACTGGCATTTATCCTGTGTGCAGTGTCACAGAAACCCCCTGCAGGCCATGAGGGAACAGAGATCACCTGCTTTCAAATGGTGGTCAGACCATGGCTGGCCAAGGGTGCAGAGCACCATCACACACAGTTCAGGTACATTCTCACATCTAACTGGAACTATTTACTGTTTTTAGGGCATGGTAAGCATGGTGTTTCAGCTGGCTCTGTGATGCAGCTTTCCTGGGAAGAAGCTGTGGAAAGGACCAAACATGACATGCTCCCACAGGAGGCCCTGAGGGACCGCTCTGCTGCAGCTGATGGAGCGCCTGGCCTGCTCTACAGAAAACACACAGGACCTGGCACAGTCCAACCTGTCACAAAGCTGCCAGGGGCCCAGTATTCTGCCACATCTCCCACACTTTCAGCAGACTGAACAGAGCTCCTTATAATGTGCTGCTGCAGACAAGAAATAGTTAGGACAAAAATAGGGACAAGCCTGCTTTAGCGCCCAGGAGAATAAATAGGCTTCAGGGAGCGCCATGAAGGGAAGCAGCAAGCACGGAGCACAACGTGCATACAAAGACCTACAATACAGAGGCTTTGGAGAAATCCCACTGCAGTGAGACAAAATCCAGTGCACACATCAAAAAGAAAAGGAAAAAAAAAAAAAGACATCTAAGGAAAGCACTAGAGACAAGTATGGAGCTTCTTAAAGGGGAGGGAGCAGAGAATAAGTTTCAGCATGCTGGTGCATAAATATTTTGCCTGTGGAAGCTTGGAATCAGATCTTATTTAAGTCTCCAGTGAAAAGGAGCGTGACTGTCCCTCCACATCACAGCAGCTCCATGTGATTAGAACCCTCTGCAGACTCAGCTCCTGCCCAGCACAGAGCTCAAACAGCAGGAGCATAAATCGGAGCTGAAGTGCACTGGCAGAGCTGCAGCAGGGAGAAGTGTGCCCAGCCCTGCCTCTCCAGGGCTGCCTCTGGGATTGCCCCTGATCCCAGCAGGAGCTGGGGGGAGCTCAGGGGAAGACACAGAAATGAATGGAGAACAGAGTTAGACCCATTCTTCATAAAGCTGCCCTAATTAGAAATGTCAGGCCTCATTATGAGCCAGCGCTCACTAGACAGGAGTCCCATTGCTGGGCAGAGACGTATGTGGGAGACATGCATTTCTTAAAGATGTACACATCCTTCCCTACCCACACCACAGCCAAGGGAACAGCCTCACTGCATGGGGGTGAAGGCAGCACCATGCTGCCAACTGCACAAACACTAGCAGAACCAGTGTCAACACTGTTTCATACCTCAAACTCCTGTCTACCCCTTCCCTGTGGAAGGCTAGGAGCACTCATGCCTAGAATACTCATAACAAGGCTTTTTATAACATAATCTACCAGAAATTTACATAGGGCACTGTTCATCTCCCATGGAAATAATTAGAAAGAGTCCATTAGTGTCAAAGAGAGTAGATCTGGAATAAAAGAATAGTGTAAATTTCTCTCTTCTACCTCTGCATTAGCATTCACCTCCCAAGAAGCCCAGATATGTCTCATATTCCTTAGACATCAGCATCTGCACCTCATACCAGACACATCTATGTCAAGCATCTAAAGGATTTTGCTGTGCACTGACAATCTCTGAGAGAAGGCAGGTTAGGTGTGTCACAGGAAAGGGAACAGCTCTGGAAATGTGGTTGCTACAGGTTTTGCAATTCCTGAAAAAAGCAGTTCAGGTAACACTTCACAGTGAATGAGGTATTTCTCTCTTCCTCTGTAGTGCATTGTTTATAAATTTTGATAAAATTCACCTGGCTTGAATCTGAAAGCCACCTGCAAAGCAGCAGCCATCAGCTGCTTTCCTCATGAAGATTTGTCTGCAGTGAGATCCCTGCAGGCTACACGTGGGGTGTAAACCTAGCCAGGATTATTCAGGGCTCTCTGCAGCTTTGGGGCTGCAGGGGAATAAACAAAAAAAGATACTCAAACTGCTTAGCACAATGCAACAAAAGGATTCTTTTGACAGAGCAGCAGGGCAGAATTAATTCCTTCAGCAGGCAGAGGAAACCCAGTCATTATGCAGTATTTGCTGTCTTAATACTACAGAAATAGGATGCATTTACTTATTATAGCTCAGTTTTGTTTTATTTCACATCACTGTATTTGAGCGACAAACAAAATACTTCAGCCAAACATAACAGAGGAGGAAGGCAGTGTATTGCCAGACCAGGGCCAAGTACAGACAATGCCTTCCCTGTACCTCCCTCTGGAGTAACAAACCAGCACTTGTTCACTCCTGCATTTTGGAAAAAGCTCCTCTTCATGCCCCCCACTAATATGCTGTAAGGGCAGGTTTTGTTCCACCACTGCATGTTAAAACTGGATATACCATCTGTATTAGTAAGTCTTCCTCAGAAATGGGCTCAGCAGTCTTATCTCATCCAGCCTAAGGTCAATGATCTGAAAATGGAAAGTAACTAGGTACAAGAAGACCTTCAAGCTTCCAGGTATTGGGTATCAGGTTCTTTAGAAATCAACCAGGAGCTCTTCAGTCCAGACTCTTTATTAAAACCTCACAGTTATGGAAGCTGCAGCTACTGTGGTTACAATATACAGGGACAGGGATGTTATTTGTTGCTGGTAGGAAAAACATGTTTCATGAACTTCTGCTGCCCATAAAAGCCTATTCTGTATTTCACCAATTACCACAGAGTGACTGCTGTCCTCAGAGGCTGCTAATTACAGCAGCTAAACCCAGTCCACTTGTTACATACTCAACCTGAAAATAAGTCTCATAAAATAAATGAGAGCAGTGGCACAGAATTTATCAAAGTGCTTCACAAGAGGGGTAAGAAATTTCATCTTTTCCTCAAGCAGTCTTTGACTACCACTGAGGCAGCTGATTAAGGACAGCAACTGAATTCTAACTGGGACAGTGATTCTATATAAAAACAGCCCAGAGCATTCATTTAAAAGTAGTTATTAGGAAACTACTCTCCAGCACCCAGCCAGCATACAGAAAGGAAAAAGAAAGACACCTACTCCTCCGCCACTTTCTTGGAAACTGAACTATTTGTGAGCCTCAGGCAAGGACTTCGATGCCAAGAACAATTTTGTAATTATTGTCATAGAAGCAGAGAGCTTGTGATACCTTCACTTGTGCTCACAGAAGTACTCTACTATGTAACCCCAACAAGTGTTGAAGTCAGTGTGTGTGAAACACAAATAACCCAAATAAGCTTCACAAATCTGCACAGTGTACAACTATGGGATATTTTTTACTCCCACCAGATTGCCCTCCAGTGTGCCAGCCTTCCTCTATGACTAGCCTGTACTCCCATCTCTCAGAGAACTGCTGAGAATTAAAAGCTTGACTTAAAATCACTGCTGTGTTGACAGTGACCAATATGTGTGTGCACAAGCATGTGTATGAACCATCCTACTGATGAACTTGCCCCTGGAAGATTCTGTGTACCATAAACAAAGCTAAGTGATCAAAACCATAAGATTTAGTTAGTCCTTTCATGTAAAAATGTCACTGAAGTTAATATTGCTCCAGCTTTGACTGCAAGCTCTTTCTGACAGAACAACTACAAAGGAGAGCCAGCTGGGAAAAACAGCACAGGAAAACACCACTAAACTGGTGCAAAGACTTTAATGACCACTGCAAATTTAAGGCTTTGTTTTAGAGGTGAAACCAACCTGACACCAAAACAGGTGAAAGAATTTGAAAGAAAAGATCATAGCAGAGAAATCAGCAAACTACTAAGCATTCCTGAACTGTGATCACCTCCACAGCTGTTCCAGATGTTACTGCAGTTTCCTTGGGAGGGAAGGGTTTAGGATTTTTTCATTCTAATTCTTTATGAACACAGCAAATAAATTCATACTTGCCATGGTTCTAAGTTGCATGTGTTTCCTGAGGCAGCCACTGAGTTTGCTCAGATACACATGGTACTTTACCAAGGGGGAAGAAAAGAACAGGCCCTGCATGAAGAAATTCATCTCCAGATGTGCAGGACATTCATGCATTTAACTTCCATCAGTAATAATGGAATGGTGCACATTAATCTTCTACTCATGAAGCCCACACTAAACAGCAGCATCTCATCCTTTAACAGCCCACTCCTTCAACCTGTATTTATGCATGTCTGTTAGTGATGCTGGTAGTAAAGTGGTTCTGCTTAACTACACCAAAGCTTTGCCAAAACAGCATTTGTGTGTTCATATAAAACCAACAGGTTTAAGGGAAGTGATGAAACAACCAAAGGAACTCTGGTCTTCTCTGCAAGGAAATCTGGGATCAAGGTACTTTGGATTCAATCCAGAATTCACAATACACTAACAACTTACACACGTACTTTTCTTCTGACATTTGCTGCTACTACAGTTCAGACAACCAGCAGTGACCTGGAGGTCAGACATTTCCCAACTGATAAGATCAGCTAGACCACTGCCCCAGGCTCTTCATTCCACCAGATGATCTTTTAAAGCTGAGAAGTTCCCAGCATGATGAAATCATCACACTTCATTGGCAACAACAAATACATGCTTGCTTTCTGCAATAAGCAATGAAGTACATTAATTATTTAACACAATTCCAACTTTGGAAAAATCATGGATTAATCTCAGCTCCTCTTCTGAGAGACAGGAGGAGCCAGAGTGCAAAGGTATCTCATCTGTAGATAGTACAGGTGATGCAGTTCATGAGGAAAAGAACCAGCCCAGACAGGTTTCTGTATTAATTTCCTGGCATTGGGAGGCATTTACTGATGGTGAACAAGGAACACCACATATATGTATCTACTGCTTCCTCTGAAAATACATGCAGTAATTGCCTTGGAAAACAGTGTTCCAAAAGCATAAAATAAAGATCTGTCCACATTAATGGCACATACTGTAGCATGCAGTATTCGTTCCACAGCATTCAATTTGCCCAGGAGATTTCCATGTTCTGTTACAAAAAACCTGCCAATTAACTCACACCTTGAGATAGTAAATATCAATACAAACCCAAGGTCTATAAAATTTGGATACTGACCACCTCAGACTCCCTAAAATTAGTCTACTACATCCACAGTGTAGGAAGGATTTCAAAAAGACAACAGGTACACTGAATCGAGAGAAAAAGGGGAAGAAAATGCAGCTTTTACAAAGATGGCTAACAGAAATCATCTCCTCTGAAAGCTCAGATGAAAAGCACAGGGTTCTTATATACCAAAAATACATACAATATATGCTTCCCTCCTTTAAATTAATTCTTCACAGGTGAACAGATACAGAGCTCCTCTGCCTTTTCATTTCACCAAGTCCCAATCCAGTCTCACCGACTACCACAGACATCCTGTTACAGAAACGCAGTTGAAATACAAAAATACAGGTTTAAAAAAAGTGATATCTCTATTTGGTACATTCTTGGAACTATGATTCAATGCTAATTCAAAAGTACTCATAACCAATTTAAATAGCCTTCCCAACTGGTGCTGCAGAAGGAAACAGTTAAGAAATGGAAGTCTCAGTGATCACTCAAAAACAAGACAGACCAGCAGGGTTTCTGAAAATTCATGTCCTTCACCTCTCTCAGCCTGTTCTGGTCCCTTACTTATGCACACACTCTTCTTCTTCACCCCATCAAACAGACCATTTATCATATTTTATATAATCTTAAACTGAGCTTGATGACACCAGGCTACAGATGCTTGCAGACTATTTATTTTAAGTTCCACTTTTACCGCAATATTGCTTCAGTCTCCACACACCGTTAAAAAGAAACCGAGCAGTCAAAACTCAGCCACGAGCAAACAAACACATCCACCCGTGTGGCACATTCATTAGCACCTACCTTTCCCGGTAGTCATTATTCTCTTCTCTGCAGTGCTGGGGAGCTGCTGGAGAAGGCTCTGTGCTGGGGAGCAGCCGTCTCTCAGTACATGTTTCTCAGCAACTTAATCGCCAGCAAACTCGCCAGCCTCCTACACCCCTTTGCTGTGTGACCTAGCAGGCGAGTGCCAGCTCTCCTCCAAAATAAAAGCCAGTTCAGCATGAGCTGAGCTCCATGTGCCCCCCTGTGCCTGCCTGCTCACTCCCCTCCCCTTCTGCATGAGAGGATTTCAGCAATATGCTTATTTACAGAGCTGTCAGAAAGGGAGCAGAGCTCCTCTTGTCCATTTATACCTTCCACAAGGATGAACTATCAATTAATGGTGTTCATTCAAATATCACTCACACATTACTGCTCTCTCTTGGCCCACACAGGTGAAGAAGCATTTATTTGCTTTTTTCATGCCTGAAAATGCCGAGTCAATGAAACCAATCTTCTGTTTCACTTTGTATTCCAACGTGAGAACTGTATTAATAGAGAGCAAGCCATAATGGCAATTTAATTGCACAAGAAGGTATGAATGCAAAAACGCACAGTGCAGCATTTACTGTTATCCTGGACAATTGTTACTCCTTCCCATCTGCAATTCTGCTGCCTGGATTTGTGTTGACAAACAAACAATATTCCACCCTCAGATGCATGGCACCACTTGGCAAATGTGGGTGGTTTTCCTTCATATAATAAATATGAAAATAGTTTCCAATGACTCAGCTTTATTACCAGCAAAAAACAGGAATCTAAAATAGCTCCACTTTTCATCTATTTAACTCCAATTTCACAACTTCACAAACAGAATTCATTTAGTAAATAGCATATTTGTCTTATACACCCTCCCAAATATAGAAGTAGTTCTACTGAAAAATAGCATTGCTCCCTCTTCATAAGTTTTCAGTAACTGAAATTACCACGTCTTTTATTTCAGCACTGTTTTAATTAACTTGCTTACTCTTAGAACACACACTCATGCAGTCAGCTACCAAAATTGCATCCTCCCCTCACCTTACTCCACAAGTACCCGTGGGAGAGATCTCAGCTCCAGAATTCCGGCTTTAAGATCCTGCTTTGATTTCCTTCCAGCCCAAGACCACTACCACCTCCACTGTCCCTAAATCTTGCTCTTCTGAATCAAAATTCAACATCAACAAGAAAGTTCAATGCCTTCCTTTGCCACAGGAACACCACCACAATATCCCCTCCAGCACAAATATAAATGCATCTCACAAAAATTGTGTGACTTACATAAAAAAAATGAAGGTTTGCATCATATTAGGATAATCACAATGATGAAAAGCATAAAAACCACACTGAAACATTTTGGTTGCTAAAAACTTTGGTTTGGGTCATTGGTTCCTATCAGCCTGTGTTTTTCAGAAAATAATTTATTTTATTCTTAATCTTCCCTGAAACTTGATTATAACGTCTTCTGGAGTCCAGATCTGATTCAAAGTCAACTCAAATCTATGGAAAATCTGTACAGTTTCTGTAAAGGCCCTTCCAGACAATACCAAGAAAACCCATGAATTTCTTGGAGTCTCTGTCCAATAGCCGCTCTCTGTATCACATCCAACTGAAGATCATCACACAATGCCACTCAACGACAGCAGCTGACTAGCTGGCAATTACTGGCTCTTTCATGCTGAAAATGTATTTGTCCCAGGGGAATAAGGCATCTGCATAATTAGCAAAAGCAGTTACACAGAAAATAATTAGCTTGCTGAAAGCCCAAAGGGGGAAAAACTATAATTTTTGCTTCAAGAGGCTGACTAATTATATGCCAAATAACAAAACAGAGATGCACTGAGAATCATCAAGAAATCCAGCATGGATTTTAACTTCTTATTCTAGCTGTAAGGGCTGCTGGTAGCCTAGCAACAAGCAGCATACTTGGGCATGCCAAAACCTCCTCCAACTTAATGAAACACCTCAGATTACTATGCAAACCTCCCCCACCCCACTATGCATTTGATTATTGTACTAAATGAAAAAAACAAAGCCTAGCCAAAAAAAACAATCTAACAATTCAAGATAAACTCAAACAAGCACTAAAGGACTATAGTATAGAAAGATAAGCCAAAACAAAACATGAATTATTTTCAGACTTGAAATTCAGTGTGATTAGAGTTGACTCATTAGATTTCTTCTGTGGGTTAAGAGAATGTCCTATTATTTTAAGCAACTTTTCTAGTAGTCTGTGTAAGATTCCTGTTTGTTTGTGTCTTGGAAACCACTAGATATGAAAACTTTAACAAGTTAGAGAAACTCACTAATCTTCAAAGTACTGCTGACATACAGAGAGTGCTGCTGCAATTCCTTCCTTTTACTTGGATCCTCAGTGACCTGGCAGAGGAAACTGTTATCCCAAATAGCAGTCTCAGAGGCAAAAGACCAGTTTTTACTGTTTTGCACTGTTCCAGAAGCCACACTGCGGTCTCAGCTGCCCAGTAGCACTGTGTTCTGTGGTAAGAGAGTTTTGACAACCACTTTCAGTCTTGCTGTGATTAGCACAACTCTGGTGCTCAGTTATGAGTGACCTTTCTGCCAACAGCCTGCTCTCGGTTACCCACAAGAGAAGCACATTCACACAGTCACCCACCCAACCACTCTGCCAGATTCAAAGGGTTAACAACACTGAGCTATTTCCACTATTTCCTGAGAAAGGCAAATCTTTTGCATGTGCAATATCTATCACCATCCTCCCTGGTGACTCTGACAACTGCTGAAAGTGTCACCTTTGTTCAGAAAGCGTCAGGGACACAAGAAACCTGACAAATTTAGCTTGTCTTTCTCTCACAGGCCACAATAAACTTGTGACTGTGGGTGAAGATAAGGCTCCTTTTGCTGGCTTACACAATCTCAGATAAACTGAAAGTTGCACAGAGCTGTTGACACACAAGATAGGACGAGCATGTAATGCTCTATTTGTGCTGTGCTTGGAGGGCAAGGAGAAGCAACAAACAAACAAACCTATGGCACTAAGGGAAACCAAACCCTCCCCTCAAACACACACAAAAAATGTTAACAAATAATGTTATCATTGCTAACTTCAAAAATGGGAAATACTTTAATTCTTCAACTATAGAACTTATAGAACAACGTTTTCATTTCTAGGGAAGATGAAAAGGTTCTGGCAGACCAATAGAAGATCCTAGCTTTGCTCTCTTTGACCCTTAACACTACTCCAGCCTCCTTTTCCCCCCAGACCTTTTGTCTTTCTGTCTCAATGTTCATACAGGAGATTCTACTGAGGATAAATCCACTCCACACACAGACTCCAGAGATTGCATCCTGCCACAGCACAAAGCAAGAGCAGGGAGGCATCAGGAGATCAGGTTAAACAGAGTGCAGAATACAGGAGTACTTGTGTTGGGAGGTACTGAAAGCCTGTCCATGGAGTCAGAAGATGGGGATCATGACATCTCAGGACCTCACTGCATAAAAAGGGTAACTCTTTCACTGAAACAGTGACAAAGTGGTATAAAAGAAAAAAAAAAATTTCAATTAAGCCTTGAAGCAGAAGATCTGATACACACCAGTGCTTCAGATGTAGCAATACATCTCAGATCACAAGTCTGCCTCCTAGAAACACCAAACAACAGCAATCTACGTAGTACAATGATGCATCGAATTGCTTTTTCTTTTTTTGAAAGTTCATTCTATTCCACTGCTAGCAAGACAAAAATTCCACCTTAGCCTAGCCAAGCAGAAAGCAAGGAAGTTGAGTCAGCAGTAAATCTGTTTCAGTCTGAGTAGGGGTTTCAGAGAAATCACCTGGAGGCTGGGAACCTAAACAAGTTTGCTAAGGGATTAAATATTTACTTCCCCTCCCACCTGTTAAAAAAGAACAAGGACATTTGTTTCTCAACTGCACTTTTTTATCCCTGTAAGGCTCATCCACCTGGACATACAAAATAGTCCCATGTTATGCAAAAGTGTAATTTTAACCCATTCCATCACAAAGAAACTTGTACTAGGTCTTCATCATTCCCAAACATACAAGATAATACATCACATTTCTGAATAATCCAAACGATAACTTCAGGATTTTCAAATCAGTTAATTTTATTGATTCTGCAGGGATGAAGTTTACTGTGTTGTAAAATGGTTATGGCGAAGAAGAATGGTGCCCAGAAGTGAAAAAGTTTTTTTCCTATTTAAAAGAGGAAACACCTCTCTGCTCTTGACTTTGAAGAGCATGGTGGGAATGGCTGGGACATCATCTCCCCTGCTCCTGGCCCTGCAGAGGGTATGAGCTTGATAGGAACACACAGTGCTGAACTCAGGTTCTTCATCTGCTCTACTCAACTGTCAGCAGAAAGATGCATTTCCTCACCAAGGATTCTCACAAAAATCTACTGTTAAACAATACTTATTCAATTTCTAATACCTGTTAAAATTATTTCCTAGCTGATAAGCTTATCTGTAAACACAGTAATAAACACTTGTTACTACAGTAAGCTTGTTACTACTAGTCTCAGACAAGACAGACAGAATTAAGGCTCAGATTAAGGGTCTCTGGCTATCAGTCCTAAACACACAAAATATGCACATTCAGTGTCCTGCTTTGGGACAGATTTGGGAGGAATCCCAAACACTTAGGAACTGCAAAATACAAACAACATGAGCTTTAAACAGAACACTGATGCATTATTGTGTACACTCTCGATGCCTTTTAGGGCATTAAACTGAAAAGGCAATTCTTCTCTGAAATTACTATTTAATTCACCTTATGAACAATTTACATGCACATGGACTTGAGAACAGGAGATGTATTTCCCTAATGTAACTCTAGAGGACAAGAAGACAGTTACAGCACCACCTTCTCTTCTCAAAACTTAGGCTTCTTTCTCCTTCTGATACTACAAAAAGACAGCAGACAAACTAAACATCCATTTTATTTATTGCAAAGGCACTGTGTATATTTCTGAACAATCACCATTCCTGCTTCCCCTAACAGAATGCTTGCTGTATATCCATTTGAATGCCTCACCAACTGAAAATTGCTAAAAGCACCAAACAGAGAATACTTCTACTCACCAACTGAAGTCTGGACCATGTTTCCAGATTTTTGGACCTCATCGAATTTTGTAAAAATTACATTCAACCTGTTTGAAAAGTAAAGAAATACACAATTAACAACCAAATTTAAATTTTAGGAATATTAGAATCATAAAATCCCTAAGGCTGAAAAAGACCTCTAAGGCCATCGAGTTCAACCTTTAACCCAGCACCACCGTGTTTACTACTAAACCATGTCCTCAAATGCCACATCCACATGGCTTCTGAACACTTCCAGGGATGGTGATTGCACCACTTCCCTGGGTAGCCAAATTCTAACATCTTATGATCTTATAGAAGAGATTTGGCTTCACTCAGGTCATTGGGAGCACTGTCAAAAATGTCAGCAGAAAATGTCAAGCCAAGGAAGTTATTTTAATATCTTCAAAAAAAACCATCAACACACAAAAGTGGAAAGGAAAACCTGAGATATAACTGAAAATACTACATTACTGAAGATGTGATAAGGCTAATTGTAGACGCATTTCCAGTTCATCACCACTTTTTCTATCTTAATTATTTACAGAAATACCACAAAACACACCCCTAAAAACCAACTTGACACAACATTTGTCTCTGGCCCTGACACCTTCCCATTTATGTCACAGGTCCACCAGAGCAGAAGATTCTTATCACATCTCATCATTCCTTCCCAGTGAGTTTATTACTTTAAGGCACATTGTGGGAGCAGATGTTTCCACTGGAGAACAAGAGGCAACAACAACAGTGCTGCCTCCACCTGCATGTGCCCCAACTCCAAAAGCACCTCTTCCCTCTGAGCACTGGCAAGCTGCCATCTACTCCATCCTCAGGGCTAACCATGCTCTGCCCTGAGCACTGGAGGCAAGATGCAGAGCAGCTTTCTAATGCACCTCAAACAGCAGAAGCAGAGGGACATGGCTTTAGTTTTGACATAGGATTGGTTGCTTTTTGTTTGAGGTTTGGTTGGGGGGCAGGGAAGGGAAGCTGCTTTTTTTTCTTAAATAAAATATTAAAATGGATTATTTTGCTTGTGTGTTTTTGTTGTTTATGACAGCCTAAGCTGCATAAACAAAAGGTACTCTGAAGTGTCTCCTCCCTGCATATGCAGAACATACAGGAAAAATATTAATTCCCTTAATCTTGATCATCACTAAGTAAATCTGAGTGTTTATCAGATTAAAAATAAAAATAAAAAATGAAACAATGATCCTGGGAAAAGGTTCAATCATGAGGTTCCTGAAGTCTTCAGAAGGAAGGAAGGGAATAAAAAGCAGCCCAAAAGTAGTGAAGACCTAAGGACATTCCCAGCTTACCGAGACTGGGGTAATCCTTTTTTACTGAGATCAGCCCTTACACGTTCACCAACATGTCTGTAAATTTCCACAAGGCTGTTTATTGCTGCATCTCGAACCTGGATGTGAGACATGAGAGAAATCAACCATCTTTACAATTTAAATTAATAAAATCCCTAATAAGTCCTACATTAGAGAACTAAATTTGTCTATTTCTCAGCAACAACAGCTGCCACTACACACATTAGCACACAGCTCATGAAGGAGCTTCCAACCCTGTCTTTCACATGTTAACAGTATCAGCAGGTAATTGAATTGAAAAGGCAGTGGAGGCGTAAGATGAAAGGTTTCATGCAAAAGGGGCTTGGCTGCCTTTGCCAAACTCCTCCCATTGTATACAACAGGTATATTTACTGGATGAAAAAAGGATAGAGACACAAACAGACCTTATATTAGTGGGATATTATCAAATAAACTGATTTTTAATGCTGTCTTAAAAACTTACATTTCTATGTTGATAACAAAACAGGGAGGCGGGGAGGAATATTCAATCACCTGAGTCACCATGAATTTTGCATATTTTCCAAACTGATTTGCAAGAAATTGCTGAGCACATCCTTCCTTCCAGCCAACAGAAGAGACATAAATCTGATTAAGTGTCACCTTTCTGTACTTAAACCCTTCCTCCACTAGACACAGCAGGCAGAGAAGGTAAACAAAGTGCTCTGCCTACAGAAACACCAACTGTGCAGTTCTGCTTCTCAGAGGATGGCCCAGCAGCTACCCCCACACACACCCCAGGACTAGACAAGGAATATCCTGAGACACAAGCCAGAATTGCCTGTGGGTGGGAGTCAGAGGGCAGGCACACATACCCTGCCTCCTGGCCAAAGAAAACCCCAACACCTGACTCACACCCACCCTAACACCCTGACTCGTTCTCCGCTTAGCAGGTCCCTGCCAGCCTCCAAACCCCTCCTGCACTCATGCCAGCCCTCACTCAGCACTGCTGCCCATCAGCCCCATTTGCCACCAGTGCTGCTGGGCACAGCAGGCTGCGGGGACCCTCTGGTGCCCCCAGTTTTGGGTACACAGACCCCAGCCCAGTAACCTGCAAGGATTGCCCTGTGTGCACAGCTAAGCAGAGGCACAGCTGCAGGACTGTAAATCTCAAGAGGCAAGGCAAGAAGCCCCTACCATCATACTTGGTTTAGTCAACCACAGCAATAATAAAGCTTTAGTAATTTTATGTTTGAAGGAGTTTAAGTATTGTTGTCACACCAGATGCACATTGGGTTAACTCAATCTCATCAGCTGAAAGCAACAAAAGCACTATTTCTGAAAAGGGCTCTGGTGGAACAGCTTCCACATCCACAACAAAAGAAAAAAACTGGACTTGACCGGGAGTTGTTTCTCCCCTCTGTCCGAGAGAGGGCAGCAGTGACCGAGCCCAGCGAGTCTCGCAGCGCTCAGCAGCAGCTCCAGGGCAGCGCCGGACCAGCCCTAGCCCAGGGCAGACACTGTTCCACCCAGAGCTGCTGTCACAGCCATTTCTGTCTGACCAAGTCAGGCACAGGCTATCTGGGGATGAGGGACCAGACCCAGGAGAAAGGGAAAGAGATCAGCCTGGTTTCCCCCTGCAGCTGGATACAGGACAAGAAGCTGTGGCAGGCACAAGGAAGAGGCAGCACAAAGGAAAAATGTCTCAGTGCCCTCACCAACTTTCCAATTCAGCTCACCTATGGAAAAATGTCTCAGTGCCCTCACCAACTTTCCAGTTAATTCAACAGCTCACCTATGGCAGCACCAAGGCACCTATGTGCTTAAGCCATAAACTCAGGATTTCCTTGGAGGGTAACAGCTTGCTTAGTCCCAGCTCAGAACTACAGAGGACCCTAAACATTAAATTTCTTGGAGTAATGAGTTTACCATCCTGCACTGGCACAAGCAGCAAGGGAAGGCTGCTTCACTCTCAGTCCTCTTAGCAAGGGGAGACCCTGACAGCCACAGAAATCTGGCCAACTCCCCAGAGCAAACACAAACCCATTCTACAGCTGGACACCCCACACCTCCTTCCAGCTGAACACCCTCCTCAGACCTGGATCACAGATGTGTCACCCGGGGTGGGAGAACAACCAACAGCATTATCCAAAAACTGCCAATCCACATTACACAGCGAGTTTGAACACTACTTCTCCACCTCCCTCTTCTCACTAACCCCAAATCTAACTTGCATCTAATCCCAAACAAGACTAAAAGCACTAAGGAGTAACAGATTTTATTCCACTTGTATTTTCATTGGGTAGCACTGCTGATTAAAGGTTGTCTTCCCCCCTATTCAGAAACTGCCTGTACAACCTGTGGCAGTGCACATGGCCAGGCTGTCTGACTGGCCCCATCTGCCCTCCCTGCCCAGACTGGTTTCTCTCTCAAAGTGAGGGGTGCTGCACTGAGCCCACAGGGATCCCTGCAGCCTCCAAGGCACAGGAGTTCCCTTCCCACAAAGGCTTCCCTCTTCTGCTCATCCCACCTGCAGATTCATGTTGTTCTGCTAAACCCTTGGAGTAACTGATATGCTGGTTTGGACATACTTCAAATTACACCTCTCCAAAACCAGCCAAGGGTTCTGTGTGCACAGCATTGTTCAGAGCTCACCACCAGCAGCACAATTAGCTCATTTACCAACAAGGCAAGCAGCACAACCTTTAGATGTGACTCACAGCAAAAGCTCACCTGGCTGTTTGGATCTCCAAGTAAGTTACATATATGTGGCACTATCTTACTCAGTGTTAAACTCTGAGCTCCAGATCTGGGAATAAAGAACAAAAAGCACCATTACGAATCAGAGCAGGCTCATGTACACAACACGGGTTTGCAGAAGGCTCTGACTTACGCATTGAGTGTTGCAATAAGGCAGAGGCAAATCCCTTCTCTTGTCCGAAAATTCTTGTGTTTGAATCCTCCCAGCATCCTGTCCCACACGTACTGAGGAAGACAGGAAAGAGAAAAAAATGAGATGGGGTAAGAAACAGATTCTGTCTTCCAGCAGACATACACCACATCACCTCTGGTGCTCAAATACAAGCTTTACACCCATCCAAACAGAACAGGACAAAAAGGAGCAAGATACTTTTAGATCTGACTAGTTCTTAGTTTTGTGCTCACTTCACAGTAACTCCCCTCTACCTAAAACAATGCTCATACTTACAGAAAGCAAGTACCTTCCAAAAACCTGGAACAATGGCTCTTGACATATACCCATCCCATCCTTGGGAAATCCACTGACATGCTCTTGTGTATCCTATCAGGCAATAGCCTTCCCAAGTAAAGTAAACACCTTATAAAAAGGTCTAGGGAGATGAAGTTATTTCAGACAGAAAAATGGCAGAGAAAACCTTCTGACACAAAAAAGGTTTCCTTTTTTCACACAGCCAGTCATTCATGCTGTGGAGGACTGCTGAACATACCTGAGGGTTAGCAGCTTGTTCCATGATTTTCAGCAGCAAGGTCTGATCCTGCTCCCTCACTGAGTCCTTAGAATCTCCCAGCCTATCAAGTAAACTTGGAAGCACTAAGGAAAGAAAACAGGAACATCCATATGCCTCTGGAAAAAACTAACAGTGGCAGAGCCCCTCTGCTCTCCCCCCAAAGCCCAATGGAGGCACCAGCCTCACTGCCCTTCAGCAGAGCATGAAAACCACCAAGAGCCTCCCAAGTTCTCTCCTGGGAACCAAGACAGCTCTGAGTCCAGCAGCCAGTGCAGGTGGTGGCAGTGATGGTGACACTCTCACAGACACCCCTCACCTGTGCCAATCTGGGCCTTGAAGCGATCTTGCAAGCGGGACACCAGTGCAGAGATGATGTCAATCCCCAGGAGAACCACCTGCAAGCACAGAATAGGCAATGAACTGATGAACACTGCAACTGCCATTGCTGCTCAGTGCTAAATTCATGTATATAGATGTTCAAGGTACACAAACCATGTGCATAAACCGTTTCAGTATTTGCTGTAACTAGCATTCCTAATTCATTGCAATGATGACAATTATAATTAGAAAATGGTATGCACTAAGAGCTGCTTAATTATTTACTAGCAGAAATGAAACCAAACACTTTTATGACGTAACTGGAATTCAAAGAAAGACACCTAGTTTGAGAGAAGCTTCATGACAGGCTGCAGATCAGAAAACCTGCTCTGATTTTAACTAAGCTTACTTACTAAAAAAAGGTACCTCACATACTGAAAGTACTGTGCAGCCTGTATGTGAAACACTTCACAAAACTCTATAGACCATGATCGTGCTGGTACAAGACACTTCTCCCTAGGTTTTTGGATAAGCACCGAGGTTAATCACCCTGGAAGCGTTAGGGACAGCCAGGCTCCTGAGGTGGTGCCACCGGGGCTGTTCCAACACAGCCCAGCTGCCTGTACATACCCACAACTGTACATATATACACAGACAACCAGGGCAGCGGTGGTGGCCCCAAGCCTGCCAGACGCCAAGGAGTGTTTGGACAAGGCTCTCAGGCACATATGGGATTGTTGGAGCTGTCCTGTGCAAGAGCCAGGAACTGCAGCTGATGATCCTTGTGAGTCACTTCCAGCTCTGGATATTCTATGATACATACATGCATTTGCACTCCGGTGTGTTCATGTGCACAGCTGTACTCGTTGTGTACCGCTGTCGGTGCCGGGAGCTCGGTTATCCCCGCAGCCGCGCGTTACCGGAGCCGCGTCCTGCTGTGCTGCGGCCGCTCGGCAGGGGGCGCGCTCCATCGCCGCTGCCGCCGCGCGCTGGCCCCGCCCTCTATGCAAATCTGCGCCCGTCTGGCGCGGAGCACTCTGGGTAGCGCCGCCGCCGAAGGGTTCGAACCCGGGTCGGAGCCGCCCGGGCTCGCCGGGCCCCGCGCGGTGCGCGCCCCCGAGCCGGGCGTCGGGCAGCGGGCGGGCCGGGGGCGCGCCGCCCCTCGCCGGGACCTAGGCGAGGTTCGCGCTCCCCTACGGGCGGCGCGCCCCAGCGGCCGCCAACCGTCCTTATCTGGGGGTTGCGCGGCTGCTCAATGAGCGTATGGCGAGAGCAGCCCTGCTAACGCCTTAAACAACACAGCAGCGCCCGCTCCGTGCGCGGCGCAATTTTTGGAACCTCGCACCGCGGCGTGTGCGCGGCGCGTTCTGAACAACGCTCACCTCGAGCAGAACCGAACACCCTGCGGAGCTGTGCGGGACCCGCGTGGGGCTGCGACCTCCGGGCACCGCTCCCGCCTCCCGGCACCGCCCCCACTGTCCCTTCCCCCTCCGTGCCCAGCGCTGCTCCCAGCGGAGCGCGTGCGGGGCACACCCGGTGCTGCTCTGCGCTGAACCCCGTGCGCTACTCGCGCACCAGCGGTCACCCCACGGCCCTCCTCAGCCTGTCACATGGATCCGCTCCAGATTCGGCTCCGGAACACCCAGGGAACCACGCGTGGTGTGGCAGGGGGAACAGCCTACTACTACAGGCCGAGTATCCTGTGAAAAAAACCTTCCTAAATATCAGCCCCTGGATCTTGTCACAACAACACAACTTCACCTTCTCCAAAGAGCGCCTGCAGTCTTCTCCCCTCACAGTAACAGACCCTTCAACACTGCCAGTTTTTAATTTAACAATATTTACTCATACACCAAAGGAGCTTTTTCCTCGTGCTTTTGTTTAGCTGTGTTTCGTTTTCACATTCATCTCGCCCACTGGATTTAATCTCCCATTGCCAAATGCTCAGCCAGCTGCCCTAAGGGCTATCGCTGCCCGTGTCTGCCGGCTCAGGGCAGCCTCACCCGCCTGGGGCCCGGCAGCAGAGCCCAGCAAGAGGGTGGGCTCCAGAGCCGCATCAGTGCGGAGATGCTTTTAGGGAAAGTCAATGGCACTCTGAGTGCCAGTCACCATTCACAGCTGCCTCATCAGAGCCCCATCACGGCAGCATCCTGCACAGAGATAAGTGCACTGCCTGCAATTACAGAGATGTGCCCCAGGGATAAATTCGATCCCGGGAGAGGAAGGAATCCATCTCTTCTTCAAACTGCCCGAAAGCCAGGAAGAGTGAGGGGAACTCATCACTCAAACATGAAAGGAAACACATGCACAGTGCAAATATACCCTGCAGTTCACCCCCAGGAGAAGGCCAGGAGGATGAGCTAAGCCATGCACGATTTTTTGCTGTTGTCCTTATAAATTAGCACAATTATTACAGTGGTGCTTGGACAGCTATTGAGGAAACAGCAACTGGGGTGAGCAAATGTTACTCCCAACTATGCTGGATTCATTTATCAACCCCAATGTGACACCTGCCTCAGAAGGTCAGAGGCAGAAAGCAGAAATCATGTATGGATTGACAGAGTCAACAGATCCGCTACAGACAGATAACAGACAACCCAGGGCACGGCTGGCAAATGAACAAAGAATTAATTGAATTCCAGCCCTGGCTGCATTGCACTGAGTGCACTGAAGAGCCCACCCGTTCACTGCTGGAACAGTTACTGAGGCTCTGCCTGAATTAACACACACCAGGGGCCAGAAGGAAGCTCGGGAGCAGCGATGGGCCCTGGCAGCAGCCATCCCACTGCCTGATCCCGATGGAGGCCTCTCCCCAGGGCAGCGATGGGCCCTGGCAGCAGCCATCCCACTGCCTGATCCCGATGCAGGCCTCTCCCCAGGGCAGCCGGCTGGCGGGCACAGCCCCACACCAAGGCACAGGAAGGGCAGCTCTCCATCCAAAATTCCAGATAACGCTGCAATACTGATAACCACAGAGTTATTCCAGGCCTTGACATCCGCCCAGATCTTTTAGCCTCCTATTTACACAGGCCCCCAAAAGAGCGATCACAGAATCAGTGACAGCCCTCGGCCTGAGGGTCTGCTTCTGCTCATTTGACTCCTGAGGTTCCCCAAGACAGGCAATAAAGCAAGTTGTGCCACCCAGTATTCAGCTCATTTGGCATCTGCTGCTGCTTTGTCTTGTCTCAGAGTGCTTTCTGTAGGCGCCAAGGGCTGTCAGCAAACCCTTCTCCTGCCTCTCTCCAAATGCCAGGTCATCTCTCCCAGTAAAGAAGTCTCTTGTTAGTTCCCAGGATGCAACACAGCCTTTTCCAATACAGACAGTCCTTTTTTTTTCAGAGGTCAACAAAAACAACTCAAAGCATCTGTCCTTTAATATGTGGCTGGTGTTGAAAGACTTGCAGGCAGCTCCCCATATCAGAGAGCAGAGTCCATCATCATTGCTCCAGCAGTACATGGTCACCAAGCATGGCAGACAAATCCATCCAGTTTAAAACAAGACATACCTAAACACACTCCCAGAAAAGGATAAAGAAGCTTCACAATCTAGCAACATCTGATTGAGCAGAAAGAAATCAGAATGAATCAGCTCCAGGCCACCCCAATGGCCTGGACAAACTGGGGGGGGAAACAGACAAGCCCTTCCCTCCACTCACCACACCATGCCACAGCAGGGATGTGGTGGTGCCTGCAGGAACCTTCATCCCCCCTCTCTGCAGGGAAGCAGCCGTGGGGTGGGCAGTACATCCCCACAAAGTCACTGCACTCTGCCAGCCTCATGCTGAACCTTCCATGCCTGGCAGCTTGGGACTAAAAGGGAATGCTGGAGAGAGCTTCTACAGCAGCTGTGCCACCAGCTTGCTTCATGCTGCTCCAACACGCTGATTGTCACCACTGGTGGCACAGCTCAGCTATATCACTTTGAACTCTGAGAGGTTCTCTTTGGAGAAGGGATGGGAAATGGAAGACAAGACTTCTAAATCCCAATATGAAGAAAAAAACCCAGAATTTTAAGAGTATTCAACCAGGGGTTTTTTTGAAGAGTTGCTTAGCTAATCTTCTAGATTCATAAGCAAAAAACATGGAGAAGCACTTGCATACTTTGAGTAAATTTAATATACTTTTGAAAAAAGTGTAACACTTCAGATTACACGCTGAGAAGTCCAAGGCAAGTATAGATGGCTCACATCACTGCTGGTCTGATCAGTGCTGATCAGTCAGAGAGGGAGCAGTTCTAATTCCTTGTGACATGAAACATCCACCACAACTGAACTGGGCACTCAAGACCAAGCTGAAGTTAGATGATATTGGCAAATTTAGTTTTGAAGCCAGGTATTTTGGGTCAGCACAGCAGTAACCAAAGTCCTGTCAGAGAAGCCT